>NC_090937.1:1438815974-1439416499 GCF_040938575.1 Ambystoma mexicanum | reverse complement strand
GCAAACTTCAACTGTGTGCATGTCAAATATAATCATGAGGTATTGAGACGCAATGCTGTTATGGTGCGTAAATTAGAACAAAGCCGAGCTTCCTGGTATGCCGGAAGTTGATCGCAATTGTGAATCTGTCCCAGAAGTGTTTTGCTGTGATGCTGGTATGCTCATTTGAAGGCGAGCTGCTGATCAGATATCTTAGTGAAGTGTGTGCGTACCACAAAAGCCACGCAAATTACACAATTAATTTCCACGGATTCCAACAACCAAACCCTGAGCGTTTAGTGTCGGAAGAGAATTCCATGGCTTTTGATGGACTATGGGTTCTTGCAGGTCTGAAGAGAAGAAATCTAGCCTCTCGTGGAATCAGCTATCTTTAGCAGAGCCACAGGTCACAGGCAGGTTCAGATCTGCTGGCAGAGATTTCTTCAAGCAAGGTCTTCAAGCCAGAATGAGTCACTGAGTACTTTGAAGGCATCTTGTTGCTCCCTATTCAACTCAATGGTTCTTGTGCTTCTTTAACACAATTCCACCAACTACAAAGTGTTTTCCTAGCACCAGGGCGTTTGGCGCCACTTGGTGCTCCCTTTGTGTTTCTGGCACATCTTCTTGAGGCCCCACTGCAGTACTTCCTGGATCTCTTTCTTGCCTTCCTCAGAGAACTCCTGGACTGAACTCACGACTCTTCCTTCAATCAAGACGAGCGGGACTATGGAGAACTAAAGCTACCAGGCAGTGTATCTCAAGGCTTCAAAGCACTTGCTCATTACCAAGATAACAGAAGGATCTCACAGATAGAGGCAATCATTTAGGACTAGGCAGATAACTAGAAACATCAGCCTAAAAAAAACACTCTTGTCTATAAAAGTGATGATCCTGGGTAGGTAAGAGATTGACCACAAAAAACATCCGGTCAGATCTTTGACACATTTGTCTTGCTAGGAAAGATAACTGCTTGACAGTGACAATATGCACCTTCATACATGCACAGCTCACAATTAAAATGTACCTCAAGGGCCTGATTATCCATGTCCAGTACAACAGGGGTGGGCAGCACCTTCTTCGCCAATAAGTGGTTAAAAAAGTACTCCTGCATCTTCCTCTGGATCAGGGGGTCCTAAACTCAAATTCATACATGCACAGCTCACAATTAAAATGTACCTCAAGGGCCTGATTATCCATGTCCAGTACAACAGGGGTGGGCAGCACCTTCTCCGCCAATAAGTGGTTAAAAACGTACTCCTGCATCTTCCTCTGGATCAGGGGGTCCTAAACTCAAATTCGTAGTGGGATGTCCTGCACAATATCCCTGCTAAGCTTGATGCCAACTTTTGACACCAGCTCTCCTGAGTTTCCAAAAATGTTAGCACCATATTGTGGGAAGTAACTTCTCTGAAAGAAGGAGTCTTTTATTCCACCGCACAGATCTGCAAACACAGTAGCCGCACCTCTTCCTTTTAAATATAGAAGTACGGAGATGGTCTGCAGCTTGTAGAAACCAGATGGCCTGATGCACAAAAACCCTCTTTAGCTGATGTTACTGCCAAACTTTTAAGACACCACAACTGGTTTTAAAAGGTGTTTGTGAAAGGCTGCAGTTGAAATTAAGAGTTTAAGGGGGGTGCCAAACTGCATCACTTGAATTGCACATATTCTGCTGCCGCCTGCCGTTATCAAAAACCAGGTGTCATTATGGCGACTGTCTTTCATAACAGGGCCTTATGTCATAGTTTAATGTGTGCTAAGCCAAAAGCATTGGAACATGTTACATAAAACAATGTATTAAGCACAAGAAACCAAGGCCAAAAAGGCATCTGGGCGCTTTCTAACTACATATGAAGAAAAACAGGAAAGTTTATCCTGTGGTAAGGGCTGTGATGGTAGGAACTTAACCTCTCAGTACAGGTGTGGAAATAAAAAGTAACCGGTATTCTAATAATTGATATGAGCAACAGGATGCCGGCTAAACAAAATGAATAAACAAAAGCAATGACCAATCTGTGATTGTACAGATGGCAGTTATGTTCGCAACAATGAATGCATAAACTTGTTTACCCCGCCATTGAGCTCCTTTTTTATTTTGTTTTTTAAAGCGCCGACCTAGTCCCAGAGCTGTGCAGCGCTGTACAGGGAGTGGGTAGACAGCGTTTGGGCTGTCACCCTTTAACAGTAGCGCAGTACTGTGAGTTGCAGCTTGTGCGTCTATTGGTCCTTGGTTGGGTGTTGTCAAAAAAAGCCGCGCTTTCAGAGATTTGCAAAACTGATGTATTGGGGGTTGGGGGTCGGGGTGTTGTTTTGTCCATGGAACATTACAGCTAGTAGGAATGTTGCAGTTTTACAGTGAAAGCACATATTAGATATAGGCCTGTAACTATCACAATCTACGGCGTCGGTGCAACCTTTGGCTCTCCAGATGTGTTGCAGACCCCTTATAGTCTTTTCTTCAGGGCGTAAAAGGTGAACATAGAAAATGTAACATGAATTAGACCATCCATTATATTAATAAGGGATTCAGCAGTCCCATTATCCACGTAAGGGCTAGTAGCCCTGTTTGCTAGCGAGGCCAGCCATGCTCTCGCGACATTCCGTTTCAAAATGGCCGCATCACTCCCAAAAGATAAGCCGTAGCACTAAACCAGCGAAAGTATCTGCTGCCAGGGATTTGAAGAAGGAGCGTTGCCTGACTTTGTTAGGTGGGCAATTCTGCAGAGAAATGAAAATAAGGCCTGGCTGATATGATTATGATACAGCACTTATAAAGCGGCTATACACCAGTGTTTCAAGGCGCAACAAGGCAAGGGAGGGGAACAGAGGGAAGATAGAGTTAGCGATCCTACTAGGCCAGTGACATTGAGATTGCGCAAGTGCAGGGGAAGTGGAAAAGTGCGGGGGAAAGATGAGGAGGCAGTACAGTGCATGGGATAACAGTAAAATAAATAAGACAATAAATAATAGATAAAAGTGTGGGCAGCTGGTGGCAAGTGCAGGGGTAAGTGCAGACATCAGGTGTCAAGTGCTAGTAGGGGCTGTAGGGATACACAACAGTCCCTGTGTCCAAGGATTGCCAGGGGGCAGTGCAGGTGCGCAATGGGGTGGGGGACCTGGGCCTGAGATAAGAGGGCAGCCAGGTAACCAGTGCAGTTTCAGATTCAGCCAGGAGAACAGCAGGGGAGAGGAGGAGAGAAAGCAGAAGCAAAGAGGAAGGTGCTTCCGGAACCAGAAATGGTACTCCTCGAGTTTTAGTGAGGCAGGGAGGCTGTTCCAGAGGGAGACCCCAGCAGAAGATAGAGATCTACCACCAGCTCTCTGCTTGGAGAAGCGACTAACCCTGAGGGAGTTGGAGGCGGATGAGCGAACAGCTCAAGAAGGAAGATATTTAAGAAATGAGAGTTGAAGGTATAGAGGCCCCAGGTCCCAGAAAACCTTGTGGACAATGCAGAGGTTTTTGAACTTAATCCTCGCCGCCAGTGGGAGCCAGTGCAGAGATTTCAGTCCTGTAAGATACAATGCCTGAGCTTGAGGCCAAGGACACATCTCGCAGTCCTGTTTTGGATGTGTTGCAGAGGGCAGAGAGTAGAGGCAGGCAGATTTAGAAAGAGGCTTTTGCAGTAGTCCAACCTAGAGAGGACCAGACCACTGGAGACAGTGAGCTTCTGGGGGAAGGAGAGGAAAGGAAGGATACCTCTGAGGAGGAGCATTTGGTAGTGTGACTTCTTAATGACGTCAGAGATATGAGGAGAGAAGGAAAGGGTGGAATCGAAGATGTTGAGTAGAGCAACCCCTAAAGTTATTGTTTTCTAGTCAGGTTGGAAAACAGATTGTCCTTTCAGAGAAATCTTATGATCAGAAGCTTTGATGTGAAGTTCTTGTACGCCAGAGTTACAACTTCTGTAGATCAGATTTGACTGTACCTAAAACCGATATATCAGAGAACAAAAAAGTAGGTGTTAGGTCCCTGAAATACCACCTGCTGTTAAAAGGTCAAGTTAATAAGGAAATACAAACAATGACAGCACTGCTTAAAAAAAACAATAATATACCCTGATAAAGAGGAAACCTCTGCAGTATTAGGATTAGAGACATTAACAATGTTTAACAAATTGTTCTCTTTATGAAATTTACGATCACTAAATGATCTATTCCAGCCCGCAATACAAAGCTGCAAAGAAATGTAAGATTCCTTTATTTTAAAAAGTCTTGAAAAATATAAAAGGGCCAACTGCTACTAGAGATAAGGTGTATATCAATAAGAAATCCTAAGTGTAAATTGATATTTATTCCCTCATCGGAGGTCATCCACTGGAGCAAATGGAAAGCCTTTTAATGGTGCGCCTCTGGCTCCATGCCCTTTAATAAGGCAGTGAGCAACTGGTGTGTTGTGGAAATGCTGAGTGCTGAACAAAAATAATGGTTATGGAGAACAACAAGACAAAGAAGCATACAATTTTGGATATACACTACACATAGATGCAATACCATACAACAATACAGCACAACACTCAATATGAGCATGCACAAATCCATCCAAAATGATATAGTTACAAGCTACCTTTAACATTGGACTGAACAATTTATCGAGAGATTAACCATGCTAACCCAACTCACCCTCATGAATTCTGTGGTGCACAGAGTTTTCCAGGACCAATATTTCTGGTGTGTAGGTGAATAAGAGCATTACATATGTGGCAATAAGAGGACAATAACATCACCTAGTGCACCAAAAATATCAAAAACAAGATCTAGTCGGACAGACATTGGGAGCTCATTTTTGAGTCTCCTGTAATTCTGCGGCAGGTACCAGCTACATTTGCACTTTTGAGTGCACAGGTCCCTGCTAACGAAAGTTCCTCATTTGCACAGTAGATTGCAAAAGGGGAGGTTAAAAGGATTCACCAAAATGACTGATAAAATATGACCGAATGAGTGATTTGGCCGAATTTCAGCCGTTCAAAAATTCCAAATGGCTGAAAAGTTAGACCAGATAACGCATTTGTGCTGGGGGCTGTGGGATGTCCCCCGCACCCTTGCTCACTATATTGTGAGTGAGCGATGCAGGGGGATCCCCTGAAGCCATCACAAAGGGAAAAAAAGGAATGCTGCGGTGGCTGAAGGGGTGTCCCCCAGACCCTTGCTCACTATATTGTGAGCGGGGGTGTCCCCCACAGCCATCCCGAAAAGAAAAAATGGAAAGGACCCTGCAACGCCGGTTCCCGATCATGGAAGTGAAAGGGAACAGGCGTCGCGGGGACACAGCAAGTCGTAAGAAAGGTAAGTAGGGGGTGGAGGGTGGCGGGGTGGGTAGGAGTACGAGCCAAATCAAAATGTTTAGGGGAGAAAAGACTAAAGGTTATTTTGGGAAATAAATCTTTGGTCTTTTCTACCTCAACCATTTCTACCTTGGTCTTTCAACCCCGATCTGGGTAAAAAGGCAGCAGACATGCAGGTAAAACACAATTCTGCACTCTATCGTGCAAGTTAAATAAACACTGCCTGCTGAGTAGGCTTGACAGGCAGCATTTATAATGGAGTCTGCCTACTTTTTGCTGGTGTAAAAAGCCAGAGGACTCTTTAGGAACCTACGCAAATGCTGGTGTATTTGTATTGTGGAGAGGAAGGAAGCAGCAGAAATGTTTGCTCTGAGCCCTTGCCTCTTTCCGCCATACAAATGCATGAAAATGAGCCATCACGTGAATGAAAGGCAACGCTTTTACACAATTGATTTACATTACATGCTCATTTAAAATGTCCTCCAGTGTATTAATTAGCTAAGACCCAGAGGTTTAGGCAGGGTAGGGCCTGAGTGGGCAAGGCCCAACCAAAATCTATAGATGCCCACTCAGCAGCACTGTGTGGGCATTTCCAGCTGTTAGGGTCACTGTGGTGGGCCCTACTACATTGGATTCAGGCCCAACGTGTTAGACAATCCTGGCTAGGCCTCTGCTAAAACCAAACACAGTACAAAGCTGATCACAGTTTTATCTAAATGTTTTCAAATGTAGTGGAGCATATTCGGTTCTGCGTGTATTCAGACCAATTCGGACACAGCATTCAAGGTAGTCCTTCCATGTTCTGCCATAGGCTGCAGAGTCAATCCAAAAGACTATTTCATGTTTGCCCTGGTTAACACATTTCCTCTATCCACAGACCAATCACAATTTTACCTTTAGGCATCTACTGACCGGGGGCTATATCGTCCGCCATGATCAAAATCCATTGTTTTTGACATAAGTTCACATCTGATACTTTGATTAAAGAGCATTAGCTCATTCAATAGTTCCTCATCCGTTGCTACTAGAGGGTGAATTTTGTCTTTTGGTTGCTTCACCAATCAGACACCTGGTTACAGATCAATAACATGTAACAAGATGGATGACGAGGCTCTAGAACATCAGCAATCGTCAATAGGGAGGAAATTGAATACGTCTTTATATATTAGAGTCCAATATACTCTGAATAATAGTTTACGTTGTCTGTAGACACACAATAAAGCCTGCTGGTCAGGGCTCTAATGCTATTAGAGCATGTGTGTGAAGGTCCAAAATAGAAGCCTCATCTGTGGCTTCACGGGTGGTGCAGGAGGCCTTCCAGTGCAGCCTTGTGACTCTACTTCAGTTTGATCAACACAGTCAAAAGATAGAAAAAAAAGACGTGACCGCTCTTCAGCTGGATGGCCATGTTGGGTGCACTAACATGGCAGCACATTTGAATGGTACATCTTTAATAATATGATTTAATGGCAACAGTAAGTCCAGTGAGTACAAGCAGCATTGTGCTTCAGTCCATTCCGCTTGTGCCTGAAGCTCTGCGCCTCCATCCCATTTTTCTGCCCCACATTTTGAAAAAATAAGAAAGTGTGGGTGATCCCAACCCCACCAGCAGGATGAAGCCAACATCAGCAAGATCACCAGCAAAAGGGTGAAGTTCGAAATGAAGGCATCAGCTAGTTGTTAGAGCCCACATTCCAAGCTTCCTAATTGGCTGTGGGTGAGAGAACATTCTCCAATAAAGATTAATTTAGGGCATACTTATATGTAGATCATTGGGGACCTAAACAATTAATTCAGTTTGGTTTCAATACAAAATTCGGTAGTGAAAAAACATTTTGAAGGACTAATGCAACTCTCCCCTCCAGTTAATATCACTCACCAAGGTTGGGCTTTAAATAGCTTTCATGATTTAGCCTCAGACTTTGATCCAATGGTTTTAGTTGATTTGTTAGTTTCCGGAAAGCCCTGCTGCTTGGTGTCTGCAGCTCGTAGAACCAGTGAACGCTCTCGGCTCAGAAGATCCTTTTACAAATGTTCACAAAGAGGACGTACTTATCTAGCTCTCCTACAGAAAGTAGTTTCAGAATCCCCTATGAATCAGGAATTTTTGATTCCTGCGTTTTTCCCACACCCATCTGATAATGCCACAATGTGTAAGCTCCTCATGGTCTACTTGAGTCCCCATTCCTCACTCATTTGGGGTGCGAGTCAGGGGCAAAGAACCAGGCCAAACAGGAGCCTAGCCTAACAGTGTGAAGACCCCAACTGCCTCCGACCATGGTGAGAGAGGTCAGTGGCAGATGCTAAGTATTGCCCAAACATTCAATACCAGGGACGTGGTCTGTCATAGACGTAAAAGAGTAGATGCGACACAGCACGTCTTGTGTGTGGATCATCTGGCCGTTACAGGGATATGTGGCATAGGTGTGTCTCTGCACTGTTCTATGCTAGGCACGAAATTGTGCTTAAGAAAAAGTGGACCCAGTGTTCCTTACGTCGCACAAATTAATTTGCAAGGATTAAGAGGAATTGCTGATTTGGCGGAGAGAGGGGTCGGCAGTACGAATGTGGTTCAGAGTATTGGCTGAGATATCAGGTAACTTAAAGAAATGGGAGTCAGAGGGCTCTCTTAGTGAGTGAAGTGCTTGACTGACAGACACATATACAAAATGTACCTTCCCAACCTTAACATGCCCTACCCACAATAGAACTGCTTGTCGCAGGGAGGACCAAGCGCATTATATTCTAGCGTGAAGAGTGGTGTTTCCCAGAGATACACAAGCCACGTATATTGGTGAAGGTGACGTGGCAACTGCTGAATGTAACTAATGGACACCTTCCTCAACAGCAGACAACACATTTGGTTTGGGTCTGGCTGAAAGCTCATCAGAAACGCGTCTTGCAAGGTCCCTTGGGTATCCCGATGCGCCCCGCTTCCATTTATTGTGTTCATGTGTCCTGTTGCCCAAATTCTTTCTATAAACCAGGTGGACTTTCAAATGTAAGTCGATAACATCAGATTGAACATAAATCGCGCAAATTGTTGGCGGTCACAGCCAACCCTTACTAATTGTGTGTGCCACATCCACCATTTTGAAGGATACTTTCCACTGTCTCAATCGTGCCAATACAGAGCTTGTGATACTGGGTAGAACGGAATGTAACTCAGTCGCATTAGTGTGACCACAAAGTCTGGGGAACTGACTAATTATCTTTTCAAACGTACAAGATCTGAAAGTGGTATTTGATTCAGTGTTATCATTTGGCCCTCAAACCAATACAAAAGTTAAGGGTGTCAAAGAATAACTGTCCCTGTTCAGAAAAAGTCTCCCTTTTCTACAAACTGCCTTTTTGGAACTGACATTACGACCTGTGCGGCGTCGGAAGGAAGGGGGCCGCTACGGGAGGGGCCCCAGCTTCCCATCGCGGGACCCAGATTGCACGCCTGGTAAAACCAGGTGTGCTTTCCGGGTCCCGCGAGGGGAAGAAGGAGGTAACAACGGGGCACTTATAATGTGGCGTTGTTACTTCCATCCCCATTCCCATTGAGCCCTATGGGGGCTCAAATGGGATTGGGGAATGGTTCCTGCAAGGAGGAATGATCGGGTCCTCCAATGTTGGAATAACCCGGTTATTCCTCATTGCAGGAACCCGGTAAACAAGCCCGGTTTGGTGGCAGCCATGGAGCTAAAAGCTCCATGGCTACCGCCAAACACGTAACGAGTGCTCTAGTGATTGCATGTCTAAGCTACTGTAATATACTGTGCAGATGGCTCACTAAATGAAACTCACCAACAATCTCCAAAACACTGTAAATCCAGGCTGCCAAAATGTGCCTGGATCTCGGCAAAGAAGACCACATACATCCTGACCTGAAACCACCAGACTTGCTCCCACTTGAGTCAAGAATAAACACTGGAGCAAAAACAAAGCTTTAAGGAGAAAAGGACTAAATTACGTTCATAAACAGGTTGCTCGACATACCATCCACAAACCTCCCAACAAAGGCACACTTGATCAACCAATGATCAAGACTCAAACAGAAGGACATGGGGTGGATGCGAGGGGGTTAGGGGCAATGCGTTTGTCTTGGAAGTAAGACAACGCAGCGCAACACTGGTTCAAATCCAGATCCCGCACTTAGAAACCAATCTCTGGTATTAAGCGTGTTATAAATTAACAATTATAATGGAGGCCGCTTTCCTAGGGAATACAAAAGCCCAGTCTTTGGAATGCACTCTACCCCAACTTAATGGCAGGACTTAACAGTTGGTCCTTCAGAAAGCTCTTTAAAATGAACTGCTCTGGCTTGTCTTCAACCGAGGTCCTCTATCAAGTCAGACAGCTACTGAGGAGTACCTTAGGGGATTATGGCCTGCATTCTTTTGAATTTGAATACCACTACCAGCAAAGGCCCTTATTGTACTGGTATCTGTGACCACAATAGGATTTGTATTTTTTTTGTATTTTATTTATTTATATAGCGCACCAGGCCCAAGGGCATCCGGGCGCATCACTTAGGTTACAACAAAGTATAAACATAGCAGAGCAGAATAATAAACAGTACAAGAAACAAGAGAGCATTTACAAAATTATATACAGATTCACATTATAAGGACAGGTAATTCCATATTTACACACAGAGTTAAACCATCGACAAGAGCATGAGGGGTAGCTAGCAAACAGTCTGATTCAGGGGCAGTCCTTGGGCAGATAGTCAGGCTTTGGCCTTATTCTTGAATGCCAGGAAGGAGGGTTCAGCTCTAAGTGGGTTAGGTAGCGAGTTCCAGAGTTTCGCCGCCATGACTGGGAAACTGGTCCCACCAGATCTCTGAAGGTTGAAGTGGGGTATGGAGAGGCAATTAGTCTGGGCACTTCTGAGGGGTCTGTTGGTAGTATGGACAGATAATCTACTGGCCAGATAGCTGGGCGCTTGGTTGGCGAGGAATTTATGAGTTAGAGCGAGTGCTTTTAGAGAGATTCTTTGTGTTACTGAGAGCCATCGGATGCTCCGTCTGGTGTCAGAAATGTGATGGTTCCTGGGGGTGTTTAGTGCAGCTCTAATGCCATTGTTTTGGAGGATCTGTAACTTATTGATATTGCAATGGTTAGTGCCAAGATAGAGGGCACTGCAATAGTCAATTTTGGACATAACCAGAGTTCTGGCTAGTGTGGTACAGTTGGCTGGTGATAAGAAAGGACGGCATGCTGTAATGAGCTTGCATGTATATGCTGCAGCAGAGGATACTGTGTTAGTTTGTCTGGCAAGAGAGAGGGTGGAGTCAATATAGATGCCTAGCGTTTTAGTATCCTTTGTGACCTTAATGATATTACCATCAATGACGAAAGATTTAAAGGAGGGGTCAAGTTTGTTGATTCTTTGGTGAGAGCCTAGGATGAGAAGCTCTGTCGTTTCATCATTAAGTCAAAGTTCATGTTACGCCATCCAGGCTTGGATGACTTGGTAGATGGAGTTAACAGCAAAAGTGTCGGTTATATGATCACCTGTAATGGGGATGAGTATCTGGGTGTCATCCGCATAATTGGTGTAGGTGATACCCAGATAATCCAGGATATTGAATAGTGGCTTTGTAAACACGTTGTAAAGTGTAGGGGAAACACACGATCCATGTGGTACCCCGCAGGTGACTGGTGAGGGTTCAGTGGCCGCAGAAGGAGAGAAAACCCTCATGGATCTGTTATCCAAGAATGAACTGATCCAGGCCGTTGCTTTGTCAGAGAAGTTGGCAGCTAGTTTGAGGTGTCGACAAAGGATTTGGTGATTTACAAGGTCGAACGTCGCAGATAAATCTAGTAAGAGTAGAAGGGCCAGTTTACCCTTATCTTTTAGGTCTTCAATCTGTGTTTTAAGATCAATAAGGGCGGTTTCAGTAACGTGCCACAGACAGAACCCTGGCTGCCTCAGTTCCAGGAGTTTGTTGGTTTCCAGGTAATCTTGGATCTGCAAATAGGCAGCTCGATCAAGAAATTTTAGCAAACATGGCACCGTAGTGATGGGCCTGTGATAGGTTGGTATGTTTGCATCCAGTAAAGGTTTTTTAAGGAGCGGGATGACCCAGGCATCCTTCAGTTTGTCAAGAACAATCCCAGAGCTAAATGAGGAATTTATGAACGTGGTAATGAAAGGAGCTAGATTATGGGAGGCCTCCTTAATAATAGGAGCAGGGCATAAGTCACCCTGGCAGTTAGAGGGTTTGAGATAGTTAATAATATTTTCAACTTCAGTGATGGAGAGGGGCGAAAAGCTGAATGGTTTCAGAGAGTCCAAATTGGTTTTATTTATGACCTGAAGGGCTTTAAGTTGCGGGTCAATCTTCAGACAGGTTTTTTTGTCATTGATTTTAGTTTAGAGAGTAGCTAGTTTACCAAGGAGCGCCCTTTGAATATTGGCGCACCATGTACTGTCTTTGGTGCAGGAGTCAGGTGGGGTGACAGGGGATTCCAATTCTTTTAGTATTCTGAATAACTCTTTAGTATTTGATTTAGCTTGTTCGATACGCTTGTTATAGGTGTCTTTTTTATCCTGAAGTATAGCCTCTTTGTAGTTCAGAGTGGCTAGGGCTATGCTTGCTTTATTTTTTTCAGTAGGACTTTTCCAGCGCGCTTCTAGGTTCCGTTTTTCTTTGCGTAGGATTCTCAATTGTGTAGTAAACCATGAGTTGAGGTGAGCCCGTGGTTTAGGCTTTCTAGATTTAGTAGGTGCAATGTGGTCAAGGGATTTCAGAATAGTCTGATTGAAAGTGTCTACCAGGACAGTTGGATCAGTGCACGAAGAAGCGTGTTCATTAAGAACTGGGAGGATTAGTGGGAGTAGTTTTTCACAAGTTACATCTCGCTTATTTCTTGTGGAGATCGCAGGTGCGATGTCAGGAGTGGTACGGATGATTCTGGCAGGGATACTGAAGGTGATTAAATGGTGGTCTGTCTAAGCACATGGTTGGTTAGATTCAACATTGATTTCGCAATTTAGGTCAGCTATCCAGTCCAAGATTCTGCTCTTGGAGTGTGGAGGCTCATTGATATGTTGCGTAAAGCCTAAATTAGATAGCAGGTTATTAATATTATGGGCTGAGGCATCATTAGGGTCTTGGAGACCCAAATTGAAATCTCTTAGTATGATGATTTGAGATTTAGTTTTAGTATTATCAGCAAGAATAAGAATATAAGATAGGTCTTCGGCAAAGGTAGATATGGACCCAGGGGGTCTATAGATAAGGTGGAATGTAATAGTCTGACTCAGGGTTAGAGCTCATTTTGCTGTAAGTACTTCTGCTGAAGGGATTTGATGAGCAGGTGAAATGCGGAAGTTGATAGAATTTTTATGTATGATGGCAATGCCACCTCCTTTAATTTGACTGGTATTGCAATCGTTTCTAATAATGGTATAGCCTGCGGGAATAGCTAATGAATGTAGCAGACCTGAGGCAGCGTGAAGCCAAGTTTCTGTGATGGCAATGAAGTCAAAGTCATGTGTTATGATAAGATCAGCCATATCAAGTGCATGTGCCGTACGGGATCTGGCATTAATCAGTGCCCCCTTGATTGAGGTTTTGGGTGCAGGTGGGGTGCACTCATCGAGGTTGGTGACCGTGATAAGGGTAGGTGGAACGGTGGCGTGAGCTGTTACAGCTGGAGGTGAAGGGTTAGTATGCTAGATAGTCTTTGTATGGTGCTGGGAGACATGAGGGAGTCTAGAGTCAAGTCTGAGGTTCCTAAAGAGTACAGTACATGGTTGGTTGGGTGCCGGTTTGGTGGCAAAGTGTTCAAGTCAGAGGGCTGGGGAGTTAAGGTATGGGTTGGTGGAATGTGTAGGGGTGGCCATAGCCGAAATAGGGTTGTGCTGCTGATTGATGAGCAGAGTAGTGCTAAGGCTTTGTGGATGTAAGGTGGGAGATGTGTTGAATGATAGATGAGGAGCGCAGTGGAGCAATGGGAGTGTGTGCGTCCAGGTGTGTGATAGGGCTGCAGGTAAGGAGTTAAATTAAAATGAGGATGCCCTGGTCAATACTAATAACTTGAGGAGGAGACACAGTGCGAGGTGATTAGCAACAGAGGATGTGCGTTGCCAATGCATAATGACTGTACCAGCAAGTGTGTCCAGGGGTTAGGTAGGACGAGGTGCAGTTTGCAGAGGTTCATGAAAGGCACTGCAGTTGATAGATGACATGGGATAGCAAAATGTGGGAATAGAGCGTGACAGGCATAAGACAAGATTGCAAGGTACATAAGGCAAGTGAACAAGGCCACATCTGTGACAGTGTAAACAATACATCAAGGAAGTGCGACGTTTAAGTTAACAGTAGTAAACTTGTTTAAGTAAAGATATTAAATGCACTTTGAGAGCAAGTAATAGGCAATTGTTCTATGCATACACCAGCAAGTAATAGGCAATTGGTCTATGCATTCATCAGTACGGAGCAGTGTAAAGCATGCAAGCAATGCATAATAGGCTACGGTACAATAGGGTAGAACGTGAGTGAGACGTTAGTGTAAATAGTATAGGTCACAAATGGAACTCATGAAGTTTTGCAAGCACCAGGGTGAAGGCAAATAGAATGAGCAGAGAGGCTAGCTTTCAAACTGTAATGGGCTCCGCAGTGTCACAAAGTCGGTTGTTTGCTAATTGGGGTAGAGGCATAGGGGCCGATGCAGTGATAATCATACGAACCACACCTTGTGATAGCCATGAATATTGATAAGGCAGTTGTGAAATCAAACATATGTGAACAAGCATGTATACAATTAATACCGTGGACAATAAAGAGCGATTAACTAGATACCAAAATGAGCACTTGTTAAGTTGGGCAAAATTAGGAACGGTATGTAGTAACTTTGCGGGTACCGTTGGAAGTAGAGTAGTAGTCTCCGAAGCACCGCAAAGGACTGTTGGCTGTCCTGGACTTAGCTGCTCGCCGCCTTTGTGCCGCTTGGAAAACGCATTCAGCGTTTCTGAAGGGATTTCAGTTTCTACACTTGCGCTGCTGTTCTGCAAGGAGGAAGTCTTTTCCTGTAACCCCTTGCAGTGCCTGACTCTCGTCAGTTCCAGGTATTTGCTGATTGGCCCGTGCCTTTCCACGCCCTCCACACCTCCCCTTATCCTCGGCTTCCTGGCGCACCCGCGCCGCGCACCGCGAAGCACCGCAAAGGACTGTTGGCTGTCCTGGACTTAGCTGCTCGCCGCCTTTGTGCCGCTTGGAAAACGCATTCAGCGTTTCTGAAGGGATTTCAGTTTCTACACTTGCGCTGCTGTTCTGCAAGGAGGAAGTCTTTTCCTGTAACCCCTTGCAGTGCCTGACTCTCGTCAGTTCCAGGTGATTGGATTTACTTTTCAGTGCACTTTTTTACAACATTGGAGGAAAGACTGTGCACTTTTGGACTGGATTGCGGGAGGCGCCAATTAATAATTTACATGTTCGGCACCTCATTCAGCTTGCTCTTTTTCCTTTTAGGTATTTGCTGATTGGCCCGTGCCTTTCCACGCCCTCCACACCTCCCCTTATCCTCGGCTTCCTGGCGCACCCGCGCCGCGCACCGCGAAGCACCGCAAAGGACTGTTGGCTGTTCGCGGTGCGCGGCGCGAGGCGGTTGGTGAGTGGAGAGTCTTGTTGAACTTTTTAGCGAGGCTTTAGTGAGGTATCGTGATTTAGCTATATTTTGGATTTGGTAAGAGTAACTTGCATTGTTTGTTTTTTTGTCTTCTAAACTCGTTGAAGTACGAGTCTTATTAAAGCTGACAGAGTGTAGCCATTTTGCAAAATGGAGTGCTCTTCTACTACATTAAGGAATGGCAAATGTTTGCTAGATATGGGTAAGATCCCAGCAAAGACAAAGCCGTCCTTGGCTCTCCTAAATATGGAAAGCTCACATTCTACTCCCCCTGACAGCCTTTCACAGGTTGTCGCTTCAAAAACAACACTAGAATGTAGTGAGCACTCTGCAAAAGGCACTCCTCTTACTGAGTCGTTAATTGACCAAAATATATATATGCCTTTTTCGTTAAAAACAGCTAATGATGAAGTTCACAATGAAGAAGTATTTTTGGGAGAAATGTGTAAATCTCCGCCCGTGATCTCTGATGTCTCTATGTTGGCTCCTGGCATAATTGAGGCACTAGAAAGACGTATCAGCCTTTCTTTGGGCCCTTCTACTCCTGCTGCATCCTCACACGGGCTACATGAACAGGTTCACTTTCATTCCAGCATGTTGCCTAATAGAGCTGTGTCTCATTCAAACATTCATGCTCTTTTGGGTGAATGCGACACGAGTATTTCATCCCCCAATGCATCTTCACTTCACAACAAGGTATACTGTGAAAAGCAACCGAAACAGGAATCCCCATTTAAACAGCATCCCTTGGGGTTTTCCGCTGAGCCCATTTTTCATCAAACCTCAAGCTCTCCTTATGCAAACGATAGGAATTCTCCCAATCCATTAGCACAGGATACTCATTCATTTCCTGTATTCACTCGTATCCTTAATCTTTTAGATAAAGGACATGAATTTACTCACGCAATTCTGAAGGATATGAAGGATTCAATTAATGCCAATTCTCTACAGTTGGCTAGGATTGAGGGATTCATTTTAGCCCAAGAGGCCTGCCATAAATTTCATGCATCCTGCCCGGAACGAATGGTCGAGATTGCAAGGAGGAGCATCCCGACGACCTCTTTCAGGCATGCTTTAATCTCTCAAAGTACACAAACGATTGAGTCTCCTCTGCTTCTCCATGGTCTGCCCACATCTTTTGCTAAAGCAGTGGTTAAAGACCCTGCAGAGGCCCCTTCAACTTCTATATCCCATTCTACAGAGTGGGTTGAAGTTGTCAAATTGCAGCATGAAAGAATCTTACAGATTGAACAAACCATGTTGAATGCAAAACTTTTGAATGTGGAAACAGGTGACATTAGAAACATTCCATCGACCACTATTGCAGTTGAAATTACGCCCGACAGTCCATCCGCTCTTATAGCGGTAATGGACCAGTCTGTCTCTGACGAGAAAACGAGCGATTCGGCCGGGCCTAATCATATATATCATGCCTCTCGTAAAATGAAAAAAGCCCATCAGAGAGCGTTAAAACGCAAAAATAAGACGAAAAAAAACACGTATTGCTCTGGCAAAAATTATACTGCAGTCTCCTCCTTGCAAAACTCGGCAGTCAATGGTAATATAAATGATGACGTTGTGCAGTTGACGGATACTGATGATGCAGAAGTGCCCTTTGACTCCAGCCAACTAAATGAGGAGAGCCGGATTGCACTTCAATGGCAGGCCCCTAAAAACAAACGGAAGGGTAAAAAGAAGGGCTCCCATACTTCTGAACCTTTAACAAGCTTGGAAGGGTCTGTTGAAACTCGGAGTGATTCTCATATCCTTTCTAGTGTTGTGGGCAATTTACCACAGGCAGCTACTAATCAAGTAAACTTGAATAGGTTTTTCCTTCCGATTGAGAACAAAAAAACAGTCTGCAATGTGGCTTCAAGCACCTCTGAAAATGATTTAATTGTTTCAGAGGCATCTAACACGGTCTCTGTTTCGACAACGATTCATCAATCTAATCATGCCTCATCAGTGCTTGAAGTTCATGAGAGCTCATCACAGAGCTTGGTGCAAAGCGATGTAAAACATGCTGCCCTGGTAGACACTGCTAGTCCGTCCCTTACCAAGCCCAAAGTGGATCACGAAATACCTGTTGTACAGGCTGCGCCCAGCCTAGTATCCACATATAATGGAGCAGTGCTGGGGCCTTCGTCTTTTGCAGAAAAGCCAGATGGGCTGAAGCAAATGCTTCAATCAGTTAACATGAGGTTGCCCCTCCCGTCAACAACATCTACCAGTATAGATCCTAGGGCTCTGTACGAGATTGCTGAGGAAAATCAGACCTTAATTGGATGGTCCAGCAATCCGCAGATCAATGGTATGGCATCTATTAACCGCTCTTTTCTGTTGAATACTCTGTATAAAATTCCTTCACTACGCAACTTAGTTTCTCAAGATGTAGAATGGATTAGGTTGCCTCTGATTAACAATAATCGTATGCTGTGCAAAGTAGCATCGTCCATTATTGCCAAACTCATTTGGGAACATAAAACGGATTTGCTATCTTTGGGATTGGAATTGCAAGCCTTTCCACATCTAGAAAACGCCATGCAATTCTTAGAATTCACGCCCTTGGTTGCGAAACAAGATAACAACAAAAAGGATTTGCCATCAGAGCAATCGGAAAATGCAAAGATCCTGTCACAATTGGCTTCCTTGACTTTGGCATTAAATGGTTTAGTGGGGACTTTGCCTACCTCCAAAGCTTCATCACTTTCAGGGTCTTCTTTGCCTACTGCTGTGGCAAAATCGTAACGTATAAATCCTATTATTCAGTCATGGAATTGTTGTGGTTTCAAGAACCTTTTAACACGGTTCCATGATAAGGCTATCAAAAGCCTGCCCTCAATCTTACTCTTACAAGAAACTATGTGTGTTTATGACCTTCAATTAGATGGATTTACGGCCATCAACCAGCTAGCTGTGCAACCACTTGTTGGTCGCCCGGTAGGCGGTTTGTCTATCCTCTTAAATAACGATTTTTCTTTTGTAATAAATCACAGAGTCTCAACCCAGTTGTTTCTATTGGCAGATGTAACTATTAATATGGACACACCACGTAGAGTTATGTTAATCTCCCTTTATTGGAATCCTACTTCAATATCACTTGGTGACGCTATAACAATGTTAAATGATGCCCTTATGGACATTTGCCATAGCGCTCCGACAGCTGAGATACTAATTGGTGGTGATTTTAATTCCCACTTATTTACATATCCTAATGCTTCCCGGAGTCTTGAATTGGCGTACCATGTGAAAATCTCATGTGAGAATGGCCTAAGATGGGCTAATTTTTTCTCTGATTGGGACCTATGTATAAGTAAAGCTGTATGCCCTAAAACCTCTTATACTTGGCATAGGGGGAATGCCTTCTCCACTATTGATTACATAGTAAGCTCAAGGCACCTTTCGGGTCTATTATCTTTGGTCAAACCCCACTTTCCACCTTATGGAGATCATGCCATTTTAGAATGCTCATTAGCGGTCAACATTGAATCCTTTGATAGGGTTCACTCGCTGGGTTTAATCCAGAACGATAGACCGTTCATCTCTATCAGATGGAACACATCCACATGTCGGCGTCTGACCTTTTTAGTTAATCGCGACTGGTGGCCTGACCACTCATTAGATGATATCTCTACTCAGACTATTTCTCAGTGGAATAGTCAGATGATACAACAGCACTTGAGAACGTTGGCTGATGATGCTGAGAATAATCTGAAACCTGCTCGTTCATGCTCTACCTTAGAAAGATCTATTGCAAAATTAAAAAAGGAGAAAAATTTTGCGTTGCGTGCAATACGGAAAGAATATGGCAGGACAAATTGGTTCAATTTGTCCAAAGCTAAAAAATTGGTTTTGAGGTATTTTAAAAACAAGATAAAATCGACCCGAATTGCATTTCATTTGATGGAAAACCAGAAGATGGTGCGCTACATCTGTAAGCACAATATTCGGGACATCTGGAAATTGCTTAGAGCATCCAAGTACCCTGATCCATCTTCCATAGAGTCATCTATAGATGGTAATTCTTGGTATACATTTTTTGTACAAAAATATCATCTACCAGAAAGATTTAATCCAGTGGATATCCAGGATTTAGTAAAATTTATTCCAATGACCTGTCCTTGGGACGTCCAAGATGTAGTGTCAGCAATCACAAAGCTTAAATCCTCCAAGTGTGCAGGCCCGGATGGGCTTCCACCATGCGTTATAAAGGACGATCCCCTTTTCTGGGCCAATGTATTTTTGAAGATGTTTCACGCTATTTATAAAAGCAAAACCCTCCCAATATCTTGGGTTAAATCTATTATCATTCCTCTTCATAAAAAAGGTCCTTTGAACGACCCACTCAATTTCAGACCAATTGCTCTGATCGACGTTGCTGCTAAGATCTTTGCGCTTTTATTACTCCATGAGGTGGAGCAACACATTAATAAGAACAACTGCATTAACAAAGCCCAAACTGGATTTAGAAAAAAAATGGGAACTCCATTGAATGCATCCATTTTAGCACACTTAATTGCTGAAACTCACACCCCTACCAATGGACCAATTTTTATTGCTTCACTGGACTTGTCATCTGCTTTTGATTGCGTTATTCGAAGCAGGCTATGGACCAAAATGTTGGATCTTAAGTTTCCGCCAGGTCTGGTGGCATTAATAGCGCTTTTACATCATAAAACCTCAATTAGAGTTCGTATTACTAGCAAGGGACACCTCACACAGCCTATTCCAACTGCGATTGGTGTTAAACAGGGCTGCAATTTGGCAGCAGTCCTGTTTAACCTATATCTTTCGGATATTGAAGGGATCTGGGATTATAATCACTCATTCCCAGTCAAGCTAGGTAAGCTTCGTCTATCTTGGCTTGCATATGCTGATGATGTGTTACTTTTTGATAGTACTCATTCCGGACTTCAGAACAAATTAGAAACATTTGAAACATATTGCAAACAAAATAATCTTACCATAAATCCATTGAAATCGAGCATTCTGATACTATCCTCTAAAAAAAAGTTACGAAAGTTTCGATGGAACTTGGACTCAAATTATATTAAAATTGTTACTCAGACAATTTACTTAGGATATAACTTGGCTAATAATTCTTCTGCTCTATTTTGGCAACAATCGGTTGTGGAAAAAGTCCTTCCTCTACAAAATCAGATGAGACTAATCTTCCGTAAACATTGTAAATTTTCCCTAGTACCCCTACTGGAATTTTATTTAAAAAAGGTAGAGGCCATCATCTTATATGGTCTGGACTTGAATTTATTAGACTTATCGCTATTCCTGAATAAAGTACAAGCTGGGATGTGGAAGGCAATTCTTCGCCTTCCCGCGTCCCTTCCTAATGCAATTGTCCGACATGAGCTAGGATTGAATTCCTTGGCTTCTCGTCATAAGTGGCGTTTGTTAAAAACTTACCTTAAGATGAATTTTCCAGAAAAAAACTCTTTATATGAAGACTTTTTTATTATGCTAAGGGAATCAAAGCCTAGGTCTATTGCATGTTTTCATCAACGTATACAACTTATTCTAGAGAACATTAACATAGCAGCAGACGACTTACAAAGAAGATTTTGTACGGCACATAAGCGTTTATTTTGGAATGACTGGGCTGAAACGTGTGAACAACTAACACAGTATTCTTCATTCACTGAATACGCACATTTCAGACATGCTCAAACACCTCGCCTGCAATATCTATTATTGTTACCAAATGAAGAAATCCGCGCAACATATATGCGCTTTCGCTTAGACTTGTTACATACCAAGATGAGAATGAAACATTGGGCAAGTAAAGATACTACTGCTGCGGACATTAGATGCAGATTTTGTAAAACACCTGAAATTAATGAGACCTTAAAACATCTATTTATGCTATGTCCTACCTTTGAAATCGAACGTCTAAAAATCATTTCCTCTTTTAGTCCCACCAACACTTTAAGTAGCAGAGAGTTAATTTGGACTCGATGCATGTGGGGGTCAAGTAACTCAATAATTCTTGCGACTGTTCGCTTGGTTAAAATTATAGAAGCAGCTCTTGAGTCGGTTGCGGTGTAGACTCATAACGTTGTTAAGTATTGAGATTTTTCTGATAGTATGCATATCAAGTATATGAATGATTTTGCTGAGAAACTAGAGTTCTATAAATTTATTTAATCTTTTTTATATATATTTTAACCATGTTTTTTGTACCTAAATTTAATGTTAAGATGTCTGTTTAAGAGATGTATTGAATTCTACTGTAAATTTTGTAAAGGTGCGTATGCATCAAAAACAAAAAAAATAAAAAATTAAAAAAAAAAAAAAGTAGTAGTCTCTTGGGAGATCTTGCGCCGTAGTGTAATGCACACAGTACAATGGTGCATGTAAGGACACATTTATGTTATGAAAGCAGCGAGGTCTCACCATAAGTGATTTGGATGGCCGAGAGTCAGGGCTGACAGTCTTTCAGGCAGAAGAGAGGATGTAGGGATGCCAGAGCATGTAGAGAGAGCCTGGGGACCTGGTGCAGCTCACAGCACAGCACGCTCGGTCAGCTCAGTTAGGAGGCCTTCTTTGCTAGGCCTTACTTCATAGGCTGGCTAACGCCTGCCGGCGATTGGTGGGAGGCTGTAGTAGTGAATACCAGCCAATCTGCTCAGTCCTGGGGTCCAGGGGAGGACAGGCACTAGATAAGACAGGGTCAGGCATAGGGTGCTTTCGGTGCGGCGGCCATCTTAGAGGCAGGTTGCCTCATGAATTTTCAATGGAAGCAGTTTAGTATTCCACCAAAACGATGCAATCGAACAGGTGAAATGAAGGAAAATCATCTGATTATTAAACAATTAGAGATCCCAACTGAGGGTTAGGGACTGCAGAGCGCGGATCAGTGGGGCTCTGAGGATGCAGTGTTCGACAAAGTTCCGAATGCACAAATAACCTTTCGAGTCAGACAATGGAAGTCGTATATGCGCCAGCACTAAATTACAGCAAGACTTAAATATGGCCACTATCATCGTCCTCTATGGACCCACTTATCCAGATGCTGCATTCTAACTGTGTGTTTCCAGTCTCCAGTTGCCATAATATATGGTGATTTTAAAGTGGTAAATCATTTCCTAGATTGCAGTCTAATGTAAAACCATTTTAATCTAAAATATACAGGCATTGGGTGGATTACCCATCAGCCAAGGGTACACCTTTTCACCAAAATAGATTGCACTACCACCTAGGGAATATATCACTAACACATTCCACTTTTGTTTGCAAATTAAGCATTATTCTTCTTGCTCATCAAATCAAGCTCCCATCATTAACACACTTCATCTACAGCTTACTAAATTGCTGAGTAACAGGTGGAGGAAGCTTAGCTGTTCTCTGCTTATGAGCAATGCATGTATTGACTCAGTTGATTCATATCAAGACTGTGTTAGGAATAAACCCCAGTATATGTAGATCACAACAAACGGGAATGCATTACTGCCTACTTGCATAATCAGTCTCACTAATTAGCAATACAATTCACTTTTAAGAGCAAAATTCACCAAAATTGCGGTCTCTTTGCGCTGAGCCAAATGTGAGGAGCACAGTGAAGGCAATTAACTGCCAGAAGACCCAGGTGTTTGGAGATCTGCAGAAGATAAGGTGGTCCAGAATAGCTTCAATATGACAAGGGAGGAGGTTCTAGATTTGGGGAGTGAGATGATAAAAGGCTTCTTGAAAGGAGCAAGATTTATGAAAATGGTTGGAAGACCAATAGGTGTTCCTGGATCAGGAAAGGTTTTAGAGTTTTGAAAAACATGAAAGGAGTCCTAGGTGCTTCAAGTTTCAATGTACAGGGAGAAGCTTGAGAGATTTGTAAAATTTTTAAGAAGACAGGTAGCAGCCGCTTTCTGGATGTGTTGTAGTACAACATTAGGAAGCCATAGTCCAGTCTAGTGGATATGTGGTCATCGATGGTATAATGAGAAATAGTGGAAGATATTCTTGGGAAGGTGGTAGCAGCAAGAGCAGAGCATGGTGTATATTTGGAGGGCATAAGTGAAGCCAATGTCTGGATATAAATGTTGAAGAAGAACAAGCAAAGGTTCTTTGAGAGCCTGCACAGGAGATGGCTTATGGCTTGGAGTGGAAAACAAGGAAAGCAAGACCGTAAAAAACAAGGAAAGCATGTAACCATGAGTGGCTGTTATAGGCCAGTGTTGCAAACAGATTGTGGGGAGGTTGGCAGTGGCACAATACTTTGTGAATGGAAGTGGGTACGCACATAGTATGTGATTGAAAGTGCACAGGAGTGCAGGAGAAAGTGTTTTGTTTGTACATTATGATAACTATTGCAATTTGTTGCTGCGTAGCTCCATGGCGGTGCGCTGCAGTTGGAGATGCTGCAATGAAAAGTCATGCAGTGTGGGAACTGGGTGCAGTGTTTGCATACTGTCAGCATGGTAGAGGGTATGGTTGAAGGGCAGCTTATATGTGCTTTGATAGTGTGCTGTGTGCACAATGCTTGCAGTATGGGCAATGTTTTAAACATTTTGTGGTTAAGTTGGCAGTGACACAATACTTTCTGAGTGGAAGTGGGTAAGACAATAGTATGTGAATGAAAGGGCGTAAGGGTGCCGGAGAAAGTGTAATCTATATACATTATGGTAACTGTTGCAAGTAATGCTGTGCATGTGTAATACAGAGTTGAGGTTGGTTAGGAGTGCTGGTGCCAGTGGTGCGTATGTGCATAGTGGTAGTTGGTGACATGCTGACATGCGTGGTTGCATTACGGTGTGAGAATGTGTGCAAGGAGCACACCCACTGGAGCAATGCAGGTTTGACAGTGCATGAGGCACATGGTAGTGATCTTTGGAGAATGGGTGTGGAGCACATTGTTGATGTGCTACAGCACCACAAGTGAGTTGCAAAGCGTGTATTGTGTGTTTCATGGTTGTGGTGATAGTTGCAACATGCCACAGTATTTGGTGTGCAGCAGGAGATGGTGCAGTGAGAAGGTGTGTAGTTTGGCCACAGGGTGCAGTGTGTACGTAATGTGAGTATGGAAGTGGGTATGGTTGAAGTGTAGTTTATATGTGGTTGGTTAATCTGCAGTGTGCATATTTATTGAAGTAGGCCCAATGTTGTGAAGCTGTTGCCAGTGACACAATACTTTGTGAATGCCAGTGTGTAGGGGTGGTGCAGGCTGTGGTATGTTTGTGGATTCTGCTCAGTGTGACACGTTTTCATGAATGGGATTTTATGGTGTGGCGGAGTTGGGTAGAAGTGCTGCTACATATGTTACGTTTGTGCATAATGTTAGATGCCCACATGGTTGTGTGCTTGGATGTACAGTGTTGTGGGATGTGTGAAAAGGGCTGCACTGTTGTGTGCATGGCCAAGATGTGCTGGGTGCGTCTTAGGATTTTTGTGGATGCTGCAATCGTGCATTCTTTAGCTGATGTTTCTGGTGGAGGGGCTTTGCAATCAAACAGAACTTGTACTGAGAGTGTTTGATGGTAAATATGGAGTGGTGTACATAAACGACAGTGTGCAATGCAGAGGTTTTGTATGTGATTGCTTCATGCGTGTTTGAAAATTTGACAGCACCCAATGGGGGAGTGCTGCAAAAATGACCTTGCAAACGGAAGAAGTATTGTGTGTGCTTTACTGGGCTGTGGCTCTCACTTTAGATGGGAAAGCGCACGTGCCACATCCTGCCATTATGAGCAGGGTGGAAAGGGAAATGGAATTGTGGGAAATAGGCAATTAGGAGTTTAGGGTGTGGTTCACAGGAAGGGGTGGTACCATTTCATCCCAATACTGTGTCGTGAGGGTGGTCGAGATGGAGAGACGCACAGTGCACCATCTGCATAGGTGTTGTGTGCAACGAGGCGTTGACAGCAGTTTCGGCGGGATGGTTCGCCTTTGCAGATATGTGGCATCCATCATGAACGTTGACTTATGGAAGTCTACATTTGGGTTACATGTCGTGTGAACGATTAATTGGTCACTTGAGGAGGTTGCTGACCGGAGTGATGCATATTTTTCCTACTGCCAAGGTCGTTTTCTCATGCATAACATCAAGAGGAGTATGGGTCCATGACCGTGTAATTTGTCCCCAGCCAGAGGTCGGAAGGTGTGCTATAAACAGAATTATGTGTGAATTTATGCAGACTGCTTGCATGTTCTCCACCCACTATGAGATCATGAGGTAACAAAATAGGCAGTTGTTCCATAGAAATGGCATTTATTTGAGCGCCATTGGCAATGGCGTTTTCTCTTACACTGTGCAAGAAGCATTGACCAGAATGTGGTACAAATGTGAGGAGAGGAAAACAGAAATGCATATAAAGAGAAAATACAAAACATGTTGCTCGCACGCATGTCAAAAAAAGATAAAAAAACTTTATACCTTTATACATCTACAATGGCACACCGAATCCCCTACCTAGTTTGATATTGTTTACCACCGCCAAGAAAATGGCATTTTGTTGTCACCCATTGGCAATGCAGTTTTGTTTGCTTGTCTACAGGATGAGGTGAGAGTTTACTGTACAAATGTGAGTAGAAGAAAACACAAAAGCTAATAAAAACAAAAAAAGGTGTTTCTGTAGATGCATCTAAAAAAAAACAGGCTCTTTTAAGAGTCGCCCCTTACCACATACTCCCCCTACCCTGGTTGCAAGTTATTCCCCCACGCCTGCACGCAGCATGAAAGCCACATCTGTGGATTTTGCGGCCACAGAAATGGAACTGTGGGGATTGTCCAATCAGATGCTTAGGATGTGCTGCAATTGGAAGAAGGACCCCAGCTTCACTCGAGCCCGGCCCTCGACCCACTTGGGGACCTGCATGTGCACCATTCGGTGGTTCTCACCATGCTGGCCTATGGAAATGGGACTGTAGCATTTGTCCTATCAGGTGGTGCTCAGGGTGTTCGTCACAGGAAGCGCGCCAATAGGAAGAAGAACTCCTCCTGCTTTACTAGGGCGCGACCCTCACGGTACTTGGCGAAAGGCACGTGCCACATTCTGCGCTTCTCAGCATACTGGCCAATGGGAATGGGGCTATGGCCTTTGGCCAATCAGGTGCTCAGGGTGTATGTCACAGGAAAGAGCACCAATAGGAGAAGGAGTCCTTCTTTTTCACCGGGACGTGGCCCATGCGGTCATTATGGCACATTCTGCGCTTCTCAGCATGCTAGCCAATGGGAATGGAACTATGGCCTTTGGCCAATCAGGTGCTCTGGGTGTGAGTCACAGGAAAGGGCGGCATTCACTTTTTCCATTACTTTGAGTACTGTGGTTGGCAAACATGGCACAACGCAAAGTTTCCGTGGTGGCTGATGGCTTTGTGAAGGATCTGTGCGTGTATGCCCTCCAAGAAGACTTGTCTGGCAATTTTGCTTTGAAGGGAGTGGACACTTTGTTGTTTAGTGTCGCAGTGTGCTGTTTCGGTGGACTGATTGTAGAATGTCGATGCATGGCCTCTTCTGCAACTGTACATGTTGTGATTGGGCACTTTGTAGCATTCTTTTTGGGTTACATGGCTTGTTCCCATGTGTTCCGTCAACTGAAGATTATGATGAAAGCAGTGCAGTGCATTTTTCCTACTGCCAAGGTGCTTTTCTCATGTATACCCCTACGAGAATAGTGTGGAAGTATTCCAATGATTCCTGTCGCCAGCCGGAGGTCCGAAGGGGTCTCATCAACAGAAGCATGTGTGACTTCTTGAGTGCTGCTGGGATGTTCTCCTGTGAGAATGGGAACATTGATCCGCAATACATATATCTTTTCAAGGCAAATGACATGTCTTTGTCGATCAGTGGCAATGAAATGTTGTTTCACAATCTACAGACTGGACTGGAGACTCTATTGTAAGAATGTGAGCTGACGTTGAAAACACACATTTACGTATGAAAACCACAAAAAAGCACCTTTAAAAAAAAACCACAAAGTTTCTTTTAAGAGCCACCACAACTAACGAGGTCCGCTCCACTGGTTGAAAGTTATTTCCCCACTCGTGCGTGCTCAGCATGAAAAGTCCACGATTATTACGATAGTTGCAGGCTGGCATGAGTTACATAGACCCCTTTTGCAGATGACGGTCAAAGAATTGGGCCTGCAGAGGCTACGGGATTGGGCAATAAAGTTTATGGGTGTGGTGTGTACGGACAGACGGTGCTTCACGGTGCGTTTGTTGACAGAAATGCAGAGGGTGCGGTAATGGCTTTGTGTTTCACGAGGCACAGCTTAAGGGTTTTAGGGGATTCCGACATACATTGACTAAAAGTGAATAGAAAACACTGTGCAGTGGCTACTCATTTTCATGTGCATGTGTAGTGCTATGGAGTAGCTACAATGAAGTGCCTGATTTTGGTTTCTCTGAGTGACACCTTGGTGAGACGCAATCATGCCGATATTATTGTTGTTCATTGTGCATGGAAAATTGTGCAGCATGTCACACGAGTTTCAGTGTCGTTTGCGATGAAGGAAGCACTTGCCCAGTTCATGCGTTTGTTTCCGATCTCTTGCATACGTTTCTATCGCATTATGCAGCCATCGATATGGCAGCGTAATTTTCTATTTGGGCCGTGAAGGCAGACAGCGCGGTACATTGAAAAGAAGTGTATTTGTGCCTTTGTTCGACATGTGCCAATGGCATACTTCGCCCATGGGAATATGACGTTTCACAGCACGAATACTTTTCCCCAGCTATAACGTTCACCTTACTATGCCAGCCATCCCAATTTCTGCGCACCACATCTAAATTGGCTTGGGGCCCTTCTTGAAAGTAGAGATTTTTTTTTTGTAAGTGCTGCACACTGACTCACTTGAAAACGCTCTGCAACACGTAAAGAAACCTCTTTGTACAGCGACCCCCTTTCTAACCGATTGAACTACAGTGTTTACCACACTGTCACGCCTCCCGCCCTGCATGCGTGCATTGGCAATTCCGTTGTTGATCTGTGAAAGGTGCTTTCTTTATTTATCTTTTTTCCTTTCCCAGTTCATTTTCATTTATTATGGGGTCCTCACACACACCACTGAAGGAACGGCAAGAAAGGTCCGGTACCGAAGGGGCAGCACCTTCCTGGATACTATAGGGGACGTGCCGGGAGACAGAATTATTGGGTGGCCCTCACCTGCATAGGCGGCCGTCATTGTTATGCTCCCATAAGGAACGTTCCCACACACTTCCAAGTATCTTCCCTTTTTACAGTAGCGCATTGCAGTACATGCACAATACAATGCCCTTTGCCGGTAAAGGTCTGTACCGCGGCATATGGTTTGCAAAGGTTGTTTTACAGCCCCACTGCCCTACAGAAGTGCCCCACTTGTTGCCCGCAGCACATGTGGCAAATACTGTAGATGAAAGTACCCTATGTAATTATTGGAAGGGCGGTAGCCTGCCCACTGGTCCCTTGTGCTTCATGCCCCTAGTGTGCCCAGCCCTCCAAGATTTCAGGCTGGAGCCAGGCCACGATCACCTACATGGCCCTCAAGGGCCTCTCCATCCCTCCAAATACCCACTTGGAGTCAGACTTGGCGCTTGTGGCACCAGACTCACTCACTCCCATAGGATAACATTGGGGATTGGACTTATAGTGCATTGATGGGGACAAGATGGATGCCCTCACATATTTCGGTTCCCAGAACTGCATGTGCAGTCTAGTCTTTGGGTGTGGTTCAGCCCAGAGACACCTGGGATACCCAGAGACTATTTAAGCCACGCCCAGGCTGAGACACATGCTTTGTGTTTTCTGCACCTGCGGCGTGACACTCACCGTGTCGGATCGGTCTCCAGTAGGCCTGCATCTTTCTTCTGCGCTCAGCTCCTGCAGGAACAAGAACTCCGTTAGGAACAGCCTTACCTTGTGGTGCTTCTACCCATCATTCATCGCTTCTTCTGTTCTGCGGACATCTTCGGCAGTGTCATTCCCATCCCGGCATGCCGCTTCCTAAGCAAGAGGGAAAAGAACAGTAAAAAGGCATTAGTAAGTGTACAGCAAATCTCTGCTTATTTTTAAAGACTGTATGAGCTTCAAATGCTTACCTGAATCCCAGCCGCTCTGGGGGAACTCTGTCTCCGGAACTTCTCATCCATTTGCAAGAGGGAAAAGACACTCCAGGTTAGCGTGGAAACATCTAGAGGTGGCGCATACTGCGCTTACACACCACATTTCTTCTTCATAATCGGCATCCACGCTGACAACATCGCAGCACCTAAAAGACACAGAAAAAGAATTCAGTTCAATACAAATACGAAAGGGTTTCATCGCGCATCGCGCTCTCAATCATCTTCACCGCTACTCATCTCAGCAGCACGTTGCCATCCCCGGACGCAGGCCATCATCTAAAGAAAGAAAGGAAACGAAGTTAGAGAACTGTTCAAAAGACTCATTATACTTACCTGTCGGACTCTTGCCAGTGAAGTAACTAGGCAGCAATGAGCCCGCATCAATCAACGTGCCCCTGCGCTGTAAGCATGACGGAGAGCACACTTTCCAAGAAAACAAGGTGAGCTGTGGATCAAAGGGAAGGGTTGGATCCTGGGGAAGAAGGGGTTCAAGCACACAGAGACAATAGGGAGTTAAACTCTACCAATCCTGTGTTTCAGGCCCAGTCTCCAGTCGAGTAGACTCCAGGGAAGGGTTTGAGGTCCTAAGAGGTCAGAACAGGCTGAGTGACGTCCCGTTGGATACCAGGTGAGTGTTACATCAACACATGCAGTACAAACACTTTATGCTACGCCATTAGTGGTAGGGGTAGCATTCCCGGATATGCATACATTGTGGAATACAAGAATGTTTACACCAACACAAAACACAGCTTCATTACATGCAGCAGGAAACCATTTATTCTGTGCAACCCATGCATCGACAGCGCTTTTCTAACCACCACTAAGATTGTTTGCGCTCTGCATATTCTGCTGTTTCCTTACTTGCCTTTAACTGCACTAGTATGTGCGTCAGGAAGGTGCACCAGCTTTGCCATTTTGCAGACTTACCACAAACTGCCCCATCTGCAGTTACATGTTTTCTTGAACTGTACGACCGGAAAGCGACCTGTTGATACTTTCTGTCACTATGCTGAGTGCAGACACAATGTATCTGTTTCACGGGTCATGGAAAGGCAAGCAGCAGATAAATCAACACACCCACATGACACTGCAGGTTGCTGTTCCTTGTTTACCAGTGGCCGTTATACCATTAGGAGTACTTTAGGCACACATTGGTAGGTTTGCAGAGCCACACACGAAGTTGGTAGCAGTACTTTAAATGCGGTAGCCTGCTGCATGAATCCCTAGGGCTGGCGACAGGGACGGTGTTACCAGCATACAGTGGATGCCCTATGCATGGGGCTAGGTGTGGAACGGAAATGCGTGCACTCCCACAACTACTTTAAAGTGCGGACATGCGGTCACTAATGGAGTCCTATGGATACTTGCAGTGGGATTGCACATACGCCAACCAGGTGCAGTCTCCCTAGGAAACGTCCATATTGCTCATCTGTAGTCATCTCAGCCAGTAGTGTGCAGCACAGATGTATCATGCACTGTTAACACAAAAAGCAAGCCTACGGACACACTAAACAACATTTACTATGTACATTTGTAATTGGGACGATACACCAACACTATTTAGGAAAGTAAGGGGTAGCGCAAATGGATACATACACCAGGCAATTTACCCTCTCCACACGTTTATCATGAGGGCAGCCAAGGAATCAGTAAGAAACTGTTGTTAACGGGAAGTTATGGTTATGTTGACGTACCAAATACCTATCCTCTTTACAGAAAACTCTATGCTAAAGCAACGTTCTGATGTCATAAATGAGATTTGTGAAGTCTTGGGTGTTAGTCCTTGCAGTGCACACTGGTGGCACAAGTTATGGTTTCTTTAGCATACCATAACTGTCGAATTTCTGGTTTATTCTGGTTTTACCTGTAACCATAACGTCCCTGTAACAACATTTTTCCATGGAATTTCATAGGTTTTTGCTAGTGCAACTTAACCATAACGTCCATTTAACAATGTTTTTGTTAGTGAAATATATATTACATGGACGCGGTAGCATCCATGTAGTTATGGTTAAGTTGGTGTTTCCATAGGAAGAGCATTTTTTGGGTGGCTTATAACTTCGCTCCCTCTGGACGAATCCTCACCAAACTTTGCAAAAAAAAGGAAATGGCCCACTCTGAATTCTTTTGCAAAGTTTGGAGATGTCTGGTCTAGGGGGGGTAAAGTTATAAGGGGGGTCCCAAAACTTTAGTTTTTTCCTATAGACATAATGGGAAAAAACTTTGCGCACGGCCACAGGCCAAACCGCTAGACGGATTTACACCAAATTTGCGGCAGGAGCGGAGGCTTGGTCCCGAAAGGGTGCTTTTGAAAATTAGGTGTAAATCCATCCAGTAGTTTTTTATAAAATGACCAAAACATAAGGCAAAAAAATTAGTGATATCTGTGTTCGCTTCGCGGACGGACTTAGCTGTTCGCTCCGCGGACAGCACCCCGATTGGCCCATGGTCTTGCGTCATGTCTGCGGACATGCGACGTGTTTGCTGATTGGACGGCGAGGGGCGTGGAGCGCGTCAGATTTTCTGTGGCACCCGCCATCTTGTATTCGGCGTCGACCGCGTACAGCGCGGTGAAACGTGGATAAAAAATTGTATTTAGTGCCGTGTGTTGGTGTGTAAGAGTGTTTGGGGAGGATGGAGGAGTATGAGATAGGTTCAATGTTTTTTTTTTTTATGTGCTAGACGTTTTTGTTGCGTTCGATTTGTCCGCGGAGAACACGGCTGTTCTGACATTTTGTAAATAAACTAAATGGTGGGGTGTTTAGAGGACGGAGTATGTGTCATTTCTGTTCGCAAGGAAGGTAAAAATGAGCTTTGAACACTCACGGTGTACTTAATTGTTCGTAAATACACAAACTGGGGGTGTCCTCAGGACGTTGTCCGTATTGTAATCTGTCTAGTTGAATGTGTTCTAAGAACACTTGCGGTGTCCCGAAATGGTTGCAATTACACAAAATGGGGGTGTTCTGAGAACGTTGTTTGTATTGTTCGTTGTCAGGGTGAAAGTGTTTTAAGACCACTCCTTTTGTCTGCTAATAGTACAATTTCCTATGGGCGTCAACCGACTTTTTGTCCACTAAAGTAACGATAAATCCGACTGGTGTGCGCCGACATTATGTGATAATCCTATGACTGACGCTATTGACCTGGCTGACTGACACTAAATCATATATCCCGCCCCTAAGCCTGATATTATCAAAGCATTCATATTCCCCGCCTCTCTCCGTGACGTTACAGGGTGCATCATCAAATGCGCCCAGTTCTCTGCAGTCCTAAGTGACTTTACACAGAACCTGGAAGACAACACATATTATGTCACAACACAGCGCGCCACAATTCGGAATATGAAACAGTGATTTAAAAGAAAAGAGCACGATTGTAAATTTTGTAAAGTACATTTATTTGACATCAAATGTTTAGAGAATATTCATTAATTTGCATTTGTCTTTGTTGTCGATCCACAAAAGTTCATGTTGAGGCACGCGATGTTCCTTTGCGGCACAGAGGGTGTTAGATCAGCTTACAACTCAGTGCGCCACAATTCGGAATATGAAACTGTGGTTTAAAAGTAAACAGCAGGATTGTACATTTGGTAAAGTACATTTATTTCACATGAAATGTTTAGTGAATATTCAGCGATTTGCTATTGTCTCTGCTGTCGATCAGCAAAAGTTTATTTTGAGCCACGCGTTGTTCCTTTGCGGTAGATAGGCTGTTGGTTTATGATAAAAGCAGTAAATGGTCGCTCTGATAATCGGAAGGTTGCTCCAACAACGAGCCATTAGACCACCCTATTGGTTGGTATGTTGTTTGTAGCAGCTAGTACTGCGTAAGGGCATATTGGTCCTTGGCGATTGTCCCATAAAATGGTGAGGGTCATGAAGTTGCATATTTGGACCTGCAACGAGTTGAGGACCCCATCCGCTGGAGTCTGTAAATCGTGACATAGGCGAAATGGTGCGACATACCTGTTTTAAAAAACATAAATTAGTCTCACCAGCCGATCTTCATTAAAAATCATCATTTTATTTATTAGGGCATGAAACTATTTCGAAGATAGTGCAACGGAGTATGTTAATAAAATAATAATATTTTCCCATTCATATAGCGCTAAGAACCGTGAGGTATCTAAGCGGTGCTTATTATTAACCACGGTGTGTGGTGCTCATTTATCGACCACGGAAGGCTGAAAGGCTGAGTTTGCCTTGCCGGGATTCGAACTTGCGTTAGCCACTTGACAGGCCACAGTGAAGTGGCACAGCGAGTAGAGTGCATGACCGCCTATAGACCGGTTAAATTATTTCTATTAACCCACCCTGTGTCGTCTGCCTTTTTCAGAGCCCTCTAAACGACAGGGGATCAATTCGGCGGTGATAGTGCGCGGTAGAAAACATTATGCCACTTTCAACGAACAAGTTCAACTTGAGCGGTCTTTAATGCTACGCTATTGTAATTATATTTGGTATAAAATAATCTAAAGGGTTACTTACAGTACAATTGCAATTTCCATTTTCTACGAGTAGTGCACCGGGCTCATATTGATAAACTGTGTAATAATGCTTGGGTGGACTTACCTGAGGCAGACCATGCTGCATACTTACCCAGAACAATCCAGTCTGGCTGAAGTCCCCATCCATCAAGGCTGGGAGGAACTATTTCCTCTATTCAGGAACTCTTTTCTTACCTGGGTGGGGCCGGTGGAAGAACACACACCTGAAGCACTTCTCTGCTATTTAAACCACGCCGGATGGAATACACGTGCTTCGCGTTATTCTGCATCAGCAGCAGGACGCTCACCGAGTCGGCTCCTGCATCCTGGCTCCTGACACGCCCGCCAGCACCCGGAACACCTGCAAACAGACAAGAAAAGAGAAGGCGAGCATTAGAAATTACTTACCGGAATCCGGCCTCAGCAATCCTACCTCCGACGATCCTGCAAAGGAAAGGTACAAGATTAGCAGCGCTCTCAAACGCTCGGAGCCGCGCAGCCTTGCCTTACCCATCCGTTGCCTCGCCGAACTCCACCGTGGCCACGACGCCGGCAGCATCTCGGCACCTGAAAAACAGAAAAAGACAATCATTAGAAGTAAGCAGTCGCTTTTCTTTCACTTACCTTCCTCCACCGCGGCTACGACGCCAGCTACATCCCAGCACCTGTATAAGAGGGATACATGGTGAGCACTAACTAAGCACGGAGAACAAATACTAACCAAGAGACTTACCAGCTTTAGGTTTCTGGGCCCCGGCTCTTGTGGAGAAAAGACACTCATACTTACGGCTACCGTAGGAGAGACGAAGGACACAGTGTCCGCAACTATTTCCCATCCAGTGACGTAACTGGATTCTATGCACCCCTGCACCTGAAGCAGGATGGAGAGCTCATCTTTACAATACCTAAGGTGAGAGCTCGCAGAAACCAAGTTGGGGGTCAAGTAGAGTGAGAAACGGGAGATTGGTGGGAACACATATCCACCCCAGCTGGTAATCAATCCCTTTTCTTCCACCTGCAGAAAACTTACTCTACAAGCCAGGCAATCCAAATTCGGAGGCCCCGTCCAGAGCATCTTCCGGGCCCTGCGCCTCACGATAGAAGAAACGGTAGCAGTCCAGTTCGGGTCAGCGTCTCTGTGGGAATCAGGTGAGCGTTACAATAAATTCTTACTTTGCAACATTCTGTGTAAAGCCATCTGTGAGAAGTTGGTTTTTGCACGCCATGTTTGTATATTGTTTGCGTGATATTAAAAAAAGTTTGTTTAAGGGACGTTATGGTTCTAAGTACAGCCGAAATACCCCTGAAAATCGCGAGTTATGGTAAGCTATGAAAAATTTCTCGCGCCACCACCGTGCACTGCTAAGACTAACACCCTGGACATCAAAGATGACATCGCAAATGTCATTGATGAAATCACTGATGACATCACATGTGTATGTACTTCTCATGGAATTTGTGTAGTAGGGATTTTTATCATAATGTTGCGAAAAAAGTGTCAAGGATATTGCAATAAATATCATACCGTTATTAGTGCTTTGAACGATGCATTGATATAAATAGCATTGTATTATGGGATTCTATCTAGTATACTGAGCTACTAATGGAGAAACATAGCATTGTGTGCAGAGTACAAGATGAAAGTATAATGTTTGTAATGTTAATATGTTGAATAGTGAAATGATAATTGTCCTGAAATGTTCGAAAATTCACAAAATGGGGGTGTTTTGAGGACATTATTCGTATTGTGTGATTGCTTAGCTGTATGCAATGAGGGAATGGCACAGGGAGTAAAGTGGACGCCGTCCACGGACACCGCGGCTGTTCGTGGACAGGGCGTGCTACATCCGGGTTTTTCCAGGAAATCCAACATGGAAAGATGACTGTACGGATCAGCCAATCAGATGTCGAGGTTGTGGATTTGTGTTGAAAGAGACTGTGTGTGGTGAAGATGGCAGAAGTAGAGAAAGTCAGGGTGTTGGTGCTTGGAGATATGTTTGTGTATGGTTTACAACAGTACGCTCAATGCAGGCATGTTGCAAAGAACTTTGATGTGAAAGGAGTGGAGGTGGTGTGGAGCACTGTGCCTGATTGCAATGTACAGGGAATTGTACAAGTTTGTGAGGATATGGCCACGATAAACAGTCCGCATGTGGTAGTTTTGCACTATGATGCTTTCCATTAGGGCCCCTACTTTGTTGGCTGATTTGGAACGCTTGGTTCAAGCCGTAATGAAGATCCTTCCAAATGCGAAAGTAATTTTTTCTGGATTACTACCTAGGGCAATATGGGACAATAGTTCAGTTTTTTGTCCTCAGCAAAACATTGCTAGGTGTGTCATCAACCGAGGCATGTGTGCCTTCATGCTTAGAGCTGGTATGTTCTTCTGTAATAATGAGAATATTGATGCCAGTAATGCTGTTAATTTTAAAGAAGATGGCATTTCTTTATCTTTTACGGGAAATGCCTTTCTATTTTGGAATGTAAGGGTTGCTTTGGAGAAGGTTATGTGAAGATTTTAGGAGTAAAGTAAGAAAAAAAAACAAGAAAAAAAATACAAAATAACAGGTGTCTGTCAAGCATCTGTAAAAAAAAAAAACGGCTCTTTTCAGAAAAGGGGAAATGGGGCACACTATTTAAATTTACATTCACCACGCTCAGATTTTCGATATGTCCGCGGACATGGCGGTAGTCCGCGGACATGAAAATCACTACAAGGGGGTTAGTATGTTCTATGTTACATGCATATGAAGTCAGGGATATTATGGTTAAGTTGTGCTACTAAAAACCTATGAAATTCAGTGAAAAAACTTTGTTAAAGGGATGTTATGGTTATGTTGCGCTACTAAAAACCTATGAAATTCAGTAAAAAAATGTTGTTAAAGGGACGTTATGGTTAAGTTGCGCTACTAAAAACCTATGAAATTCAGTGAAAAAACTTTGTTAAAGGGGCGTTATGGTTCAAAGTAAAATCGAAAAACCCCTGAAATTCGGCAGTTATGGTAACATAAGCAACCATAACTTGCGCCACCGTGCACTGCTAACACTAACACCCAGGACATCAAAGATGACATCACAAATGTCATTGATGACATCACTGATGACATCACATGGCTGGCTCTCCCTTTTTAACCTTTACTGACATATCGAAGCCACATAGTTTTCTTCAGTAACAGTCAGGAAGTAAAAATTGAAAAGGTACTATATTTGTAGACTTAGGGTCAAGTCACATCATATGAAACATATACAAAGCGGAAGACACAGGCTTGAAAGAGAGCAATCCTTTCTGTGCATGAAGATAATCATTAGGATTATCAGCACTTTCTCATAGTTTTTTTTTATTACTCTACCTTTCCTGTATATGCTAATATTTGTATACATTATACTCACTCTCCTTTGCTTTGGGTGCAGTCACATCATGCGATACACATACATATGGTAAGTAGCAGCTTTGAAACAGAGCAATAGTTTCTCTGCATAAAGACAATCAGTTAGGTTATGAACTCTTTCTGCTACTACTTCTGCTTTTTTGTTTACGTCACTGTCCCTGTATATACTCATATTTGTATGTGTTGTTGTCTCTTTGTGTTTTGTCTGTAATAATTATGTATTAAGTGGGTTTTATTATATACTTATTACATGTTTCACAGTACGCAAAACTCTAATAAGAAAGCAGTTATCATTTCAGTATTCAACATGGCAAGATTATGAATATGGCACCTTCATCATGTATGCTGTACACACTGCCTATGTTTCTGCATGAGTAGCTTAGTATACTGGATAGAACTTCATAATAGAATGCTATTTATATCAATGCATTGCTTAATGCACTAATTAGCTCATGATATTTATCCCAATGATCCTTGACAGTTTTTGGTCAGCATTATAAGAATCCCTTGTACAGAGTTTTTATGAAAAGTAAATGCACATGTGATGTCATCAATGACATTTGTGATGTCATCTTTCATGTCCTGGGTGTTAGTGTTAGCAGTGCACGTTGGCGCGAGTTATGGTTGCTTATGTTACCATAACTGCCGAATTTCAGGGGTTTTTCGATTTTACTTTGAACCATAACGTCCATTTAACAAAGTTTTTTCACTGAATATATATATATATATATCACAGAGCCTGTTGTTCAAATTCTACCATGTACTGTTAGCATACATAAACCTATTTGCTACATACAGGAAATAGGTTTATGTATGCTAACAGCACATGGTAGAATTTGAACAACAGGCTCTGTGATGTGTACAGCCAAAAATTAAGTTGGCGTTTCATTTAAAATGTGGTGTTCAGTAAATTATCTTTTCTTCTCATAGTAAGGCCCTGTGGATTCATACAACCAAGGGTTTTATTCAAAGGAAACATATTAAAGCTACATTTTTGTAGATACATCACAGTGACATAAATCAAAACAAATCAAACAGCCCGTTCTCCAAGCAAAAGCAGACACCATCAAATAACATGAGATGAGGCCTCATACTTACAAATACAAAAATGGAAAACAGGCTGTTTTCATCTTCCATTCTCCTTGTTCGACTGTTGAACCTTAAGGTCGAAAATGACAATGTCTGTAAGGCCTGGCAGAGCAATCAATTGTGTTAGACTGAGCCCCATTAAACCAATGTACTAAATCCCAAATGTTTAAATGCATTCAATAAGTACATTTTGCATTGTAAGGCAAATCCCTAATGGAACTTAAATCTCTTTATTAAAGGTCAAACGAGATCCAGAAAACAAGGAATGGTTTCAGGAGTATCTAAACAATCCCAGCTTGCTTTAAGGACAGTAAATGTTTAAGTTAAATCTGTTCAAAATCCAGCACCATTACATGCCAGAACTCTGCCTCAAAAAGCCCTACTGCAAAACCAAGCATATCTACATTGTTTTAACCATCTACTATTTCTATTGCATCCACACATGAAAATGATTGGCATTAACTGAGGTTATGAAATTAAAATATGAAAAATCACAGAAACTTTATAACTGCACATGCTAGAGATGGGAGACAAGTTGGTACACAATTTATACAGTGAAGGGCACATGGAAATGTGATTTTATAGGCTGTGGGATACACAATCTATTTGATAAAATTGTGGAATTATTAAAAGCTGTAATTCAGTGATGTAAGATGCTAAGAGGGTGGCCTATAGGGAAACTAAACACACATTTCAGACATACACACCTATATCAAACCTTATGTAAAAGGGCCAAAGGGACACATGTGGGTGTGCAATATGTCATTTCCCAAGGGTCTAAAGACAAATAATCAAATACATTGACAGATAGGAACCAGTTGGACTCAGCTTCTCTTTATTGGTACAGAATGTCTGATATTTAAGCTCAAGCACATAGGAAGAAGAGAGCCCATATGACAGCCATGAGAGCAGCAGGTTTGGATTCCAAATTAATGGACTGATGGGGAAACCTACTCTCACATTTTACTGAAAGCAGAGGCCTCCCCGCCCCCCACAAGGTAGAATCAGATTACAAAAGGGAATTTGGGAGCAGGTAGTCAGACTGAAAGGAAGAGTTTATCTTGGTGCTTTTACTTGCCTTAGGCCTTTTAAAGACAGACAACGAGGAACTACAATGACCTCAGGTTTAAGCCAAGTGTCCCACGTTTCCAAAAATTCATGAAATCCCAGTTAGCAATTAAGTGTATTTTGGGAATCCTATTTAAAAGCAGTCACTGAAAGAGGGACTATAGTGCAAGGTGTATGCGATTTGTGATCTAGAATTAAAATACAAATTATAGGTAGCATCATTGTATTAGAGCACATCTCCTGTAATTTGGGATTTCTGGAAGCTTTAGACATCTCAAATGAGAACGTGAAATAGCAAGTAGCTTGATTGTGTTGATTAAGGTAGGCTCCACTGTGCCAGTATTCCAAAAGCAATGGAGAAATCAAAGTCTTTGCAATTATATCCAAAAAGTCTGAAATCACAGAAATTAGTTCAGCAGTAGCTATGCCCACAGTCTTTTAGATAGCATCCATCAATGTAAATTTGCTTCAGCCCAAAAATAAGAGAATTAATTTTTTCTTCAAGTTGCAACCTCAGTGAATTGTTCCTTTTTTAAGGTTTATCTAGAGAACAGCTTCACCTTTATCTGATGACAAATCAAATGTTAATTTGTGTACATAGAGTTAGAGTGAAGTCAAACATTAACCTTGTTCTAGACTGAGGTGCATGTGTAGTCTCATTGTAATTCAAATGGGTAGGGGGAAATCCCCTGTCTCTGTCCCCACTACACTGAACAGACAAAAGGACTTGTACCCCGAGGTATACCAAGGTTGTGTCCAGTTAAACTACAATGAATCCATGATATTCAACAGAAGGCTTCTCTCTACAAATGGGAGTCGCAAATCTGTTAGCTTCTTCTAACACCACCTGTCAGTTTTGATCAAGCAAGGGATATAAGACAGGCTGATTGGAACTGATGCACCAGACATCATAGAAGGAAAAATGTATATGTACACATTTTTTTCATCCTTGCTAAGGACACACCCAGAACATAAGGCCATGAGACCACATCCCGCCAAATGGAACTGCCATGTGCTAAAAAAGAAACATTATAACTCGGTGCCGTTTGCTTTTAAAAAAGCACATAACTGTAGATGCATAAAGGATAAAACAAATCTGAATACATATTTATTAAAAGGGGTTCATTTTAGTTTACAAAAATATAAATATGACTACTGAAAACTCCTGTGCACAAACCAAATGAAATTAGTCAGATTTTGAATTGTACATAAAGCAGGTTTAGTGTAATCTTGGTGAGGTCATTATAAAAGGGGACAGATGAATTGCACTAGTGGTACTCACATAGGAAGGGGGAACACTCCCATTTGAGCAGTTTCCCCTGGAAATAGCCATCAGGTTGTGGAAAGTAGGTTTAAGAATGTTCACGAGTACTGACCAATCTAAATACAGAACATAAAGTACCCTGCCTCAGTTACAGGGGAATAATCAGGAACAAACATAAAGGATACAGATCAGTCCCAACAAGAGAGGAAGGAGTGCATATTTGTAGAAGTAACACAGAAGCCATTTGGGATGGTTGCATCCAGACTGGTTAAATGGCAGATTGGATCCAGTGCTTACAAACACAGCCCAATTCCCTACAGGTGAATGTAGTTCCTGGGAAACGTGGATTGTTCTCATGTGGCAGGCAGCGTAGAGAAATCTGCTGTAGGAATCATCCAGACTGACAAGTATGCACAGAGCCTCACGGTCCTATCTACTAAGAATTTCCAAAAGTGAACAGATACCCTTAAATAATTAAAAGTTACATCCCCACAGAATCTAACAGCGCAGGGCACATATGCCCCTGCCAAATAGAAATTAATCCACTTCCCTGGTGATTGCAATGGACTGTCTGGAATGGATTTCTGTAAAAGTTCAAACCTTCTGAATTACACTTGTAAGGAGTTGCATTGGTCAGTAAAAACCTTAGCCAAATGTTCTTAATGAGCATTTTGCATAATTCATAGAGGAGTGTAGGGGATAGTGATAGAGAGAATATTGTCCATAAACATTTGAAAGCACTGTATGGGAGGAAAGGTCTATAGGCCCCACCTCCCCCTACATTTCTCACCTACGTGGGGCTTATGACTTGCTGGTAGCCATCTATGCACCTGGGCCCGGGATGTGGGATTGATGCGGGCCGACGAATGGGACTGCACGGCTTACCCTGTAGCGTGATACAGACTCCATTTTAGGATACACCTAAACTCCATTTTGAACATAACAATTTAGGCCTCAGTAGCACAAGCGGCCTGCAGGGCTGCAGCTCTCCCCACCCGACCGCGCACAGCGAGCCAGCACTTCCCCCACCCTCCTCCACATGGCGGCTCAGCTGAAGGCCTGTTGTCACGGGAGACTAGGTGCAAACAAGCTACATTACAAACACTGTATCTTTCACCTTCCGCAGTACATGATTGACCTGATGTTGACCGAACCAAAAACTGGGGTGTGAGAGAAACAAAACTGCCTCTATAAAACCTGTCCTTTCTTCTCGCAGACCCCTGCATCTATAATATATGTTGTGAATAATCTCCAGCCCTGTTCACCGTTTGAAGTTCCAGACATGTATGTTAAGCCTGTGTGCCACCCAGTCTTACCCATGCTGCTAAGCCATCTGTAAGAGCGATCAAATAGCCACAAGTCCAAAAGGTTTATTGTTCATATTAAAATTGGACGACCCTCGCCCATCTCAGAACACCCACATGTGAAGTTATCAAATATATGTATATACGAACGTGCCATTACTACTCAAGGGTTATTGTTGCTGCACAATATTTAAAAAGCCATTTGTGATATCCCTATGTACAATATGACTTCCCATAAATACATAAATCCATAAGTAGACAATTAAGTGTTGCAGTATGTAGGGGTCTTTTAAGGTAATAAGTACCACCCTTATTAATGAACTCTCGTTTGAAGTCATTGTTTAACCTTTAAGCATGTACACAAGTCTGATTATAAGTAGATTGTTGCAGACTCTTGCCTATGCTAATGTATACGCCAAACTGGTTCTACCTCACATTTTAATACTAGCCTTTTCCCATGTCTCCCCGCACCCAGATGTAAAACCTTAGCCCAGTGAATGATGTGATGCTAACAAACCCTTTATTGATTCTGTAAATATGGTGCCCATGAAATACGAAAAGGTGTAATTCATTCATGATGATGTGCATGCAACCGTGTAATGCAAATGGGTGAGAAGCCACAAGGCCATCTCTCCCTTCCCCTGCAGAGCCACGTACTCAGCCCCCACCTTCCTCCCTCCAAGGCTGGGCTAGTGATTGAAGGTCCTTGATTTATTGAAGTTAGAAAAACACAGATACACCTCCTCGCTGAACCCACACAAGGTATTTGCCCCCACTCATTCCCCCTGGCACACGATGCCACCATAAAACCACTGTGTACCTCCATGTTCTGGTTAAAAGAATTATGGGCAGCAAGGCACCACATCCCGCTGCCTTTTGATGTACCAGCTATGTGCCCCCCTGAGCCAATTGTATTCTAGTTTACCCCAACCTTAACTGGTCATGGTGGCAGTTTATTCACTCTTGTACTAACATACTATAATGAGGTCTCCTACTAAATCTAACAGAGCAGCAGGATAAATGTATCCTGACACATTCCCCCTGATAAGGCACCTGGACTCATAAAGCTGCCCTTTTAGAATAACGTCTTTATAATGGTGACTTGAGTGCACTTAGAGTTATGTGCTATTTCTTGTGTGATGTTAGATTAACAACTCATATTTCTTACAGGACAGCATAAACTATAATGTCTACTGAATGGATAAGTGTGGCCACAAGGGCAAGTGTTAGTGCAGCCAAGATGTATCAACTCAGACAGCTCCTGACCTGATACTCCACCCCGATGAGCCCAGCTGACCCACAAGCATCATCACAACACCATGCAGAGTCTCACCAATCAGGAGCGCCGACCCTACAGATTCCATAATGGTCATTCTCCTTTGCCCAATCTCATTGATTCATGTAATCCCTAGTCCACACGTCATAGATGATGTGGATTTATAACAAAATGTAGATGTTTTCTGATGTTTGGCAGAGCACTCTCGGAGTTTGCAGAGTTCTCTGCTTGCCCTATATTGGTTTGGATAAAACCTTTAACTTCACCCGCACTTGGTCCTGGTCTCATTCCCTACTGGGGTGTGTCCATTATTGACTCTCATTGTGGAGTTTTAAATGCCTTTTTGGGGGACGCTCACTTTCAAGTGGTGACCCCGATGTGATTGCATTCTTTTTGTTCCTTTCGGCATGAGACGTACACGGCCACAGCGGAGACGCACGGCATACCCCCTCAAGAGAGCTGCCCACCTACGGCAACCGGTACGCTTAGACGTGCGCATGCAGTAGGGCGAGAGGGTACGGGTCCCACTTCACAAAATCCATAGTACCGCTCGCCGGGGGTGGCGATTGAGCGTGGGGCAGCGTCGCCTGGACGGACCGGGTCCGGAGGGTCTCGAATCAAGACGGACACGTGAGTATCAAGTGCAAGCGATATTAAAAGGAGTCGGATATAGATAATAGTATATGAGGTTGAGTTAAGTTAAAGGCGTTCTTGAGGATAAAAGTGGTGGTACTTTTATTCATTCTTTTCTTTTCTTTCTCTTGCATATGGCCATTAGGATGAGTTATGGAGCTTACATGGTGAAAAGGGAATACGGGAACCTAGCTCCGAAAGGGGGTGGAAGGCAGCGCCACATAGTGCTATCTTGACTAGTACTGGGAATAAGTGAAAAAGACATAATATTAGTAGGAGTCTCATATGAGGAGAAGACTCGGAGTACAATTTAGAAACGCTTTCATTCTTTTTCCTCTTTTCTAAAACTCTATGGGAAGATATTCCGACAATTTAAGGGTTAAATGGTGCAACGGGTTGAAGTAAACAGGATTCATTGGATGAAGAATAGTGTAGAAAAGAAATGGAGGTATATGTTACATGTTGTATATAAAGTGTTTGTCAAATCAATGTCATGTATTGAACACGTTATGTTTATTTTGTGATCACAATGTTTTGGTGAATTGATAAAATGACTGTGTAATGTTTCAATCAAAATTGGTCATTGTAAGTATGACCCTTCAAGATTTGGTACACACGGTATACAAAAGTGGTATATTAGTAGTAGAATATCGCCATTACCAGCAGTGTGTACATAACGCTTACCCATTAAAAGACGGTTTCAAAAGGGGGGTGAGGGATGGAAGAGTAACATGGGGGCGGAAACACCTTTGGCCCACATTTGCCAAAATTTGCCAGGTTATGCAGAACATATAACCAAGTACCATGACAAAAGGTCACGGAACTTAAAGGGGAAGGGCTACCCCAGGTAGGGCCCCAAGGAGGATCTTTTGATAAAAGTGTGTTAGACATGGTGGCCACATGCTTATTTGTGAAATACAAAGGAAAACAATTGCAGAATAGAAGAGAAGTATTAGACTTATGGAGGTTGTTCGAAGAAGTGCCTCCAATTAAAAGAAAGGAACAAACAATGGAACAGATTGCATCTCCCCTGGCAACAGAAGATAGTGAAATAAAGGGCGAAGGGAAGGAAGGACAGTAGAAGTAACACGACTATATCCCCTTTTGAATAAACCAGTGCCCGCTGAAGGGTACTGTGACCCAGTGTATGCGTCAAAACCCACCCCCCCAATTGCACAACAACCCACTGCACCCCCACCATATGAATGCCCAAGAACAGGTGGCCAGGTGAGTACCCCGGCAATAGACATTGAAAAATTCACAGAAGATTTAGATTCCAGGCTATCAGTGGCCCGAAACAAACTGTATAGTTTAAGAGATATATGTGAACAAAGTGGATCAAGTACTTCTAGGATCGAGCAAACACAGAGGGCACAGACACCCGACGGGTCCATAGAAGAAGGGTGGAAAAAGGGGGAGATACTATTCCGAATCCAGGATGAGCCAACCAGAATAATAGCGCTAGAACAACACACACCTGGCAGAGACACAGTGGAGGAAGGCCTGACCTCAGGTGGGGCGAAGGAGTTATGGTGTGACATAGAGGAAGATGAGCTGGAAGGAAGAAGAATAGGGTTCGCAACAGGGGGGTGGCAGTGGGGTTAGATGAAACACCTCTGAGAAGGGCAATGGAGGAAGAATGGAATGGAAGACTAAGAAGCAGAGTGGGGAGAATGGCAGTACTGGGAAAGAAAGGGTCAAAGGTGAGTACTGGGAAGAGAGCAAAAGGGAGGTTACAGCTTCCCTTGATACACTGAGGAGGAGGGAGGACAAATTATATACCCTGGGCACAGATGATAAGGCCAACTTGATGAAATTATTGGCCCCGCTGTCAGGAGGTGCAGGTAAATGGATATATGCATTTGAGAAGCACACTGCAGGGGTTCCCTTGGCGGTAGGTGATGTTAATAGTTTGCTAGTATCCGCAGTGGGTGATCAAGCTGATAGAGTTTGGGCGAAAGCCGGATTCCCAGGAATAATATTAGATTGTGACAGACATGACAATGCTTCTTTCAACACAGTAAGAGTAAGAATTTGGGATGCATTAAGAGACACCTTCCCAGACACCCCAGATTTACAGTCAGGGATGCAGTGCACGATGAATGATGGGGAGGATGCAATGGCTTTCTTTTTACGGGTGCAGGAGATGTGAAGAGCGGAAACGGGCACGGCCTGGGATCAGTCAAGTTTTACTTTATAATAAAGAGAGGGCTTCCAAAAGAAGTTCAGAAAGCGCTCGATAAAATAGCTGGGATTGAAGCGAAAGGCTGGCCAGAGATACAAAGCATTATAGTACAGCACTGCAAAAGGATCAAAGAAAGAGAGAAGGAGATAGCACAGAGACGGTTGGCAGATGAGGCAAAATTAATACAGACGGAACTGGTGAAGGTCACTGCAGCTGTAGCTGCACTCCCCACAGATAGAAAAGGAGAGGAGGAGGAGGGGTCAGTAGCAATACAAGCAAGAATGGCAGCTAATTGGGCGGGAAACGGACAGGAACAGTGGAATGGTGAGGAGCAGTACGGAGGGCCGCAATGGCAAGCGTGGAGCGCCCGTGGAGCATGAGGTGGGTATAGAGGGCAAAGAGGGGGTGGTCCAGGGTACGGAGGGTATGGCAGGTACGGAGGTCCAGGTCCTTGGGGAGGAAAAGGGAATTGTTGGAATTGCAGGAGGTGGGGACATTTCTCAAGGGAATGTGGAAGCAGACCCATGAATACTTATCAAAATGGACAGTAGTATGGCCACCCCCACCCAGGAAGCCCATATGGGCTGCCAATGGGTGGTGGAGGTGGAGGAGGATAGCAAGATCAGAGATGCACAGACGAGCACAGGATACAGCTGCATAATGTTCAGCAGCACCCACAATTCTGTGAGCACATAGCGCACGTACAGGGCAACCCATTTGTCACGACGGCAAATGGTGCACCTGCACCCTTTGGTGGAGTGGCTGTGGTATCAGGAAATGTTTTTGACAATGGGGGAACAACAAGGCATTCAGCACAGGACAGCCCACAGAGAGCGCTTGCGTGTCCAGTACTATCAACGACCCTCGATGCAGCAGAGGAACCATTGGTGAGGGAGGAAATAGGGAACAAAAAATTCATTTTTATGGTAGATTCGGGAGCTGAAAAATCATGCCTACGAGAAGGCAAGTTTCCGTTATCTAATTGTAAATTGGAAACACAGGGGTTTTCTGGGGCGGTGGTCGAAGTTCCTTACATAGAAGAATTGGATGCAACAGTAGGGGGGAAAACAGTACGAGCACCTTTTCTGTACTATGAAGAATCTCCGTTTAACTTTCTGGGGAGGGACCTCTTCAGCAAGCTCAATAGGACCATCTCGTTCACTGAAAGAGGAATAGTTTGCTCGACCCCAGGCATCTGCCCATTGCGAGTGATGTTGGTAGTACACACACGAGCCACAGCACCGGAGGTACGCGGCATAACAGTAGACACAGACATGTTCATTCATGGGTTAAAAGCACTAGCACGAGTGGTCCCAGAGTTAAAACGCCAAGAGTGGAGGGTACACGCAGAGATTGTTTTTCGCCCGGTAGCATGCCCAGAAATAATGCCAGGAACAGTGATGTCCTTAGACTTGCATGCAGTGCAGGTATCGCCGCAAAGAATAGCAGTTATTGGAATGGACATACATGGGTGTCAGTGGCGCACAGTGTTGTGCCTTAATGCTAACATCGCATTGCGAGATCTGTCAGATGAGGACCTCTTCACAGATTCAGACAGCGATGGGGCAATAATAATGGAGATAGCGATTCCTTGCGATATCATGATACAAACAAGGCAGGTGCCAGTGCAGCTAATGGCAGTGGTAGGAGCGCCACCTTCCTTTTTTGACAACGACATGCAACTAGTGCCAAATGACCTATGGACCACAGGCCCACATGATGTAGGGCTGCTGCATAAGGTGACACAAGTAAAAATATAACTCAAACCTGGAGCATTACTGGGCAGAGTAAAACAGTACCCCCTGTCCAGAGAAGCAGAAGAAGGGATAAAAGAGACAATCTACGCACTATTGGTGGAGGGAATAATAAGGCCCTCAAACTCACCATGCAATACTTGTATTTACCCCAGCAAGAAAGCAAAGGGCGGGTGGTGGAAGATGATCCAGGATTTACACCCCCTTAATGACATCATACAAAAGGAATTTCCATTAGTTCCTATTCCTGCAACAATTCTGTGTAGTATACCAAATTATGCATCATGCTTTACAGTAGTGGACTTGAAGAATGCATTCTTCTCAGTGCCACTAGATCCAGAATCTCGATACTTGACAGCATTCACCTTGGGAGGGAAGAGATATGAGCGCTGCAGGCTACCCTAGGGATACTGTGAAAGCCCAAGCATATTCAACAGAATTTTACATGAAGATCTAGGAAATATTGTCACAGAGAGCATGATCATTCAATATGTGGATGATCTCCTGATTTGTGGAAAAAATAAAGATGAGTGCAGGAAGGATTCTGTTATACTTTTGGCATTGTTGGCCCACAAATGTTATAAAGTAGACAATGAGAAGTTACAATATTGTCAGAAAGAAGTATTGTATTTGGGACAATTGATATCAAAAGATGGTAAAAGAATCATACCAGACAGGGCAGCTGCAATCAAGGCAGTAAGTGAATCAAAAACAGTGAAAGAAATGCATACATTTCTCGGCATGTGCAACTACTGCCGTGCCTGGATATCAGAGTATGCAGTGTACAAAGCCATTATTGCAGGGACTCAAAGAAGCACAAAGAGAGAGCACAGAAATACAATGGACAGCAGAAATGCATGAGGCTTTTAGGACACCTAAAGGGCTGATTTCAATGGCACCAATACTCGCGAACCCAGATTACGAACGTGAGTTTTACTTATTTTCACAATGCAATGGGACGCTCATGACAGCAGTATTAACACAAAAAACATCACTAGGACACAAGCCCCTGGCCTACTTTAGTGGCACACTAGATGAGGTGAAGCAAGGGCACTTCGCTTGCGAGCAGTCTCTCACAGCCGCAGCGTTCGCAATAGAGAAGAGTGCAACAATTGTGATGGGTTGTTCTGTGACTCTGTTTGTGTAACATTCACTATTCACAATATTAGAAAGATCAAAGAGCACATTGGCAATGCAAGGATCCACAGCTTTTGAAGTTATTCTATCTAGCGCTAACATACACATAGTGAGGTGCAAAACAGTTAACCCTGCAACATTCATCACAGAAGCATGCCCAGTGGAGGACATGCAAACACATGATTGTGCCACATACAGAGGAGAAGATGGAGACACACCCACAGTGAGTAAACATGCCTTGTCGGAAGGAGAAGTTTATTTTATAGACGGGTCAGCATCAATAAATTCAGAAACAGGAGAAAAACACGTGGGGGTGGCAGTTGTGAGACTGGAGGTTTGTGAATATGAAGTACTCATCCAACAGAGACTACCAGCCCATTACTCAGCACAAGCAGCAGAGTTAGTAGCACTCATTAAAGCATTACATGCAGCTAAGGGTTGTGCAGTAACAATCTATACAGACTCAGCATACATGACTACAACAGTACATGGGGGATTGGCAAGGTGGGGGAGAAGAGGATTCCATAGAGAAGACGGACCCCCAGTGCAGCACGCTGAGCTACTAAAAGAGTCGATAGAGGCACTAAAATAACCTACAGTTGTGGCCGTAGTGAAATGCCAGGCCCACTCAAGCAACAATGATGTCATCTCTTTAGGAAACGCAGCAGTGGACGCTGCCGCGAAAGAAGCTTCGTATTTAACAAAAGGGAAAACAGGTGAGTACTTAGGGCAGAAACATGTGGAAGAGGATCACCCTGATGGGTATAATTCAATGCCCATATCCCAAATATTAGAGTTGCAAGATGGGGTGTCAGGTGAGGAAAAGGAGTTATGGGGAAAAAGAGGGTGCAGCCAGTCATCCACTGATCTCCTTTGGTGCCAGAACAACACAGGTAAAGTAGTCATGCCACGTAAATTACTAGATATAGCGTTCCAGCAGCTTCATTTCCCAGCTCACAATGCCTAACAACACATTGCCACAGAGATAGAAGAAAATTGGTTCATACCAGGGCTGCAGGAACAACTTTCAAAATTAACAATGGAGTGTACAACATGTCAGATATATAATTCAGGAATGACATTAAGAACATTGCAAGGGACACTGCCCAAACCAGCAGGCCCCTACAGAGAGCTACATATTGATTATGCCGATATAGGAGAAAGATGCAATGGGTCATGCTACATGATAGTGGTGGTCTGTCCCTTTTCAAGATGGGTGGAGGCAGGACCGTGTGCCCACCCGGATGCGAAGTGCGCTGCAAAGTTCTTGGTGTGGGAAGTGTTTTCGCGCTGGCGAATTTGCGATGTAATTCACTCCGACAACGGCACACATTTTGTTAATGATCTATTTAAAGAAGTAACAGCACGGCTAGGGATAACACATGAACTGTGCACTATTTATCACCCGCAATCAAACGGCATGGTTGAGAATGAAAAGGCCTCCTGAAGGGAACTTTGTTGAAATTATGCTTTACACTAAAGAAGAACTGGGTGTACTGTTTACCCCTGGCCTTGTTTGAACTGATAAATCAACCCAGCAAGGACCACCATTTGTTCACACATGAAATTGTAACAGAGAGGCGCATGCATACTGCACATTCTCCACTCCGCAGGCATTCAGATTCTCACAGAAGTGCTACAGTACTGGAGGAAGAATTATATGCAGACTTGACCAAGCTCAAAAGAAAGGCTCGTATGATAGCAAGGCAGCTAGCACTACCATTTGCACGCGAAGAATCAAGTGACACTATAACACCGGCAGCAGATAGTCCAACAGGTCAGCTTATGAAAGTGTAACACAGGAAACAGGGGAGAGAATGAATGAAGAAGAAACACAGACTTGATAAGGAAAAGGCGTACATTTAATGGTACCTGTGTGACAAGTGAAAGGAAAGTTAATAAATAAATATCCTGATGTACATAATAATGGTAATGAAATGAAGAGATATTATTTCTTTCTCTCTCTCTCTCTCTCTCTCTCTCTCACAATGAAAATTATGAACAGTATAACAGAAGAAAAGAAGTATATAAAAATGAATGTTATGGGTTGCTTAATGCGCTTTTATGTCTCATTATGTAGGAGAAACCATGGCAACTGAGGGGGCCCCCACTGCGAACAAAGTTAGAATAGATAGAAATGGAAACACTAATTTTTACTTGCGTAGATATTCTTATGAGTGTGGTTTGTTTGTGTGTGCTGTGATATTTTTTACAATGATGTTTGGCCTAGTGATATACTGGGCGGTACCACCCAAATGACACAAACGATGAACAGGTAGCCCCACGTCCTATTGCCCCGTACAATGCCTCTGAATACAATGTTTATGAACTTAACAATCCAAATCCTTCTGCGTTACCTTGGTTATATGATGACACCACAACCGCTGTAACACCAACATTTGAAACATCCATAGGTTATGAACTACCCACAAGTGTAAAGGGAGAAAATGTGGAACAAGCCAAGAGGTTTATTGCCTTGTATAATGATTGGGAAAAGGGGAGAGCGGGGGGAACACCTTTAATGCAGCATGATGTAGAAAAAGGGAGAGTGAACTGTAGAAGCAATAGGAGAAGGAGGGAGGTTGGGAGGAGGAAGTACAATGAATACTCTGGGTTAGAGTTAGACACAATAGAAGATCCCAGGCACCCGCACCAGTCCAACAAGTGGTATGCACACATGAGTTCCACTGCCAAACAAACCACCAACAAGAGCTGTTACGTGTGCTCTCTAATACCCCACGCCTCAGTTACCCCCAAGGTGCTCCTGCCACAAGACCTACCTCTTACAGATGCCCAGTGTCTCCTTGATCTCACCTTATGTAGAATAAAGAACACCTTCCAGGCACACACTGTTTCTTTTGAAATGCTGCAGAATGAAAAAAACGTGCTACTCGAGACCTAAAGGAGTGGTATGCCTGAAGGAACCGTTTCTAGTAGTTAAAGGGACATTGTACTTGGATAACAAATTGAAAGATGAACAAGTTACATGCAAAGCAGAAGCACTACAAGGGTTGGCAGCAGAGACATTGCAATGGGTCAAGAAAATGTGCACTCCAGTATGGGTGGAACACATCACAAAGCTTACTTGGGTCACAGCCCTGGAAAAACCCTTCAAACTGCAAAAAGAAATTACATATGAACTGTGCTTCCTCTGTGAAGGGAAAACTAACATGGGCGCAAATAAGAACTGTAACAAGACGCTCCTCATCCTAGATATGAAGAAAGGGACAGCTGCCCTGATGGACACTTTCTGGGTTTGCGGTAAACAGGCATACTTGCACCTCCCACAGCCCTGCAGGGGCACGTGTTCTCTGGCAAAACTGCACTCCGCCCTGATGGTGGTTACGGAGAGTCATATCGAAGGGGCTGCAAGCCATCAAGGTCCAGAGGACAACCAACGGATGAGACGCCAGTGTATGCCCTATCCGCGGACAACATGCAAAGCCCGGTATCCAGAAAAAGGAGGTAATCCAATTACATATCCAAAGCATCCACAGAACATTTGGCGCAAATTCCAGGTAGGTTCCGGCTGCTCAATTCTGCTGAAACATTCTTCGCCTCCCTTATTCCAAGTATCCAAGCATGAGCCAATGCAAAATGGCTTCAAATCACACGCTGGGAGCTGATCCAACTGGCCAACGACACATAAGAGGGATTCAACATGATCATGGTGGAGCTGAGGGCCCTGCGGCTAATGACAATGCAGAACAGGTATGTCCTAGACATGTTGACAGCCATGAATGGAGGTGTTTGCAGATAAATTGGGAGCGTATGCTGCACTTTCATACCTTCTGCAGACGCAGACAATGGAACACTGTCCCACGTTATCACAGCCGTACACAACCTGGGCGAGCGGATGAAGAAAGAAGTGGAACTGAGCTCATGGTTCGACTACATTTTTTTGGGTACCTTCCTGACTCGGAATGACTGTTAAGTTATTGGTACCTGTCATCGTCTGTTTGCTCCTGATTTTTTGTGTGTGCCAGCTGGATCTTCGGTGCTGCGCAAATGCAGTTCCTAATGGTGCAATGATGATGGTGACAATGGGCAACGCTAGAGGAGTGGCACAGATGACACAAGAAGCACAAGTACAAACAGGTGAGGACCCTAGGCCCAAATATAGAATGATAGCATTATACTATGATGGAGACTTAGTGGACAGATTATACCACACCACGATAAAAGAGCCCTGTACACTAGAATGGTATAAGGAGGTATGGGTGGACCTGGAAGGAGATGGGGGGTGTATATATATATGACCTGCACCCCTGACAAATATGCTAGAGCAGGACAGAGTCTCCGGGGAGTATGCAGGGCCTGGATGACAATAAAGGGAACGCTGGCTTGGGATGAAGCAGTGCCAACAAAGAAAGATTGTCCCCCCTTCCCATGAAAAGATTTGGAATGGAGCCCCTCCTTCTAAGGTTTGGGGCACAATATTGTACCTGCCTTGTCCCTGCTTATGTCGTCACGTAGTATTAGACAAGGGGACTAATGAAGAACTCATCACATTTCTTTGTGTTGATCCAAAACTGAGTCTACTTGTTGGGACAGCTTTGGCCAAACATATAGTATTGTGAGCTCAGTGTATGCCAAACAAAAGAGTAAAGCAATGACAAAAACAATACAGAAAAAAATGTGCATTGCAAAAACAGTTTATATAATCAAAGTGTGTGGTGCAGTAACACAAATTTAGAGTGACACGTATTCAAATGTGAACACAAAATTAATATAATATATAGCACTTTCAAAATTCCATAATCAAAGAAAGAAGGAACATATATACACCCCTAATGGGTTGCAAGAACATATATGTAACATTGTAAGAACAAACTCAGTGCAATCATAAAAAATTTATGAACATTTCACATTAGCTCTGTGAAACAATCTCCTATAAGATTTGCAATTGAGCAGGGTTTGTGGACTAAGTAATTTCTAAAGGTGAGGAAGCCAATCTTGCATTGCTTTCAACATTTCTTGTAGTCCCTAAACTCCAGTGCTCAGGTTGACCGGTACGGTCTGGGTCTTAGACTATAAAGATATCTCAAAATGTAGCCAACTTGTTCAAAGAAAGGTAGGTTAACACACTCCTTGAAGACGGATTTGGAATCAGTATGTCCCTAGTCATCTTCTGTGTGCTGACTTGTGTGTACACGTTTCGGAGCATGTGTGTACTTATAGTATGGGGCATCTTCTTCAGGGCGTCCAGTGAGCAGACCCTATTTCAAATTTAAGAAGAAACAAAAAGGAAGGAAGTGTGAGAGTTCCTCGAATTTTTGAATCGCTGCTAGTTCAGCAAATTATTTAGAAAAATGTATATGCTCAAGTTACCGGCTGTACTTGAAGAGTAGTCGGTAACAGGATCCCAAGTTCGCTGGGTAATCCGGGTCGAGTGGGGCACTTGCGCAGGGCTGGAGGCAGTAATCTGCTTGGTGCAGACTGTGGACGGTGATGTGGCTTCCTTAGTTCGTGTGCCCATCCGTCAGAGCGGGTTGTGCTGTGTTCTAACATGGCAGGATGGCGGAGGGAGGTGGAAGGAGAGAAGAAGGAAAAGAAAAAGGAGGCGCAGGTGAGCTCCTAGGTACCCAGCATATATTAGACAGTTGTTGGCTGTATATGCTTATCCTTGCAAAAGCAAAGTCACCTTGGTATGTGGTCTCTGTGCATAGACCTGTTCTTCTGCGGTAGCTGGAGAGCCATCTTGTGGTTAGTTCAGAAGATGTGGGGAGGGGGGCCTCTTCTCTGCATGGCCTTCCTCCGAAGGGCATTAGATGCCTATATGTAAAAGAGACATCATCTCAGGGGACGTGCTGTAATGCATACATGGTTTGTTGTGTGGACAGGTACGAGGGTGAGCTTGTGTAGCATGGGGACTGGTGGGCATGCACCGAGGGTGTATGTTACTACGTCCTGTGGAATAAGCATGCGGTATGACATTTGCTGGATGGCACCGTGCATTTGAAAAGGAGGGGGTGATAGATGTGGTGGTACTTGTTTCCCGCTCTATATCCCCCTCGTGTCATGCTAGTAAGTAAACACCCGTATCTAAGAGTGCAACCCATGCCTCAAAACATTGCATGCGGTCCATTGATAGAGGAAGCCTCACTATGCTTTCTCACCTTACTTCTCTTGCTCCAATGCTCCCTACTGTGTTCTCGTTCCTCCGGGTGTATCCCTGGTCCTAACGAGGACTGCGTGGGTTGTGCTAATGTAAGAAATGCCGGCAGGTAGTTATGGTGACCGCTCCAGCTCAACCTGCACTGATTGGTGCATTGTGCGTAGCCGGGAGGCGCGGGTCACAGCGTGCTTGCTGAGTGGCTGTGCGGCATCGTCTGGGAAACAGACGACGCTGAAGCTCCGAGTTCCTGGGGCGGGTCCGTGGGGCCGCATTTGCTGGTGAAATAACATGCCTAAATGTGGCTGGATAGCAAATCAGTGTATCGGGTGCAGACGACTGACATTAGATAACAATGAGGAAAAAATCGAATAGAGTTGTGTGTGCACCTGCCCTCTTTTTGAAGTACTTGTGAGTCTGTGGTCCTTAGGGAGGTACAGGGGAATGCCGGGGTGGCGGAATGACCATTGAGTGATTGAGTGGCCCGGGCAGGGAGCACTCCCTGATGTCTATGTAGGTCATGAAGAGGGTCGCCTGTGGCCTGGGGGTGGTGCCGTAGATGTACAGGCTATGTTCTTAGTGGAGTGTATGCAGGTAAACCTGCATCACAATATGATGTGGTGTGCATAGGGATGCCAGCTCATGTTGTTGCAATCTGCAGGTGGGGGGAGTGGGATAGTATAGGAGGATCTTTGTGCGTGACTCCCACCATATCTGTGCTAGGGTGAGTCCCATATGTGTTGAATGGTGAGTTCCATATATGTTAGAGGCTTAATGCAAGCTGGGTTGGAAGGACTAGTTGAGGCCATTGTAATACGTGTCCAAACAGTGTATCCATCTCGATTCTCTGTGCATTAAGCTTTTAGATAGGTCAGGTCCTCCTTTCACATTCTCCAGTACCCACCAGGTGAGGTCATTGGGTGTGTGCCTTGCTTACATATAATGTGTGACCAAGGGGGCTGTGGGATTCTTACATCTAATTCGCGAGTGGCCCACATATTTGAGCCCACATGGTCATTGGATGCAGTAGACTACACATTCGCTCTTACAATTGGTGAGATCTCGTAAGGTCCATTCTCATTGGCCTATTTTAAAGGATTTTAGTTTGATGGTGAACTTGCATGCCACACAATTGCCACATGGGTGATGCCCTTGTAGGGGTCGTAATGTTCTTTGAGATTGGTGTCTCAACTCTGGTTGAAAGAGAGAATGTACCAGGGTTTCTTTTATGTTCTTCCCTCGTTTATATGTAGTTTGGCTATATGCCAGTGTTACCGTATTGTTTTTTTTATTTGTGATGTGTGTATTCCATGGGTGATCACACATGTAATGCGATCATCTTCCTCTTCATCTTGCCTGGTTCGGTTGTGATGTTCCAAGAGTGTATCTCCGTTTGTATTTAGAGCCCTTTTGGCTGCCTGAGTACTGATTCTGGATACCCTCTGGTTTTTAGTCTATTGGTAAGGTCTTTTGAGTGTTTTTTAAAATCTTCTTTGGATGTACAGTTCCTCCTTATCCGTAAAAACTGTCCATACGGTAAATTGGCTTTGGTGTGACTGGGGGGATTTCTTGTGTGATGTAGTAGAGTGTTCCGGTCAGTAGGTTTTCAGTGCAGGTCACATTCTAATTTTCCATCCTTATGCCGAATAGTCGAGTCCAGAAATGTGATTTGGTTGGTGCTGTGTTCCATAGTAAATTGGATATCCAGATTGCATGTGTTTAACCATTGCCAGAATCGCAATATGTTTGTCAGGTCTCCTTGCCAGATAAAGATGGCCTCATCTATATATCTGAACCAGGAGCTCACCTGTGCCCGCCACTGGTTCGATTGGGATAGTACATGTTTTTCTTCGAAGGCAACCATATAGAAGATCGCCATGCTAGGGGCGAAAGCTGCCCCCATCGCCCTGCCTTTCCTTTGCAGATACATCAGGCCATCAAAGGTAAAGAAGTTCTTTGTCAGGGCTATGGTCATCAGTTCAAGAATGAAATTGGTCGGGACCTATTGTTGTAACGGGTTCTTGGTGAGCCACTCTCGTATGCATTCAATGGCCACCTCTTGTGGGATGTTGGAATATAGAGCTTTGATGTCCATGGTGACCAAGTTCTAAGTATCTGGATTGAAGTCTTTTCCCTCAAAAATAGTGATGGTGTGCTTGGTGTCACGTATGTAGTGTAGTGGTTTGCATATTCAGAGGTTGAAGAAATGTATCTACAAATTTGCACAGGGGTTCCAGAATCGAACCGCATCCTGACACTATTGGTCGACCAGGTGGATTTATGGGTTTTTTGTGTATTTTTGGTAATGCATAGAAGCAGGGTGTGCAACCCCCCCTTCCTGATCAAGAATGCAGCTTCTTTTTCGGTCACCCATGAAGGGATGAAGCAGTAGCTGATGAAAAGGAACGAAGGAGGTTGGGTGAGTTACAATATTTGTTACTTAAGTAATGAAAGGGGGGAATGTATGGGAGGAAAGGTCTATAGGACCCACCCCTACATTTCTCACCTATGTGGGGCGTATTACTCGCCGGCAGCCATCTATGTACCTGGGCCGGGATGTGGGATGGCTGTGGCCGACGCATTGGACTGCACGGCTCACCCTATAGCGTGATACAGACACCATTTTATGATACACCTAGACTCCATTTTGAATATAACAATTTAGGCCTCAGTAGCACAGGCGGCCTGCAGGGCTGCATCTCTCCCCACCCGACCGCGCACAGCGAGCCAGCACTTCCCCCATCCACCTCCACATGGCGGCTCAGCTGAAGGCCTGTTGTCACGGGAGACTAGGCACTACATTACAAACACTGTATTTTTCACCTTCCGCAGTACATCATTGACCTGATGTTGACCGGACCAAAAGCTGGGGTCTGAGAGAAACAAAACTCCCTCTATAAAACGTGTTCTTTCTTCTCGCAGACACCTGCATCTATAATATATGTTGTGAATAACCCCCAACCCTGTTCCCCGTTTGAAGTTCCAGATATGTATGTTAAGCCTGTGTGCCACCCAGTCTTACCCATGCTGCTAAGCCATCTGTAAGAGCGATGAAATAGCCAGTTGTCCAAAAATGGGACGACCCTTGCCCATCTCAGAAGACCCACATGTGAAGTTATCAAATATATGTATATTCAAACGTGCCATTACTACTCAAGGGTTATTGTTGCTGCACAATATTTAAAAAGCAATGTGTGATATCCCTATGTACAATATGACTTCCCATAAATACATAAGTTCATAAGTAGACAATTAAGTGTTGCAATATGTACGGGTCTTTTAAGGTAATAAGTACTGCCCTTATTAATGAAATCTTGTTTGAAGTAATTGTTTAACCTTTAAGCATGTACGCAAGTCTGATTTATAAGTAGAATGTTGCAGACTCTTGCCTATGCTAATGTATACGCCAACCTGGTTCTACCTCACGTTTTGATGCTAGCCTTTTCCCATGTGTCCCCACACCCAGATGTAAAATCTTAGCCCAGTGAATGATGTGATGCTAACAAAACCTTTATTGATTCTGTAAATATGGTACCCATGAAATGCGAAAAGGTGTAATACATATAGGTGCTCATTACGATACCGGCGCTAAACCATGGTGCTTTTAGCACCATGGTTGGTGCCGGTATCGTAACGTGTCCGCCATGGTGAAATGGGGAAATACCGCCCCATTCCAAGGTTGGCGGGGCGGTATTTGCCCATTTCCCCATGGCCCTTCTACATTCCCATTTTTGCCCCATAGGCCATAATGGGAATGGCGAAGGTGCTAAGTACGGTACCGAAAATTGCGGTACCATACTTACCGCGAAGGTCCCTTTGCGGGCCCCTACTTTAACAGCTGGTCTAGACCAGCCGTTAAGGTCGGGTCCCGCAAAGGGACCTCGTAATTAGGTGCTAATGGGTTAACGGCGCCGTAAAAGGCTGCGGCGCCGTTAACCCATTAGCACCTAATTCGTAATGAGGCCCAGGGTCGTAATGAGGCCCAAAGTGTTCACAATCTTGCATGGTCATCGATATATATAACAGGTTCAAAGAACCGCAATGGGCACAACATTTGCGCCATCGTACGCAAACTTAATGATGGGAGCATGGGAGGAATTAGAGGTCTGGACAGAGAAAAACTACGAATTCATACAAAATGTAGTCCTATGGCTCAGATACATCGATGATTTGTTCATTATCTGGAAGGGTACTGCAAAGGGTTGGCTGGACTATGTAGAAAAATTGAATCAAAATTCCAAAAACCTAAGATTCACTGAAACTCACAGCAGGACTTTTATTACCTTCCTTGATGTAAATGTAAGAATAGTGAACAATAAAATCACATGTGAACTACACAGGAAAAAGGTGGGTTCAAATACACCACTGCACGCCCACAGTGGACACCCGAAGAGTTTGATTTGGAGTGTCCCCTATGGGGAATTTGTAAGACTTAGAAGGAATAAAACCACCTTAGAAGCATATGATAAAGAAAGCAAGATCACGGCCACTGGCTTTCAACGACAGATGTATCCCAAACGAGTCATTGAAAGGGCTTTTCTGAAAGCTAGACAGCTAGAAAGACAGACTCTTTTGACAAGCTGTCACAAGAAAAAAGAGGAACCAGAGGAAGAAAAAAACAACACTAGGGTTATCCTCACTTTTGACAGAGAAGCCAAAACAATTCAACACATTTTACAAAATCATTGGAACATTCTCATAGCAGATCCAGACCTCGCCAAAAGTCTAAAAAATCATCCACAGATAAGCTTTAGAAGAAATAGATCTTTCAAAGACATCTTGGTCCAGAGTTTCATATGCAAAGAAGAATCTAAGACACAAAAAAACTGGCTAACTATGAAAAAGAAAGGGTTCCACAAATGCACAAGGTGCAATATTTGCAAATACGCAAAAGATTGTGATGCATTTACACATCCGGTGACAGGCCAAAAAGTTTGGATCCCACAATGGATCACATGCGAAACTGATCATGTGGTATATGCCCTTACCTGTCCCTGTGAAAAATGGTACATTAGAAGCACGAAGTGCAAATTGAAAATTCGTATCCAACAACATGTGCGTGCAATTCTTCACATTGATGCAAATTACCCAATGGCCAAACACTTCTCTGATTGTCATCAAAGTAACATCGATAATTTTAGTTTCTTCGGACTACACAAAACAGAGATGGGCCCGAGGGGAGGAAACAAGGAGAAAATGTTAAGACAGAAAGAAACTCGCTGTATCTTAGTCTTTGAAAGTAAACAACCTAATGGACATAATATTGACGAAGAGTTGTATACTTTTCTGGGGTGCTAACAAACTCCCATGCTTTCAGTCATATATACAGATATATACAAATAATCTAGCGGACAGGCAGGCGTACAGTTGCAAGAGTGCCCCTTTTTGAATTTATAAGTGAAGTCTCTCTTTGGCATCCTTGAAGCTTTGTAGTACCCTGAACAAATGGTTGCATAGAGAAGATGTAATTCTAATAGTACAAATACCACCATTGTTTTAATTTAGGTTTTAAAAAATGTTTTAATATGTTTTTTAGGTGATTGCTTTTCTTTGCACTTATTTCTATGATAAGTATTGAATGAATTGATGATGGAAGAAGAGGTGAAGTATGTGTTACAAAAGGCAGCTGCAACTCCCATGCAAAATCAATTGGTGACTATATTGATCAGCACCAAGTGAATGCAAGCATTAATCTGATTTGTTGGTGCACTCTCAAGATAGGTGCGGCATAATTAACGACCATGACTAGCACTATGCACTTTATTGGTATTTAAAAAATGGATGAACTGGCATATAAATTGGTTTTGCAGAATTATGGCAATACGATGTTGCAGTACGGAGCACTGTAAAAATGGGAATTTACGCCATTATCGGTGATGTTTAAAGGTGACATAGATAATTATGCTGTTTTGCACTATGCACTTATGCTCTATTAGAAATGTTGGGTATGCACTAAGCACCCGCAATGCATTTGGGTGTGCGATTCAATTATAGGATCGCAGAAAAGCTGGAATGACGTAATGTTAAATGTTTTGTGGCACTTTGCACCTTATTGCTTTTAAGAACATGCTGCTAATGCACTAAGCACTTTACTCTTACTTTTAAAGTCGATTGCTTGATAAAATGGCATTGTTTATTTAGAGTTTCCATGTGCAACACCCCTAAAACCAGTGAAATATTGAAGTGTTTGATGGGCACTTGCCCTTAATTCCTCCTCCAGCTTAAAAGTTAGGATATGCCACATAACCAGCAGTCACAGAAGGATAATGTTAAACCATGAATGCACCTGAATGCACTATGGATCGTGGAACTATGCAACTGTTGAAAAATTACACGCATACAATAGAATGTAACTCGCAATCAGTTACTCACTTGACATACTAGGCTAAGATGGCCGAAATGGAACTATGGGTTTGCAGCTCCTGAGGAGAAATAGTCCTTTTATTATGTTTACACCTAAATCTCTTTTGCTGCCTCACTTTCATGTCTTTTAAATGTTTGTTTGACAATGAGACAAACCGTTGTGAACAAGCGGCGAGTTGGCCGCGGAGCGCGTGAACGTCTCAGCAAACTGATTGCTGCACTTGGGAGGAACCGTGTATTTTGGTCGCTTTTCAAATTTTAAATGGATTTCCATGTTTTTGTATTTTTACAATTTTCCCTGCAAAATAAATAAAGGAAGGAAACTTGTGGCAAACAAGGTGTGGACCCGGCAGTATTTGTCCTAACTGGGATTGATTTTGCCTTTAAACTGCTGTGGAGAGTGCAGCTTGAATCTTCTGCATGAAACGGCAGCATTTTGAACATTGTTACTCGCCGGAACGTGTCGGCGTGGAGCTAAGCACCAGTGTCAACATTGGAGGAGGAGCATGCGGTAAACACAGATAATGTTGACTTTGTGTCCTGCGGTTGCTCGGATTGCAGTAAGAGAACACGACGACAAACGTGAGTACAGGGCAGCAACCAGAAACTCCTTTTGCAAAACGAATCCACACGTTGAAGAACGGGGGGTAAAGTGGAGCGGGAGAAGTACGGAGGCTGCGCTGGGAAGCGGGATAGTGTACAAATAGTGAAATTCTTTGCAACCCCTAATCCTCGTAACAGCACACGACTCAGAAAGACTACATAGACTTTTAAATGGAGTTCCACAGTTAGGCATTTGATGTCTGTTGTCACACACACGCAGTGCGATATTACAGGCATAACTAATTAACATTGAGCCGGTATCCCCACACCTTGGCTACCTCCGTTCCAGGGAAACAATTAACATGGCTAACTCCCAAGTGCATAAAGAAGCAACACGACGGGGACAAGCCCTCAATCTATTTAATGAAACATTGAAACCAACTAAAAAAGACACATCTTCTGTAGCAACGCCGAAGAATGACAGCGAGATCGGCCTGCTTAAAGAATTAGAAAAACTGCAAGGGAAGGAAGTGAGCAAGTGGTGGGAAGAACCTTCACTGAAAAATTATATAGAAGTGGGCAGAGTACTCCGTGGACTAAGAATCCTCACTATTCCATCATTTGAAGAACAGGACCCACTCATGTTACATGAATGGAGTAACACCACAAACGGTTGCTCAAAGACTTTCCTATTGTTGCTAATCAAATATGCAGGAAGTTACCGCATTGCACTTTTAGAGAAGATAACTGAAGTGGAAGAAAAACTGAAACTACTAACAGAAACAGAAGAAGGGAGAAAGCTAAAGAGTACTATGGAGAAGAACCTCACAGAATACGAGGAAGAAATTAAACAAAGAAAACAAAGAAAGTTTTTACGGGACAAGGAGGATTATGAAACAGGGAGAGTATATACCTTTGCTAAAAGGTTTGACCAACTAAGACAAGCATCCCTGAAAATACCACCACCAGCCACCAAAGAAAGCACAGCAAGCACTGGTGAAGCTTCAGTATCATCAGAATCAGACCTGACAGGGAGTGATTTGGAGGAACCACAGATACGTCTACAATTTTTAGACGAAATGCGCTTGCTGTGACAAGATGGAAAAAAGAACAAGCAACAAAGAGGTGGAAGTACAAATCGGGGCAGGGGAAGAGGCGGCCGAAACAAACGAGGAGGGGGCAAAGGAACCGAAGGGTCCCCGAACAATATCCCAGCCAGATCTCTGCGCTCTGGAAAATGAGTGGTGATGCTGAACCTAATGAGGGTATGTTTAAAATAATAAACTTGTCGAACCACACTCTCACCGATACCCAATAAAAAGTACTTAGTTTGGGTCTTAATTTCTGTCCAAACGCTAAAAATGATTACGTATAGACCCGAATTGACCTAGACCATTTCATTCGCAAAGTGCATCTCAAGAAATTCTTTGCAACTAACAGCTGGCACCAATGCAAAAAGGAGGCACAAACAGGAAGAACAGAAATCGAAATTAGAGAATTGGACATTTTGTCAGACCTCATGGAATTGGAAAGTGGCACAGATATGGGAGGAACAACAGGGCCCATAGATCTTACAGAAGTAGGAATTAATACAGATTGGAGGGCCAAAAGCAGTTTTAAATCAAAATCAAGATTCAACCCGACCACTAATGCCGGCAGCAACATCGAGGTGTCTCACAGCCTAGTTATTGAGGACTTAAAAAGCTTACGCAGAAGAACCAAAAATTCCAACTTCAAACAATTTAACAGTGAATGAGAGACGAGCCCTGCAAGAACTTCAGGAGCTAAAGCACTGTATAATCAAACCCTCTGATAAGGGGCGTAACATAGTCCTACTCAACAGAGATGAATATATTAAAGAGGCGTATAAACAACTTAACGACACAAGCTGCTATATAAAATTGAAGTCCAATCCCATGATAGAACTGGAACAGACGGTGAAAATATTCCTTGACACATGGGAATAAAGAGGCATCATATCTGAAGAAACTTCGAAATTTCTATGGATTAGTCATGCCATAACACCAACTGTATATTTCCTACCGAAAGTTCACAAAAACATTCAAAAAACGCCTGGGAAACCCACAGTCTGTCTCATAGGGTCGGCTTTGGAAAATGTGTCCAAATATATAGATGAAGTACTGTTTCCATTCGTTTCTGCTCTTCCGTCTTACATAAAAGACACTACAGATTTTGCGTGCAAAATTGAAGACATCCCTTGGGAAGCGGAATATCTCATGGTGGATGTCGTTTCTTTATACACAACCATCAGACATGACGATGGAAAAAGAGCGTGCCTACATTATTTGAATACAAAATCATTGAATTTCTTGGAACATACTCAAATGGTGATGGAAATGATCGATCTTTGTTTAACTAACAATGTCTTCCTCTTCAAAAATGAATTTTTTAAACAGGTTCAAGGAACCGCAATGGGCACAACATTTGCGCCATTGTACGCCAGCTTAATGATGGGGGCATGCCCAACTTTAGAACACACTTCCACTGAACATCAAATCCATCCCTACCTTTCAGCAATTTAGAACCCAGGTCATCACCTGGCTACTGAACAAAACTAACACCACCTCAGGTCCTTTGGGACACCTCACATACACACCAGTATGCACCCACCACCACTGCATGCCTATTGACACAGCCTCCTTAAATCTGTCTCTTATGTACTCATTACAAATGTATTGCAAAATGTTTACACTTCTGACTGCTCTTGTATCTATTTTATATTTGTAAACTGTATAAATTTGTATATACCTGCCATGTAACCATATTCTTGAGCGCCCATATACCCCTGGATCTGGAGCGCTTTATAAATAAAATAAACAAACAAACAAACAAACACAGCAAGTATCTGTAGGACTCCAATAGTGTCTGCATGTCCGCATCTTCAAATGCACTTTTAAGTAGTTGTGGAAGCGCACGTGTTTACGTTACACACCTAGACCCATGCATAATTCATGCACTATATGCTGATAACACCGCCCCTGTTGCCAGCCCTAAATATTCATGCAGTAGGCTACCACATTTAAAGTATTGCTGTCCACTTCGTGGAGGCTTTGCAAACTTAGCAATGGGTGCCTAAAGAACTCCTAACTGTATAACGCCCACTGGTAAACAAAGAACAGCAACCTGCACTGTGACGTGAGCGTGTTAAATGTGGCATTACTTTGATTTATCTGTTGCTTCTGTTTCCCTGACCCGTGACACTTTATTGCCCAATCCCGTAGCCTCTGTAGGGCTATTTCTATGCATCCCAGCAGCACTCAAGAAGTCACACATGCTTCTGTTGATGAGACCCCTTCCGACCTATGCCGGGCAACAGGAAGCATAGGAATAATACCAGCCGATTCTCTGCAGTATACATGAGAAAAGCACCTTGGTGGTAGGAAAAATGCACTTCACTGCTTTCATCAAAATCATCAGTTGACTGAACACACAGGAACAAGGCATGAACCCCAAAAGGAAGCTTCCAAAGTGCACGACCACAACATGTACAGTTGCCGAAGAGGCCATGCGTCGACATTCTAGAAGCAGTCTGCCGAAACAGCACGATTCCATACCACTCCACAAAACATCCACATTCAAACGTTCAAACCTAAATTGCTAGACAAGTCTTCTTGGAGGGCTTACATGCACAGATCTTCCACAAAGTAATCACCCACGATGAAAACTGTGTGTCTTGCCATGTTTGCCAGCCACAGTACACAAACATCTGGAAAAGTGAATGCCTCCCTTTCCTGGGACGCACCCCTAGAGCACCTGATTGGCCAAAGGGCATAGTCCCATTTCCATTGGCCAAAATGTGGCACGTGCCTTTCCCCAATCACCACGAGGAAGGCACCCCGGTGAAGCAGGATGACTCCTCCCTACTGGTGCTCTTTTCTGTAACATACACCCTGACCACCTCTTTGGCCAAAGGGCGTAGTCCCCTTTCTATTGGCCAGCATGCTCACAAACGCAGAATGTGGCACGTGCCTTTCTCCAAGTACCACCAGGGACATGCCCCAGTGAAGCTAGAGGAGTTCTTCCTATTGGCGCCCTTTCCTCTGATGCACACCCTGAGCAGCACATGATAGGGCAATCTCTACAGACCCATTTCCATAGGCCAGCATAGTGAGGAGCGTTGAATGTGGCACGTGCGGGTCCTCAAGTATGTCGCGGGCCAGTCCCCAGTGAAACAGGAGTCCCTCTTTCTATTGCCGCACATCCTAACCAACTCATTGGACAATCCCCGCAGTTCCATTTTCGTGGCCACCACCCGCAAAATCCCTGCATGTGACTTTCGTGCTGGGGAAATAACTTGCAACCAGGTCAGGGGGAGTTCGTAGTAAGGGGCGACTCTTAAGAGTCTGGGTTTTTTTGTGTGTAGATCCTTCTACAAAAACACCTTTTTTGTCTGTTTTCAGTAGCTTCTGTGTTTTCTTCTACAGACATTACTTCAGTAAACTATTCACTGCATCCTGTAGACAAGCAAACAAAACTGCTTTGCCAATGGAGGACAACAAAATGCATTTTCTTGGAAACACTCTGTATGTCCACAAGTAATAAGGTCATTGTGGTCGAATACCATTCCATGAGCGGACAAAAAAGTATACACGCTTCTGGTGATAATACACCTTCCTTCGTCTGGCTCGGAACAACATCCATGAGCAGTAGGCCATACACTTTGCAGTGTTATAGATGGGAAAAGCACCTTGGTGGTGGGAAAAAAAAGCATCCTCACGACATCCAGCAACCTCCTTAGTCTACGGGGCAAATGTAAGCAAGGCAGGTAACCCAAATGCATGCTGCCATAATAAATTACTATAACATCTACTACAGGAAATGTGGCGAGGTCTTAGCAAAGTGCATGCATATCGACAAAATAACACTCATGCACAGCGTTCCACAATTCGTCCACTCCTTCCAAACCAAAATGGCCATCAAAGTTTCTTTGCAGAGCACAGTTGTGCACATCTATTACAAAGGGATCACCTATAGGCAACACAATACGTTTCGACATGTCAGCCACCCTCAGTACACAGAGTATAATGTGCAACCGTTTCACCTCCCCTTCCTGTTAACCAAAGACACTCTACCTGATTGGCTAATCCCCACACTGTCATGGCAATTGGGCAAGGTGGTGTAAAGGGCAGATTTTGCCACATGCGCCTCCCAAAATAGAGCGTGGGCCGCACCCCTGTAAAACTGGAACAGTCCTGCTTCCCTTTGCACTATCTTCTCTGCAGCTCTACTTCATTAGGTTAGTGGTAAATAGGCAAACATGCATCCACCAATCGCATTAAAGCCCCCTTAATTAAACACTGTCACTGCTGTGCAACACTTGACTTGTACCGTTTCACATTTACAGTACAAATGTCATGTCATTCCAAAGCACGTCCACTATAAAGTTCAATGAAAGTATGCACGATTCTGCATCCACATACATCCACATAGCCACCCAGTATGTGGCACGTGCCATCCTGAAAGTACTGTGTAATCCACTACCTTTTTGTGATGGGGGTGGTAAAAAATAAATCTGTTTAGCACACACCTTCGGACCGCTAACTGGGGCAAATTACACCGTCATGGACCCACACTGCTCTTGGTGTTATGCATGAGAAAACCACCTTGGCAGTAGGGAAAATACGCATCACTGCGGTCTGCAACCTCATCAGTAGACGGATTAATCGTCCACATGACATATAGCCCAAATGTGCACTTCCATAGTGCACCATGACACAGTCCACATTTGTGACGGACATTACATATCTGAAAAGGCGAACCATCCCACCGAAACTGCCGTCACCCTAACCCAGAATGCGTCCATTCCTTCCAACCCAAAATTACCAACAACGCCTCTTTGCACGCAACACCTGTGCAGATGGCGCACAAAGGTATCACTGACGATAAGCACTGTGCGTCTCTCCAATGTCGACCACCCTCACGACACAGTATTGTGATGAAATGGTAACGCCGCTTCCTATGAACCATGCCCTAAACTCCTAATTGCCTATTTCCCACAGTTCCATTTCCACCCTGCTCATAATGGGAGGATGTGCATGTGCGCTTTCCCTTCTACAGTGAGGCCCAGTAAAGCTCTGACAATACTTCTTCCCTTTCCACTGTCACTTTTTGCAGCACTCCCCAAATTGGGTGCGGTCACATTTCAAAACATGCATGCACCAATCACATACAAAACCTCTGCATTACACACTGTCATTTCTATACACCACTCCTTATTTACCGTTAAACACTCTCAGTACACGTTCCGTTTGATTGCACAGCCCCACCACCAGAAACTTCAGCTAAAGAATGCACTACTGCAGCATCCACAAACATTCTAACATGCCCCAGCACACCTATGCACACAACATTGCAACTCTTTCCACACCACCGCAACACTACACATCCAAGCAAGCGACCATGTGGGCACCTAACATTATGCACAAACGTTACATACATAGCGCCAGTTCTACCCATCTTCCCCAAACCATAAAACACCCATTCACCACCCCTACGCACTACCATTCACACGCTATCGTGTCACTGCCAACCTATGCACACCACCTTCACAACATTGGCACTAGTTCAATAAATGTGCACACAGCAGAGTAACCAACCACATATAAGCTGCCCTTCAACCATACCAACTTCAATACTCACATTACATACGCACTACACCTTGTCGCCACACTACCCAACTTCACACTGCACCATCTCCTGCACACCAAATACTGTTGAATGTTCCAAGTATCACCACAACCATAGAATGCACAATACACGCTTTGCCACTCACTTGTCCTGCTGTAGCACTTTGACAATGTGATCCACACGTATTCTCCAAAGAATACCCTGTGCCGCATACACTGCCAAACCTGCATTGCTCCAGTGGGTCTGCTCATTGCACACATTCCCCCCACCGTAATTGAACAATACATGTCAGCATATCACCAACTACCATTATGCACATATGCACCACTGGCACCAGCACTCCTAACCAACCTCAACACTGCAATGGACATACACATCATTACGTGTAACTGTTACCATAATGTATAAACATTACACTTTCTCCGGCACCCCTATGCCCTTTCATTCACATACTATTCTCTTACCCACTTCCAATCAGAAAGGATTGTTTCACTGGCAATGTAAATACAACATGTTTAGAACATAGCCCATACTGCAAGCATTGTGCACACAGCACAATGTACAAGCACATATAAGCTGCTCGTCTACCATACCATGTTACACACTGACAGTATACAAGCATTGCACCCAGTACCCACACAGCGTGACTTTTCACTGCAGCATCTCCAACCACTAAGCAATGTCATGGAGGTATGCAGTAACAAATTGCAACAGTTACCATAATGTACAAACAAGAAACTCTCTCCTGCACCCCTGTGCACTTTCAATCACATACTATGGGCGTATCCACTACCATTTACAAAGTATTGTGCCACTGCCAACCTACCCACAATCTATTTGTAACAGTGCCCTATAATGGCTTAAATGGGCTCCACACAAATTCCTTAGATGTCACCACCGTCTAACCCATACACATTGAAGAATGCATTACTGGTGTGAGTGTGTTCAAGGCCCAGGCTCTTGAATGCATGGCCTACGGCCTTCGGCCATGCATCCAAGAGTCTAGGCCTTGAACACACTCATGGCAACGTAATGGCACCATGCATTTCTCCATGTCAGCATGTGTGACAATCCACATATACACTACTGCCACCAACACCCCTACCCAACATGTACACTGCCATGGCACTACACAGCAACAAATGGCAACAGTTAACATAATGGCCATGTGGGCAGCTACCATTTTGCACAAACGTGCCACATTTAGGTAGCAGCACTTCACCCCAACTCCCCCACACCATAAAACACCCAATCACGAACACAGGTCGCACTTACCAGAATGCACAGACATACCACATCCTCCACCCTCTACCCACAGCCATTCACAAAGCAGTGTCACTAACCACAACATTTTCACAACATTCGGCCTACTTCAACAATTCTGCACACAGCATAGGCCTGCAACACACCTACAGCAACGTAATGCCGCTATGCATTTCACCATTTCACCAGCTACAACCATCGACATACACACAACTGCCACCAGCAGTCCTACCCAACCTGCGCAACACCATGTAGCTATGCAGCAACAATCACTATGCACATATGCACCACTGGCACCAGCACTCCTAACCAATCTCGACACCGCAATGGACATACACATTACGTATAACTGTTACCATAATCTATAAACATTACACGGTCTCCGGCACCCCTACGCCCTTTCATTCACATACTATTCTCTTACCCACTTCCACTCAGAAAGGATTGTTTCACTGGAAACCTAAACACAAAATGTTTACAACATTGCCCATATTGCAAGCATTGTGCACACAGTACACTATCCAAGCACATATAAGCTGCCCTTCAACCATACCCTGTAACATACTAACAGTATACAAGCATTGCACCGAGTACCCACACAGCGTGACTTTTCACTGCAGCATCTCCAACCACAGAGCAACGCCATGGAGGTGTGCAGAAACAAACAGTTACCATAATGTGCAAACAAGACACTCTCTCCTGCATTCCTGTGCACTTTCAATCACATACTATAGGTGTACCCACTACCATTTACAAAGTATTGTGCCACTGCCAACCTACCCACAATCTATTTGCAACAGTGGCCTATAACGGCGTAAATGGGCTCCACACCCATTCCTTACATGTCACCACCCTCTAGCCCATGCACATTGAAAAATGCATTACTGGCGTGCGTGTCCTCAAGGCCTAGGCGCTTGAATGCATGGCCTACGGCCTTCTGTCATGCATCCAATACTCTAGGCCTTGAACACACTCACAGCAACGTAATGCCACCATGCAGGTCTCCATATCAGCATCTGCGACAATCCACATATACACTACTGCCACCAATACTCCTACCCAACCTGTACACCGCCATGGCGCTACGCAGCATCAAATGGCAACAGTTTACATAATGGCCACAGGGGCAGCTACCATTTTGCACAAACGTGCCACACGTAGGTAGCAGCACTTCACCACCACTCCCCCACACCATAAATCACCCAATCACAAATTGCAACAGGTAACACAATGTGGAAAGAAAACACTCTCTCCTGCACCCCTATACACTTTCATTCACATACTATAGGCGTACGCACTCCCATTCACAAAGTACTGTGTCACTGCCATCCTACCCACATTCAGTTTGCAGCACTAAGGCTACTGCAACCAATCGGCACACACCGCACTATGCAAGCACCACCGGATGCAGACAAACATGCCTTCCTGCGGTGTGTATGTTGCAGCCCTATGCTCCTGAGTGTATGCCCTACAGCCTATGAGCTTCGGCCATGCACCCAATAGCATAATCCGTCCACAGACCCACCGCACCTTCATTCACTGATGCATGCCTCTATGTGCCCAACTAACGCATTCCATCTGCAGTGCACCGCACCCGCGCTTCCACCCAACCTATCTCATGTGCAAATTCACTCCCCATTTGCAAATGACCAGCCCCCACTCACCACGAAAAGAGTTTGCTGCAAACAGGTTGCAGCAGAAGCTAAGTGTCAGTTACAACAGCTGCCTCCAATCACCACAGAAAATACTAGCCTACATATGTCACATATAAACCACTTCTCACTCCCCCAGCCATTCCTTCCTTTATGGCCGGCAACACAATGTGTACGGTACATTTTCCAGAACCTGCTGCCGCACTGTACTCTATTACACCATGGCGGCTTTCCCAAATAATGTTGACGCACAGCACGCTTCTCTCCAGCCAACCACCGGTCGTGTCCAAACTTCTTCAACACCATGTCGTACCACAATCCAATGACACTTCTGTCCGCAGAGCGAACAAATAAATGGGTCCGTGGAGCGGACCCAGATATCACTAATTTTATGAGACGTACATTTCAGTGTTTTGTAACAAATTTACCGGTCAGATTTCCACCGAACACACAAAAGCACACTTCTGGCCCAAGCCCCCGCTCCTGATGCAAATTTGGTGAAAATCCATCCTGCCTTTCAACCTGTAGCTGTGCGCGAATTTTTCCCTATTCAGTAACCTCGCCCAACATGCTGAAAATATTCAGAGCCGCCCATATACTTTTTCTGCAAAGTATGGTGAGGATTCGTCCAGGGGGAGCGAAGTTATAAACTGCCGAAAAAGTGCTCTTCCTATGAGTTTAGCAACTTAACCCGAACTACACGGCCGCTACCGCGGGCCATGTAATAGAGCGAGGTATCGAAGAAAAGACATAACAGATCAGGTTGTTTCAGGGTCATGGTGGGATTGTTCTGGTGTTGCCTTTGTCATTGGAAAGGCCTCACGCTCATTGCATCTTATTTTGAGATCTACATTTCCTAGAACAAGGTATGGCACACTTAAATGTGATTCTAAATTGTATTGAAAGAAGCCCCTGTGACCTAGGATAGCAAGGAGGAACAGATGTGTTTTCCCCTTTACATAAGTAGGCAGAGAGCCATATAGACATTTTGCAATAAGCAAGTGGTCAAACAACTTCTGTATTTCATGGGGGCCCAAAGAAGCACCCTCTTATGAGCGACAACGAAATCTTAAGCAAGCAGACAGCATTCTGGGCAAGCAGTATTTTGCAAAAATGCTGCTTATGAATCCTTATATATTCGTATTTAAAATAATCAAAATCGACAATTAGTGAAAGCCTCCACCCTATAGGCCCTGCTCAATTTAGGGATATGTTGCAGTGTGGGCTTGTGGTAATAGTTGAACATGCCTGTACCTGGGCTGACATGGGCGAGTCATTACCGGATGTCAAACATGACACCTAAATGTCAAACTACATTACTTGGCTTGCTGTCCAGAAATAAAAGGAAGTTCGTAATTCAGGTGAAGTTTTAGAGACCATCCCTTCCTCCCCCCACCAAAATAAAGATCTTGCGGTGCTTAAGCTGTAAAAAGTTCTCTTCAGTATCAGCAACCGCCCGAAGGTATTAGAAAGAATATCTATCTGGACTGGCCCACCAGCCACACCATAGCACTCACTAAAAGATTCATTAATAAACTCACTAATTAGAGGGCTTAAGTACTCAGAACATTCCTTCAGAACAATGGGCACAGTATACTGGAGCAATGAGTAGGTTTTAGCTACCAGGACGGATTTAGTACCTACCATGGGGCAGGATAGAATTCAAACAACACCTCAGCCTCCTGGTCCAGACTTGGTAGTGCTTGCAAGCATGAACAGGCTATTGAGAAAGAAAGTATGGTTCTTATTCCACCCGAGCAAGGACGATGGTAATGAAGTAGTCCTGGGAGAAGAATTTTCAAACTATTTAGAGCTTTGAAGACTTTTGAAGAATGAGAGGCTGCCTCTATTTGTGATGCGCAAAAGCTTCTCTTTGCTTGCACAATACCACATATATAGTGAAGCTTAGTACTTCAATTCTTTACATATACCTTGCATAGGATTTATTCTCCATTTGCTTTCAATGCTTTTGACAAGCTTCTTTAGGGAATCTTATTCAGATGAGAACCACTTGTTCCCTACATGTTTAACTTTGACAAGCATAGATCTGACTGGTGCGATGTAATAACTGTGGCTACAGAAGAGTTATAGAATGAGAATGATCTGCCTTGATATCCCCTTCTAACCTTGCCGCAAAATTCATAAAAAGAAGGTAAAGATGTTGAAGTGGGAGAATGATAGACCAGGCTCCCGTCCTTCACCTCTCGCGCTTGGCTTAGAGGGTCACGACCCAGACACCCGCCACGAGAAGAGTTTGTCCATTTACCAGATGACCAAATACCCTGGTATAGGAACATACGGATGTGTCCATCTGCCTGCCCAACAGCCCGCACTGGGCATGCCGACACCTGCGGCACGGACCAACTAGACTAAAATCTACACATCGTTAGAGATGCCATGACGACCTAGACAACGGGAAGCACCTCTGCACAAATACACACATTGGACATTCCCACACCAATCTACACGAAGAATATACTCAGTGCTATGACGTAGGCGACAGGCATATTCACGGACGTGCATCTTTATTATTTTTTACATAGGCTTTCAGAATGCAGAAACGCAAGACGCGTCATGAACTCATTTACAAAGCTTGCTCACGCTTTTCTTGAAACTAGTTACCACTATAAGAACTATAATGAAGACACGATACTGGTCATGGAACTATATGCTACTATAACTTAAAGCACCCATGCACCAACCGGATCACGTATGCACCAGGCCCAAGTAGGCCTCAAACAAGAGCTCCCGTGGACGTTAACAAAGCAAGAGTCTGGTTGCTGATCCTGCAGAATGGGCCCGGTGAAACAACCAGCCAAGGTCGCGATGTTGCAAACCCACATTCCAAGAACAAAGCATCAAAGGCACGATGTTGCAGCCTCGCACTCCGCGCACCAACGTTAAGGTCACACCTGCAAATTAAACCAGACACACAGTGGAAAAGCAATATTAATTGTGCAGAATTCTGCCTCGAACACGGTCCCTCCCCACGTGACCAAGCCGAACCTGACAAGATGCCAAACCCAGGAGAGAAAAGGCGTCTGGATCCATCGCTACGAGACACAGGCAGATACACTTGAAAGGCTCAATGGACATTTGCGACAGTGGGAGCGGTCAGCCTTCCAACTATGAATAAGTTCTCACATTGTCTGCACGTACCCATATTGAAACATTGTTGCAATCGCAGGTACACCGAGAGCTGGGAACAACGGTGGTCCCAGGCTGGGAAGCTCACGGGTGCACCAATCAGAACATGGGGCTCTTATCTCAGACGTCAGTAATATTAACCAATCCTCAGGAGTCTTCATGTAACAATTTTCATGTATCTAATTGTAGGGACAACCCAGATATATCACCTGACTACCCTTTGTCCAGTTACATTGTCCTCTATATGTGCGCTATACTAACCCTACCACTCGAGCAACCAATTAAGAGTGGCGATAGGTTTTTTGTTAACTTTCTGAAGTGACGCGAATAGCGCGTCATAATGCAGTAAAAAGGGCCTGCGAGCCCCACGATTGTGTGTGTGTCAGGACGGACACGTACGTTCCTTGACCCATCCCTGCCGTTTTTGTCTAATAAACAGCAGAGTCACCTTGCTCCTTGTGTGTGTCTCGTGCTCTGTCTCAACTGGGATACACGGGAGGAGTTGGGGCCTCCCTGCCTGGAGGTCTGCGGACGGCCCGGCCGACCCCGGCAGAATTTCCCCCCGACAAGTTGGAGGCACTGCTGAGATCTGTTTAAGATCGACTTTTTCTTTTTTACTTCGACCCTCTATTTTTAATTTTTCCAGGCACTCCCGTTGCGAGGAGGCCCGGCGGCGCGGCCCCCTCTGCCGTTGCCCCCTTCTGAGGACTACAGGACCATCGCGGAGCTGCGAGAAGACCGGACAGCGCAATCCGGATATTGGCCCTCGGGAGCCGGTTGAGAAGTATCCCGCCCGCGGTTGGCGAGTGTCCAGACGTGGTCCAGACGAAGGGAGGTGGCGAGCCGCTTGGAGGGGTGCACGCAGTCGAGCGGCCCTGCATCGAGAGAACTTGGTGAGCATGACACGCACAACAAGCAATGCGAAATTGTGAGGGAGGGGGGAGGAAGTGAATGAGGGAGGTGTTGTACAGATGCGCGGCGAAGGTCTAACAACTTAATGTTGCCAATGGAATGAATGGTAGCGAAACGAGTGCGAGAGCAGTCGGCTACGTTACGCGGAAGAGGGAGGGCGGAGCACGAAAACATCACGTGCGGCCGCTCGTAAGGCACTGATTGGCCTAAGTCGCGACTACGTGTAAGGGTGGGTGTGTGTGTGTGGTTTCCTACGATTTGGCATTTATTGATCAATGAGTAGACGAGGATTCCTATTGTTCGAGCAAGAAACTCGATAGGTAGATGACGATTCCCTGTAGACGGTGGCTAGTTAATTAAGTTGCCCAATACGGAAGATAATTGGCTGGTTAAGCCCTCCTGTTGAGGGGCGTATCACACGCGAGGCGACGCAGCGTGCGCAGTCCGATTATATTATTGATTTGATTACCTTGTTCCAGGAGTGACAGGAAGACAGCTGTAGGGTTAGCGGGGGTAGGTTGCAAGTGTATTTTGAACTTAAAAGAACATAATAAGAATGTACCATTAGCTCGAAGAGATCGGTGACGTCACCAGTAGGGATTTAATAGGATAGCGCGAACACAAGGAAGTTTGGTTTTGGGAGTGGTGGGGAAGAGAAATGTGATAAGGGAGCAGGCGCGGAGATAAACGATAAACGAGTGGATCGGGAAAAGGAGAAGGGGAAAGGGGCGTGGCTGCGCACGGAGAACGCCGGCCACGGCAAGTGTAACAGGGGGAGGAGAACGGGGAAACAGGACGATTGTATAAGAGCGTCATAAAGGGTACACAGCCGCAGGGGGCTGTGTGCGCTTCGGCCGCAGGGGGCCGTAAGGGTGTAGTAATAGAAGGGAATAGACAAATGTAAAACCATACATAACGGATTGTCGTAAGTCCCCATACTTACGGGGCCAGGTAAACAATATAAGGTTGTATATTGTAAACTACCAGTGAAGGAAAGGATAACAAGTGGAGAGTCACCATGTCATACGGGACAGGGTCGGGAGGGTGGGGGAACACCCTCACTACACCATTACAACACATATGCACCACACTGCCACCCCATAGGGAGAAGTTAATAAAGTACAGCATAGAGTGGACCCAGGGGACGGATTACAAAATGTTAACACCATGGCCACCTAATGGGAGTTTCGATCCATATGCCCAACATTCACTGCTAAACCATCTGCACAATACATACAAGTGGAAGAAGTTGGCAAACCATGTGGAGGTGTTTAACTTATGGAGGATGTTCCAGGGGTCCCGACCGGGACCAAATGGAATGTTCACTATGGGGGAAACACCAGAAGAAAAGGAGACTAAGAAAGAAGGAGAGGATGGGAAACAGGGGCGTGAAAGCACAAAGAATACGGGGAACGGAGGAGAGGGAGGAGAAAAGAGTGTTAAATCAGACGACATAAAAAAGGAACCAAACAACGAGATACCCATAACACCGGGAGTGAAAACGGAGGGAGGAGGGTTGTACCCTTTAAGAGAATTAGGAGAAATAGAAGGACAGTTAAGGGCGGCTGAAGGATACTCGAACCCGACATACAGCCCTCCACCATATGTGGCTCATAGGAAAATGGCAGTGGGAGAGGGGAAGATTGGAGAAGAGCAGACTGTAGAGATAGGACATGATGAGTGGGTAGCTGCACAAATATTATTAAAATTACGAGGTTCACTAACTGGAGAAGAGAGGGAGGTAGTAAAGAGAACAGACGAGGATAGTGCAAGAGAGAGTGAAATAAGGGGGGAGGAGCTAATACGGCAAAAGGAAGAGATTTTAGAGGAAAGATTAGCAAAGCTAAGGGATGAGCAGAATGAACTGATCAAACAGCTTGAGAGGGAGGAAAAAGAGAGAGTGAGGAAAAGGAAAGAAGGTAAGAACGAATTGGAAAAATTAAGGGAACAAAATGAGGAGCAAAGGAGAGAAGCTGAAAGGGTAAAAGCAGCAGCAGACAGGGTATCAAGAGTAGTGTTGAGAGAGAAGAAGAAGGAAGAAGAAGAAAGAGAAAAGGAAATGGCAATATGGAAGAGAAGGGTACTATCAGAGACAGCTAAGAAATATGAAGAGGGGAAAATAATAGAAAGTATCGTGGAGAGAGAAAGAGTGAAACGGGAAAGGAAGAAAGAGGATGAAAGAATATTGGAACAGATGAGCAACAAAGTGATGGAGGAATTGAAAAGAAAAAGGGAGGAAAATAGTAGGGAGATGGGGGAGAAAAGTGAAGGAGAAAGAGAGGGGAGGAGTAGGGAGAGTGAAAGGTGGGGGGATGTATATAGAAGGAGGAGAAAAGTGAAGGAGAAAGAGAGGGGAGGAGTAGGGAGAGTGAAAGGTGGGGGGATGTATATAGAAGTAGAGAAGTAGCAACAACATCAGCACTAGGGGGAGCGGTTGATAACAAAGGAAAAGGAGAAATAGACCTAATAGACTTAGAGACAGTAACAATAAAAGGGAAAAAGGCAGAGTGGGGGGTGCCATTTATGAATGATTTTTGCAGTGAGGAGGAAGAAGGAGTGGGGAGAGAAGGAAGAAAGAGTGAAAGGGAAAGCTTAGATAAGCTATATCTCACTCGAACAAACATAGACTCGCCATGGATCAGTAGGAGAAGGGAGGACTTGGAGAGAAGTGAGGAGGGAGTGAAAGGACTAGTGGAAAGACAAACCCATGAAAACACACCATACCCATCTCCATCACGCCCTCCCCCATCGCACCCTACATGCTCAACCACCGCACGCTCGCTGCGCAGAATAAAGCTCGCGCCCTTCATGGACGAACTGACACCCTATGCATGTAGGCTTAGAGACCTCCCTAGTCGCAGGCAAGACAGACAAATAAACACGCCCACATTAACTACAGGAAATGACGAAAGGGGAAAGGATGGAGAAGGAGTTAGGAGCAGGGGTAATAAGGACGAAATTGAAGAGGTAAAGGAACCGGAAGAAGAGGAGGGGTGTGAAGACTCGATATTGTGGAACATAAAGGGTGACACCAGACACAACTTAATGCCACTGTTGGAGAGAGGAGGGGTTAGACCACAGTACGTCCCTTGGAAGCATACGGATAAGGAAAATATAAAATGTAGGCTCCCATCACTAAGTGGAGGTGCGGGTAAGTGGATATATGAAATGGAAAAACACACCGCAGGACAGAAACTAGCAGTAGGAGATGTAAAGGGCCTGTTAATATCAATATTAGGGGATAGAGCGGATGACATTTGGAAGAGAGCGGGATTCCATGGGGTAACAATAACAAACACATCGCATGATGGGGCACCATTTGCAAACTGCAGACATGCGCTATGGCAGGCACTGAGAGTACAATACCCAGACACATCAGACATAGGAGCAATTACTTCCCGTAAGATGCGTGAGAATGAGGATCCTGTTGATTATATCCAGGATATCCAAGAGAAGTGGCGTATGGAAACTAGAGAACAATGGGACAAAACACCAGCCATATTTTATCATATACTAGTACAAGGGCTCCCAGAAGGAGTTCAGAAACAACTAAAGAAAGTAGTGGGAATGGAAGCAAAACCATGGCCAGAAATACAACTGACTATAGTACATCACTGCAGGACATGGCAAGGAAAGATGAAACAAAAAGAAGAGGACAGGAAAACAGAAGAGGCTAAACTAGTACAGAAAAAACTTACTAAATACACGATGGAAGGGGCACTAATAACTACGCCCACACCAATGGCCCAAAGCCCAATACAAGTAGTGGCTGCAAAAGATCCTGCTCAAATAGCACCTCCACAGATTATAACACAACAAGTCCCAGCCCCGCCACTGCAATTACACGCACCAAACATGGGAGGAGGGTACCCAATGCAAGGAGCTGGGTATTATAGTTATAATAGGGGGAGAGGAGGATTTATGAGAGGGAGAGGATACGGATATAATGCCCAACAGCAGGTGGGAGGACTTAGACATTCCTACCCCACAGGGCAACCAGTATACCAGGACAACACAGGGAGCTTCCCATGGCAAAGCAGGGAACCACCCGTGTGTTGGAGTTGTGGGTTATTAGGACACATGTCACGTACGTGTAGGGTCAGGCCAGGAACACCAGCATGGAATGAACAAGCACAACCTAGGACCCCACAAGAACTGCAGGGTATACAACAACAGCAGACGTGACAACAAGGAAATGACCCACAACAACAACAAATACCACAACAACAACAAATATCACAACAACAGCCACTGCCACAACAACAAGTAACGTTAACACAGCAACCCCAAACTCAACAAACGCAATTGGGTAGGGTGACGGTCTTGGGACACAACCCTTACACAGGGGATGGCCAATCATTGTACCCACAATAGGACAGCCCACAGACGGCATTGGTGTGTCCCATCCTGTCAGTAACACCTAATAGTGCGGAGGAGCCACGCATAGAGGTAACGATAGGTGACAAAAAATTATCATTCCTTGTTGACACCGGGGCAACCCGGTCTTGCATAAGGGAAGGTGAATTTAAGATGTCAGGCGAAGCCATGAACACCCAAGGATTTTCTGGGGCTAAAGGGTTGGTTCCATTTACTGATAACGTTCCCTTATCTATTGGAGATTATGATCTGTCAGTTCCACTTTTATATTATAGTGCCTCACCAGTGAATATACTGGGGAGGGACATAATGAACAGGTTGAATATGACGATCTCCTTTACAGAGGATGGCATAATTTGCTCTACTCCAGGGATTAACATGCTCGCAGCACGACAGATTATGCAAGCATACTGTGGACAGACAGCGATTAGGGCGGAGCCAGTAGATGGCGAGCTATTCCAGTATGGAACAGACATGGCGTTTGCATGGATGCCAGGGATAGAAGGGAAAATATGGAGGAGGCCAGCAGCCTATCTGTTCCGACCAGAAACACCTGTTAATGAACCAGAAGGAAAGGTGTTTGTAATGGACATTGAGAGCATTATTGCAACAGCTGATTATATTGCTGTACATGCCCAAGATAAAGAAGGGAGAGCATGGAGGGCAGTGATAGCACTAGCAGAAGAATGTAGGCTGACCCAGGTGTCAGATGAGGAGCTGTTCTCAGAAGAAAAGGAGGAAGGTGAAATGGTGTTCATGATGAGTGTAGGAATATGGCTAAGGGTGGCTCACAAACAAGTAGCACAGAAAATTGCAATGGCACTTGAGGCACCCGCATGCACCCCAGTCCCCTTCTTTGAGGAGGATATGTCAAAGGTGCCCAAATCATTATGGACTACTAGCCCTTATGACGTGGGATGCATAAAAAGCATAGGGGGTGTAAGGATAAAATTGAAAAAAGGTGCAATACTACAAAGAGTGAAACAGTACCCACTGTCAAGAGAGGCAGATGAGGGTATATATGAAACCATAACGGCTCTTATAAACAATGGCATATTGGTCCCCTCAGAGTCACCCTGCAACACGGCTGTGTACCCAGTGCGCAAGGCTAAAGGGGGGTCTTGGCGCTTCATACAGGACCTCAGGCCCTTGAATAACATAGTGGAAGCAGAGTATCCAGTAACAGCAAACCCGGCCACAATATTGTGTGGCATTCCAGCAGAAGCATCACGGTTTACAGTGATTGACCTTAAAAATGCTTTCTTCTCAATACCATTACACCCAGACTCACAAGATTTGACAAGCTTCACTTACCAAAACACAAAGTGGAAACATACCAGATTGCCACAGGGGTATTGTGAATCACCCTCAATTTTCAATAGAGTAATACAGATGGATTTGAGTAACGTTGAAATGGAAAGCACAGTGTTGCAGTATGTGGATGACATAATAATTTGCAGTATAAACGAAAGTAAATGTAGAGAGGACTCCTTAAAAATGTTGACGATATTGGCTGAAAAAGGGTACAAGGTAGACATGAATAAGATACAGTACTGTCAGGAACAGGTACTTTACATTGGCCAACTGATATCCCAACATGGAAGAAAGATTGCACCACAAAGAGCACAGGCCATTTCAAGCACTCCAATGCCACAGACTGTGAGAGAACTGCAGCAATTTCTGGGGCTGTGCAACTACTGTAGAGCATGGGTATTTGACTACAGCTCATACATAGGACCCCTGCTTGAGGGTTTGAGAGAAGCAAATAAAGGAGAGAAAAAGTTGAGGTGGACTATGGAAATGAGAGAGGCCTTTGATGAATTGAAAGACGCAATTTCAACTGCTCCAGTACTGGCATCCCCAGACTATGAGCGACGATTTTTTATATTTTCACATTGCGACTCAGCAGTGATGAAGGCAGTATTGGCCCAAAAAACGAGCATGGGCTATAAACCAGTAGCATTTTACAGCGGTCACTTAGACCCTGTGATGTTAGGCCACTTCCCTTGCGAACAAGGTCTCGCTGCAGCTGCCTTTGCAGTGGAAAAAGCATCAGCAATAACCATGGGGTGTCCGACTACACTGTTTGTGGAACATGCACTTTTTGCAATATTGAATAAACCTAAGTCCACACTAACAACGCAAAGGGCATCAGGTTATGAGATCATCTTGTCTAGAGCTGAACTAGCAATTGTTAGATGTAGCACGGTTAACCCTGCAAGGTTCCTAGCAGAAGTAATTGAAGAGGGAGATTATGCCCATGATTGCACCCAAATAACTGAACTGTACTCTGGTACTAGAAAAGTTGAAGAAAACGCACTAGAGGGAGGTGAGCTTTTGTTTATTGATGGGTCATCAACTATTGATCAAGGAGATGGGATAAGGAGGACGGGGGCAGCAGTGGTTAAAATGATGGAGGCGCCGGTGTGTGTGGCTATGAAATGTGTACAATTACCACAGCATTATTCTGCTCAAGCCGCAGAACTGGTTGCACTAATATTGGCATTGAAGGAAAGTTTTGACAAACGAGTAACAATATATTCCGACAGTGCATATGTTACATCCACTGTCCACTCAGGGCTATCAAAATGGAGAAGAAGAGGGTTTAGGAGAGCTGATGGCACTCCAGTGCAACATGCCCTCTTATTAGCTGAACTAATTGAAGTAATAAATGACCCCCAAGAACTAGCCCTAGTAAAATGCACCGCACACACCAATGGGGAAGATCACATCTCAAAAGGGAATGCAGCAGCAGACGCACATGCGAAATATGCTGCATACTTTGGTGAGATATGGAACCCTACAGACTCACAGAGAGGGAGAGGGAGGGGAATGGCTAGGGAGATGTTGATAAGAGAAGGGTACACCCATCTTCCAGCCACACAGATTATGGAGCTACAAGCGGCTGCACCAATGGCCGAAAAAGAAATATGGGTAAAAAGAGGATGTACAATGTCACCAACCGACGCATTATGGCGCCAGAGCAGCACTGGGAAAGTTGTAATACCATTGGCACTTTTAAACACCGCCCTAAGCCAATTACATCATCCAGCCCATACAGGCAAGGAAATAATTGCAGCACGAATTAGAAAAGATTGGTTCTGTCCTGAGTTAAATTCTCATGTGTCAAATTTTATTAGCAATTGTCTTACATGTCAGCAGTTTACGGCCGGTCATACCCTAAAGGTGATAAGAGGTACCATACCCCGGCCAGAGGGACCTTTTCGGCACCTTCACATTGACTATGTTGATATGATCAACATATGTCAAGGTAATAGGTATATGATTGTAGTAGTATGCCCATTCTCTAGATGGATTGAAGCAGGGCCCTGTTCACACCCAGATGCATTTAGAGCAGCCAAATTCCTAGTTAGGGAGGTCTTCCCCAGGTGGGGAGTGTGCGAGGTGTTAAGGTCAGACAACGGCCCACATTTCGCAAACGAAATGTTCCAACATATTACATCCTTGCTGAACATAAAACATAAATTTGCATGTGCATACCACCCACAGGCTAACGGTGTATGTGAACGCCTGAATGGCCTACTGAAGGAGGCAATTGCAAAAATACAACAAACAACAAAGAAAAGCTGGTTGTATTGCCTTCCATTAGCCCTATTCGAATTAAGGAATAGGCCAGGGTCCGACCACCACCTCACCCTGCACAAGGTGGTTACTGGACGTCAAATGCGCCTTCCCCTAACGCCAACGTCAAGGGCATTCACTGACCACGAAAGTTCAGCAAGTGTGTTAGGTGATGAAATGTATCAATATGTGTCTTCTTTGATTACTAGTGTTGTGTTTGTGTCTCAACAGCTCGAGCGCACACGGGGCGGGTCCACCAGCAATCAAGAAGAAGGCGCCAGTACCGAATTAGAAAAGGAGAACTTGTGCAAACTTGCCAAAGGTGACCACGTGCTACTTCGCAATTTCAATAGGAAGTGGAACGATAAGAGGTTTACTGGCCCCCATCTGGTAGAGGACGTATCAACAAGAGCAGTAAAACTAAAAGACAAGCGTGCCTGGAACCACTTACATGATGTAAAGATCTACAAACTGCAGACCCCCCCCCAGCGCCAACGACAGGTCCAGTGGAAGAGCAGCAACAACATCCCCTACAGAGGAAGGAAGTTTTACCACAGACAACGACCCAATTGTTCCCTTACCGTGTCACTACCCAACTTCCCCGGGGACAATAACTGACGAAGAAAGGAGTGATACCCATATTGCCCACCCCATGGTCACACGCTCAAGGAGTAAAAATACTTCCGCCACCTGAGCCCAAACCCCCGCCCATTGACCCCCAAGTTCAGTCATAACCGACCTGAAAGACATTGCCTCACAAATACACCTGTAAACACGTGAATGTTCTCTTTTTCTCTCGCACATACAGGAACTGCGTATTGTATTGTTAAGAAAGTAGCTTACTAACAAGTTCACTGCCCAGGTGTAGATGGTACTCCCAGACGATAACTACCCAGAAGAATTGTCACACCAATTTGTATACGAAATAAAAAGGCCAACGTACCTAAAAAGGAGAAGGGTGCGTGTCTACTACACAGCATTCCTCTTGGCCATAGAATATTCCATGCCCCACCTTCGCCCATACTTGCCGATCCTAAGAGACAGATCACTTAGAGTAGCGTGGGAACAGCTCTTCGCCTGGGCACTGAATGACTATTTGATAGGGAGAGCTTAAAGGAAACAAACCACTAACATTTAGTAACCAGCATTTTTGAGAATTTTCAGGCGGGCAACTTTAACATCGCAAGAATACGCTGCCAGGACTGCAGCAAGGTAAGAGCAAAATGCCGGTGAGACTAGCATATGTAATAAAGGTAATAGGGATTTTGATGATCACCGGGTTCTTGGCTGCTTCTGTATGGCAGTACAGCTATGCTATTAATTTTATTGCTGCACCTAAACCTAATATACCCCCGTCCCCTGCTGCAACAGGTGTTACGTCAGGTGATAGTAGTAACCTTGCACCCAAGCAAAATAGAGTTAAACGCAGCACATACTCAGACAATAAAGGTATTGATAATTTTATACAAGATTCAGCACACGTCACAAACAACATATGGTACCAGCACATGACCCGCATTGGTAAACAAACAACTGAGGACAGCTGCTACGTTTGCTCATTAATACCATACGCCATGAGTGCTTCACGAACATTTGTTGCCACAGAAATTGATGAAAAGATAGCACAATGCATAATATACTTGGCACTGTTCCAAACGAAAGGAAGATTTCAAGGGACGGTAGTGCACATGACATGGAAAACACGAGACTCATATCCATATGAAAACAACTTCCTCAAGACCTATTTGAGTTACCACAAGACCAGTTTACATGCAGAAGCATTCAGATACATAACAAGTGGCCCTGCAAAAGGAGAAACAAAGAAAGTAACACTGCAGTATCTACCATGTGATTGGTACGCCACCGAAGTTCCGGGTAAACAAGGATGTTGGGAGAGGCCGCTGGTGACGATAACAGGAAAGGTGTATCTGGACAACAGCTGGGAGATAGGAGTGATTGGCAGCAACATGGTAACAAAAGAAACTATCTCAACTATCGAGGCCCACAATCACCGATGTTGGACGACGTGGATCAAGTATGTACCAATGCTCACGTGGGTAGAAACAGATGAAGACCCAATAACAATACTACCGCTGACTGCGCCCAAGGTATGCTACCAGCATAAAGGAGAGGTGGACGTAGGATATAACACCAATTGTGCAAGTGTGACGGAGTTACCTGAGGGGGGAGCAGGAACAGCAGTAATAATGGACCATTATTGGGCCTGTGGAGAAAAGGCATACCATACACTGCCCCCCCTGTGGAATGGTGTGTGCACAATGGTGCACGTCAATGTACCATCACTAGTGGTACCTAAGAAGCATGTTAATGTGGCGAACTTTCCCAAAATGGATGAAGGGGACAAGAGGAAAAAGAGATCTGCACCACTTAAGGAGGAGCAAGGGAACAGGACCAACAACAATGATACTGTTCTGAATAGAAGGAAAAGACAAGGAGAGCCATTGACAGGAAATTACCTGTGGGGAAGGTCGGAAACGGAACTAACCTCCATACCGTCAGAACACAGACTATTCAGCAGAGCAGCAATGTTCTTCTCTTCAATAATACACCCGGGACTGCAGGCTTACGCAAACGCGAAATGGCTCCAAATAACTAGATGGGAACTAATGATGACCATCAATTCTACAGTAAATGGGTTTAACGCAATAAAAGAGGAGCTGCGAGCTATAAGAATGGTAGCACTCCAGAACAGATATGTATTGGACCTTCTCACAGCAATGGAAGGAGGAGTTTGTGCAAAGATAGGACAATCATGCTGCACGTTCATACCTGCCAACGATGCTGATAATGGTACACTGACTGAAGCAGTTTCACAATTGGCCCAGATGCACTCCAAAATGATGGATGAAAGTAACGGTGTAAACAAGGATAAGAGCTGGTTCTCAATATTATGGTCATGGATGCCATCCTGGCTGTCAGATGGACTGAAAATAATAGTGGGTTGTACTATTTTGGCTGGAGCTACGCTGATCATAATTAGATTTTGGAAGGCCCGGAAGGCACGCACCACTGACGAGTTGCTCGAAATGGTGGGAATGCACCCCCTGATGCCAGCAGATGACGGCCAACATACAGGTGTGATAATACAGGAGAGGGAGAAGCTGCACACCCAAATAATCACCAACCATCTAGACCCACCATCAGTGAAGGTCGAGAACCCGAGAAACCCCAGGAGTTACATAGGGAAATGGGTATACTGTACACCTGGAGGAACCTGTGAATATATGTATTGGTCATTTGAAGATCATGTGAACCATTATGGACATCTAGGAGGAATAACTAAGATATGGCGAGTAAGAGGAGATAACGAGAAGGATATGTTTGTGGTCGACAAGTCGACCAGAGGGGGGACTGAAGTGGGAGAATGGAAGACCAGGCTCCCGTCCTTCACCTCTCGCGCTTGGCCTAGAGGGTCACGACCCAGACACCCGCCACGAGAAGAGTTTGTCCATTTACCAGATGACCAAATACCCTGGTATAGGAACATACGGATGTGTCCATCTGCCTGCCCAACAGCCCGCACTGGGCATGCCGACACCTGCGGCACGGACCAACTAGACTAAAATCTACACGTCGTTAGAGATGCCATGACGACCTAGACAACGGGAAGCACCTCTGCACAAATACACACATTGGACATTCCCACACCAATCTACACGAAGAATATACTCAGTGCTATGACGTAGGCGACAGGCATATTCACGGACGTGCATCTTTATTATTTTTTACATAGGCTTTCAGAATGCAGAAACGCAAGACGCGTCATTAACTCATTTACAAAGCTTGCTCACGCTTTTCTTGAAACTAGTTACCACTATAAGAACTATAATGAAGACACGATACTGGTCATGGAACTATATGCTACTATAACTTAAAGCACCCATGCACCAACCGGATCACGTATGCACCAGGCCCAAGTAGGCCTCAAACAAGAGCTCCCGTGGACGTTAACAAAGCAAGAGTCTGGTTGCTGATCCTGCAGAATGGGCCCGGTGAAACAACCAGCCAAGGTCGCGATGTTGCAAACCCACATTCCAAGAATAAAGCATCAAAGGCACGATGTTGCAGCCTCGCACTCCGCGCACCAACGTTAAGGTCACACCTGCAAATTAAACCAGACACACAGTGGAAAAGCAATATTAATTGTGCAGAATTCTGCCTCGAACACGGTCCCTCCCCACGTGACCAAGCCGAACCTGACGAGATGCCAAACCCAGGAGAGAAAAGGCGTCTGGATCCATCGCTACGAGACACAGGCAGATACACTTGAAAGGCTCAATGGACATCTGCGACAGTGGGAGCGGTCAGCCTTCCAACTATGAATAAGTTCTCACATTGTCTGCACGTACCCATATTGAAACATTGTTGCAATCGCAGGTACACCGAGAGCTGGGAACAACGGTGGTCCCAGGCTGGGAAGCTCACGGGTGCACCAATCAGAACATGGGGCTCTTATCTCAGACGTCAGTAATATTAACCAATCCTCAGGAGTCTTCATGTAACAATTTTCATGTATCTAATTGTAGGGACAACCCAGATATATCACCTGACTACCCTTTGTCCAGTTACATTGTCCTCTATATTGCCGGTCAAGTGGCACAGCGAGTAGAGCGCTCGCTTTGACATCCGTGCAGAGGCTGCTAACGCAGGTTCGAATCCCGGCAGGGCCAAACTCAGCCTTTCATCCTTCCGAGGTCAATAAATGAGCACCACACACCTCAGGGTTCGTAGCGCTATATAAATGCCAAATTATTATTTATTATTATTTATTATTATTATTATTATTATTAATTAATTATTTATATGTGCGCTATACTAACCCTACCACTCGAGCAACCAATTAAGAGTGGCGATAGGTTTTTTGTTAACTTTCTGAAGTGACGCGGATAGCGCGTCATAATGCAGTAAAAAGGGCCTGCAAGCCCCACGATTGTGTGTGTGTCAGGACGGACGCGTACGTTCCTTGACCCATCCCTGCCGTTTTTGTCTAATAAACAGCAGAGTCACCTTGCTCCTTGTGTGTGTCTCGCGCTCTGTCTCAACTGGGATACACGGGAGGAGTTGGGGCCTCCCTGCCTGGAGGTCTGCGGACGGCCCGGCCGACCCCGGCAGAATTTCCCCCCGACAATGTACACCATTTACTTTCTGCTTATTGCGAAACATTGTTTGTTTGTTTATTAATGTATAAAGCGCACCAAACCCTTAGGTATCTGGGCGCATTACAAGTAAGTTTTAAATTTCAATGCATAGGTAGTTGCAGTCATTATATACAGGCATCAGGGATATATTACAGGCATTATATACAAAAATAGCTTTACAAAAATAGAGTACATACCAAGAGACAAAGTAGATTACATAGCAGGAACAGAATTGTGACGTGATGAGGCAACTCAACAATAAGTGTCCAATAACACTTCATACGTCCTTAGTGAGGTGCCAACTTTGAGTGTTTTATTTTTTAAACTGTAGAATGACTGGTCTGTTCTCAAGGAAATAGGAAGCGAGTTCCACATTTGGGCGGCCATAACCAAAAAGCTACTACCTACGGCTTTTTTCAGATTGGATCTTGGTACTATAAGGCAGAAGGAATTGGCAGACCTTCTCGTGCATGTAAATTTTTTTTGATAATGTTTTCCATTAAATAGAGCGGGGCAGCATTATTTCATTAAATAGAGCGGGGCAACATTATTAAGGCATTTATGGGTGAGCGAGATGGTTTCAAACTGAATTCTGTCATTGATAGAGAGCCAGTTAATATTCCGTTTAGCCTCCAAGATATGGTGTCTCTTAGGTATACTAAAAGCAGATCTGAGGGCTTTATTTTGTAATATTTGGAGTTTGTTGACAATATATTTACTCGCCCCTAAGTAAAGGGTGTTACAATAATCGAGTTTGGATAGAGTAAATGCAACTTTCTGTGGAAAGGAATGGCTTACAGGCCTGTATCACCTTGTAAGTGTAGGTTGTTGCAGAAGCAGTGGCCTTAACTTGTTTGCCTAGGCTGAGAGTTGAATCTAGGTAAAAACCTAAGGTTTTAACTTCCTTTGCCACTTTGATGTCTATGCCATCGATGTTGAAGGCTAAGTATTTTCTACTAAGTTTGTTGATGTTGGCCCGTACTCCTAGGATTAAGAGCTCCGTCTTATCGTCATTCAGGCAGAGGCTGTGTGTGGCCATCCATGCCTGAATGATAAAATAGATTTTTTTCACTAAAGCTAGGTCAGTCTCAGTCTCCGGTAAGTGGGATTAGGATCTGGGTGTCAACTGCATAATTAGTATAGGTGACACACAGATAGTCCAGCAAGCACAAAAGTGATGGGTGGAAGGTTTTGAATTAATCGGAACCACTGGCGTTGCTCTGGGCAACCTTCCACACCACCGGTTTTTAGCCCCTCTGCGCCATTGCAAAAGGGGTCCAGCCATATGCAAATCAGTCAGGCGCTGCCACCAATGGTAGCAGCCCAGCCCGAACTGCTAGGCCAGGTCCCCTCTGCACGGAAACGCAAGCAACCCCAGACAGGTTTCGGCCTTGTTGGGCCTCCTCAGTGAGGTGCAGCTTGGTTCCCTATGGCGCAGCGAGCAAGGGACCCACGTCTGGGCACACCCTCTCTCACATAGTGAGACAAACAGCAAGCACAAAAGTGATGGGTGGAAGGTTTTGAATTAATCGGAACCACTGGCGTTGCTCTGGGCAACCTTCCACACCACCGGTTTTTAGCCCCTCTGCGCCATTGCAAAAGGGGTCCAGCCATATGCAAATCAGTCAGGCGCTGCCACCAATGGTAGCAGCCCAGCCCGAACTGCTAGGCCAGGTCCCCTCTGCACAGAAACGCAAGCAACCCCAGACAGGTTTCTGCCTTGTTGAGCCTCCTCAGTGAGGTGCAGCTTGGCTCCCAATGGCGCAGCGAGCAAGGGACCCACGTCTGGGCATACCCTCTCTCACATAGTGAGACAAACAGCAAGCACAAAAGTGATGGGTGGAAGGTTTTGAATTAATGTGAACCACTGGCGTTGCTCTGGGCAACCTTCCTCACCACCGTTTTTTAGCCCGTCTGCGCCATTGTAAAAGGGGTCCAGCCATATGCAAATCAGTCAGGTACTGCCACCAATGGTAGCAGCCCAGCCCGAACTGCTAGGCCAGGTCCCCTCTGCACGGAAACGCAAGCAACCCCAGACAGGTTTCGGCCTTGTTGGGCCTCCTCAGTGAGGTGCAGCTTGGTTCCCTATGGCGCAGCGAGCAAGGGACCCACGTCTGGGCACACCCTCTCTCACATAGTGAGACAAACAGCAAGCACAAAAGTGATTGGTGGAAGGTGTTGAATTAATCTGAACCACTCGTGCAAAAGGGATGTGACCTAGCAGTGCGAGCGGGACTACCCCTTTGGGGGTGGTACCAAGCCTCATTTGCATATGGTCTTTCCCCTTTTGTAATGGCTTGGCAGGCGAAGAACGATGGTCTGGAGGGTTGCCCAGAGCAATGCCAGAGGTCAAGATTTATTCTAAACCTTCCAGCCATCAACTCTTTTGTTTTGCTATTGTTACCCCGAGTGGGAAGGGTATGCCCAGACGTGGGTCCCTTGCCTGCTGGGCCTAGAGACCCAAGCTACTCCTCACTGATGACGCCCAACATGGCTGAAACATGTCTGGGGATGCTTGTGGTCTCGTGCAAAAGGGATGTGACCTAGCAGTTCGGGCTGGATTACCCCTTGGGGGTGGGACCAAACCTGATTTGCATATGGTCTTTCCCCTTTTGTAATGGCTTGGCAGGCGGAGAGCTATGGTCTGGAGGGTTGCCCAGAGCAATGCCATAGGTCAAGGCTTATTCTAAACCTTCCAGCCATCAACTCTTGTTTTGACACAGATAGTCCAGGTCATCAAACAAAGGTTTGGAGAAGACATTATATATGGTAGGTGAAACGCAAGAGCCTTGAGGTACCCCAAATGTTATGGGTGTAGAATCTGCTGAGGCTGAAGGTAAGAACACTCTCATTGACCTATTGCTAAGAAATTAATGGATCCATGCAGTGGCTTCCTGGGAGAAGTGGGCTGCTGTCGATAGGCGTTTGCATAGAACTGTGTGGTCCACCAAATCGAAGGCAGCAGATAAGTCCAAAAAAAGTAGGAGGGCAAGTTTCCTGTTGTCTTTTATTAGATCAATTTTGGGCTTCAGATCTATCAGAGCCGTTTCTGTGCCATGATGTGACCTAAAACCGGATTGCCGAAACCCTAAGAGATTGTTAGTCTCCAAATAATCTTGTATATGGAAGATGCGTTGTCTAATATCTTAAGTAAAAACGGGTCTGTGGAGATTGGTCTGAAGTTCGTTGGGATAGATGGGTCCAAGGATTTGCTTTTTTGTGTTTTTTTTTTTTTGTTTAAAGAGTGGCATGACCCAGGCGTCCTTCAGGTTGGTGGGGATGTTGCCTGATAGAAATGAGGCATTAATTAGTTTGGTAATGAAGGCAGACAAGTCTCTGGCTGCTTCTTTGATAATCTTTGCTGTGCAGATATCACCCAGACACCTTGGTGGTTTAAGTGAGGTAATGATATTTACCGCCTCTTGGGTAGTGACTTGTGCAAATATGAAGTGCGGAAAGGGTTTCAAGATTTGATAACAAACTTGTTGGTAGGAACCTGTTGTAGGTAGGTTCAAATTTTTTTCAGAGATTTTTCTTTCGAGGAGTAAAATTTTGTTAGAGAGAGCATTCTGGATGGTAGCGCACCATACTTCATCCTTGGTGCACGTGTCCACAGGAGGAATAGGGGCTCCCAATTCTGTAAGGATAGTAAAAAGTCCCTTAGCACTTGAACCAGATTTATTTATCCTGTCGTTGCAAGTCTCTTGTTTAGTTCTTAGTATTTCAGCTTTAAGTTTTGCAGAAATCTTCAGCAAGTTACATTTGTTATCCTTTGTGGGGAGGTTTTTCCACTGGACTTCTAATTTCCTTTTTTCTGCCCTCAGGACTTTTATTTGAGGTGCAAACCATGAGTTCAAGTGGGTTTACTCTTTACACAATTTAAACGGGGTAATAATATTGAAGGTTTGTGATATAGTGGAGTTATACAAGTCCACTAAGGTAGCTAGGTCAGTAGGAGCCGGAAACTGGTTTAAGATCAGTAGCAGGGTTGGCAATTACCTCTCTACTGTGAAGTTCCGTTTGTTCCTGGTGAGGAGTGGGGGAGCTATTAGCTTAGTCTTGATAGGTGGTGTATTTGCTTGTATCGTGAAGGATACTAAGTAATAGACATCCATGATTTAGATTCAATGGAAGTAATCACTGTTTCGCAGTTAAGATCAGCCACCCAGTCTAAGGTTCTGCCTTTATCGTGGGTAGGCTGCTTGACTCTTTGTGTGAGGCCAAAGTCAGTAAGGATGTTTGAAAGCGCCAATGCGTGTTGGTCGTTAGGGTCGTTAAGATCCAGATTGAAGTCTCCTAGCACTAGTTTTTGCAAGGTAGGTTTGGTGTTGGCAGATATTATGGTGGTAATGTCTTCCTCAAAGGGAAACAATGGGACATGGAGGTCTATAAATCAGGTGTGCCGTTACGGTACACAAGTACATTTTGAGTGCATAAGCAGAACCTGAAGGCAAAGCAGGCTGAACATTGGATAGGCAAAATAGAACAGCTACAAGTCTGACAAGTCAATCGGCAACACACATGGTTAGTTGGCACAATATTCCACGTAATAATCCAATCCAGGGTGCAACCTTAAATATGAGTAGGAGGTGTTGTCAGGATAAGACACAACAGAGTCTAAAGTTAAATGCAAAGTGCGTTTATTCGTGCTTCAGAGGAAAACAGTTTTTACCTTATGTAGGGTCATGCTGCAGGATATGTATCAGTAAGGATATCTGGCTCTTCTCTCCTTCAGGTTGGGTGTAAGGGAGCAGAGGGTCTAGTTCAGATCGTAAGAGGCCCAGGTGTATTCTCCCACCTTCTCTCCATCAGTCTCCTGGTATAGAAAGGAACACCTACATCTGAGACCTTCCTTTATAGTTCCAACCTCCTCCCCTGGGCTTTATAGGGCTGTTTGTCTGCCCCTCCCCCCAATACTTGGTGAATCCCTTCTGGGGCATATAGTGGTTACAATCCTCCAGCCACTTTTGGGCACTGCAATTCCAGGAATTCTCAATTGTCGGCCTCCAAGGAAGTCCTCATCTCTTCAACACAATGTGGGCTCATTGAGTCACCACAGGGTGCTACACATTGTTCTTGGATATTAACAGACACAGTATTGAGGAGTCTGCATTTCAGTTTCACAGTAGGAAAAGGTTTTTCTGAATACAGCAGGTTATGGTGCTTGGCTTGAATGCAAGGCTTAGGTAACTCTGCTCTGTTGTGCAGCACATGCTTGTGGTCTGGTCTACTGTTTGTCTAAACACATGCATTAATAAAAAATAAATGGCATAGCCTGTGCCACCAGTACGATCATTCTCAGCCAGCAAGCATTCAGAATAGATCAAGAAATGCTAAAAGTTCAAAAACTATTGGCACTTTGTCTGCATGCATATGTACAACACAGTATAGTAAATAGCAGATGTCAGGCAGGCCAGTTCATTAAATCAATTGTGAATAAAACCTAATTAGCAACACTTGACTTTTCCTTTAAACTTGAACATGTCCATGGAAAAGGAACAGACTTAAGTGTTCATTTAGGCTCTCATTTTTGCATGCTGGACTAAAAATGGACACAGGCAGGGCCCGATTCACAGAAGCTTTTTTTTTTATAAAAGTGGTATCCCATTGTAAAATGCTCTGTGAATCAGGCCTTCAATGTTTAACTTTACTTGAAAATACACAAACCATTATTTAACATTACACCAAAATAACAAAGGCAGGATGGGCGTGTCGCAGTTGGGACATAGATAAGGACCAATTCGACCACATACAAGGCAAGCGAAAAGGCAAGCGGTCAGAGCTTCCTGGACCACATAGCTGGCAAGCTCCATGCAGGGCTAAGCTGCACAGGACAGACTAAAAGCAGCATAGCAAAGAAACCATAAGATTTGCAGATAATATTTCTCAACTGTGCCATGGGTCTAATATGGGCATTTTGGCAATGTTTCCAGATTCTAGTTTTTCTGTTTTCTATATTTTTTTAAATCTTGAATTTTAATTGAACACCATATTTTGACATCTATGGTCGGTAGCAACATTGTACGAGTTAGACTACCTTCTACCCACTTGTGTGTGAAAACACTGCACCTAGTTTTAGGATACATTTGCATAAAGAGTACTGCAATAACCTGCAGCCTCCCCTTGCACCACTTCTGGGCAGGATAGTCACATGTATGTCGTGTTGGTTGGAAGGGGGGATCTCAGCGTATTGGTTTTCAGCTTTAGCTGTATTTTGTTACAGGTCTTTCATTTGTTTTTAGAGAATTTCCCTTGAAGCCATGGTGGGATTCCTGTGGCTGAACATCAAATGACTGCTGGCTTACCATTCCAAACAGCACCAAAAGGGAGCATATCCTTAAGTTTTACTATGCTACTTTTTAGATGGCTGTACACATTGTATATTGTCTATGGGTGTTAAAATTACTAGAAGAGAGCAGAAGAGAAAGAGGTTAGAGCTTGATTCAACATTGTTGATGGAGATTGTACATTGTTTTCACTATACTATTTTGTTTACAGTGCATCTTTACAAGAGACCATTCAAAAAAGATAAGTAAACCAGAATTCTTTTATATGCATTTGGGAACATAAGGAGACAATATATTGCAAGTGTAAATTATTGTTTTAGTGATAAAATCACGTTGGGAAGTTATTGATGCCATCCAATAGTAATCATTTACACAAAGGTAATGTAGAATGCCTGGGGGTATGCCCATTACAATTTTTCTGTCTAATAGTAATCCTGTTAAGTGCACAGGTCTAGCAGTTTCTCATGAACTAATTGCAGAGATAAAACTATTCAGAGCCTTGTGTCTAGTGTAGCACATATCTGCACCAAAAACATACCCACAGCACAGGTGGTCACATTGATTGCTGTTAGGGTTGAAGTTAAGTGCTGGAAAAGTACGATGGAAATCATAACAGCAGTACCAAAAGAAATTGTTCCCTGATCACCAACAGTTCAAATGCTTTCTCAGACCTCAGGCAGAGAAGGTTATGTCCCATCGAGGAGGCGGAGGCCAGATTGAGAAGAATGCAACAAATCAACTTGTAGGTGAACCTTTAGCTGCCTCAAGACTTCTGTTAACATTTCTGCAAGTGGATACAATATCAACCAGGTGATAGGCATGATAAAACCTTTATTAAGAAGCAAAATAAGTTGATCCCACTTTTTAAGGAGGGAATCTGGAATAACACCCTTTTAAAAAGCAATAACAAAAGCTCATGAAGGGTGCCAGTTGCTCTGGGCAGAACTTCAGAGACCAAGCAGTGATCATTGTGTCTCAGTAGATATTGGTTTCGAAAGTGTAAGATTGCACCTAGGCCAATCGAGTTCTTCCTATACACCATGAAGCTAGAGAACTCGCCAGATACCGTTTGATGGTGAACTTGATCAACAGCCTCTGCACCGCTTCCCCAGCAACTTTCACATCTAAGGATTGTCATGTACATTTGAATGTCAAAGAATTGAATCAAAATCTGCAGGTGGGTGCATGTAGACAGAGGAAATACTGAGGAAGAGCTAGTGAAATGCGAGTCGGAGTCCACAACATCTGGAGAACCAAAAGGTTGCAGACCTCAAGTCTAGGGTGAGAACAATATATGACTTTGTGAGTGCTGCAATTGCTCTTTAGACTGTTCACGAAACCACAAGCAAGTTTATTGGCTTATACACCAAACTACACTCATCTGGGGGTTCCTACATTACATTCCTGCCTGACTGATGTCACGTCATTGAACAAATATTTGTTATGGGCATTGTGACTTTTGAGGCTTTTTTTTTTACTAAGGCAAGGCGGTTGAGGAAGCAAATCAGTGAAGTACGAATGTAACCAGGTCTGTTTGGCAGTCCATGTGAAAAGGAAAGCCATCCTCAAGAAGGTGGTTAAACAGACTCCAGTGGTGTGACAAACTGCCAACAAGCCTACAAACTGTACTTAAATTAGTATCACTCAACTCCACCTAGGCTGCCATTTTACACATGTTGCTGCACCACATGCTAGAGTTTGATGCAGGCACCAGTTTTGCTGAGGCATTGCTGGAAAGGAGAGAGGGTCTTCCCACCCCCCTATGTCATACCGAATGAGAAATAAACGCTAGTGGGCCCACGCGGGAAGTGGAGGGAGGATGCATGGCAGAGCCAGAGTGGGTAGTAAAAAAGAATTCAGGATCATTACAAAGCCATACCTCACCATCCTGGGCCCAAGCAATCAGACCCCACACCCCCTCCAACAAATTCTACCAAACCCTTCTACTCTCAGACATCACTGAACCTGAAGTCATCAACCTCCTCAAAAACCTAAAACCCTCTATGTGCAAAGGGGACATCTGTCCACCCAAGCTTACCACTGTGCCTTTCCTCCTCAAGGTCTTGGATAAAGCTGCCCAATGCCAAATCCAACTCTTCCTTGAAGCCCACTCTATTCTCGGGACAAGGCAATCTGGTATTCGCAAAGGACACAGCACTGAAACAGCCTTGTTGGACCTAAAAAACCAGATCACCCAAATTATGGATAAAGGCAAGCCAGCCCTCCTGTTACTCCTAGACCTCTCGGCTGCTTTCGATCTGGTGGATCAGAAGACACTCACCTCACACCTCACCCATTCGCTAACTTCTCTAGAAGCAGCTCTCTGGGTCACCTCCTTCTTGGAAGGCAGGGCAATGAAGGTATTTTCCAGCATAGCTAACGCAGCCCCCACCTCCATCCACTGTGGAGTCCCACAGGGCTCTTGCAAAGCACCACATTGTACAACTTGTTCACGAAGCCGCCCTTCAACAAGCTTGACGCTATTGGTATCGTGTATACTAACTACGCTGACGATACTCGGGTACTCCTACCACTCAAAGCCTCGTACAATAGAGACGATGAAGCACTTCATACTATATACACGACCATCCAGGCTTGGATGGCAGCCAATGGCCTCTGCCTCAATCGGGAGAAGACCGAAATCATCATACTAAGTCATACTAGGTCAAAAGACTACATTAGCCAAACTCGACAAGCTGTACTACAACTTCACCCTTGATAACACAATCATTCCTGTCTCCACATCCTTCAAGACCCTAGGGGTGTACATAGACTCTACACTATCCATGATCAGGCAGGTAAGCGCCATCACCTCCGCCTCAGCATACTCCACAAAACTCAAACGCTATAAAACCATACCTATCCAAGTCTAACTGTCTATTGTTAGGCAGAAACCTGTGCAGTTCCCTTAGGGAACACTGCAAAAGATTTAGGACTACAGGTGGTTGGCAGTAAACCCAATTGGTAGCAGTCTGTACCACCCAGATTTACCTGGTAGCTGTGGCTGAGCAGTCAGACTTCTCTCAAGATGAGTTAGGCAGTATATAGAGTATACACAATAGGTACAGAGATACAGTAGCACAAGTAAACACTGACCAGAGCTTTGGTGTAAAAGTATATAATTATGTATTTAAAGACACACTTGTAAATTACACTAGCACAAAAAGAGGTAAGTAAATTCAACACACTATTATATATATACAAACCTAATTACTTATTAGACAAGTCTTAGTGAGAAACACCACTTATTTTCAGACAGAGGTGAGCGCTTAACCTAAGATGGCACTCTAATAGGTTATAGAAAAAGGGAGGGAAAAGGCAGAGTTCTGAAAGCACACAATTTCAATACTTTTCAAAGAACCACAGTGAGGCAGGTTAGGCAAAGTCTACTGGAGAGCAAGCAAGTTCAAATGCCAGGCCCACTCTTAGAGAGAGCAAGTGAAATGTGTCCAGGATCACACAGTGGGGTGATGCCCAAAGTGTCTTTGTAGATAGTTCACAAAAGATTGAGATCAAGTCAGGAAAAGTTAGTTAACAGGCCCCAGGCTAACCCAAGTTAGAAAGTGGAGGATTTACTGTCACCCAGAACGATCTGTCGCAAGGGAAGCCAGGCGGGACACAGTACCTGAAATGGGAAGAACGCTCCAGCGGGGGCAGTTGTTCCTGGCAGCGGGTGCAAGTGGGTGTTTCGTCCAGAGGAAGAGGAGGTCTCGACATGGAGGAAAGATGAAGGTCGTTGCACTGCCAGGGAAGAAACCAGACGCAGAGTTTTCCGGTTACAAGGTACTACCCTTTTCTTCGCGGTAGTGGTAAACCATGGTATTCCGGTTGCCGGGGTGCTTGGCACAGGCAAGGCGGCCACGAGAAGGTCCAGGAAGGCGAAAATACGGGCAAACTGGTTATCCCCACCAGTCAAAGGAAGAAGACTCTCCGGACTGGAGATCTCCTCTGTCGTCGGGAAAAGTGGTGAGACGGTTCGGCAGGGCTCCAGCGGTGGTGTCATTGCAGGTCGGCTCGGCTTCTCCCTCCTCGGATTCTTTAGGTCCTGTGGCGACTCCGGCAGTTCCAGTCCCCTAAGCCCTGCTTTTATGCAGAAAAACCCCATTCATCAGTCCTAGCTGTCACTCAAACATGCTAAGTGGTGAGCCGGGCGGCTCACCACTGGGCCAATCACACCAGAGTGCGACTTGAGTTGCCAAGGCAACTCAGCCCAGGGTGCCTAAACCCCCTCCCACACCCTCTGTGGTACCCAGACAGAGTGACTACACTTTTGGAGGCTTCTGTGGAGAAGCCTGCCAAAAAGTGCAACAAAGGGCTGGACTTGGGTTGGAGTCACAGAAGCGAACACAAACGCCATTTTGGCAAAAAATACCAACCGGTAAATTCATATTAATTTAATAAACCGGCGGTATGTTCGAGGCTATATTAACAAGTGGTAGCCTCGAACAATGGGAAAATCCCAAGGAATATATTCGGGGTCAAATATAAAAAGTAGTATCCACTGCCACCAGCCAAAACTCGGTCGGGGGGACTGGACAGTGCCCGCTCGATCAACAGACCCCGGGGCAATCGAATTGCCCCGAACAGTACGTCCACAATATGATGGTTTGTACTGGTTCTGTTCACAATTTAAGACTAGTAAAGCCAATGGTGACTTTACATGCCCTGGGAGACAGTAATCAGTCCCAGGGTATGGAGTCTATGTTTGGGGGTCGCTACGATACCCCTGGGTTACTGCACGGAGGGTGCTGTGTAACCTACATACCAAAAACACATGAAGCCCTATGGGGTAAAGGACCCCATAGCCCATAAAACACATAAAAAGTCAAAGGAACACCTCAAATCATGTCTAAGAGTGGGGAAAAAAAAGAGTCTCACTCTTAGCAGGAGAAAAAAATAAACCCCAAAAATCCAGCAAAGCTGCTGGGGGACTCACTAGGTTTGGGAAATTAGCCTTTACAGAGAATTCTCCCTAACATCTATCAATAGCTAGAGCAACTATTCGTGCCAAACTAGATCATTGCAATGCCCTCCTAGCAGGTACATCTGAAAAAATCTAAACCAACTCCAAATCACGCAGAACAATGCGCTAAGAGCAGCATTAAGCCTTCCCAAAAGGGAACATATTTCCCATGCCAGACAGGTAGCCCATTGGCTCCCGGGTAAAGAGCGCATCACTTTCAAAATCCTCACCCTCACCCACAAACGCCTCACCCTGACAGCACCATCATATCTATCAGAGACAATAACAAAATCCACCTCTACACGACCTATCAGACTCGCTACGCAAACCAACTACACAGCCCACACATCAACAAGACCAAGGCTGGCGGGTTAGGCTTCCCCGACATAACCGCCACGGTATGGAATGCTCTACCCACAGATATCAGAGATGAAAACTCTCTCCCTGCCTTCTGAAAAAAACTAAAAACCTCCCTCTTCATCTAACCCCCCACTGTATGCACTGCTCTATTTCATGCCTGTACTGAAAATTGCAATCGTCACCTTACATGTAACTAAGCAAACTGTCTGTAACGAGCGCCACGATGCCTCCGGGCTGTTTCGCGCATTACAAATGCTAATAAATAAATTGTAGACAGATGCAAATGTAGACGTTATCTTAGAAATTAGCAGCCATGTTGGAACTTAAGCCTAAGCGCGGTGAACAGTATTCCCGGCTCCAACAGCAAACCCTTGCATGAGCGCAAACGCCACTCCCACCCTGAACAGGTCTCAGTCCATGAAATTCGCGATTGTTCTGCAGAAGTTACAGGCCCTCGCTCCCGGGAAGGAATGTGCCCAGCAAGGTCATGAGAAGGGTGAAGCGCGCCTCTTGGCAGTACCATCCCACAGAACAGATAGCAAGACCCTGCTGCCCTCAATGCTCGCGGCACGAGAACTATAGCTGGCAGCACTTCATCCTGAAATCCCTGCATGCCACATGATCATCCAAGACCAGACCACCGACCATAAAACCTTTACACCTCCTGATCGATCACAAAGTTCAGAAGGCAAGGTTATCCTTGCAAGCGTTTCTTGGGCATTTTTCGCTAGCGGGTTGTATTTTTTCTCTGTTATGAGCGTACGGGGCATGCCTTCAGCACCTGAGGAAGAACCTGTGAGATGCTATGAGGAACCTCAGATGGCAAAGTGCTCCCTAGGTAAAACACCCTAGAAACATGCCCCTGCTATTACCCTCAGGGTACACCCCGTGACAGGGCAGCAAATGTGCAGGGCTTAAATCAGGTGCTGGTCATAAGCCCAAAAGGGATAACTTTAGAGTTACAAAAAAATAAACCTCGAAAAGAAAAAATAAATGGCAGGTATAAGTTGCAAGCCTACCAGGACAGAGAAAGATTGGCAAGCACAGCCAGAATACAGGGCATAAAGAGGCAGGGTCTACCCCACATATCCATGTGTTACGTGTTTTCCCTGTGTGCAAACCTCTATACCTGTTGTGAGCGATCACAAGAATGGTGGCCGAGATGGAACTTGAGAAACATTAAGCCAACTGAACGAAGGAAACACTACAAGAATATTAAAGGAACAAGATGCCTTCATTCACACGCGATCACAAAATCTAGACCATTAGCAGAGTAGAACATATTGTAAGTCTGATAAATTGACAGCATACTTTATGCTTCTGTTAGAAACACGAATTTCTAAAAATGTGAACACAAAAACGAACTAAAATCACCGCATCCAACCTCAGAGGCTCTGATTGCACCTTATCCAATGAATATGATGGCATCTGAAAACTGACAGTGCAATCCAAATGGTTAGTCTCTACCAAGAAGAGCTGAACAAGTCCAGTATAATTGATCATTTACTGATGATCAGAAAAAAAGAGCTGGTCTAAGACTCTGGTTGTGCCTCCTGCTTTTAACTTTGGAGTTAATAGAGTACTTTGCTACCAATGGACGGTTGTGCCTCCTTCCGCCATATTACATCATACAAGTGAAGCTCAGTACTTCCACCTGTAAAAGTAAAAGCAGGTGTATCTGCCTTAGCAAAAAAATGGACGTTCAATTAGAACAGTCATCACGGTCATTGTGCGAGTTTGCTCATAGGAGTTGATAGTCAAAGCCTTCACCTCTGGAATAACTTCTCTGTCCACGAAACTGTACACGAAACGGTGCTTTTACCTGAAACCACTCTCACCAGACCTAGATTTTAATTACATGCAAATTGAAAAGCCACACATCAAGTAATAGGTTTCTTTAGCTTTTCAAAAGACCTCAGTTTTACAGCGCACTATTCATTCCAATAGAATCCTGCACTTCAAGCAATAGATTACAATAAAATGCATACATTTAATAACATAAACGTTCTTAAAATGGTGTCCATGGCACTAAAGTTGCAAAGGCAAGTCCTAGCCTTGCAGGACATTGAAATGGCTTCTCACCATAGTCACTAAATGTACTTAGTCCATACTCCAGAGTCCCCTTTCCGTCATACTGATGGGACGTCCCACAGAAAGAGGATGGGAATTAAGTTCGTTGCATAGCAGACTCTTCTAGCTTTTTTGCACCTGTGGCCCCTTCCTCGCAAGCACCAACCAACCACAAATCCTTTTTAAAGTTGTACTTATTAGCCTATTAGCAGGGAAGGCAGGAGGGAATATGGCGGAAAGGGGACTCTGGACTAAGTACAGCTGTCACCACTGTGAGCCTCCTCTTCGTACTCCTATGCCCCGTCCTCTTTCCTCCGTGTAGAAGGAAAATTGCAAACCATACCTGCCAATTGGGCAGATGGTACTCCTTGAACCAGTATCCAGTTGGTAATGACCACAAAAGGTGTGGAGTGGTCAACGTGGGAACATTGCATATGTCCAGGGTGCAAAATGTTCACTCTCCTGTCATTGGCTAGTGATATTGGAAATAATGTGCTGTGTGCACGTATAGAATTGAGGTGGCAATTTTTTATGGCTGCCGAGTAGCTTGCAACTTGACTCTTTTTCCGCTGATATGTCGATCAAAGGTACATGCATCTAAAAGGCAATAGATGCAGTCTTTGCCACTAGAAAAGGAGCCTGCAGATCCTTTGGTGGGGTTTTCCTCTAATGTTGGAGGTCTCTACAATCACCATAACCAACCGACAGGCGATTGTTGCCTCGGATGTGGCCTTTCCTACTGCCGGACCTCCTCAAACGTTACCAAAAGGTGTGAAGCCTTTCCAGATAGAAATGTAATTCCCTTGTCGCATTGAGCGTGTTCAGAGCGCTCTAGCAATTTCCTTCTACAGATCCTGAAAAGCTATCTCCTCAGTAACAGAGAAAGTAGGGACTACCTTCAGTAGAAATCCATGCTGAGTTCTCAGAATCACCTCTATGGAACAGGATGTTTCTCGACACCTAGTGCTTGTAATAAGCCTATCCGACAAGCCAATGTCAGGGCTACCAGAAAAATGTTTTTGGTACTTACCCAGCTCAACACTTTGGGCATTGGCTCAACGAGTTTTTACATCAAAGCTGCTAGTACCACTATGAAATCCCATGGGGGAGGAGGGCCCATGTAAGAATTATTAGTTTGAACAGACCATTAAAGTGCCTTTTCGCAAAAGGATTGGACAGTGAAAGTGTTGATAAATTCGAGTTTAAAAGGCCCCTCCAGCGGCAAATTAGGTTTGGTACGAGTCAAGCATGTTGATGTGGTATAACTGAAAGCACGTCATTTAATGTTTCGTCAGCAGATCCATGCCTATGCACAAAGCCCTGGGCCCTGGGTCAACATGTGGTGTAGGGATCGGTCTTTCCAGTCATCCTTGATGCCATTTACAAATTCCTCCATCAATTTGCATGATGTATTATTGGACACTGACAGGATAGCCTCTCAGTTTGCTTTGCTGAGGGTTTTTAGGTTCACCTTCTTCCCTATGCAGTCTAAGGCCTTTTCCTCCTTCTCCAACATTGTGAAATGGAGCGTGACTGGAATTTGTAAATCACCATTATGTCCAGGATCTTAACATGGAGATCTATGAAAATGAGACGAGTTTCATCCTGCTCCTCATACTCACTTTTCCCTGCGAGTTTGAGTGCAGAGGGCCCTGTGGGTACAGGGGTTGATGTCGGCTCTGCTTGATTTGGTGGAGACTGTCCACTACCTTATGTGCCTGTTTTGCCACAGGTGGCATAATGCCCCCCCAATGATGTCCCCAAAGACGGACCTCAATCAGGACCTGGGAGCAATGGTTTGAATCGCACCTGTTATGGTTCATCGGCTGCTTGGGAAAAGTCCTTAGTCGACTCCTGTGGAACGGATTGGCCTTTGGGGTAGTGTCTGTAGAAGGCTGACCATTGTGGCTTCTCTCTGCACGGTTAGGCTCTTCTCACGGTACGGTTCCCTGCACAATGCGGCCCTCTTTGCTGTTGAATCGCACGAGTGCATGTACTGTATGACCCACGTTCGTGTGAGCAGACCCTTTGTGACCATGCCACCTTTTCATTGGGCGGTCTCCATCGCAGGGGGCCAACCTAGAGCGACTGAGGCTTGCTTCTTCCACTGCTCAGCCATGGGCACAATTTGCATGTGTAAGACGTGCCCCCTTCGGTTATCCTGTGCGGCACACAGGTCTGGCTCGCAGGTAGTATGGCCATGAAGGGGTCAATCCAGACTGCTGCTGTTCTTACTGTACTCCAGTTGGTGCTTCATGAGTGGAAATAGAGGAGGCATGCCACCTCGTCTTGTGACATTCCCCTTTACCATGTGTGGAGTGCAAACTGGTGCAGAGACCTTCTAACAGTAGCTGCTGCTGGCACGCAGTGCATGCATGCCAGGCGGGTATTCCATCCAGTGTCCGTTCTCTGTGGAGCATGCTCGGGGTGAAGCACTATAACCCATGCCAGTAGGGGCTTGCCCCCTCATGAGTCTATATTGCAGTCTTGAAATGTACTGACACTAGCTGCACAATCAGGGGTGCCCCCATCCAGTCCTGGTGTCCCGTGGGATCCCTAGCACAGCACTATTCTGGCGAAAGACCTGTGACCCTTTTCCCGGTGTAGCCCACCATAGCAGGACAGTGGAGTGAGGGTTCGTCCAACCCCTTCTAGGTGGTTCCTGTCAAGCTCACCTGATTCCCACGGAGGCGCAGGTCTGGCTTCGAGTGCTGATGCTTCTTCAATGGTGAAGCGCAGGACTCTGATGATGGACAGGAAGGGCCCCTCTACTCTGGCTTTTCTGGCTCGCAGGAATATTCCCCTGTGCGTGAAAAGGGAGTATTACCTACTGACGGAATAATGCTCAAGCCTCCCACTCCCTTCCAACCCTCCTCGATACCCTTCCACGATTCCCCGTGAAGTCTCACCTTAGGGTCTGGAAGGATGAGTTCTCCATCCTGCTTCTGATGCAGGGGCGCGTTGAAACCCAGTTACTTCACTGGATTGAGGTTTGAGGGGAGTTCAAAATAAGCTTGACTATTCAGGTGAGGCGCTGTAAGAGTTCTGTTGCAAGTTCAAAAGTCCAAGCTTAATAATAATGTTCATTGTCTTATTGCAGCAAGCGCTAATGCTTATGTCTTTTTCCCCTTAGGGGCCGGGGTTCGGAATGCCGGAGATATGGCGCTGACCCGAAGTGTAAGTTCTGGATGAGCGTTCAGGTAATGTCTTTGCATTCGCTCATTCAATGTCTTTGTCTTTTTTCCCCATTGGGGCCGGGGTCCGGAATGCCAGGAAGCGGCAGGACCCGAAATGAAATGGGAATGACCCAACAGGTAAGTCTTAGAAGGAAACTGAGCTTTTCCTATTTCCCTTCCTTCTCTCACCTCGTTTTCTTGTCTTTTCTCTATAGGCTCTGGGAAGTGGGTGCGGATCCGGATGATCGCTGCTGAAGTTGGAGGCGCCCAGGAAAGGTGAGTGAAATGCAGCGCTGCAGCGATCGAAGCGAAATGCTTTTAAAATGATGTCTTCCCTTTCAGGATCGTCGGTGTGATGTCCCCGTGATGCAGCTCTAGCAGGTAAGGTCTTCTTTCTCCCCAATTCTCTCTTATCTCCCTTTGCAGGCAACCCAGGATGCTGACAGGCGTGGCTGAAGTCCAGATGCAGGAGCTGACACGGTGAGCGTCCAGCTGCGAGGAGCAGAACAACGCGAAGCGTGAGTTGCTGATCGGGCGTGGTTTAAATAGCTTTGGAAGAAGTTCCAGGCATGTATCCTTCCCCGACCACACCCAGGTGGAAAGTAGTCCCACAGGTAAAGTAGTTCCATTCAGGCCTCAAGAGGGCCTGGATGTAGCAGCATGGTCTGCATCAGGTAAGTGCACATTAAAACACTTGAACACATGTCTAGCTTTATGAGCCTGGCGCCTAAGGCGCCAGGACAGGGGTCCAACATGAGCCTGGCGCCTAAGGCGCCAGGACTGTGTCCAAAGGGCCCCAGCTTGGGCCTGCTGGCACTTCCCTGGGGGGAATGATGCCTGCCTCTGGGGTTGCTGGGTCGGACCTGGCTCCTTGGAGGTAGGCATCATGACAGTTCCAACCACAAGAGGCTTTCCCCTACGTGGGGCACCTTTGGTCTCAAGTTTCACTTACATTATTATCTTCACCTTCGCAGTGCGATAGTCCCAGATAACTTGCAGTGCTGATGTACCAAACAACTGCTCCCAGCATTCTAGATTCGTGAGCAACCCGCACACAGCTGGAACCAGTTGGGCATGTGACGCAAGAGGTGTTACCCCCAATTTAGGTGCACCATGGCACATATGCTGCAATCAGCTCTGTCCCGTCAGACGCAGAGAAAGGGACTAAGGGTTGGGCGGGGCCACGCAGGTGTGTGGCCGGTGCATCAAGTTGAGCAAAATCTAAAAGGGGCTGCTGTGCAACAGGCTACAGTCCAGTCCCTTGGGACATCCCATCAGTATGGAGGAAAGGGGACGGGATAGAAGAGTAAAATAGGCTTCTTCTGTGCATATGAAGATATGGAAATGTGGAGTCATGTAAAGGATGGTACTTTGTTAGAGCAGACACAGTGGCAAAGGGTAGTTCAATAAATGGGGCTAGCTGGCCAGCCAACGTTTTTCTACATCTCGATTTGTATTGGTGCAACAGGTGTTCGGTGGACCGAAAGGGTAAGATGAAGGTGTAACCAGAATTAGTACCCGGCACGTGCGGCTGAACAGGAATACTGTGTGGTGATTGTCTCATTTGCGAGCCATACCACACGGTATTCCCGTCCACGCCGTGCGTGCCGGCTACTCTGTTCCCGGCAGGGGCCTCTCGGCTGCTTTCGATCTGGTGGATCAGAAGACACTCACCTCACACCTCACCCATTCAGCTAACTTCTCTAGAAGCAGCTCTCTGGGTCACCTCCTTCTTGGAAGGCAGGGCAATGAAGGTATTTTCCAGCATAGCTAACGCAGCCCCCACCTCCATCCACTGTGGAGTCCCACAGGGCTCTTGCAAAGCACCACATTGTACAACTTGTTCACGAAGCCGCCCTTCAACAAGCTTGACGCTATTGGTATCGTGTATACTAACTACGCTGACGATACTCGGGTACTCCTACCACTCAAAGCCTCGTACAATAGAGACGATGAAGCACTTCATACTATATACACGACCATCCAGGCTTGGATGGCAGCCAATGGCCTCTGCCTCAATCGGGAGAAGACCGAAATCATCATACTAAGTCATACTAGGTCAAAAGACTACATTAGCCAAACTCGACAAGCTGTACTACAACTTCACCCTTGATAACACAATCATTCCTGTCTCCACATCCTTCAAGACCCTAGGGGTGTACATAGACTCTACACTATCCATGATCAGGCAGGTAAGCGCCATCACCTCCGCCTCAGCATACTCCACAAAACTCAAACGCTATAAAACCATACCTATCCAAGTCTAACTGTCTATTGTTAGGCAGAAACCTGTGCAGTTCCCTTAGGGAACACTGCAAAAGATTTAGGACTACAGGTGGTTGGCAGTAAACCCAATTGGTAGCAGTCTGTACCACCCAGATTTACCTGGTAGCTGTGGCTGAGCAGTCAGACTTCTCTCAAGATGAGTTAGGCAGTATATAGAGTATACACAATAGGTACAGAGATACAGTAGCACAAGTAAACACTGACCAGAGCTTTGGTGTAAAAGTATATAATTATGTATTTAAAGACACACTTGTAAATTACACTAGCACAAAAAGAGGTAAGTAAATTCAACACACTATTATATATATACAAACCTAATTACTTATTAGACAAGTCTTAGTGAGAAACACCACTTATTTTCAGACAGAGGTGAGCGCTTAACCTAAGATGGCACTCTAATAGGTTATAGAAAAAGGGAGGGAAAAGGCAGAGTTCTGAAAGCACACAATTTCAATACTTTTCAAAGAACCACAGTGAGGCAGGTTAGGCAAAGTCTACTGGAGAGCAAGCAAGTTCAAATGCCAGGCCCACTCTTAGAGAGAGCAAGTGAAATGTGTCCAGGATCACACAGTGGGGTGATGCCCAAAGTGTCTTTGTAGATAGTTCACAAAAGATTGAGATCAAGTCAGGAAAAGTTAGTTAACAGGCCCCAGGCTAACCCAAGTTAGAAAGTGGAGGATTTACTGTCACCCAGAACGATCTGTCGCAAGGGAAGCCAGGCGGGACACAGTACCTGAAATGGGAAGAACGCTCCAGCGGGGGCAGTTGTTCCTGGCAGCGGGTGCAAGTGGGTGTTTCGTCCAGAGGAAGAGGAGGTCTCGACGTGGAGGAAAGATGAAGGTCGTTGCACTGCCAGGGAAGAAACCAGACGCAGAGTTTTCCGGTTACAAGGTACTACCCTTTTCTTCGCGGTAGTGGTAAACCATGGTATTCCGGTTGCCGGGGTGCTTGGCACAGGCAAGGCGGCCACGAGAAGGTCCAGGAAGGCGAAAATACGGGCAAACTGGTTATCCCCACCAGTCAAAGGAGGAAGACTCTCCGGACTGGAGATCTCCTCTGTCGTCGGGAAAAGTGGTGAGACGGTTCGGCAGGGCTCCAGCGGTGGTGTCATTGCAGGTCGGCTCGGCTTCTCCCTCCTCGGATTCTTTAGGTCCTGTGGCGACTTCGGCAGTTCCAGTCCCCTAAGCCCTGCTTTTATGCAGAAAAACCCCATTCATCAGTCCTAGCTGTCACTCAAACATGCTAAGTGGTGAGCCGGGCGGCTCACCACTGGGCCAATCACACCAGAGTGCGACTTGAGTTGCCAAGGCAACTCAGCCCAGGGTGCCTAAACCCCCTCCCACACCCTATGTGGTACCCAGACAGAGTGACTACACTTTTGGAGGCTTCTGTGGAGAAGCCTGCCAAAAAGTGCAACAAAGGGCTGGACTTGGGTTGGAGTCACAGAAGCGAACACAAACGCCATTTTGGCAAAAAATACCAACCGGTAAATTTATATTAATTTAATAAACCGGCGGTATGTTCGAGGCTATATTAACAAGTGGTAGCCTCGAACAATGGGAAAATCCCAAGGAATATATTCGGGGTCAAATATAAAAAGTAGTATCCACTGCCACCAGCCAAAACTCGGTCGGGGGGACTGGACAGTGCCCGCTCGATCAACAGACCCCGGGGCAATCGAATTGCCCCGAACAGTACGTCCACAATATGATGGTTTGTACTGGTTCTGTTCACAATTTAAGACTAGTAAAGCCAATGGTGACTTTACATGCCCTGGGAGACAGTAATCAGTCCCAGGGTATGGAGTCTATGTTTGGGGGTCGCTACGATACCCCTGGGTTACTGCACGGAGGGTGCTGTGTAACCTACATACCAAAAACACATGAAGCCCTATGGGGTAAAGGACCCCATAGCCCATAAAACACATAAAAAGTCAAAGGAACACCTCAAATCATGTCTAAGAGTGGGGAAAAAAAAGAGTCTCACTCTTAGCAGGAGAAAAAAATAAACCCCAAAAATCCAGCAAAGCTGCTGGGGGACTCACTAGGTTTGGGAAATTAGCCTTTACAGAGAATTCTCCCTAACATCTATCAATAGCTAGAGCAACTATTCGTGCCAAACTAGATCATTGCAATGCCCTCCTAGCAGGTACATCTGAAAAAATCTAAACCAACTCCAAATCACGCAGAACAATGCGCTAAGAGCAGCATTAAGCCTTCCCAAAAGGGAACATATTTCCCATGCCAGACAGGTAGCCCATTGGCTCCCGGGTAAAGAGCGCATCACTTTCAAAATCCTCACCCTCACCCACAAACGCCTCACCCTGACAGCACCATCATATCTATCAGAGACAATAACAAAATCCACCTCTACACGACCTATCAGACTCGCTACGCAAACCAACTACACAGCCCACACATCAACAAGACCAAGGCTGGCGGGTTAGGCTTCCCCGACATAACCGCCACGGTATGGAATGCTCTACCCACAGATATCAGAGATGAAAACTCTCTCCCTGCCTTCTGAAAAAAACTAAAAACCTCCCTCTTCATCTAACCCCCCACTGTATGCACTGCTCTATTTCATGCCTGTACTGAAAATTGCAATCGTCACCTTACATGTAACTAAGCAAACTGTCTGTAACGAGCGCCACGATGCCTCCGGGCTGTTTCGCGCATTACAAATGCTAATAAATAAATTGTAGACAGATGCAAATGTAGACGTTATCTTAGAAATTAGCAGCCATGTTGGAACTTAAGCCTAAGCGCGGTGAACAGTATTCCCGGCTCCAACAGCAAACCCTTGCATGAGCGCAAACGCCACTCCCACCCTGAACAGGTCTCAGTCCATGAAATTCGCGATTGTTCTGCAGAAGTTACAGGCCCTCGCTCCCGGGAAGGAATGTGCCCAGCAAGGTCATGAGAAGGGTGAAGCGCGCCTCTTGGCAGTACCATCCCACAGAACAGATAGCAAGACCCTGCTGCCCTCAATGCTCGCGGCACGAGAACTATAGCTGGCAGCACTTCATCCTGAAATCCCTGCATGCCACATGATCATCCAAGACCAGACCACCGACCATAAAACCTTTACACCTCCTGATCGATCACAAAGTTCAGAAGGCAAGGTTATCCTTGCAAGCGTTTCTTGGGCATTTTTCGCTAGCGGGTTGTATTTTTTCTCTGTTATGAGCGTACGGGGCATGCCTTCAGCACCTGAGGAAGAACCTGTGAGATGCTATGAGGAACCTCAGATGGCAAAGTGCTCCCTAGGTAAAACACCCTAGAAACATGCCCCTGCTATTACCCTCAGGGTACACCCCGTGACAGGGCAGCAAATGTGCAGGGCTTAAATCAGGTTCTGGTCATAAGCCCAAAAGGGATAACTTTAGAGTTACAAAAAAATAAACCTCGAAAAGAAAAAAAAAATGGCAGGTATAAGTTGCAAGCCTACCAGGACAGAGAAAGATTGGCAAGCACAGCCAGAATACAGGGCATAAAGAGGCAGGGTCTACCCCACATATCCATGTGTTACGTGTTTTCCCTGTGTGCAAACCTCTATACCTGTTGTGAGCGATCACAAGAATGGTGGCCGAGATGGAACTTGAGAAACATTAAGCCAACTGAACGAAGGAAACACTACAAGAATATTAAAGGAACAAGATGCCTTCATTCACACGCGATCACAAAATCTAGACCATTAGCAGAGTAGAACATATTGTAAGTCTGATAAATTGACAGCATACTTTATGCTTCTGTTAGAAACACGAATTTCTAAAAATGTGAACACAAAAACGAACTAAAATCACCGCATCCAACCTCAGAGGCTCTGATTGCACCTTATCCAATGAATATGATGGCATCTGAAAACTGACAGTGCAATCCAAATGGTTAGTCTCTACCAAGAAGAGCTGAACAAGTCCAGTATAATTGATCATTTACTGATGATCAGAAAAAAAGAGCTGGTCTAAGACTCTGGTTGTGCCTCCTGCTTTTAACTTTGGAGTTAATAGAGTACTTTGCTACCAATGGACGGTTGTGCCTCCTTCCGCCATATTACATCATACAAGTGAAGCTCAGTACTTCCATCTGTAAAAGTAAAAGCAGGTGTATCTGCCTTAGCAAAAAAATGGACGTTCAATTAGAACAGTCATCACGGTCATTGTGCGAGTTTGCTCATAGGAGTTGATAGTCAAAGCCTTCACCTCTGGAATAACTTCTCTGTCCACGAAACTGTACACGAAACGGTGCTTTTACCTGAAACCACTCTCACCAGACCTAGATTTTAATTACATGCAAATTGAAAAGCCACACATCAAGTAATAGGTTTCTTTAGCTTTTCAAAAGACCTCAGTTTTACAGCGCACTATTCATTCCAATAGAATCCTGCACTTCAAGAAATAGATTACAATAAAATGCATACATTTAATAACATAAACGTTCTTAAAATGGTGTCCATGGCACTAAAGTTGCAAAGGCAAGTCCTAGCCTTGCAGGACATTGAAATGGCTTCTCACCATAGTCACTAAATGTACTTAGTCCATACTCCAGAGTCCCCTTTCCGTCATACTGATGGGACGTCCCACAGAAAGAGGATGGGAATTAAGTTCGTTGCATAGCAGACTCTTCTAGCTTTTTTGCACCTGTGGCCCCTTCCTCGCAAGCACCAACCAACCACAAATCCTTTTTAAAGTTGTACTTATTAGCCTATTAGCAGGGAAGGCAGGAGGGAATATGGCGGAAAGGGGACTCTGGACTAAGTACAGCTGTCACCACTGTGAGCCTCCTCTTCGTACTCCTATGCCCCGTCCTCTTTCCTCCGTGTAGAAGGAAAATTGCAAACCATACCTGCCAATTGGGCAGATGGTACTCCTTGAACCAGTATCCAGTTGGTAATGACCACAAAAGGTGTGGAGTGGTCAACGTGGGAACATTGCATATGTCCAGGGTGCAAAATGTTCACTCTCCTGTCATTGGCTAGTGATATTGGAAATAATGTGCTGTGTGCATGTATAGAATTGAGGTGGCAATTTTTTATGGCTGCCGAGTAGCTTGCAACTTGACTCTTTTTCCGCTGATATGTCGATCAAAGGTACATGCATCTAAAAGGCAATAGATGCAGTCTTTGCCACTAGAAAAGGAGCCTGCAGATCCTTTGGTGGGGTTTTCCTCTAATGTTGGAGGTCTCTACAATCACCATAACCAACCGACAGGCGATTGTTGCCTCGGATGTGGCCTTTCCTACTGCCGGACCTCCTCAAACGTTACCAAAAGGTGTGAAGCCTTTCCAGATAGAAATGTAATTCCCTTGTCGCATTGAGCGTGTTCAGAGCGCTCTAGCAATTTCCTTCTACAGATCCTGAAAAGCTATCTCCTCAGTAACAGAGAAAGTAGGGACTACCTTCAGTAGAAATCCATGCTGAGTTCTCAGAATCACCTCTATGGAACAGGATGTTTCTCGACACCTAGTGCTTGTAATAAGCCTATCCGACAAGCCAATGTCAGGGCTACCAGAAAAATGTTTTTGGTACTTACCCAGCTCAACACTTTGGGCATTGGCTCAACGAGTTTTTACATCAAAGCTGCTAGTACCACTATGAAATCCCATGGGGGAGGAGGGCCCATGTAAGAAATATTAGTTTGAACAGACCATTAAAGTGCCTTTTCGCAACAGGATTGGACAGTGAAAGTGTTGATAAATTCGAGTTTAAAAGGCCCCTCCAGCGGCAAATTAGGTTTGGTACGAGTCAAGCATGTTGATGTGGTATAACTGAAAGCACGTCATTTAATGTTTCGTCAGCAGATCCATGCCTATGCACAAAGCCCTGGGCCCTGGGTCAACATGTGGTGTAGGGATCGGTCTTTCCAGTCATCCTTGATGCCATTTACAAATTCATCCATCAATTTGCATAATGTATTATTGGACACTGACAGGATAGCCTCTCAGTTTGCTTTGCTGAGGGTTTTTAGGTTCACCTTCTTCCCTATGCAGTCTAAGGCCTTTTCCTCCTTCTCCAACATTGTGAAATGGAGCGTGACTGGAATTTGTAAATCACCATTATGTCCAGGATCTTAACATGGAGATCTATGAAAATGAGACGAGTTTCATCCTGCTCCTCATACTCACTTTTCCCTGCGAGTTTGAGTGCAGAGGGCCCTGTGGGTACAGGGGTTGATGTCGGCTCTGCTTGATTTGGTGGAGACTGTCCACTACCTTATGTGCCTGTTTTGCCACAGGTGGCATAATGCCCCCCCAATGATGTCCCCAAAGACGGACCTCAATCAGGACCTGGGAGCAATGGTTTGAATCGCACCTGTTATGGTTCATCGGCTGCTTGGGAAAAGTCCTTAGTCGACTCCTGTGGAACGGATTGGCCTTTGGGGTAGTGTCTGTAGAAGGCTGACCATTGTGGCTTCTCTCTGCACGGTTAGGCTCTTCTCACGGTACGGTTCCCTGCACAATGCGGCCCACTTTGCTGTTGAATCGCACGAGTGCATGTACTGTATGACCCACGTTCGTGTGAGCAGACCCTTTGTGACCATGCCACCTTTTCATTGGGCGGTCTCCATCGCAGGGGGCCAACCTAGAGCGACTGAGGCTTGCTTCTTCCACTGCTCAGCCATGGGCACAATTTGCATGTGTAAGACGTGCCCCCTTCGGTTATCCTGTGCGGCACACAGGTCTGGCTCGCAGGTAGTATGGCCATGAAGGGGTCAATCCAGACTGCTGCTGTTCTTACTGTACTCCAGTTGGTGCTTCATGAGTGGAAATAGAGGAGGCATGCCACCTCGTCTTGTGACATTCCCCTTTACCATGTGTGGAGTGCAAACTGGTGCAGAGACCTTCTAACAGTAGCTGCTGCTGGCACGCAGTGCATGCATGCCAGGCGGGTATTCCATCCAGTGTCCGTTCTCTGTGGAGCATGCTCGGGGTGAAGCACTATAACCCATGCCAGTAGGGGCTTGCCCCCTCATGAGTCTATATTGCAGTCTTGAAATGTACTGACACTAGCTGCACAATCAGGGGTGCCCCCATCCAGTCCTGGTGTCCCGTGGGATCCCTAGCACAGCACTATTCTGGCGAAAGACCTGTGACCCTTTTCCCGGTGTAGCCCACCATAGCAGGACAGTGGAGTGAGGGTTCGTCCAACCCCTTCTAGGTGGTTCCTGTCAAGCTCACCTGATTCCCACGGAGGCGCAGGTCTGGCTTCGAGTGCTGATGCTTCTTCAATGGTGAAGCGCAGGACTCTGATGATGGACAGGAAGGGCCCCTCTACTCTGGCTTTTCTGGCTCGCAGGAATATTCCCCTGTGCGTGAAAAGGGAGTATTACCTACTGACGGAATAATGCTCAAGCCTCTGTAGGGGAGGACTGGCCGCGAGGCCCTCCTCACCTACAGCCTTCTCCCCAGGTGAGGACCATGACTCGGTGGGCGTCCCCTCATGCCACCCGGGCCCAGGTGGAGGAGGGTTCACCCGCCGACGACATTGCCCACACGTATCCGTTCCCTGCATATACCAAAATTCAGTTAGGCCTAGAAACCATCTTGTCTAGCAAAGATGGCGTGAGTTCAGCGCACTGTAGCGCGGCCCCCACCTTTGGAGGGCCTTTCATGCATCTCTGCCGCCGCAGCACCATGGCAGCTCCGCTGCGAGCGCGTTCCCATGAGAAAGTTGGGTACGAGCTGACACCAGATATTAACACTGTAACAGTCTGTTATCCACAATGTAATACTGCACCCCGTGTGACCTGGTCCGCGAGGCCAGGGCGACGCAGAAATGAATTCAAGTAGTGGTATTAGTGAACTACTCTTCTTAAACAGAATCTGCAAACTATGAATTAGCCATAAAAGTGAAATGTTTATATGACCTCACATTGTGACTGTACTAATGCTGCTAGATCACAGAGAAAGTGTCTTTAAGTCATATGTAGACACATGAACCCCTATATGTCTTCTTAAGTCACCCATAGTGGCAACCGTCAATCTCTGTGGTCCATAATATAGTTCTACCTCATGTACCGTCGACTGTATATAAATACTTAAACACTGTAGTAGATATAATACCATGTAATGAAAAGGTACTCGGACCGAATGTATTAAAGAAATGTGTAACGAAATTGAAATATAGATGTGTGTTTAAATAAGATCAAAATAAGGCAAAACATTATAAAAGTTCTGCATTCAAAAGTCAGCAACGCACGAGGAAAAAACCTTTGTGAATATATGCAAGGCCATTCTCCCTCCCACCCTACGAAGCCTGCCAGATGAAGAAGCTAAGGCATGTGCCGCACTCCCTCACCTCCCCCAACCAAGCTGGAGCCGCTTCAGAGAGTCAGAGGCCCCGGTACCGCACCCAAGGCCACAGCCCGCCACCTGTGTTATTTACAGCACGGTAATAAACCCACGTTTGAATCCACAGATCTACCAGCACCCTCTCGTAAATCCCACAATCCCCCTAGACCACCCCAAGAATCATGACCCCGTGCAAAGACGACCCCCAACGCTGGGACAAGACACAGAGACCCATTTATATAATAACTTCTAACGCAGCAGACAGACATGTATCATTCGGCTCAGGCCCCAGAGCCCAGCCCCTCGACCTAAAATACCGGTCAATAGGACACAGGTAAATCTCACCCCAACCGACAACCACCAGACCTCTCACGAGGTGCATTCCTCATGTGTTGCATTTATTTTATAAGATAAACTGCTGAGCGATTTATTGATGAACTTAAATGTCGTTTCTTGAATAACTGCAGTGTGCATGGCCTAGGGCAAACGAGTCAGGAAAGGTATTCATCTTTGTCACAGGCTGCCCCAGCATACCAACACCGCTCGGATGACCTCAAGCTGGCCTGCCAGGCCCAACCCAACCCACGAGGCTGACCAGTGACGTCCTCACGCCAAGACCAACCACGCTGCAGCAACACCTATAGTTAGTCGACGCCACCCAATCCCAATTAACTTGTGCCCCCTATAGTGTGTAGGTTCTGATGACGTTTTTTGTATTAGAAATACGCCTGTCTTTGCTATTGTCAGACAGAGCGCTCTCGGAGGTTGCAGAGTTCTTTGCATGCCCTATTCTTTGGATAAACTCCCACTTACGCTCACCCGCACTCTGTCTTGGCCTTATTCCCATTACGGGAGAGTCCCTTATTGTCTCTCATTGCGGGGAGGATCGTGCTGAAATTGGGGGCGCTTCCTTTCAGTGGTGACCCCGATAGCGTGATATCTCCAAATTATTTTTCCTAACTCCTTTTAACGACCCCCTTTTGGCACGAGAATCTCCGGTCGAAAAGGGATACGCACGGTGAGCCGGCTCCGGGAGGCTGCCCGCCAACGGCGACCGGCACACTAAGAAGTGCGCACTCAATGAGAAAGGGTACGGGATCCCGATTGGAAAAAAATCCCCTTTGAGTGCCGCTCGCCGGAGCCAGGGGCTGACCGTTGAGTTACCGGTGACACTGCCTGGACGGACCCAGTTTCGGAGACTATCGGTTCAAGACGGGCACGTGAGTACCGAGTGCGAGCGATCGTAAAGGGGAAGGGAGGGGAAATTGTGAGCAGGAGAACGGGGACAGGTAGAGGAGAAGAATAACGGGGGTCTACTAAAGACGGGTCTTGAAAATTTCTTTATCTTTTTCTTTGCATATGGCCATTAGGAGTAAGAAGTAAATGAAGAAGTAGAAGTGACGGAAACCTAGCTCCGAAAGGGGGTGGAAGGCGGCGCCGCATAGTGCTATCTAAACTAGTACTGGGAATATATAAAGAAGTGAAAAATAAGTATTAGTGTCTGGCAAGGGAAGACACAGAGTATATTTTAGTATTTGCTATTTCTTTCTATTCTTTTGCTCAGAGGGTAAGGGTCTGGACTAAAAGTGAGCCTGGGGTGAACTGATTAACATAAAATACCAAGACAGGGGGGAAAACAGCAGAAATAGGGATCAAAAATACTGGCACATGCAGACGGGTATCTAGTTACCCGAGTAGAACAACAGGGACAGCTGGACAGGAAGGAAAGGGAGGAAAAAAGCGAGGTGTGAGTGGGAAAGCATTGTGAGGGGTGCGCGCACCGTGTGAATAGTGAAGAAGAACGACTGATCGCGAGGGGGTGCTAGAGAGTGTGGACCATAACTAGCAGGTGGTTGATTGTGAATGAAAATTGCGCGGGATTGAACAGGGATGCGAAGACAATGAGGAATGGCGAGTAAGAAGGAATGTTAGTAGTGAATTTAACTTGCGTGATATCATTGAGAAGTCCGCTCTTGTCTGGGCCATAAAAATATACTTAGACATATCTATACGTAATCAAAAGTAAAGGAGGTGAACACGGTCAGTGTTATTGATTTAGAATATGGGGGCAGAAACTCCCTTGTCACATATTTGTACGAGCTTACCGGGATACGCTGAACGAATCAAGAAATACCACGATCAATGGGTAACAGAATTAAAAGGGGAAGGATTGCCCCAGATTTGGCCTGAGGGGGGGTCTTTTGAAAAAAGCGTTCTAGATATGGTACGAACGTGCATTCACCTCAAGTATAAGGGCAAACAGTGGCAAAACAGGAAGGAGATATTAGATCTCTGGAGACTATTTGAGGAAATACCCCCACCCAAAGCTCCGGCACCAAATATTGATCTACCTTCCACCACAGATAACCCACTGATGATTCCAAGAGAGGAAAAGGAACAGCTAAATACAGAACAACCTGCGGAGGTGATTAGTTTGTACCCGATATTACATAAACCAGCCCCCGCAGCAGGGTATAGTGATCCTACTTATGTGCCTCCCCCTACAACTACTACACCCCTAAGACCAACAGCCCCCCCACCATACGAAAGCACTAGAGAGCGTGCCCAGACAAGCACGCAGAGAGGGGACATAGAAAAGCTAACGAGCGATTTAGAATCGAGGCTCTCGATAGCAAAGGATGAACTCTCAAGAATAAAAGACATATGTGAGCGTACAGCATGCACTCCCACTCGATCAGGACGTGTATCCAGAACATCAAGTGAAAGTAGACAAATTGAGGAAGGATGGAAAAAGGGTGAAATATTGTTCAGAATTGAGGAAGAACCGACAAGAATAATACAGGTGGAAACACCAGAGGGGAGCATCGGTGATGTATCACGGCAGACAGGGATCAGAGAGGACCTGCTATGTGATGTCCGAGGCGAAATAGATGAGAGTGATAGGTTGAGTATGGCAGTAGGAGGGGAAAGCGAGGAGCTGGACGGTGCATGCTCGCTAGGAACAATAGATGACGAGTGGATGGGACGACTAAGGAATAGGGTGGGGAGGATGGCGTCATTGGGGTCAGCGACGACAAAAGTGGGTGAGGGCGCAACGTTAAAAGGAAAATTACAACTTCCACTAATACACAGAGGGGGAGGAAGACCAAACTATATACCCTGGGCCCAGATGGATAAAGCTAATTTGATGAAGTTATTGCCCCCGTTGTCCGGAGGGGCGAGCAAGTGGATATATGCATTCGAGAAACATACTGCCGGCATACCGCTGGCAGTAGGCGATGTGAAAAGCCTACTAGTATCAGCAGTAGGAGATCAAGCAGACAGAGTATGGGTTAAGGCTGGTTTCCCGGCCGTGACATTAGATTGTGACCGTCATGATGGAGCGTCCTTTAATACAGTGCGGGCACGGGTTTGGGATGCGCTGCGGGAGACGTTCCCAGATACTCCAGATTTACAGTCAGTAATGCAGTGTACAATGAATGACGGGGAGGATGCTATGGATTACATTCTCTGGGTGCAGGAGATGTGGAGAGCGGAAACGGGCACACCCTGGCACCAATCCACATCTCTATTTTATTTTATCATTAAGAGAGGGCTCCCAAAAGAGGTGCAGAAGGCACTCGATAAAATAGCGGGCGTTGAGGCAAAGGGGTGGCCAGAGATCCAAAGTATAATAGTGCACCATTGCAAAAGGATAAAAGAGAGAGAGAGGGAAGTAGCACAGAAAAGGTTGGCAGACGAGGCAAGGTTGGTACAATCAAAACTGGTGAAGGTTGCAGCAGCGGTAGCAGGGCTCCCACTCATGAGGGAGGGAGACGAAGGAGAGGAGGGGCAAATAGCAATACAAGGAAGAATAGCAGCAAATTGGGCAGGACAAGGACAACGACAGTGGACTGAGCAGGAGCAGAACGGAGGTCCAATGTGGCAAGAGTGGGCCCCACGAGGGGGTAGAGGTGGGTACAGGGGCCGAAGAGGGGGACAAGGGTATGGTGGAGTGGGAGGAAATGGATGGCAGGGTCCCAGAGGTCCACAGGGGAGCTGCTGGAACTGTGGGAGGTGGGGACATTACTCGAGGGAGTGCAGAAGCAGACAAAACAACGGGTTCCAGGAGGCAGAACAGTACGGTCACCCACACCCAGGGAGCCCATACGGCCTCCCCATGGGACAGCACCAACAACAAGGAAATGCAGGGCAAAGAGGTAACGCACAACTACACGGACATCAGTACAGAACACAAAATCACCCACAGAATAATGACACTATACAATACATGCCAGGTAACACTTTCGCTACAGTAGCGAATGGAGCCCCCGCACCCGCGCCCTACAGCGGAGTATCAGTAGTTTCGGGGAACATTTTTGATCAGGGAGGGGCAATGAGACACCCCGCATAGGACAGCCCACAGAGAACACTTGCGTGTCCAGTTCTATCTACGACCCACAATGCATCAGAGGAACCATTGATAGGGGCGCAGATAGGAGACAAGCAATTCATATTCATGGTGGATTCCGGAGCGGAGAAATCATGCATTAAAGAGGGCCGGTTCCCGCTATCTAATAGGACGTTAGAGACGCAGGGTTTCTCTGGGGCTGTAATTGAAGTTCCTTACACAGAAGAATTGGATGTAACGGTGGGAGGGAAAACAGTGAAGGCACCCTTACTGTACTATGAACGCTCTCCAATTAATTTGCTGGGGAGGGATCTCTTGAGCAAACTAAACATGACCATATCATTTACAGAAAGTGGTATAGTATGTTCAACACCGGGCATATGTCCTCTACGCATAATGGCAGTAATGCAGGGCCACGCAATAATCACAGAAATTAGAGGATTACCAAAAAACGGGGAGGTGTTTATTGAGGGCATGCGAACATTGGCCCTCATAGTACCAGAACTAAAAAGAATGGATTGGAGGATCCCAGCTGAGTTCCTCTTTCGCCCCATAGTGTGCCCCGACACAGCCACTGGGGCAGTGCTATCATTGAATTTGCACGCAGTACACGTGTCAGCAAAAAGGATATGTGTAATAGGGATTGACATGGAAGGATGCGAATGGCGTACAGTACTGTGTACAAATGCAAATATCCCACTGCGAGAGCTGTCAGATGAAGAGCTCTTTTCAGACGCCGAGACAGACGGCGAAATAGTAATGGAACTAGCAATACCATGTGACATCGTGATTACGGCCAGAGAAACTTCAATTGAATTAATGGCAGTAGTTAGAGCACCGCATACATTTTTTGATGATGACATGAGGTTAATACCAACTAACATATGGACGAACGGCCCCCATGATGTAGGGTTATTACATGGAGTTCAACCTGTGGTGATAAAACTGAAAGAAGGGGCAATTTTACCCCGGGTGAGACAATATCCATTGTCTCGCGAGGCAGAAGAGGGAATAAAGGAGACAATAGAGGCACTGTTAGCACAAGGAATAATAGTGCCCTCAAATTCCCCATGCAACACATGCATTTACCCGATCAAAAAGGTGAAGGGAGGTTCCTGGAGGATGATACAAGATTTACGCCCACTCAATGATGTGATTCAGAAAGAGTTCCCTCTAGTGCCGAACCCGGCCACAATACTATGCAACATCCCAAAAACAGCATCTCATTTCACAGTTATTGACTTAAAAAATGCGTTCTTTTCGATCCCCTTAGCAGAAGAGAGCAGGTACTTAACAGCATTTACACTAGGGGGGAGGAGATTTGAACACTGCAGATTACCACAAGGATATTGCGAAAGCCCAAGCATATTCAACAGGATATTACATGAGGATCTAGGGAACCTATCTGTAGAAAGTACGGTGATTCAGTACGTTGACGATTTATTGGTTTGTGCACAGAGCGAGGAAGAGTGTAGAAAGGATTCAATAACACTCCTGACATTACTGGCCAACAAGGGGTACAAGGTGGATAAGGGTAAGTTACAATACTGCCTAACAGAGGTCCTATACTTGGGACAGCTAATATCAAAGGATGGAAAACGGATCATACCAGACAGAGCAGAGGCAATTAGAGCCGTTGGAGAGCCCAAAACAGTAAAAGAGATGCAAAAATTCCTGGGCATGTGCAACTACTGCCGAGCTTGGATATTAGACTACGCAGCATATACAAGGCCCTTGTTACAGGCACTTAAAGAAGCACAACAGGAAAACAGACACATAGAATGGACAGGAGAAATGAACACATCATTTAACTCACTGAAGGAGCTAATATCAAGCGCTCCAGTTCTGGCAAACCCAGATTATGGACGCGAATTCTTCTTATTTTCACACTGCAAGGTAACACTGATGACCGCAGTGCTGACACAAAAGACATTGTTGGGTCACAAGCCACTGGCTTAATATAGCGGCACCCTGGACGCAGTAATGCAAGGACATTTCGCGTGCGAGCAATCTCTTGCTGCTGCCGTGTTCGCCATTGAAAAAAGTGCCACAATAGTAATGGGCTGTCCAGTAACACTGTTTGTGGAACACTCACTATTTGCAATATTAGAGCGATCAAAAAGCACATTAACAACACAACGCGCCACAGCATATGAGATCATATTGTCCAGTGCAAACATCCATATAGTAAGATGTAAAACTGTAAACCCAGCCACATTCATCACGGAGGCGTGCACAATAGAAGACATGCAGAACCACAACTGTGCAACATACACCGGTGACGAGGGTCAGGATCAGGTGGTTTTTGAGAATGCCCTGAACGAGGGAGAGGTGTACTTCGTGGACGGGTCGGCCTCAATTGACATGGAGACAGGAGAGAAACATGTGGGTATGGCAGTGGTACGATTAGAGGAAGGTGAATATGAGACACTAGTGCAATACCGCCTCCCATCACACTATTCAGCCCAAGCAGCAGAACTAATAGCACTAATAGAAGCATTGCATGCAGCTAAGGGGTGCGCAGTAACAATATACACAGACTCAGCATACATGACGACCACAGTACACGGAGGGCTGGCACGGTGGGGGCGGAGAGGGTTTCGACGAGCAGATGGAACACCTGTCCAACACGCAGAATTGTTAAAAGAATTGATTGAGGCACTGCAAGACCCCACGGCAGTGGCAATTGTGAAATGCCAAGCCCATACTACAAACACAGATCTTGTATCTTTGGGAAACGCGGCAGCAGACGCCGCCGCCAAAGAAGCTTCATACTTTCAGAAAGGTGAGGTAGGGGAGTACATGTTGCACCACACAGTAAGCCAAGAGGTCCCCACAGGATATAACATGATGCTCACACAAGAAATACTAGAGCTGCAAGAGGGAGCTAGTGCAGAAGAAAAATTGCTATGGACTAAAAGAGGATGCAGCAAATCACCAACAGACTTATTGTGGCGACAAGAGAGTTCAGGAAAAGTAGTGATGCCAGTTACGTTGTTAGAAATAGCCTTTCAACAACTACACTTCCCTGCACATAATGCTAAGCAACACATAGTGGCAGAGATACAAGAGGATTGGTTTGCACCTTGCCTCCAGGAACACATCACTAGGCTGGCATTGGAATGCACGACATGTCAAATTTACAACTCAGGAATGACATTACGCACACTGAGAGGTACAATACCAAAACCCAATGGCCCATTTAGAGAGCTCCACATCGATTATGTAGATATGGGAGAAAGGTGCAATGGGGCTCGTTACATGATTGTGGTCGTATGTCCCTTCTCAAGGTGGGTGGAAGCGGGCCCCTGTGCACGTCCTGACGCGAAGAGCGCCGCAAAGTTCTTAGTGAGGGAAGTATTCCCGCGCTGGGGAATTTGCGACGTGATTCGCTCAGACAACGGCACTCATTTCGTTAATGAACTGTTCAAGGAAGTGACTACATTATTGGGAATAAAACACAAATTATGTTCAATTTATCATCCTCAAAGTAATGGCGTAGTGGAAAAGATGAACGGCCTGCTGAAAAGCAGGTTGTCAAAACTATGTTTTTCCCTAAAAAAGACCTGGATGTACTGCCTACCTCTGGCCCTGTTCGAATTGCGTAATCAGCCAAGCAAAGACCATCATTTATCCCCACACGAGATCGTCACGGGAAGGAGAATGCACACAACACATTCGCCTCTCCGTGAACGTTCTGATGCACACAGAAGCGCTGCGGTATTAGGTGAGGAGTTTACCGACTACTTGAAAAAATTAGCACAAGCAGCGCGCGTCATTGCAAAACAACTTGCCCCGCCCTTCACAAGAGAGGAAGGAAATGCAACAGAAGCAGTAACACAGCCGGACAAACAGTCACAGCTGATGCCAGGCGACTACATATATGTCAGAAGTTTTGTGAGAAGGTGGAATGCACCACGTTTCCATGGCCCTTATGAGGTAGTGTTTTGCACGCCCACGGCGGTAAAGGTGAAGGGCCTGAGATATTGGGTGCATTTGACAGATGTACGCAGGGCGTATAGTGCCGTGGAAGGTGAGGTACAGGACGAGGCACAGGCAACAGCGGACAATGAAGTTGTGCAGAATGAATGATGGGAATTTTGTGCGCATTAAGTGATGAACATTGAACGCGACTGGCGCATGGCAAGTGTACTATAATAAATATGTATATATATATATATACTTTTTACAACTTTTGAAGGTTTTTGTGGGTTTTTTGGTTTTGAAGAAGTTTTTTTCACTTTCCTTTTTATATATGAAATAATGTACGGATAGTAATGATTAAAAAATTACCTTGTCTGTGGACACACCCCCTCCCCCACCCACTCCCATACTTTGTCGAAACAACGTCACAACGTTAGAAATGTTTACATGCTTGTACTTAATGCACTTTTGTGTTTCAAACAGGATCTACCATGGCATCCAATGGGCAGCCTGCAACTAATAGACGTGTTAGATTTAGAGAAATGTTAGTAGATAGATTTACATATTCATACGAATGTGGTTTATCAATGTGTGTTATTGTGTTCTTCATATCAATATTTTGCCTGGTGACATATTGGTTCATAGCGTTCATCTCTATCGAGATGAACGAGGGGGGAGGGGGGAGTAACATCACCCTGGCCCCTGGGACGAATTCAACTACAAGTATGAATATTAAAGAAGGTGATTTTTTGGTCTGGGATGGATCACACTTTGTATGGGGTTACTATACTGCAACACCCACTGCTGCCCTGTCACAATCAAGAAATTTCCAAAAAGAAATGGAAAATGACACAATGTCCATACCTGAAATATATAACAGCCCCACTACCCTTCCCGCCCCGATACAAAACAGTGATTTGTTGTTTATTGAGGAAAATGGAAAAGTAATTACGATGACAGAACACAAGTTCCTATATGAGGAATTGGAAAAGGGGGGTGGGAAGGAGGAAGGAGGGCCTATTTTTTCACCTATCGAAACTAAAAGGTATAGGAGGAGGGAGAAAAGTAGGCGAAGAAGAGAGACAAGTAGGAGGGGGTATGATGAGTATTATGGGTTAGGCTTAGACAGGATGGAAGACCCACGACACCCCCACCAAGCAAATAAATGGTATGCAGATATGAGTGCAACAGCTAAACAGACAACCAATGAAAGCTGTTATGTCTGTTCGCTCATCCCCCATGCATCAGGCACACCCAAAGTGTTGTTGCCAAGAGAATTGCCCATTGTGGATGCCCAGTGTCTCCTTCATCTCACACTGTGTAGAATAAAGAACACCTTCCAAGCACACGATGTCTCTTTCAAAATGATACAGAACGACAAAACGTGCTATCCAAAAGCGACTGGAGTGGTCTGTCTTAAAGAACCCTTTTTTGCAATACAAGGGACACTGTTTTCCGAAAACAGATGGAAAGATGAAGAAGTACTGTGCAAAGCGGAAGTACTGAGAGGTGTCCAACCAGACAAGCTGCGGTGGATGGAAAAAACGTGCACACCAATATGGAAAGAACACATCTCTAAACTAACATGGGTAACAGCGATGGAGAAACCCTTCAAGCTACAAAGTGAAATAAAAAACGAACTATGTTTCAAGGGAGAAGGAAAAGTGGCAATGGGAATGAATAAAAACTGTAACAAAACTCTCACCATCCCAGACATGAAAAAAGGAACAGCAGCGCTAATGGACACATACTGGGTATGCGGGAATAAGGCTTACTTGCACCTTCCCCAGGCATGGAGTGGCAGCTGCTCAATGGCCACTTTGCACTCGGCCCTAATGGTGATTCCAGAAAGTCACGTCGACGAAAATAAAAGGACGCAAGGAAACGTGAACCAAGGTGCAACTTCTCCCACTGCAAAAGCGCACCTCTATGTCCTGTCCTCCGGAGGGAAGGAAGAGGAGCTATCACGGAACAAGCGAGCATCGAACTACATATCACAAGCATCATCCGATTTATTGGCACAGATCCCAGACAGGTATCGCCTGTTCAGCTCCGTGGAAACATTTTTTGCCTCACTAGTTTCAAGTGTCCAAGCAAGAGCAAATGCAAAATGGCTCCAGATCACACGGTGGGAACTGATTCAGCTGGCCAATGACACTGAAGAAGGGTTCAACATAATAAAGGTGGAACTACGAGCTCTGCGACTGATGACCATGCAGAACAGGTATGTTCTGGACCTGTTAACAGCGATGGACGGAGGTGTTTGCCGAAAAGATAGGAAGTGCCTGCTGCACGTTCGTACCTTCTGAAGACGCAGAAAATGGATCCCTGTCCCACGTCATTGAAGCAGTACATAACCTGGGAGAGAAGATGAAGATGGAAGGTGGGGCTAAAGATAGCTCATGGTTCGACAATATCTTCTCCTGGGTTCCCTCATGGCTTGGAATGGCAATGAAGTTCTTGATACCAGTTGTGGTGTTCCTCCTCGTGGTGTTCTGCCTGTGCCAGGAGGGCCTCCGATGTTGTGCTAACGTAGTCACTAACGGTTCAATGATGATGGTGACAATGGGCAACTCTGGTGGTACAATTAAGGCGACACAAGAAGTACATGTACAGACAGGAACAGATAACACTCCCAGGTACCAGTTAGTGCCTATGTACCGTGATAAGTACATAGTAGACAAACTATGGCACACCACTATCAAAGAACCCCGAGATGTGGAACTGGAATGGTATGAGGAGGTCTGGGTAGACTTGGAAGAAACTGGTGACTGTATATATTTAACATGTACACCAGACGAGTATGCTAGAAGAGGTGAGAGCTTGAGGGGGGTATGTAGGGCATGGATGCCTAGAAAAGGAATACCTGCATGGGATGACGCAGTGATAGAGGAACAAGAATGTAGAAGATTAGAAGAGCTAAAGAATTCGTTACTTTAGTAACGAAAGGGGGGAAATGTAGGGGAGGACTGGCCGCGAGGCCCTCCTCACCTACAGCCTTCTCCCCAGGTGAGGACCATGACTCGGTGGGCGTCCCCTCATGCCACCCGGGCCCAGGTGGAGGAGGGTTCACCCGCCGACGACATTGCCCACACGTATCCGTTCCCTGCATATACCAAAATTCAGTTAGGCCTAGAAACCATCTTGTCTAGCAAAGATGGCGTGAGTTCAGCGCACTGTAGCGCGGCCCCCACCTTTGGAGGGCCTTTCATGCATCTCTGCCGCCGCAGCACCATGGCAGCTCCGCTGCGAGCGCGTTCCCATGAGAAAGTTGGGTACGAGCTGACACCAGATATTAACACTGTAACAGTCTGTTATCCACAATGTAATACTGCACCCCGTGTGACCTGGTCCGCGAGGCCAGGGCGACGCAGAAATGAATTCAAGTAGTGGTATTAGTGAACTACTCTTCTTAAACAGAATCTGCAAACTATGAATTAGCCATAAAAGTGAAATGTTTATATGACCTCACATTGTGACTGTACTAATGCTGCTAGATCACAGAGAAAGTGTCTTTAAGTCATATGTAGACACATGAACCCCTATATGTCTTCTTAAGTCACCCATAGTGGCAACCGTCAATCTCTGTGGTCCATAATATAGTTCTACCTCATGTACCGTCGACTGTATATAAATACTTAAACACTGTAGTAGATATAATACCATGTAATGAAAAGGTACTCGGACCGAATGTATTAAAGAAATGTGTAACGAAATTGAAATATAGATGTGTGTTTAAATAAGATCAAAATAAGGCAAAACATTATAAAAGTTCTGCATTCAAAAGTCAGCAACGCACGAGGAAAAAACCTTTGTGAATATATGCAAGGCCATTCTCCCTCCCACCCTACGAAGCCTGCCAGATGAAGAAGCTAAGGCATGTGCCGCACTCCCTCACCTCCCCCAACCAAGCTGGAGCCGCTTCAGAGAGTCAGAGGCCCCGGTACCGCACCCAAGGCCACAGCCCGCCACCTGTGTTATTTACAGCACGGTAATAAACCCACGTTTGAATCCACAGATCTACCAGCACCCTCTCGTAAATCCCACAATCCCCCTAGACCACCCCAAGAATCATGACCCCGTGCAAAGACGACCCCCAACGCTGGGACAAGACACAGAGACCCATTTATATAATAACTTCTAACGCAGCAGACAGACATGTATCATTCGGCTCAGGCCCCAGAGCCCAGCCCCTCGACCTAAAATACCGGTCAATAGGACACAGGTAAATCTCACCCCAACCGACAACCACCAGACCTCTCACGAGGTGCATTCCTCATGTGTTGCATTTATTTTATAAGATAAACTGCTGAGCGATTTATTGATGAACTTAAATGTCGTTTCTTGAATAACTGCAGTGTGCATGGCCTAGGGCAAACGAGTCAGGAAAGGTATTCATCTTTGTCACAGGCTGCCCCAGCATACCAACACCGCTCGGATGACCTCAAGCTGGCCTGCCAGGCCCAACCCAACCCACGAGGCTGACCAGTGACGTCCTCACGCCAAGACCAACCACGCTGCAGCAACACCTATAGTTAGTCGACGCCACCCAATCCCAATTAACTTGTGCCCCCTATAGTGTGTAGGTTCTGATGACGTTTTTTGTATTAGAAATACGCCTGTCTTTGCTATTGTCAGACAGAGCGCTCTCGGAGGTTGCAGAGTTCTTTGCATGCCCTATTCTTTGGATAAACTCCCACTTACGCTCACCCGCACTCTGTCTTGGCCTTATTCCCATTACGGGAGAGTCCCTTATTGTCTCTCATTGCGGGGAGGATCGTGCTGAAATTGGGGGCGCTTCCTTTCACCTCCCACTCCCTTCCAACCCTCCTCGATACCCTTCCACGATTCCCCGTGAAGTCTCACCTTAGGGTCTGGAAGGATGAGTTCTCCATCCTGCTTCTGATGCAGGGGCGCGTTGAAACCCAGTTACTTCACTGGATTGAGGTTTGAGGGGAGTTCAAAATAAGCTTGACTATTCAGGTGAGGCGCTGTAAGAGTTCTGTTGCAAGTTCAAAAGTTCAAGCTTAATAATAATGTTCATTGTCTTATTGCAGCAAGCGCTAATGCTTATGTCTTTTTCCCCTTAGGGGCCGGGGTTCGGAATGCCGGAGATATGGCGCTGACCCGAAGTGTAAGTTCTGGATGAGCGTTCAGGTAATGTCTTTGCATTCGCTCATTCAATGTCTTTGTCTTTTTTCCCCATTGGGGCAGGGGTCCGGAATGCCAGGAAGCGGCAGGACCCGAAATGAAATGGGAATGACCCAACAGGTAAGTCTTAGAAGGAAACTGAGCTTTTCCTATTTCCCTTCCTTCTCTCACCTCGTTTTCTTGTCTTTTCTCTATAGGCTCTGGGAAGTGGGTGCGGATCCGGATGATCGCTGCTGAAGTTGGAGGCGCCCAGGAAAGGTGAGTGAAATGCAGCGCTGCAGCGATCGAAGCGAAATGCTTTTAAAATTATGTCTTCCCTTTCAGGATCGTCGGTGTGATGTCCCCGTGATGCAGCTCTAGCAGGTAAGGTCTTCTTTCTCCCCAATTCTCTCTTATCTCCCTTTGCAGGCAACCCAGGATGCTGACAGGCGTGGCTGAAGTCCAGATGCAGGAGCTGACACGGTGAGCGTCCAGCTGCGAGGAGCAGAACAACGCGAAGCGTGAGTTGCTGATCGGGCGTGGTTTAAATAGCTTTGGAAGAAGTTCCAGGCATGTATCCTTCCCCGACCACACCCAGGTGGAAAGTAGTCCCACAGGTAAAGTAGTTCCATTCAGGCCTCAAGAGGGCCTGGATGTAGCAGCATGGTCTGCATCAGGTAAGTGCACATTAAAACACTTGAACACATGTCTAGCTTTATGAGCCTGGCGCCTAAGGCGCCAGGACAGGGGTCCAACATGAGCCTGGCGCCTAAGGCGCCAGGACTGTGTCCAAAGGGCCCCAGCTTGGGCCTGCTGGCACTTCCCTGGGGGGAATGATGCCTGCCTCTGGGGTTGCTGGGTCGGACCTGGCTCCTTGGAGGTAGGCATCATGACAGTTCCAACCACAAGAGGCTTTCCCCTACGTGGGGCACCTTTGGTCTCAAGTTTCACTTACATTATTATCTTCACCTTCGCAGTGCGATAGTCCCAGATAACTTGCAGTGCTGATGTACCAAACAACTGCTCCCAGCATTCTAGATTCGTGAGCAACCCGCACACAGCTGGAACCAGTTGGGCATGTGACGCAAGAGGTGTTACCCCCAATTTAGGTGCACCATGGCACATATGCTGCAATCAGCTCTGTCCCGTCAGACGCAGAGAAAGGGACTAAGGGTTGGGCGGGGCCACGCAGGTGTGTGGCCGGTGCATCAAGTTGAGCAAAATCTAAAAGGGGCTGCTGTGCAACAGGCTACAGTCCAGTCCCTTGGGACATCCCATCAGTATGGAGGAAAGGGGACGGGATAGAAGAGTAAAATAGGCTTCTTCTGTGCATATGAAGATATGGAAATGTGGAGTCATGTAAAGGATGGTACTTTGTTAGAGCAGACACAGTGGCAAAGGGTAGTTCAATAAATGGGGCTAGCTGGCCAGCCAACGTTTTTCTACATCTCGATTTGTATTGGTGCAACAGGTGTTCGGTGGACCGAAAGGGTAAGATGAAGGTGTAACCAGAATTAGTACCCGGCACGTGCGGCTGAACAGGAATACTGTGTGGTGATTGGCTCATTTGCGAGCCATACCACACAGTATTCCCGTCCACGCCGTGCGTGCCGGCTACTCTGTTCCCGGCAGGGGGACTTGGCAGCCCCTCAGCCAATTAGGAGGCTCGAAACGGGGCAATCCCCGCTCCGAGCCTTCCCATGGCTGGAGGCTTCCTTCGTCCCCTGCCGGGGACTCAGGTAAGATTTCCCCCACTTACCTTCTATCCCGCGATTTCGGGCGGGGGACGATGGACACCTCCAGCCGTGTAGAGACTCAGAGCAGGGGCCATCCCCGCTCCAAGCCTCCACACGGCGGGAGGCTTCCATCGTCCCCCACGGAGACCGCGGTAAGTTTTTTTTTTTTTTCTCCCCATCCCCTCCCTTCCACCCTCCCGACCCCACTAACCTTCTTTTTTCTTCTGGTCTTGGAAGCTAACGCGCTGGGAACACTTCTGTTCCCAGCACGTCCGCTGCCGATGGCCGCCATGGAAAGGGAAAACAGACTACGTTTTCCCTTTCCATGGCGGCGGCCATGTTTTTTTGCCATATTTTTATTTTTTATTTTTTTCCGAAACGTGTTTTGGAACAGAAACAATGGCCCGGGGTACCAATGGCAATAAGACCCTCGGCGGCGGGCCATTACCGCCGTAGGTAATGCCCAGGGGCTTCGTTAAGGCCCTCGCTACGCTCTGGCCTATAACTACGGCCCCGTGCATTACCTGGGGCGGTATTGGCCCGCCGCCTCGGGTCTTATTGCCACAACCATGCCACAATTGCTCTTGCAGGACAATTCTACATTTTGACCTTTACAGCTTATACAAAGCAAGTAGTCCTAATACAGAATATATTTGTTTTTACAGTCCTGTGTGAAATGGGCTTATGTCAGCACCGGGTATATATGCTCAAGTTCTTGCCCACCTTGCACAGTGCTTCCACCTCCCCCTAGTCTGTGTGGAAAAGCATATTTGAATAACTATCTTGTTGATGTGATTTGGTGAACCAGACTTCAAATTTCATTACACAGTTGGCCAATGGTAGAGTCCATCTCATCCGGCTACTTCACCCGCTGGGAATACAGGGAATTACACTTTGCCTTATGGCAGTGGTATCTCAAGAACTAGGGATACATGGGAGGACTAGTTCCTAGAAAATGCCGCACTCCATTGATCTTCAATTGGTCTTTCAGCAGTACCCAGTGGAAGCTATGAGGATTAGGAGGAAGGCTCCATACTTCTAATATAGCTTTAGGCATACAAGGATGGATTGCTGTTCATGTATTTCATTGATTAAATTGTGTGCATTTTGACAGATTTACTTATTTTAAATTAAGCATATATATATTATATTGATTTTACAATAGTACTAAGGAGGACTTCATACAATAGAGTCCTTAAGGAGTACCACCACCAGCCTTCCAACATTACCAATTCATAGAAAGCCATCTGCAGCATTGTGGATAGAAGTGTAAACTGGCAACAATTAGTGGGAGGATAGGCGTCTGGAATGGATTGATATTGTGAGGGGAGAGATGTGTAGGTGTGCAGTGGATGGCAACTACCCAAGGGCAGCCTGAATGTAGCCTGTGTCAATTGAACAAGTAGGCGCCCCCTCAAACCTGGTAAGGATGATGCCAAAAACTAGTTTTGTAATGTGTTATGAGTTTGCCAACTTCTTTGGTTCAAACAAACATCTTCAGGCACCAAAGCTACAAAACTTCTCTAGATCGATTATATGCCCTTTCAGCTGTGTTTAACGCATTTTGTGTTTATTCAATTTAAGAAAAGTATTATTTATAGCCATTTCTTCTGTTCCGTTGCTTGAACCAAACTAGAAAGCATCAACTAAATACATCAAAACTCTCCCAGGAGAAAGACTATAAACTGATTTTTTGCAAGCCTGAATTACAGGTCTCATTCCAGTACCAATTATTTTTATATAATTTAAAGCATTCATTTATCTTTGGCCAGTAAAACACTTTAGACTATTTTGTATCCACTTATACTTATTTTACATCATCGCTCTGCTCAATGCCAACAAGTTGCATGCTTGTCTTGTGCCAACCAATTAACAGGACACCAGTGAGGACAGTACAATGGTTGTTCCATTTAATAAGACAGTTTGATCTAGAAAGATTCAGTATTCTTGAAGATTTACTTTACCTTGCTTTTTGATCACATTTCTTGCAATTTGGTTTTCAAATTGGCCGTTGGATGCAATAGGGCCACTTTCCCCCCCCCCCACACACCTCTCCTGCTCGAAAACATACTGGGCTAACTGCAGTTTTTTGGGGGTAAGGTGGTGAGGAGTGCAATGAACTAAAAGCAAATTGTCAGGTGGCTGGCGAGTAAGGAGGATGTTGCTTACATGCAACTCCTGTTCTCCAGCATTAGAATTTTTCATGGATTCACATGCTTTGAATATTCCCATCCAGGCTGCAAATCCTCAGTAACCTCAGTATTACATTATACAATAAAACATTTATAGCCCATCATTATCCTTTTGGGTGTATTTCGCCTCAGGCAATCAGACGTTGTGCATTTAGCCCCACCCTTGAGGCCCTCTTCAGATTGTAACCACGGAGTAGCTACTTGCCTTGTAGCCTTCCTTACCCCGGAGCGGGCGGTGAGCGCATTGGATCTTTCATGGATTCACATGCTTTGAAAAGAAAGCAAACAGGACTATTTCAACGGCAAGTGGAACTCTAGAGTACTTTTGGAACTAATGGTGGATTAGTCCTCTAAATCACCTGGTCTCAAGTGAAAAGATATGGTTCCTTTATAGACAGTGCCTGTATTTCCAATGTTCTTCTGAGCAAGGTGACTGCCAGCAGAAGGGCCACTTTCCACCACACACACATCTGATGTGCGCCGTTGCCATAGGCTCAAACGGAATCTTCATGGGCTCATACGGTATTTTCATGAGTGCTGCTAGGACTGCGTTTAATCTCCATCTGTGTGGCATTTTCCTTTTTGGTGGGTATGTTCGAAAAAGCCCCTTCATTATATGTTCCACAATCCTGTCACTATAGAGTGTGGGTCGGTCCACTCCTGGGTTATATCTGGAAATTGCAGCCAGATGCACTTTAATGGAGGGGTGAGACAAGTATTCTTTCACTAGCTGGATTAAGTATGGCAACAAGCCATGTGGCATGATGCTCAGAGGGACCAGCTGCTCCAGGCTGCACCATGTTCTAAAATGGGTCGGTTTGTATTCATAGGACTAGTTAGTTGACTTTCATCTAGCTGCTTTGAGGATGTCCCTGCAATCCTAGGGCATTGGTATGTGTCAAAACGATGAAATCAGGAGCGACATTTCTTGCAATTTAGTTTTCAAATCGGCCATTGGATGACATTATGCTCAATAGGGGCACTCTTCCCCCCTCCCCCCTCAAAGCGTGTTGAGGTTCAGGGCCCCAGACTGGTAAAACATTTGTCTGTAGTTGTGGGAGAGCAAGTCTGGTGCTTTCCCCAGTGAGATGGGCCAGTCTTGTCCGAGATGAAGATCTGAATACCAAGTGTACCTGGGCCACGCTGGGGCTATGATCTTGCACTGTACATTGACAGCATATGAAAAACTCTGCATATCGCCGGGAGAGGGGGGAAACATGTATGCCAACATCCCTCCCAGGACAGTGTGAAAGCACTCCCAAGTTAACTCTACTGTGGGTACCTTCTGGCGAGTTTTCCCAAGTTCAAAAGAGGTCTTTTGGAGGTGTGCCCCACTGTCTGAATACCTTTTTCAGCTGTTCGCTTGATAGCGGCCATTCATGGCGTTGGCTTGTCTGTTGACCTGATCCACCAATTCATATTGCTTGCCTGGCAGATGGAAGTCCTGCAGCCTTATGTGATCGCGGTTTGTCTAGTGGCACAATGCTAGTGCCTCTTGTGATAATGTTCTGGTCTGGTACCAGCTTGTTTTCATATATCGTACATGGTGGTGTGGGCCGTTAATACTCTAACCACCTTCCCTTTGGGCACTGGTTGAAATGACCGCAGCGCTTGGAATACAGCCCTCAGTTCCAGAATATTTCTGTGCAAGTTTGACAAGTCAGTGTTCCATTGCCCTTAGATGCACAAGTCTCCTACATGAACGCCCCAACCTGTGTCGGATGCGTCGGTTATCGTTTGCTGAAACAGGGTCTCTTGCAGCAGCTTTCCTTTTGTTAGGTTATAGGGGTCAGCCCACCATTGAAGCTGGCGAGCAAGGTGCACTGTGATCTTCACCTTGCCGTTCCATGTTGCTTCTGTTTGAGACCACCAATCTGACAAATTCCTGTAACAATCCCATTCAAAGCCTGCAATGAGGATTGAGTGGAATGCATGAGGACATTGTTCAAACAACTGCATGAATTTTCTTACCGACCGGCTGGTTCCCGTGGTTAGGAAGCAGGGAATGGACACTGCCCTTTCCTGTGAAGGCTGGACCCAGTCTATGCTGGTATGGAGTTGTGCTCCCAAGACAACCAAGCTGTTGGAGTACTATATGCACGATTTATTGTAGATGGAGAATCCTAGCAGTCTCAGGGTGCCCATTGTGTGTTGAATCGCGCACCCAGATTCCTGCTTCTTGCCTGCTGTGAAGTCAGGCATGAAACTGACACCAAATTAGCCATGATGTTGGTTAAAGACTTTTATTGAAATTAAAAAGGGGTGGGGAAAAAGCCTCTGACCCTGCTCTAAGAGAAATTTCCCTACCAAAACTAAGGATCAAAATAACAACGTGCAAAACAAAACTGTCCTGTGTCCACAATTTTATTTGGACCCTCACACTATAAACTAAACACGAAGATGAAACTGGAAATGTCTTTAACCTTAGGTGGTTTAGAAAAGTGTTCACATAAGAATAAATGGATCCAACACAAAGGTTCACGGATAAAAGGCCTTGCTCCAGAGCCTTGCTTCTTCACCCCAGATTATCCCACCAACAATAGTTTAATTGTGCCTTTCTTTGCCTCAATTCCCCCGCAGTCAACCGGAGAAGCGTTTGTCAGATTCCTTTTCGTGACCACTTCCTCTTGGTTTCCTCCCCTATCGCGGTTTCGACTTTGCTCCAGACGCCAGTAAGTGCAGCCCTGCGTACCATCACCTGCGAAAGCCCAGGAGTCACGTCAGCCCCCGACGTTCCCACAGCATGTCTCTCGTGCAGCAACTTCTCCATTAGTGAGCTACCAGGCTGTACCAGTAATTGCCCTTCAGTTTCCTGAACCTCCTGGAGAGACGCAGATCTCTCCCACCAACAGCAACATCGATTCCTGCTTCAATTGCCTTTGCCTTTTAAAATGTCCCAGGCAGAGGTGTTGTGAGAAACCACTAGAGTGCTTGCTGGGCTTGTGGTTTACTTCACTCTGGATTGCTCGCTTCCTCTTTACGTCCCAGTATTTTGGTCATTCTGGGAAAGGAAGTCCAGTTTGATAATTGTTCGAAAAACGTTAACAAACATTTCAAGTGGTCTTAAATGGTGAATGATTTCCCTATTCTTCATAGGCGAAGAAGTGGATGTATATGATATGGCATTTGTAACAAACGCGCCTATACAAGTGTTTCAAGGTGCGACAAGGCCAGGAAAGAGGAACAGAGGGAGGTCAGAGACAACGATCTTACTAGGCCAAGTAACATTGAGATCACGCAATTGCGGGGAAGGGGAAAGTGCCAGGGTAAAGGGCAGTGCTGTACATGATCAAAACAATAAGTGCAGCGAGCAAGTGGCAGGTGCAAGGTTAAGTGCAGCGAGCAAGTGGCAGGTGCAAGGTTAAGTGCAGCTAGCAAGTGTCCAAAAATGCAGGTAGGGGGACTAGGGTTACAGATACAGACCCAAGTGCAAGGTTTTCCGGTAGGCACTGCAGGTGTGCTACTGGGCGGGCAGGGACCTGGGCCCGAAATCAGAGGGTAGCCAGGTGACCAGTGCAGTATCAGACAGGAAATCAGCAGATGAGAGGAAGAGAGAAGGCAGAAATTCCAAGTTACTCACTGTACTCACTAACATACTCTTAGTCCATTGTCCCCTTTCCTCCATACTGTATGAGCATCCCTTGCTAGGGACGGGATGTCATGATGCCTACCTCCAAGGAGCCAGGTCCGACCCAGCAACCCCAGAGGCAGGCATCATTTCCCCCAGGGGAGTGCCAGCGGGCCCAAGCTGGGGCCCTTTGGATGCAGTCCTGGCGCCAGGCTCATGTTGGACCTCTGTCCTGGCGCCTTAGGCGCCAGGCTCATAAAGCTAGACATGTGTTCAAGTGTTTTAATGTGCACTTACCTGATGCAGACCATGCTGCCACAACCAGGCCCTCTTGAGGCCTGAATAGGAACTACTTTACCTGTGGGACTACTTTCCACCCAGGTGTGGTCAGGGAAGGATACATACCTGATCGGAGGAAGGATACACACTTGGAACTACTTCCAAAGCTATTTAAACCACACCCGATCAGCAACTCACGCTTCACGTGGTTCTGCTCCTCGCAGCTGGACGCTCACAGTGTCAGCTCCTGCATCTGGACTTCAGCCACGCCTATCAGCATCCTGGGTCACCTGCAAAGGGAGACAAGAGACCTACCAGCTAATCTGCACCACGGAGACATCACCGATGATCCTGAAAGGGAAGACATTTTTAAAAGCATTTTGTTACGATCGCTGCAGCGCTGCATTTCACTCACCTTTCCTGGGTTCCTCCATCTTCAGCAGCGATCATCCGGATACACAGCCACTTCCCAGGGCCTAGAGAAAAGGACAAGAATAAGAGGTGAGAGAAGGAAGGGAATAAGAAAAGCTCAGTTTCCTTCTAAGACTTACCTGTGGGGTCATTCCCATTTCATTTCGGGTCTTGCTGCTTCCAAGCAGGACCCCCGCCCCTATGGGGAAAAAAGACAAAGACATTAGATGAGCGAATGCAAAAACTTTACCTGAGCGCTCATCTAAGACTTACCAGATCTTTACTGGAACTGCATGTTTCACTTCGGGTCGGCGCCATATCTCTGGCATTCCGAACCCCGGCCCCTATGGGGAAAAGACATCAACATCAGCGCTTTGTTGCAAGTAGTCTCCAAAGGAATCTTCATTCATCACCTGAAAAAAGACAATGAACATTATTATTTAAAGCTTGAACTTTTGAACTTGCAATAGTACTTTTACAGCGCCTTACCAGTATAATCAAGCTTACCTGAACTCCCATCCAACCTCAATCCAGTGAAGCAACTGGGTTCAACGCGCCCCTGCGTCAGAAGCAGGATGGAGAGCTCGTCCTTTCAGACCCTAAGGTGAGACTTCACGGGGAATCGTGGAAGTGTATCGTGGAGGGTTGGAAGAGAGTGGGAAGCTTGAGCATAACTCAGTCAGTAGGTAATACTCCCTTTTCACGCACAGGGGAATATTCCTGCGTGCCGGAGAAGCCAGAGTAGAGGGCCCTTCCTGTCCATCTCCAGAGTCCTGCGCTTCACCATTGAAGAAGCATCAGCACTCGAAGCCAGACCTGCGCCTCCGTGGGAATCAGGTGAGCGTTACACGGGAGACGGAACCTTTTTCACCAGAAAAAAAACCACCTTCCCCTTTAAATCCAGAGAGGAGCAGCCCTGGGAGCACCACTCCTTAGTCCCCCTTGAGGCGTCAACAATATTATAATTGTTGAAGTGACATCAGTTTTGTTGGGGGGAGGGAGCTTGGGGCGGGGTGGGGGGGAGGATTGTTATGAAGAGGCTGGCGCAGTCAGGTAAGACATGTAACAGTATTTATTTAGGTTACATATAAGGGAAGAAGACCCCCAACGATCAGAGGCTCCTCTCCTTCAGCACTTTCCTCCAACTCGCCCACTTAGAACATTATCTGTAAGATGCAACCAGAACATTCCATGACATCACACAGGGTTAAGACATCATCATATAGGGAGAGCAGGGAGCTTTCAGTGCTTCCCTTAAGACATCACAACACATCTCCCCTTTTTTTTTTAACTTATCCCATGAGCTTAAACCTTTAATTCAAATTGAAAATCACACGCACCCATTCCCAAACAAACGAAACACACAAACTAACAACAACACAGCAGCAATCAGTCCCATGGCGTTCCACTCATCTATACATGGGCTCTCCTCACAGTGGCAATTCTATCCTTATTCCACACTTGCCCTCCCATCACACGTACAGCCTCTTTCATGACTGCCACGACCCCGACAGGATCCGAATACAGCGATTCTCCTTTCCTCTTGACAACTCCCTTCCTTATCCTGACCCAATCTCCACACTCCACGCGCAGTTCTTTCTTCCCTCTCTTGCGATTTTCGCGCATGACCCATTCGGATTTCTTCTTCACCAGTGACTTTCTTACTTCAACGACCAGATCCGTTTCTCTACTCCTACCCAGCCATGGCGGACATGCCACGGAATAAGGCTTCCTGCCCCTCATAAGCTCGAACGGGCACAGACCTGCTGTCGCATGAGGTGCCATCCTCAAAGCCCATATTCTACTCTGTATCATGGCTATCTTATCCTGACCACACTCCTCACCCATCCGAATACTCTCCATCACACACCTATTCATTCTCTCAACTACCCCGTTGGATTCAGGATGGTACAATGAAGTTCTCTTGTGGTCAACTCCACACTTCCTTAGATAACTGGTAAAGTTACCACCTATGAACTGGGGACCATCGTCTGTCAATATACTTTCCGGTAGGCCTTCATTGGCAAAAATCTCCTGCAATGTCTTTATCATACTCTCTCCAGTGATATTTCTCACAATTTTAAAATGCACCCATCTAGAAAACAGGTCTACGACCAAAACAATGAATTTTCCTCGACCGTAACCTAACTCCACCGGACCTAGAATATCCATAGCTATCTCACTCCATATCCTTGACGGGAGGCCCACATCCACTAACGGTTGCTTCTTGGCCACAACTCCCTTTCCACTCTTGATGCAAAATTGACAATTAGCCAAGTAATTTTCAATCTCTCTATCAAAACCAGGCCACCAATATTCCTGTCTCAACACCCCTTTGGTTTTTGTAACACCTATGTGACCACAATGCGCTAACTCGATCACCTTTTTCCTCAACCCTATCGGGACTACCGCTCTTCCCCACCCGAATAAAATCCCATCCATGACAGACAACTCATCCTTCACTTCCCAAAACGGCTTCACCCCCTCTGCCAGGTTCGCTTTAATCGGCCATGCCGTAGACACCACATAAGGAATTACCTTGCTCATGGTCTCATCCTTCCTCACCTCATCCAGCCAGTCCTGTTTGGACACAATACCGTCGGTATTGATAAATACTAAATCCATTTCTTCACAGTCCACAACACCGGAATCTGCAACTCTCACCCTCGACAAATTGTCTGCGAATATGTTATCCTTTCCTGGAATGACCTCCATTCTAAAACAATGTGTCTGCATCTTGGTGACCCAACCTGCCACTCTGCGGGAAACTTTATCTAGGCCCTTGCTTTCGAATATAGCCTTTAGAGGTTTGTGATCTGTGCGGATTACAAATTCTGCTCCCCACACAAAATTCCTGAATCGTTCTACAGCCCAGAAGCACGCCAATGCCTCCTTTTCAATAACCGAATATCTCACCTCTGCTCCCTTGAGACCTCTCTATGCATGTGCTATCACCTCTTCAGACCCATCATCCTGCTTCTGAGATAATACCGCCCCGAATCCATACTCACTGGCATCTACTGTAATGATAGACAGTCTTCTTGTGTCAAAACATCCTAAAGGACGAGCTAAGTTTATATCTTCCTTTATTCTTTTAAATTCCAAGTCACATTGATTATTCCACTCAAAATCAACACCTTTCCTCAGAACTTTTCTCATCTCTTGCACTTTGTCAGCGTAATTTACCACAAATTTTTGATAAAATTCCGTCATTCCGAGAAAAGACCTCAATTCACTCTTATTACAAGGTCTCTCCATCTACCATCTCCTCTTTGGGTCTAATCCCGTCCCCCGATACTTCATGTCCCAAATAGTCCACGTTTGTCACGGCAAACTTGCACTTCTCTTCTCTCAGCGTGATACCCCTATCCTTAAATATCTTTAACACTTGGTACAGATTCCCATCATGCTCCTCCAAAGTCGCTCCACTCACCAATACATCATCTTGAAAACAGAATACCCCCTTCACTCCTCTCAGAAGGCGATCCATTATTTTCTGAAATACAGAGGAGGCAGATGCCAACCCAAAGGGCATCCTCCTAAACTGGAACACTCCCTCATGCGTCACAAACGCTGTGACCTTTCTGCATGTCTCCTCTAACTCCACCTGATGATAGGCCGACGTCATATCTAATTTGGAGAAATACTTCCCCCCCACCGATCATGGTCAGCAACTCACCCATGTTGGGTAGCGGGTGCCTGTCCACTAACACGCACTTATTCAACTCACGCATATCCACACACAATCTTATGTCCCCTGAACTTTTCTTCACTACTACGACTGGGGAAACCCACTCAACACCCCCAGCTCTCTCAATCACTCCTGTCTTTAATAATTTTTGCAATTCTTGTTTAACACTATCCCACAAAGCAAAGGGCACCGGTCTGAGTTTGGCTACGGTGGGCACACTCCCGCTTTTTAGCAATATTTGATGCTGAAAACCCTTTATTCTTCCCAAGGTTTCATCAAATACTTTACCAAACTCTCTCGCGTATTTGCAGGACATCGTGGATGCCTCTGACACTTGCAAAACTTGCTCAGGGTGGTTGGGATCTAGTCTGATTCCTAAATTCTTCTGCTCTCTCCATCCCAATAAGGATTGTCCTTTTTTTGTTACATAGACTTTCCCATCACAACTGCGACCTTTAAATTCAAATCTACTCCACACATATCCTAGTAAATCAATCTTATCTCGGTTGTAGCCTCCCGGATTTATGTCAGGTTCAGACAACGCTGACACCTTCCGCTTCAACTCGTCTTCAAAAACACTCCTGGACACTAACGTAACTTTTGATCCCGAATACTCTCCATCACACACTTTTTTCCTCAACCCTATCGGGACTACCGCTCTTCCCCACCTGAATAAAATCCCATCCATGACAGACAACTCATCCTTCACTTCCCAAAACGGCTTCACCCCCTCTGCCAGGTTCGCTTTAATCGGCCATGCCGTAGACACCACATAAGGAATTACCTTGCTCATGGTCTCATCCTTCCTCACCTCATCCAGCCACTCCTGTTTGGACACAATACCGTCGGTATTGATAAATACTCGTCTTCAAAAACACTCCTGGACACTAACGTAACTTTTGATCCTGAATCTGCCATCATTGACACCTCACACCCATTCACTGCCACCACGGCATATGGCCGCTCACAATCATCCGTGTTTCCACCACTGGCTACAACATTAACTGTTCACAATAACATTTGTCAATGCCAACGCAGTGTCTTCTTCTGACGATTCCCCATCAGCCTCATCCTCCACAAACAGGATCTTCCTTTGCCCCGTCTGGCCAAATTGATAGTTCTTGCAACACGTGGAAATATGTCCTCTCCTCTTGCATTTATTGCATACCGCCCTTCGCCCTAGGCACACTACAGAGGATGCAAAATGCGTTGCACTGGCACATCGATAACACAATCTCTCGCCCCTTTTTTCCTCTCTCTTTTCACTTCTCTGAGCCGACACTTGGTTTCTCTTCTCTTCTGCATTGTTCCTCTCCTTCTGCTTGTTTCTTCCTTTCCTTTTGTTCTTTCCTTCACCCACACTCAGCACCTGCTGCCTGTTTTCCTTTGACTCACTTCCTTCAGTCTTGGAGAGCTTGGCAACACATGCCAGTGAGTGCTCCACCCGCTTGGCCAAGTCCAACACCTCATCCAGATTTGGCTCGTCCTTCAGCCAAAGTTCCTCACGTATTTTGTTCGAGCGGCAATGCGTCATGAATTGATCGCGGATATGCTCATCGAAACTTTCTTGAAATTTGCACGTCAGTGCAAGGTGACGGAGAGCGGTGACAGTCTTCGACAGATTCCCCGTGAGCCTGAATCCGCATGCGGAAGTTATACCGCTCCAAGATTGTACTTCTTTTGGGGTTGAAATGCTTATCTAATTTGAGCAGTGCCGATTCAAATTCATTCAAGTCATCTCCGCTTCCATCACCTACCAACTGAGGAAGTGGCTCGAAAATCCTCTGTCCCTCATAACCTAGGAAGTGTAATAACAATGCCACTTTTCTTTCACTAGAATATGCTGTTCCGCCAGCTGCCCTCATATAGTGCATAAAACCTTTTTGCCACTGGGGCCAAGCAATCTTCGCCGCACCTGGAGTGGCCATGAAAATGGGCGGCCAGATATGCCAGGTAACGCTGCCATGCTTCTGTACGAAAATGTACTCCTCCTAGCTCGATCCTTACAAGAATTGTTGCACCAGTTCAACAAGGCGTGTATCCGCCGTGACAGTTCACCTTTGGAACTCAATGCAGTAAGAAATCTTTTTTCTCCTGGACATCCGCTAGGGACATACGGTAGCAAAGTCTGGCGTCTTCCCTACGCTGTGCGAGTGTGGGCCGGAATCAGCAGGAGCACTAAACGGAGTTGAAGGCACTTACTTGCACAAACGTTGCAGGGACACGGTGGTCGCTCGACGCTTCGAAAGCGGAGCGACCTTCCCTGAGGCCGTGATCACTCAACAGCTGCTCGGCGCGCTGCTAGGAAGCGGTGCAGTCCTCCTTGAACTTCTCCCTCGGCAGCTTCGGTCGTTTCTTCAGGGATGCCGGAATGGGGCCTCAGCATCCGTCGTTGTGTGTGGCGGGCCGCTCAACGCAAAGAGGAGGCGGAGCAGCCCACTGCCAGTCGATTATTTCTCTGGCGGCGCCGACACTTCTCCCAGCAGCGGCTTCTATCTCACGGAGCACTTCCAAACTCCGTCCTCCAGGCTGCTCAGAGGAAGCACGGGCGGATCAGACGTCGGGGCGATGCGATCGCCTGCTGCGGGCCGCGACTCAACGTTGGCAGATGCAGATGCTGGGGGTCTCCTTTGACCTGTCTGCGGGACCTCACTTATCCCATCCTCGTCGCCATTGTTATGAAGAGGCTGGCGCAGTCAGGTAAGACATGTAACAGTATTTATTTAGGTTACATATAAGGGAAGACGACCCCCAACGATCAGAGGCTCCTCTCCTTCAGCACTTTCCTCCAACTCTTCCACTTAGAACATTATCTGTAAGATTCAACCAGAACATTCCATGACATCACACAGGGTTAAGACATCATATAGGGAGAGCAGGGAGCTTTCAGTGCTTCCCTTAAGACATCACAACACAGATGATGGGACAAATGGAGGAAAGTGGACTATGGACTAAGAGTATGTTAGTTACTGCGATGAGTAACCCGATTACTCTTACGTCCCATCCCCTTCCTCCATACTGTATGGGTGATTACAACTAGCCCCAGGGTGGAGAGGGGACCCTCCTTAAGAAAACAAGTTCCTTAATGCTGCCTGCCAGAATGCTGCGTCTGACCTGGAGCCGGCATCCCAAAAGTACTGCCTGCAAAGAGCAGAGGGGCTGGCATCAATGGCTGCCCTGCTAATGACACGCCCCCTCCGCCTCAACTTGCCGTCAGAGCACCTGTTGGAAGGCTGCACCGAATGGGGTTCAGTTGTGACGTGCTGACCCAAGCCGGCTGCTGAGAAGGAGGCCATGGGGCTGTCAAGTCTGTTGGAGGCATGGGAGCCAGTGTTTTGGGCATTGGCATAGGAAGCTGGAGATATACGGGAGCCGGAGGTGCAGGAACCAAGGGCGGAGTGGCCGTGGGTGCTAGCAAAAGCAGAGGGAGTATGTCCATGAGGGGGATGGCTTTTCAAGAAAATCCATCTTCATAGTCCAGTGGAGTGCTTGGAGGCACGGGGCCCTGAAGGATTCCGGCGGCCTGAACCCCATTTGTCTTATTGCCTGCGGGGAGAATAGGCCCTGTGACGATGAAGGGTATGCCGTGGGCCACATACTTAGCGAAGACTAGTCCGACCTGGAAACTCTTCCCCAACCTGCTCCCTAAAGGGGGATGGCGTCAGACGAGTCACCATTTTATCTGGCCGGCAGCCATTTTGTCGGGTTGCGCGTTGTGTGCCTGTGTCGTGGTGCTTGCTGCGTTGGGCCCCGCCTCTTCCAAAACATCTGGCGGGCGAGGCCTACCCTGCACCTCAATATGGGGCCTGGTAGGCGGATTGCTGCCAGTAGTGCTGCATACAGGCACCCCCTCAGACGTCTGTCTGGGAGTGGGGGTTAGCCTTTCCGCCTTACCCTGGTTAAGGAACCTTGTGGCCCCTCCACTCAGTCAACGGTAGGATCGCACAACCCCTGGGCATTGCAGCCAGTAGCTGTAGTAGCACCCTCAGTACCTGCACTGGTACAGTGCCCTGGAAGGTCCCTTCCGTGCCTGTGTCCCCTGGACTGTGGGACATTTTTACCCATGCATCCAAGCCCTACCATAAAACTGTGCAGTACTGGCATGGAAAACATCATGATGGCCAGAACTCCCCAGAGAGTGCACAGGGAAAACATGAAGAATAGGCTGCCACCCATTTTTGCCTAATTTGTGAGCACAGGCGGGCACTGCCTAAAACCACCATTGGGCTACACACACAGTAGCCTGAAACCATTGGGAATGGCAATGCTGATTGCCAAAAAGCAACTCAGAACTGTGGGGAATTCATTTTCTTTATCCCAAAAATGGTTGCAATACCGGTACTCACAACTATCAGAAAGCCGGCGTTTTAAAACCACCAGACTTGTGTAAAACTAAACAAATGAAACAAAACCAGGCCAAGGAAAGACTTGCTAAGAGGTGGAAGAATGTAAAACTATATTCTGAAATGACTTGAAGGAAGTAATTATTTAATGTATAGGTAAAAATTGTAAATTTGATTTAAACTGGGAACTAAAGTGACATTTAGCTGAATTCTGCCTGACAACTACCCCCGACGGGAGAAACCTGCTCAGCCACTCTTCCCAGGCCTAGCTGCATCCTGCTTCCCCACCAAAAGGAGTTGACACCTCTGATTAGATTAGGGGTGGAGCACCTGGGAACTGGAAGGGACAGAACAATGCAACTTCCTTGACTCGGGCAAATGTTATATTGGGGGCGTCGTAAAATAGCTTCCTCTTGGGAGAAACTGGGAGGCAGCTGTGCCTCTGAACAAGCTGGCTTGGGGGAAGTGGATAAACCAGTTATTCCACCATGTGATGTGGGAAGCCACACCCCTTTTTGACCATGGCATACTTTTAAAAAGATGGATAATTCATAGTACGGGCCTGTCAAAATTATATAAATAATATCATTATTCTTGTGATTTTTCTGTGCACATTTTAAGAGGTGTTAGGACCCTGTGTTATGTTCCTGGGGATAGTAGCGAAAAAAAAGGTTGTTACTCCAAATATATGCATGTTAAAAATCTGACACTTTATCATCTGTAACCCATATCCCTGGTGCACATTTGTGTAAAATCTGGAAAGGTTTAGAGGTCGTTATCTGGATGAAAAGGGGAGAATTCTGTCATCAGTGGACACGACATCGTACAAAGACAGGCATGGGATGGTTTGGTGCTACAGAAAATGTTAACTGGACCTATAATATTAGAAAAATGGTACATAGATAAATATGTATTTGGATCAGAAATAGATGTGTGCAATTTGACAAGGGGAGGTTCCTCTGACCATAAAACCTACAGCATCACTCTGACACTCCATTTCTCCCCCCCAATCAAGGGAGAGGCAAGCTGGGCCAATGACAAGTAGAGGGGCAGGCTTAGCTAGGCCCAGGCACACACCCATTTTCAAAACACATAAAAAGACTGCTGGGACAGGTAGAGACATTCAATTCCATTTGCTGCGGAGCATGCTGACCGACGACTTCACATCCAGAGATCCAACACTTAGACGTCCAAGCTAAACAAACTACAGAACTTTGAACCTAGAAGGCCCACTGCAAGCAAAAGTATTCTCAGCAGGCCTTCAGAATCCAGCAAACCTAACCAAACTATTCAACAGCCGGGTGAGCTGTTTGAATTCTGTGCCAAGAACTTTTGCCAGTACCCAGAAAACAGTGTTACATCCAGAATCCACTTGATCCGGACCGGAAGCAGACCAGAGATCCAGAGAACCACAGGCCGCTGTATCCAGAGAGCTGACCCAGATCGCTGTGAAGTGCCGAGACCAGAACCGGAGTCCAGTCCAAAACCTGACCAGATCCATGGCGAGGCCCATTCCTGCCCAAGATATATTGTGAGTACCGCCAGAACTGTGCATAACCCAATCTGTCATTTGTAAAGCTGCACAATTGTCACCTGTCAATTCTGAAGCTGCAAGCTGTCACTTGTCATTTTGAGTTTTACTTTAAATCCAAAAATCTACCGTTATTAAATCGTCCGTATCTCTGGAACCGTTTGGGCTAGGAACGAAATTTAACTTTCATCTGAAAGCTTAGAATCCTACTCCCTATACTTTTCCGTAATCGCGAGACACGCACTCGCGAAATTTACCGCAATTTGCGATTTTGGCTCAATTTCTCCACTTGTCAAAATAGCAGCTCCATTCTTTCCTTTGTTAGAATCCGTTTGCAACCTGGTAATAACTCAGAGCATTGCTAAAGGGAGCCTGAATTAATACCAACAAGCATCTCACTCACCCTGAACCTCTAGAGGGAATTAAAAGCAATTTTAGCACCTTTTCACTTCCCTGCAAACCACATTAAAGTAATTCGCCTGTGTGTAAAACTCATCCCCGTTTTCTCCAAGCTTGCTGGGGGAACTGGAACTGTGTATTGCATTATAAAGTGTGATTTGTTGGGATTCTTGGAGACTGTGCTCTCCTTCCACTTCTTGTATTGCATAGGGTGGGGAAGTGAATTGTCAAAAGAAAAAGTGATCATATTACCTTTTGCTAAAATCATAAGTTATTTCTGTACTGCATTTTATTCCACCTTGCATTTCCTTGAAACCATCAAGCAATTTCAGCTACCTCATCCTCTACACTACTCCTAAGTAACCAAATCAGTGTACCCCTGTAACATTATCCATTGTTGATCACGGTCATATTCTGAAGTGTGATATCAGTTATCAAATTATTTATAAAGTGTGATAGATATATATTGTTGAATTGTCTGTCCAAATAAACCTTTTGAATTTGCAAAACCAACCTACTTCTTGGCTCAGTGGGATTCTAAGAGGGGGGTGTTATACAAGGGTTGTCATCCAGAATACTGAACTGGACATAATACATCAATAAAGGTTTTCCTCAGTATCCCAGACTAGGCATTGACTTAGCTGTAGTGTTGATTGAATATCGCTTACAGGACAGAGACAACTTTGAGGGGTGTGTGGTGCATACAGGGTCCCTCCTTCGACATATGTCCAGTACTAGGGCGTAGACCCGGTAAGAGCCTTGTGGTCCCTTAATCGCAGTCTGTAGGATCTCACGACCCCTCAGCCCGATGGCTTAGAGCTGAAGCAAGCAGCTTTGGTGCCTGCCCTGGTACCAGGACCTGAAAGGTCCCTCCCGCTCCTATGCTTCCTAGGGGATGGAGCCGCTTTTGCAGGGTACGTGGTGCCTACAGGCACCCCCTCAGACATTTGTCCAGTACGGGGGTGTAGCCCTTTTGGCATAGACCCGGTAATAGACCCTTGCAGCCTTCAGCGCAGTGTCCAGTAGGTTCTGGCGACCCCCTCGGCCCGATGGCCGGTAGCTGCAGCAGCCTCGGTAGTTGCACTGGTACCAGGACCTGAAAGGTCCCTCCCGCTCCTACGTTTCCTGGGGGAGTCGCCGCATTTGAGGTACGTGGTGTGTAAAGGCGCCCCCTAAGACATCTCTCTGGAACTAATGCGTAGCTCTTCGGTGTATGTACGGTAATAGTGCCTTCTAGCCCCTTATCACACCGGTAGGATCTAGCGACCCCTCTGCCTGGCGGCCGGTAGCTGTAGTAGCCTTGGTACCTGCACTGGAACAAGAACCTGAGAGGTCCTTCTCGCTCTATCTGCAGATGAAAACAGTGCCCCTACCTTGGGCCTGGACCTGTCCTGGCAAATTCCTCTAGCTTACGAAGAGCCCCGTCCACCGGGCTACCCTGTTCTTCAGAGTGCGTTGTAAGCACATTTTATGTGGTACAGGACTCCCAGCCATGGTCAGGGCAGCAGAGGCGGAGAGCGTGATGAGACATTGGGAAGAGGCTGAGCACCTGCTGGAGCCTGCTGATGCGACTGTGGCGGGGAGGAGCATGGCAACAGAGGTATCCGATTGAAGAAAAAGAAAATACTTACCAGGGGAAGAGCGCGTGGAATTACAAGGCTGGAGGCCTAACCCAAGAGCGCTGGTGAAAGCTGTCCGATCCCATCGACGCAGGAAAAAGGCCTGGGGAGTGGCGCATGTGGGCAGAGTCAGGGGAGCCCATGCTCCCAGGGCCGCTCCCCTCTGGATTTAAAGGGAGCAGAGGTTTTTTCAGGTGAAAAAGGTTCCGTCTCCCGTCCCTAGCAAGGGACACCCATACAGTATGGAGGAAAAGGGGACAGGACGTAAGAGTAACAAAGAGGAAGGTCTTGAGGTGCTTCCGGAGATGGTTCTCCTCCAGTTTCAGAAAGGCAGGAAGGCTGTTGCAGAGGGAGGCCCCAGCCAAAGTAGAATAATATGCCACCCGATGAAGCCATAACACCTTCCCAGCAAGTTACACGTGTAGAACGGCCCGATGCATCCCAAAAGTTGCATTTGGATAGAGTGTTGAGTGACCTGGCCACATATGCATCAGTGATGATTGCCTCATCAATTTTCGGACCCAATAGCTGGTCTACCTCAAATGGCATATCAAGTACTTTGGCAAGCAGATCTGGCCCAAAAGAATTGCACTTCAACAATGCTCATTTGCTAAGCACTGTCCCATTGCCAATTTGTGAAAACCCAATTTCTGATCTGTCCACCGCTACATTTGTGTGGTTGGACCATTCTTCTCCCTCACATAATATCACAAGTGCCTCTTTACGCTTGTCCTCCAAGTGTTCTAGTATTGAAGCCATTCTATTCCACAATCATATTGTGCCATGATTTCCAATGAGTCTGCTTCTTTTGCGGTCATCGCCCCAATAGCTAGGATATTCTTTTTGAAAGCAGCCACCTTCCTGCTTTCATTTTCTGGTGGAATGGAGCACTTGGAGCCCTGGGTGTTGCTTTGGCCCTGCTGCTGAAACCGCAGATTGTAGGGTTGGTTGAGATGTCAAGCATTTGGGGGAAGATACTGGGTGCTCTGAACCCTCCCTGCCGGAACCCACCCACCCCCACCAACAAGAGTCTGGCATTGAGTGCCAGTTCAGAGTTTTTTTCATAAGGAGAACCTCCTCCCAAACATGATCCAATATTGGTGTTGACATCATATTTGTGCTTTTTCTGCATAAGAACCAAAATTAAATCATGCATCTTTTCTGAAGGTGTCAATCCAAATTCTTGACATGCCTTTGCCGTCATTGTATAAAAAGCTCCAACTTCATCAGGAGATGACTGCTTCGGAGGCTCACCTGGGATGGGATCCATGCCAGTATCCGTCGTCCCAGTCATGCCGCATGGAATGGGTTGTAGTGGAATCTCAGCCACAACTGCATCTGTGTCTGTTGGCAGCTCGCCTTCTTCCTGTTCTCTAAACGGGGAGAAAAGTGGCCCGAGAACCATGTGGTAAGTCACATGGTCTCACAAAAAAAACCCCACAGGCTATGTTCTTTACCATTTTAATACCAGTGTGTGGGGCAGGAGAGCGTGATCGCCCATGTGGGGAGGTCTGGTGATCTTAACCTTTTCCGTCATGATGACCCATCAGCTGATTAAGTAGGTGTTGCATCAATGGTAGTTGCTGGTCTAATTGTGCTACCAATTGTTGGAGCGAAGATAACTACCAGCAGAGACAGCAGCATCTGCAGATTTACTATGCCTGGATTTTGTTGTGGGGCCAACACGTCTTGGTGGAAGCTGTAGGTCTGAGAAATCTGACAAGACTAAAGTATCCCTGCTCAAAATCCATTTGATGTTCCAGAATTTTTTCTGGCAAGATACAAGTGACAGTTCTTCAGCAGGCTGTGAAAGGGAGGTCATTGGGATTTTTTGAATTATAGGTGGTTCTTCTGCCTCCTTCGTAGCTGTGTCTTTGCAGTCCTCATTTGCAGGCTGTTCTGCATATTGTTGCAACAGCTTTTTCTTTGCCCTTCTGTTTTTTCCTCACAATTCCTGTAAAGGTTTTGCTTGGTTAGTCAACAACGCAGACTTTTGCATCATCGCCGGTGCAACCGACGGTGTTATTGGACGGGCCTCTGGCTTTTTAACTTGAATCTGACCAGAGTCGGTTTCGCAATCGACGACGAGCCTGCCAACGTGATCTTATGTACTGACGAGGTTGTCGATAGGGTGTAACAGAAAATTTCACTGTTGACTATATTTCGTTGTCATGGGTTTCAGTGTTGTGAATGAGTGTTTAGGTAGGGTTGTCGGTGATACTTCCTGTAAAGTCAACGAAGCAGTGGATTGTGCCCTTGACAGAGCTGATGGAGCTCCAGCTTTTGTTGTAGACGGGCATTTTACCGTCAATGGGGTCAGAAGTTTAGGTTTGGCCTGGGTTGATAAGATGGCAGTCAACGTGGACATGGTCTTAGCCATGTGCACTGGTATATGTACCGTCAACCACACAGTGTACAAGCTCTTATCTGAATCAGTCTTATGCATTTATTACCACATTTGTCAACAAATTGCCAGTTTGTGCAGCAAGGGCTGTTTTTTCCACCCTCTGCTTTTTAGAGAAAGATGGGAGCCTCTCCAATGAGCAGAGGGTTTACTAGTGCCCCTTATTGCCATGGTTTTAGAGGGCTCTGCCTCTGATGGAGGGTACTTGCCCTCATTTAGCAAACACACAAGGAGCCTGTGCCCATCTTATGGTTTTAGCACTAAAAGTGGGGCATATTTCGCAATCTTCTGGTGTATGGTTGGGCTAGAGGCAATAATGCACTCCGTATGTCATCGCTCATACACATTTTTGATTCTACAGGTCTCACATGGTTTAAAGAGAAGACTACTTGGATTTCCAATTTTAATCGCTCCCACTTATCTGAAAAACAAAGGTTGACGTCACCTCTAGATAGAATTGTAGTCAAGTACAGTTTTCTACAGGGAAACTGGGTTAGAGGACTCCTCAGCACAACATGTGGTTAGAATCTGAAGCGGGCATAAAGGGTGGGGCTGGACACTTAGCGTTACATTCACTGAGCCCAAACACACCCAAAAAAGGACAGCGATGGGCTACATTTCTTTATTGTCTAATGTAATACTGAGGATTCTCGCACAACTAAAGCATGTGAATCCTTTAAAGATCCAATGCTGGAGAAAATACAATACCAGAGGGGCAGATCCATTCGGAATGCTTCACCATCAAAAAATGAAGACCATATACAGAGGTAAATATACAGTGGGCCATGTGATCGCACAGAGACATGGCTTATGACTACACACAAACGATCCATTTTGTCTCCATTTCTGTACAGTGCAGTCTTTCATTAGGAATCTGATGTTAAGTTATATTTCTCCTCAATTGGTTAATGTTTCTTTAGCTGCTCCATCTTTGTATATCCCTTCAGTGTCTTCTTCAAGTCTGCAAGGGTTATTGCTTTTAATGTTTTAGTTTACAGGTTTAAAAAGGTTAAACTATTGGATAAAAACCATCACAAGCTCCCTTCTTGGTGGCCATGCATACAAATCTAAAAAATAAAATCGGATCACAATAACCAATGCAAACAAATTAAAAGATATATAGGACTTAAAGCAAAGGTCTCCATTGTCATTACTACATTAGACTAACAGGGATCTGACCTTTAAAGTTCTTCCTTTCGTATTACACGCTCTCAGATGCTACAGTAACACACCTACTGGATAATTAGATTTTGCACTGCAATAAGTCTTCCTTTGACCAAGACAATAACGACAGGATAATTATTTTAAATAAAACCAAAACACAGATCTGTAAAGCAGTTTTTATTAGGACTAGTTTTCTCTTGTCGAATGGATCACCTCCTGGGGGAACTCCTAACGAAGCCCCTTTCAAAAGGTCAAATGCTCTAGTACATTCTTTTGAGCCGCAAGTGGGCAATTATTTTAGGTTTTAGCCCACTAAGTGTGCTAGCTTACTCTGCTCAGGCTGAAAGCAATTCAAGTAGTGAAGTCATGGAAATGGTTTACCGTGCAAGTCAATACATTTGATCAAAAAGTCTGAAAGCAGGATAAAAATATTTTGTACCTGTTCAAAAGGAGAACTCATTAAAGTGAGGCAACCAAGTATTTTTGAATAGTAGTCAACCTTGAGTTTCATATTGTCTGATGGCTCGAACGGTTAGAATCAACGTTTTCCTCCCTTCAGTATGAAATCTCAACAAAAGGGTAAATTACCCGCACCAGAATCATTGGAGTCCACAGAATTTGCTTCCTAGAATGCCCTCTGAAAATTCATTTAAAAATAGAGATGCTATTTTCAGAACTGTAAAAGCCATAAAAATGCAAAATATCTTAGGCTATTTCTTTTGTTTAATCAAAATTACTCCTTTAGGGTCACAAAAATATAACATTTAACCAAAGTTTTGTCCATATAATGATCAACAGATTAAACAAAGTGACAGTGTTTCACTTTCTACCCAGCCAGAAATCTCTTCTACAACAGGCCCAATGCAGCAGATCCAGACATCCAGGGACATGGATTGCAGGTAGGGAGGCAATTTGCCTTTACGATTCTCAGTCAATGAGTGCTAGACCTCAATTGTTTTCAATCTGCTCAAGATCCAAATCCCCACAGTCAATAGGAAAGATGCCCTCTTCAGTGCTTTCACAATCACTTGTGTCGTCCTCACTCTCAGCAGCTTGCTCATATTCCCTTGGGTTGCGCCTCACATGTGGGCCATAATGCCTAGCTTCCTCCAGCTGTTCCTTCATTGGGCTGGACCCAGGGGTTACAATGTTCATAAGGTCACTTGAGTCACAAGGGGAGGACACGATTGTCTTCATGTGTGGGTCATCAGTATCTTCCTCGTAGTCCAGAGAACAAAGGCTTTTTGAATTTTTCAAAGTCTGCAAGTGAAAAGAAAAAATGTATTAGATACATCAACCTTTAAATCTATGTTCTTTCACAAATTAAAATCATGTGTAGTTCCGACATGCCCCAAGAGCATCACAGCCCCTTTCTCTACCAAGGCATCCATACACAGACTTTATCATATGGAAATTCTGCATGCTCACCACCAAAGGAAGAGCTTGCATGTTCCGTGCATTGAGGATTCTAATGCATGATTAAGATGGACAGTACTAATGTAAGGTTCTGCATTCAAAACCGTATCCATCAGCTGTTCAGAAGCATTCGGCCTGTTTTCAATTAAGACTTTGTCCTTCACCTCTTCCCAAGCCCCTCCATCTTGAGATGGTCAACCAGTCAATTAGTTCAGTCACCATAGACGCCAATGATATTTTTTTCCTGCATTAATGGGAACTTTTCCAACTAGGATCAGTTATGTTCAACTCCCCCCCGGTCCCTCCACCCCGAGTGGCATAGAGGGCAGCATGGCCTGAAGAAATGCAAGGGCCAGGCTCATACATGAAAAGGTAAAAAAAAAAGTGGTCACTTGCCTCTGAACAGTTTGGAAGTCGGAACATCAGAGGGGTTCTAATAAGTTTAACAAGTACATATCTGACGCTTGGTGTGCTAGATAACCTAAAATATGGTTAGGGTTGCTGCACACCGAGCCTAAAGGTTCTACTCCAGACCTCCAGAGTTGGGTAAACACAGGGTGGCTCTGGTTAATTGCGCTAGCCTGGAAAGCAGTATTTTCTTGGCAACAGAGGAAAGAACTCCAAATCTTAATATAAATCCACGCAAGTATCTTGATGTGCTCAATAAACTGCAATTTGAATTCAGTGTGCATCAAAGGTTTTCAGCCTACACATTCGACAAAATGGTCTTTGTCAAGGCAAGGTTGGTTTTAAGTAAAGGCCTGGTTTGCCGATACTAGGAAGTCTTGTAGCTAATAGTGATCCTTTTCCTGCGGCAATAGCATATTGGTTTCCCAACCCCGCCCCCCTCCCGGCACATAAAAGATGAAGAATGGAAATGTATATTCTAGAGATTAATAACAGATATATGTTCTGCCTTGACATGTTGCCCATTATCAATCATATACAATAACATACATTAAATGGTCATAAAGAAATACATACCTTACAACATAAAATACATTAAAATGCCAAATTAAATTTCATGAATCTCAAACACTGAATAATCTCTGAATCCCCATGTCAAATTGACATTAAAACATTAATAAAATAATGAATCCCATATAAGCAATCAATATACCAGAGGACCCTTTGGCAATTTCCCTTTCAGGGATTAGTCCACCATTGTCCATTATTTTATAATCTCAATGTTTTTTTTAAACTCCTTCCAAATATGAAGTGCTGCAATTGAAATGACCGATTCTGCTCCCCATAGAGTACTCCAAAACAGGTCCGAATCAAATAAGGTCCTATGCACAAATCTCCCAAAGCTTAGTTTATAATGGTGCGACAGGCTACTATATTACACTGTGCAAGGACATGTCTAGTTCTTTCCTCTTCATAACACCCCCCCCCACCCTCCGTTAGCAAAATCTTCCTGACCCGTGTCAACCACAGAATTTTTTGCTTTACTGGTGGATTAGGCTTCCCATATACCTCAGTGAGAACCTTTTTTCTACACTCACAATCTACTCTTTTTAAGGGTGTCATGTTTAAGACACTATAGGGTCTTAACGTTATCCTCTATGACAACTTTTGGCACATTCTGCCTATTGTTGCTGGGTTGCCCTTGGAGCTCCCTTTTTAACTTTCTCTGGCCAACTACAGTTCAAGTTATCCCATTTCTCATTTTAACTAACATTTATGTTAGTACAAACTTACCTTTAATGGCTAGTGGCAGCGAACCTTTTCATTAATTTGGTGCACCTTTACTGCGGTTAAAGGCACCCATGAGTGCTCATTTTATCAAAAAGGCCCCTGCCTTCTTTTGTCGCCATTTCAGTGTTCCTTGTCCTTTCGTGTTCCTTCCCCTGAGCTCCGGGATGGGAAAATAGTTTATGTTCACTTTATCTTCGGCAGGTATCCCGTCCATGCTTCAGAGTGTCTGATGTCAGTAAGCGCTGAGGAGTCCAAATCTCTACAGCCCTATGTGTTCCAGCCTGACAGAGAATCCAGTTCACACTGGGAGGTGGGCTGTCTTGACCCTCCTCTCCCCCACCACCCCACCACAAGTTTGAATGTTGCATGGCTGTTTGATACTGCATCCAAGTCCAATCCTCAAAGCTGAAGTAGTCGACCACTGGAACCGCAACCGAAAAGGATGAAGAAAACGCAGCTCTAGCGATTTCCACTGACCACGGAGCCTGCCGTGTAACCGGAGCCTGCAGTTAACCTTCCTTTCAATCAACTTGGGGACTCCCCCACCCATCCCCCCAAAAAAAACAAAAAAAAAAAAGAAATTAAAACAAAAAACAAACCACCCTTACCCAGAGCCTGCTGAGACCCACCACTCACCTCGAGCCATCCCACATTGTACTGCGACCTTGCAGGGCTGCAATACGCCTCTGGGACATTGAGCGGTGCGCTTCTGAATTCCGAATCTTACTGGATTTCGAGATGTGAATAGAGTCCAAAAAGTCCCCTCACCAGAGCGCTGGACCTTGCAAACGACGAGACTGACAGGCGAGATTCTGTCTTCTTCTGTGCTCCTGAAAAGGCTTCAAATCCATAGAGCCAGGTTTCAAATCCACAGAGCCACGTCCAGCCAAAAAAGAAACCCTTGCCTGAAGCTTTGTGTCGATCTCCGCTTAAAAAGTCCATCCGGGGTCCCTATCCTCCTGACAAGGAATGCAGTGCCTTGGTTTTTCGCTGCAGATCCTGAAGTCCCCCCAGCTGCAATCTTCTGTGTTGAGGTACTGTGGTGGCTTGGGTATTTACTTAATCAAAACTACACGTGAATCACAAGAGTTATGTTTTTATTTTTGTAGTGGGAGGTCCAGTTCACTCAGGCCCACTGCTGGAATCCTCCTATGGTGTCTGAAGCACCTGGACCCTCAACTAACGTTGAAAGTAGAATACTCAATTGTTTGAACAGGCTTCCTCAGGAACTCGGACTGCCTTCAACTGAGCCCTCTCTCACCCTGCCAACAGCTGGCTCCTAGACCACCTCCACAGAGAACTCCTGTCATAGAATTGGGATAGGGTGGATACTAAAAGAGGTCTGCCTTGAAAAGAAGTGTTGAAAATGTACTTGCTTGTAAAAGACTGATAACACGCTCTGAGAGTGAACAGTTACAAAAGGTCTTACCTTGAAAGTGTTCTGCCACTGTAAAAGTATAGTTAAGTTATTACTTACCATCAATATGTTTCACCATTCTGAGTAAGTGTACTCAGTTTCTAAGTAAAATAAACTGTCGCCAGGATAACCCCAAAGGGACAAGACATCGTCTAGAATTCCTCTGTGTTCCTCGGGTAGAGGATTTCTGCAGTGTCTGCCAGAACATTGAGTTCCCCTGGACCGTGCTGCGACACTAGGAACATGTTCCGCTTGAGCTCCCACTTCCAAATTTTTGAGGATAGCCTGGACAGACGGAGAGTGCGTTTGGCTCCCTGCTCGTTTAAGTAGAACATGGCAGTGGTGTGGTCTGAGGACTTGCACCATTTGGCCTATTAAATGCAGCTGGAAAGCGTGTAGGGCTACCCTAGTAGTTCAGGGCTGTGACCTGTGCCCACAGGAAATGTGGTGATGGTAATGGGCTCCCATCCGGAGAGTGAGGTGCCTGTTGCAAGTATTGGTTGGACTGGTGGATCATGAAAGGGTTTTTAGATCGTCCCACTGACCATGCTATCCCCAATTGTCCTACTAAATACCATATAGACTTCTATAATTCCACCATATTACAAACCCTTAGTACCTATAATAACTATACACTATTATAATGTATGAGGCCTGTGGCCACAACCACCACAATAAAGAGTACATACAATGCACCTTCAAATAAGACTCGCCCTGAACACCCAACAATCCAAATGATGTCCGGTGACACCAAAGGTGACCACGGACTTGGCAGCGCCTGCACACCTTTTTTCCACCCAACAGTTCCATGGCAACTTCACTGCACTCCACCACCCACTCTTTCCAAACCCCCTTCTGACCAAATAACTCCAAAAGCGTTTGCCAGTCTTTCCTCACCACAGGCTGTCCACGTCAGCTGCGACTGTCCACAGACCCACATGGAGACCATTTCAAAAATATGAAGCACCGAAGTTTTTGAACATCCAATCAGTGTCCGCGTCCCATGTCCGCGAACATCATGGAAGTGAGTCCACAGACCAGACCCAGATATACTAGTTTTTTTTTTATTTAACCTACCTTTTGGCCATTTAAAAAAAATAAACACGTATTTATACCAAAATGTACAAAAGCACGCTTTCGAGACCAAGCCACCACGCCTGGAACAAATTTGATAAAATCCATTGAGCGATTTGCACTGTAGACGCGAGCAACTTTTTCCCCATTGATTCTATGATAATTTCCCAAAATGTTGCCCCCCCCCTATACAAAACCGCACCAAACTTGACAATCATTCAGAGGTGGCAATATACTATTTTTTTTGCAAAGTTTGGTGAGGATTCGAATAGAGGCAAAGTTAGAAGCCACCCAAAAAGTGCTTGTTCTACGCGTTGAGCAACTTAACCATAACTAACACACACACCTAACTACTTGTCTCTGCAGAATTAGTCGCTGCTCACCTGCAACATCCTATACTAAGCAGCTAGGCGGGGTGCACCAATAAAAATCTTGCAACATATCCAATAGCTAGGTTGAATGCACAAATCAAACTGCTAGATGATATCCGGCACAACTAGACCCCAATACACTTTGAGAGCACAGTCAACACCAATAACCTGGTGCTCCTTAATTAAAAATCCAAGATGGGAACCAGAGTTCAATAAACCCTGGTAACCAGCTCATGCTGGCCAAGAAATATTTCAGCAAGGTTTAAAAAGTCCAGCTGGAAGCCACTTGCTGGGCAAAAAGTAACTTGTTCGCCTCCTTGGTTCTTCACATGCACACAGAACATCGTTTTGTACTCAAAAGGAGTCCATTTATCAGTCGCTAGTGGAGATTACAAATGGAGGCCCGATTTCAGGATTATTCCAATTTGTTGAAGTTCAGCAGTCAACAGCAACCAATAATTGTGAGGAAGCGTGTGACAAAAACAAGCTCACATTTTAGGAAGCATGGTAAATGGCAGGAGTTTTGGCTAGTGTAGGCATGGTATGGACATTTGTCAGGCAGTCATAATGGAAGTACCGGCACAAAAGATGGCAACAGCTAAAAAAAAAAAAAGTGGTGTTATGATGCAGATAAAATAAAAACCAGGTGTGGCCCCACCCCTAGACGTTAGCAGAGGTGAACGTACGTATAAGCTGACAAATGACTTAGTTTAAACATTAGGGATAATGTAGCTGCCCTAAAGAGCAGAATAGGTTGCGTCACACAATGAAGGGCTGGAACTAGAGAGCACATACAATTTTAAAAAAGGATGGCGCAGACCAGGATAGGGTTACATAAAAGTAGCATAGACATGAACATAGGTAGATGTAGATGGCAGTATACATGGGCAGGGACTAGACATATGGCGGTATGCAGCGCATGACACACGAAGAACATGAACATGGCAGAGAGTAAACCAAGTACCGCCATTTTAGATAGAACTGTGTAAGGCCGTCATTCAGAAAATCTGATTTCTAAACTGTTACAGTTCCAAGCCACGCAGTATCCAGACAGAAGCTCGGCTGTCATGGTTATGACAGCCAATAGGTTATCTAAACCACTAAGATAACATTTCCCAGAAGTGCACAGCATGCAACTCTGTTAGTTTGTTGGTAGCAGTGAGGAGATAGATAGCCTTTGATCGTCAGGCACAGGAGGCTACCGTGCCAAACAGCCTCCTAAATACACAGAGCATCAATTATGGATTAGGACCACCTTAGCAAGAGTACGCAGGTGTGCAATTGTAGTGCCTGGTAAATGCCTATAAAAGTCAAAACTGCTGGCTTTGCCAATGTTGGTTTTTCTCAGGAAATAAATGCAAGGAACGCATGAGCGGGCACATTGCTTACAAATCAACTGTCTGAAGGCCCACTAGGTTCACACTTTTACAACATTAGTTGCTTTATAGCTGCAATGAATGCATAACCCTTCAGAAGACAGTCAAGATATAATGGCAGCTCCATAACCGCCCATAGTTGAATGTTTCTGCACGATAGAGATTCAAAGAAGGGGGGTGTTTGGAAGGCAAGCTGCCATAAGGATTATCATGGCCATGTAGGTTCAATGGGTGGCTAAAAAGCTTAAACTCCAACAAGCTGTGTCCTTCACATCCGCCAGTCTGTACTCTTACACCAATACATTTTGTCATAGATGGTGCCAAAGGGCCACCTAATAGCACTAACATTTTAACAGAGCAAAACAACCTGAAACGGGGAGTTCACTGGAAACTTAGCAAGAGGGATTCCAACTGTTCCATGCAGGTAGGATGATGTCTAGTCCTGGGTGAAAGAAGACCCTTAAATAGGATCAACGATTCATAGAGTTTTCACATGAGCACGGCATGCAGCGTTACACTAATGAAATTGAATTTTGTAGCACAAACATTTAAAAAGAAAATGGTTGCTTCAACATTTACCATTCTGCTAACTATCAGATCTCCCTACGCTGTCTTTCAAAGAGGCATGAAGTCATTGCAGTGCTTGCTGCAACCTCCATCTAGTTTTACGAGCCTTGCAGAGCACGAGGACCAGGTAGTTAATAGATAACGAGTGAAGGGAAGAAAGAAGGTAAGGAGGAAAGAGAGAGGGAGACGAAAATCAACAGGTGAAGGGTGGCGTCAACCGTGGCAAATGCGCCAAGTTCCAAGAAGAGAAGACCAGAGTAATAGTGAGCAGTCATGATAAAACTGGAACCTTGAATTCCAGGGGCTAGTGTGTGGCTAGGGCGTGTGTATTGTGTAAGCCAGATCAGTTAGTCCCTACTTCAGTGGTTACAAAAAATATCAACAGAAATCAAGAGCATTACGTTTCCACCACAAACACCAGAGTCCAAAATAGGTTTTAAAATCAAATAATGAACAGATTAGTGAATTAGAACACTGAAAGATACGTAGGAAAAAACATATGTCATTTGACACTGAAATGAATGGAAGTGTAGAGTTTCAAATCAAGTAAAACGTGCCTAGAGGCTCGGCACAACCTTTCATTGCACTGCGTCCATCTGGAAAAGGGTAGAGACTTCAAAACGAATCACCACCCCACATCCCCTGCTCTAAACCATACTAGTCCATCAAAAAGAATTGTTTTCATATTTTTTCAGTCAGGCTATTTTTGCTCCCGAATCACAAACCACAACATAATTCAATGTGGAGGTCTTTTTTCGGTGCACGCAATATTTACACATTGTAGGTATAACGCAAAGGGCCACTACAAGTTAAACAGTTCATATTGTGGGCCGGGGTGTGTGGGGTGGGGGGTCACAGCAATTAGGCGAGTGGCCGCGCTTTAATTTCCATCTCGGTGGCGCTTTCTCAGAATAAAGAAACGAAGCAACATCTGCCCACAACCTTTCTGGTGGGATTACTGCGTGGCATTGCTTAGTGTCAGATGCAGCTGTCTTCATTCGCCGCCATTTATGGGGACTGTGCCAAAGATATAACACGCACGCTTGAAGACTATTTTACAATAGAGGCGTGTTCGGCTTTCAGAAACCAGGGGGTGGCGTGGCATTTAGTGCTAGTTTCCAGGTCAGGAAGCGTGCAATAGTTTCCAAGGCGCCCACAGGGTAAAAAGTATTGAAAAGCTAAAAGCTACAGGCCACATGGAGGCTTCCTTTGCGTCCCTCAACCACACCAAAAATACTTTCCCTCCGGCTACCCTTCGCCTGCGATGCATGGGGAGCCGGGAACACAGCCTCACTTCATTAAATGACATTTTGGGCCTAATTTCACAGTAGTTCCTTTTGGATTGGCAGAAGGAACCGCAAAGCGCCAGATGCTCCTCGTGGCCGCCACCTCTGTGGAGTTTCATTCACTGCTGCAAAAAAGGATTTGGAGCCCCCATTCAAGGCGACGTACCCCCGGCCTGTTCCCTCCTGTCAGAGGACAAAGTGCGGGCTTGTCTGGAGCTCACTTGATGCGTGATTATCATCTGCTAGACCTGCCCACGGCAATCGCCTTGCCTTCTTTCCAAGCCTGCTGGAATTTGAACTTTAAATGGAGGCCCGCCTGGGCAACAAAAGATGAAAAGGTTTTTGGAGGGTGCTGGGGGAGGGTTTGTTCATGCGTTGCGCGGCCTCGCAGCGACCTGGCAGGTTCGAGGCTAGCTGCCGACCGTCCCAATGTGGGGCTCAAGGCGGTGGGCCACTCATTCAAGCTTCCTGCATCCCATTTTCTCCTATTCAGGAAACATGAATTGCTTGGGGTCCTCTTAAAGACATGAAATGTTGATCCAGTGAATGGAGGGAGACCAGACCAACACTTGGAACATGGCCAACGCACGGCCAGCAGCATGGCGTTAATTTCATCCTTGATGGCGGGCGGGATTTATAGTAGCACTGTATTATTTTCACAGAAAAGTGTTAGATTTAGGGTGAAGCAAACTATCCTTAGCACTAGCCACCTCGTGCACATGGGGTGTCTTTGTTCCCCTATTAAAATCAGCTGCCGTTACTAAACGAATACTAGACTGGGCAATATGAACTGTGAGCCCTGTACAATAACTGCACCGACAATAATTCAGGCCTTTCTTTCTAAAGTAAAAGGATGGCTGCAAATGAAACATTTGCAAGCTTGCAAGAGGGCGACAAAAAAAAAAAGTTCATTAAACTGGCCAGTGAAACTGAAAAAAGCTCACCTCTGGCAGGGTTTTGAGATGGTGCAAGCCAACTTCTAGCCTCATTAAACCCATAGACATTTTTGTAGCAGTCCAATTCTGTCAGGCCACGATGCCTTACAGAGGGGGGAAAATGGGGGCAGCAGCTGCACACAGCCCTCTTTCCCGAGCTGGGAGGAGAGTTGTCTTTATCCACAGCTGCCGGCCTGGCAGGAGGCCCAAAGCGCCACCGTTAAGTTTACTCCTAGCGAGGTGTGCAATGGATAATTGAAATAGTGGTTTCTTATATTTTAATACATAGGGTCCGATTCATGTAATTATTTGCGTGTAAAACAGGGATTTGCATGCCAGTTTGCCCGCAAATCCCAATTCGTCCAACAAGGTGTGCGTGCAGAATGGCACACAAAGCCGCATTTTACACACACAATTCCATGAATCGGGGCGATAATCACTATGCGCTTATCGTACTTCAAGTACACAAAGGGGGACCATGTACATTTGAAAAATGTGCTCAGTAGTCTGGTGCAGTCCCAAAAAACATGCTGGGTAAGAGTACACGTTTAAGGCAGAATAACGAACCAAATTTGTGCCACAAAAATCCTTTAAGGCCGCTCGAAAGACAACGAAGGATTACATCCAATAGATCAGGATTATATACCCGGGACATTGCAAGCCACTACCCACCAATTACAATACCCAGCTTCCCTGCAATTCCATACATTCACACCCAACATAATTTCTTACTCGCCAAGAATCAAATATCATTCATCCTGTGTATCCACCATGCTTCCTTGAGGAGTAAACTGCGTTGTGGCTATTACCCACCAGGTAAAGTCATCTGCCGGCTGTTGGTGCTCTAGGAAGTGGGACCTCAAGGGGGCTGCACTGTTTTTACGGCGCATTCTAGACCTGTGTTCCGATATACGAACATGAACTGTTGCACATATTGTAGAGCACAAGGGCATATTCGATGCAGTAAACCACCAGAGCTGTCTTACAATTGGTTGAATTCCGCAATTCCCAATGCCCATGTCCAACCAGAGAGAACCTGGGTTTCTTGGTGAATTTCCACACAGTGCAATTCCCACAGGGAAAGTGGCCTTTAGTGTGGTGTAGGTTCGAGATCAGTAGTGAGGTCGAGGCATCTTAGATTGAGACCGTACTAAGTGGTCGCTCAGATTTTAGGATAGTTTAAGCGCAAACTTCGGTACGGATTCATTAGAAAAGCATGATTGCACTATAGATCAATATCTCCGCACCATTTTATTTAGCTCAATTGTATTGGTATTATGTGTGAGAACACAAACCAGTAAGTCCTCTTTAACATGCCTGATTTGGTGGTAAGAAGTGTTTCACATAGGGTGAAGCATGCCCTCTTTCATGGAGTGTGATACAAGCTTTTTAGAGTAGCTTCGAGCTTGCGAACATTGGGTTGTTAGCATGAAAGTGATAGTCTACTGAAGTACAGTGCCGACAGTGGCAAAAACTGACTGCAGGTTAAGATTTCTTTGGTTCTCCTGGGATGAAAGCTGTCAAATGTACGATAGTTTCCCAGTCATTGGGTTGTTTGTGTAAGTAGCAAGCCACAACTCCCTGTATGTTCTCAATAACCAAATCTAAAGGGTTAATAGGGTCTACTGTGCTCCATGGTAAACTAGATATTGCAATTACACCTACTGAACCAGTGCAGTAAATCTTAAATCTCGCTTTAGTGTCCAACCATTTGTAAACGATATCGTAAATGTATTGGAGAGGAAGGAATTTGTTTCCACGAGGAGAAATCCCTCCTCCAATGAAGCTGTGAATAGCAAGGCTTGTATATACCAGGCATTGTGTGGAGTTCGTAATTCACATCAGGCAAGGGTTGGCTGCTGCTTGGAATTAGCCACCTTACAGATGTGTGTCTGTGGCAGATCACTGGCATACGCTGTTTGAGCAGCTGTTCCAAATGGACATTTTTCACGCATCTCTGTTCAAGAGATGTGTTAAAAAAGCACATCCCGCCTTCTCTACCCACATGCTGTAAGCATTTAAATTTGAATCTCTCGAAAGAGTCAAAGGGGAGGAATGCGGTGGAGAAACAAAAAAGTTCAACATGCCGAGTGTCGAATAGACCTGTAGAACACTTTTAAATTAAAAAAAAATATTTAGTACACAGTACTATTTACATAATATTCAGAAAACGAGAAACAATTCAATACACTTCATGAGGTCCAATAAAAAAAATTAACTTTCCTCACAAATAAAAATACACAACATATTTCCCAATAATCAGTTTGCCGCTACTCTGTAAAGTTGCCTTCACAGATTCCAACAGATTGCTCTGCACTCAACCCCAAAACTTCCTTACCTCTCCCAGCATGGATTGTTGGAACAATGTGTGCGATTACCCTACCTGGTTCCCACCAGTTACTCTACCTGGAGCTGGGCTGCCTTCATCACCTCGCCCAGTCTACCAAAGATTACGGTCAGAAATGTTATAAAGGCCAGGGAGAGTCTATGCCATAGGTCGGCTGATATGACATAACAGGGAGTTGATGCAGGCAGAGAACATTGTGAGCCTCTCATCCAAAACCCTGGGGCAGTGCATCAGATGTTGAAGCGTCTCCATTTCCCCTCCACACAATCTGCAGAGCCATAGCTCTGTGGATATCCGTCTGAATTTAAAAGGTACCAGTCTCTAAGCTTGGCCGATGGAAATCTCTGTGCTCACTCTGAGGCATGTACCAAACTTCCTGCCCTCCATACCTTTTTAGGCATCTTCGGTCTTGGAGATCTGCTATAATATTTCATCTATTAAGCAGTCTGAAAACGATCCCTGGAGATAAAGTTGTTCCATGAATTCCACACACACACACACACACACCTTTCTTAAATTTACACAAAAAAAAGGGAGGACTCCCTTACCCATGGTGAAATTCAGGAGTGGCTGTTCTGGCCATCTTAAAGACCAGGGTAAGGCTACTTAATCAGATGCCCATCCAAGACAATAGCCCCAGTTCGTCTTATAAGCCTGACTGGGTCTGGGACGGAGAGCCCCAGCACTCTTAAAAATTCTCCCTTCCTGGATGTCAAGGAACTTTCTACTCTTGCCGTGAGTCAACTAGACTCCAAACAAAACCGTCACCAATATCTTAGCCCTTGTTGGACTCCTCTAACCACCAAAATGGGTATTGAGAGAGTTCCTCTGCCATTAAACCTCACTTGGCATATGTTATGCGAGTATAGCATCTGAATCAAAACCAGAATGCCCAGGTCGATACCCCAATTCGCCAGCTTCTTCCAAAGTCGTGGAAGATCCACATTGTCAAAAGCTGCTGAGAGGTCTATGGCGAATACATACAAGTTTGTAGCCCCAGTGCGGTAGATTTCTGAGAGACCGGCACGTATAAAGCGCACAAAACGGCCCTGGGGCATCGTGGCGCTGTTACAGCGAGCTTGAACTTCGCATAGGTAAAAGAAAGTCGGTTGCAGTAATATATACATACTTTGAGTGCAGTAGTAAAGATAGGAAAGCCATGTGTGTAGGAGAAAGATGCGGGTCCAACATTATGCTTTACTATGGTTACAGTGCAGTAGCATAACTATGCAGGCTGGTTTTATACATTAGCGGAACAGTAAGGTTTTTAGGTTACTGCAGAAGATGGTGTATGCTTTTTCATTCCTTAATGAGGTTGGCAAGGCATTCCAGTTTTTGGGTGCGAGGTGTTGGAAGCTAGACCCTCCGGCTTTGGTTCTTTTGAACGTCGGTACATAAATCTGATTGGGACGGCGGGATCTAGTAGGTCTGTTAGAGGGATTGAGGGTGATTCTTTCCGAGAGGTAGTGTGGGGCATCAGATGAAAGACATGTGTGTGTGATGGCCATGGCTTTAAAGAGTATATGTTCCTTTACCTGTAGCCAAGGGGCCCCTTTCCTTGCTTGAGAGATGTGTTCCCTTTTGGGAATGGTCAGTGCTGCCTGGAGCGTGTTTTGCGTGATTTGGAGTTTTTTTAAAAATGTTGAGAGGTGCCTAGGAATAGGGCATACAGTAGTCCAATTTAGTGGCTCCTGTGGCTCTGGCGATGGATAGGCAGTTTTTGGTGGGGAGAAAGGGCTTGACTGCGTTGATCACCTTGGTGGTGAGCGCTGCGCAGGAGGCCATGGCGTTGACCTGGCGGGACATGGATAATTAGGCATCTAGGTGGACACCTAGGGTTTTGACAGTCTTGGAGACTGATGGTGAAGTAGTCGATGTTGAAGGTTTTATATTGCGGGGGAAGTTTGTTGAGTGTTTCGCTAGTACCTACACTAGGAGGATCTCAGTTTTGTCCCGGTTTAGGCAGAGGCCGTTGGCAGCAATCCAGGTTTGGATAGCTGTGTAGATTTTAGTTAGGGCTGTCGCATCTTCTTCATAGGTCCCAGTTAGTGGGAGTAGTAACTGCGTGTCGTCAGCACAGTTGGTGTATGCTATGTTGCGACAGTCGAGATCATTGAAGAGCGGAAGGGTGAATATATTGTAGAGTGTGGGGGCGGTGCAGGAACCCCGGTGAATGCCAGTGGATGATGGTAGGGTATGCTGAAGCTGTGTTTTAGAAGACTTTCTTCCATTTAGAAAGGAGGCCACCCAGGCGATAGGTTCTGGGGAGAAGTGACCTTCATTTTTTTGGTGCATGTCTAAGATATCATGGTTGACCAGGTCAAAGGCTGCAGACAAATCTAGTAGAAGAAGTGCCGGTTTGCCTTTGTCCATGATGTTCCCAAGTTGTATTTTTAAGTCGAGTAGGGCTGACTCAGTCCTGGTCGGAAACCTGACTGTCTTGCCTAGGATGGGGTTGGTTTCTAGATATTTCTGGATTTGCATGTAGGCAACTTTGTCCAGGATCTTGAGCAAGAATGGCACGGTGGTGATGGGCCTATAGTTATTAGCAATTTCTGGGTCGTGAGCAGGTTTTCTTTTTTAGAAGGGGGCGTACCCAAGCTTCTTTTAGACTGTCTGGAACTGTGTTGGAGTTGAAGGAGGAGTTGATGAAGGATTTGAGAAATGGGGCGAGTGTTTCAGTGCAGTCTTTGATAAGACTAGCTGGGCAGGGGTCCCCTTTGCAGTTGGATGGTTTAATCTTGTTCATTATCTCAATGACTTCATGTTCAGTTGCTTCTCTGAAATTGAACAGAGTTATGGGGGCTTTGGCGGACGGGGGCACTGTGCTGGAGGTGGGCAGGTGCTCAGTGCTGTTGGTTGATTTGCTGTGACAGATTCTTGTGATGCTCCTTAATTTTTTCTTGTAGGAGTTTGATTTTATTCAATAGGGCAGATTGTAAAGAGTTACACCAAGTTTGGTCTTTGACAATATCTTGTGATTTGGCAGCCGGTATGGTGAGATCTTTGAAAAATGGCGAAGAGTTTTGGATTCGGAGATAGCATTTGTAATTCTTTCATTGTAGGATGCGGACTTGGCTGGAATTATAGCTTTTTTGTATTGAGAGGTAATTTTTTTTATAGGAGGATAGCGTGTCCGGGGAGGGTAGTTTTTGCCAGGTTTCAGCGCTTTTCTTTTCCGAGAGCCGAGCGCTTTTAGTTCTGAGGAGAACCATGTGTTTGAACGGTTCACTGTTTTAGCTTTTTTGTTCTATAGAGGGGCAATGATTATTATATATAGCAGTGCTTATGGTGCGTTTGTAAACATCTGCTAGCACTGATGGGTCGGAGGACTTGAGATCTGTTGTGAGGGTGCTGAGGTGTGGTATGATCTTGTCTTTAAGATTTTTGGCACATCTTGCCAGGGCTGGGGGAATAGGGGTAGGCTTCTTGGCCTATGAGGCAGTGGGGATGATGAAATGAATGAGGTGATGGTCTGACCAGGGAGTGGGGGTGATGGAGCAAATGTCAACCTCAGTTGTGGTCGGCTATCCAATCAAGATGCGGCCTTTGTTGTGTGTGGGTGAGATTATTTTTTGGTCAACGCCCAAATTCTTTAGGGCTAGTGTGAGATTTGGCTGGTTTGTCCTTAAAACAGAGGTTGAGATCACCTAAAAGGATGCTTTTGGAGGTGATTTTTAGGCTTTCTGTAATGCGGTGTAGGAGGTTCTCCTGGAACTCCAATAGTGGGCCAGGTGGCCAGTAAACTAGGTTGATGGTGATGTGGACTTGGGGGGAAGAGGGCGATTTTTATGGCAATGGAGTCGGTGTCATCACCCAGGTTAGATGTGATTTGTCTGGCCGCTAGGTGATCTTTCAAGAGGAGTGCTACCCCACCTCCTACTGAGGAAAGGTGGTCTTGCCTGATGGAGTAGCCCTGTGGGATGGCAAGGTTGATGGTGGGCCCTGTGGTGCTATGAAGCCAGGCTTCTGATGGCTAGGATGTCGAGGTTGATTAGGAGGTTGTGAATTTCAGTGGCATGTGCATCTTGCATTGATAAGGGCACATTTTTAGGTTGTGTGGGGTCTGGGATAAGGTAGGAGTGGTGATATGTGGTTCAGGTGTGGCAGGGTTGGGGTGTCATGGCTGGTGTAGGTGGGGCTAGTTTGGGCATGTTGGTAGGCCGGTCTGTGGTCTTGGATGAGATAGGTGGAGCTTGGTTGATGGTGCTAGGGTATCTTGAGCGGAGGCGGTTCCTGATGTTGGTGGGTCTTGAGCGTGAGGTTATGGTGGGTGTAGGGCAGGTTGGGTCTTGGGCGTGAGGTTATGGTGGGTGTAGGGCAGGTTGCTGTGAGGTTGCATTTAGTGAAAAATGAGGGTAGGGGGAAATGTTGGAGGGGAAGGTGTGGAGGGTGGCTCATGCGTTGGTTGATTGAGGGTGTTGCATGGTGAGTGTCGGCATGTGCGTGGAGTATGGAAGTAAAGCAGGGTGTGAATTGTACTGCTTAAAATTACAGTGCAGGTGTGTGTCATGAGGGAGGGTGTGTGCAGAGGGGACAGGGATTCTAGCCTAGTGGTAGGTAGGGGTGGGCGTCACAGAGAAAGGGCAGGCTAGAATTGTGTGTGTGTATAGGGGTTGGTATATAGAGAGGTACTAGGGTGCTGCTATCATTAAAGTCCTAATGTATGCATAGCATTACAATTACATTAACATTGCAACACAATCATTAAAATTGCAATAACAGGTGTAGGTTGGAAAACAGTATTGTAGGTAACATAACACACAGAAGACTGTTGGAATGAAATGAGAAAAGCGAGAGTATAGTAATAACAATGGGGGCTCTGCTGAAGGGGGAGCCGTGCATAGAGTACTTCAATAAGTGGGGCGCAATCCCTCGAGCGCATTAATATTATGGTGGCTAGCGCAGAGGGGTGGGGCAGATTACAATAGAGCTCAGTATTGCAGTTAGGGCAGTGGGTGTGTAGATGTTACAAGAATGAAGGCTTTAAAAGTACTTACATGATGCCTGAAAATAACCTGGCGGTATGCAGTCCGGCGGCACGGGCAGGCACAGAAAGGCAAGTGCCTATAACAGTGTGCCTTTGGTGACGTGGGCCCGGCTAACGCCTTCTTGTGGAGCCCTTCCACAGAAGAGCTGGTGACGCTCCAATAGGTGTCGATGGTGGTTGCTAGGCAACCGGACAACAGGAAATGTGGGCGGCAATTTCGAGAAGTCTAAGGTGCTTTGCCGGCTTGCATTTCAAAAACGAGGCGTGGATAAATGTTGCTGCAGGGGAGAAAGCATCTGATCAGGGTGCAGTAGCCCACTCTAAGGTGCCCACTGCCTCCCCTCCCGAATCCAGTTTGTAACAGGTGCAGGCGATGGGGAGCCTCCGCCCGAAGACCACAATTCTCGCAGAAGCATAGTGGCAGAGACCTCGGAGGATGTGTCGATGAGTGAGATGAGGCGATGGCTCGCTGGTGCTCCCCCCCCCCCCCCCATCTCCCTTTTCGAAGATGGGGATTTATATGAATTGATGCCAAGGGTCAGGGTATTTACCATACTTTGCAATTTGTTTGAATAAGTTTCCTAAAATGTCTGCCCAAAGATGGGGGTTGTTTTTCAGAACACCATTTGTCACCCCCATCTGGCCCGTTAATTGAGGTTGAAGATAAGATCCGAGTCCTCCCTATCAAAATTGGCCTTCCATACAGGGTCTTGACCTACTGACTTAAAATCACAAATGAGGATCTCCCCACCCTGACTAAATTGATCCTGAAAGAAATTCACCCAAGCTTCCGCCAACACAAGTCCATGGCTTCTAGCACCGTACTATGCAGGTTTGCGTGGTTGAGAAAGTCCGGCTTTGCATCGGATGTGCAGACCAGGCTTCTCAAGGTTGTTCGGCAGCAAGGTAGATAAGTCTGGAGAAGCTGCAGACATCCAAGGCGGCGGCTAAATCACGTAGCGCCTCCATACATCAACAACCCTATTTCAGGCTCATCTTCCTGGAAGGGCCGTCCTTTTCATTTCTATTCCTCATTTGGAAAGGGAAGAGTGCAGGCTGGACAAAGGGGACAGAAAAGATGCCCTCAAGGTGAACGAGGAAGGCTGCTAAATCAGCCCCAGCAGGGGCATATTTACCCCCAGGAGTTGCAGGAGGCATCTCTTCCAAGTTCTTCTTCGGATTCCTTCGTCCAGTGGTCGACTGACTTCCAAGCTAAAAAGCCTTGCCTTTTATGCAGGTTTCTTCCTTCATTTCAGCCTAGCTGTCATTCACAAGCCATCTCTCTTCGCCTTCCAGAATGTGCTCAGCCGCCATGCTAATACATTCCAACAGGGTGGAAGTAAACCTCAAAAGAGTACAAGTAACATTGGCCAACTTAAAGGCCATAATGCCCGATGAGAAAATCTTCAGAGCCCAGGCATCAACCCTCTTGTCGTCCCTATCCAGGGGAATAGAGTGTAAGCAGACTGCCTGGTCGACGTTGCCACCTGAATCACCAAGCTTTCAGGTGTAGGGTGCTTGGTCAAATAGTCTGGAACAATACTGGCAAAGTTCCTGTTTACAGCAGGTCCAGACTCTGGAGTTTACCAGTTTGCCATGACCTTCCTCTGAAGGTCTGCATGAAAGGGTAATAAGGGGTGCTTCTGAGGGCCTTGATTTAGTATGTCTGTCATATCGTCCTGCTCATAGGCGGGAGAATTCCTGCTCCAGCCCATGTACTCAATGACTATTCATGAGGGACCTGTATGCAGAATCTGCATGTTCAGCGGATCAGGCCAGCCAAATTCTAACTCCAGCTAAGTGTCTTCACCACTAGCCGACTGGAGGCAATTGTAAAGATCAGTGATCTTCTATTCCTGATTAATAAGTTCCTCAGGAAGTATTTTGCATGCCGTAAGGCAAGCCAAAGGGTGCAGAATCCTCTTCGAGGCTTGCACCTCCTCATAAATTAAGGCCATAGACTTGAAAGTCTTTCTTTGTCATAGGTTTAAAAATCTTTTCCAGACCAGGCAGAGGCCTTGAAAGGGTCAAAGTGACAGTCGAAGGCGCAGACACTGGCTTCGACAAAGGCACTGATAGCGCCTTCGACAATGGAGTCAATGAAACCTTCAACAGCGGGGTAGACGAAGGTCTCGACAATAGCTTGGCGCTGCCTTCGACTTATGCATCGACAGGTTTGACCTTGTCAACGACTTGCTCTTTTTTGGAGGTATCAGAGAAGGACTAAGTGTTCGAGACGATAGCCTGGACGATGGATCGAGAGCGACACGCCGGTTTGGCACTGTTATACCATGGTAGTCTTTGACCTCCCCAGGTCATCCGAATGAGCGACGGGGGCATGGCTTGTGCGTGTTTCCTTTGAGGGGGTCGAGGCTGCATTCTCCAATATATGCAACATTTCACTCTAGAAAGCATCCCATTTTCTAGGGGGGGGGGGGTCATTCTTGGTTGGGCACCCGATAACCTCGGTAAAGTAATCAGACGAAGAGATAGGATACCCATGGCAGGTATAATGGAATTAAGAATGTGAGGCCTACGCAGTCCATTCAACTGCACGCAGTCCAGCACCAAGCACATTGCACCTGCTAGCCATCTCTCCATGAATGAGAATTAAGAGGGGAAAAAAAAAAACGAGGCAGAGGTTGTGTCCTTGGGGTGGCATTTAGTTGCATTGGTCAAGTTGCAATTAGGTTTGTAACAAATTCTTGATGCTCTACCAGCGATAAACAGTCTCCCATGCGCTGAAACAATTTGCTCTCGTCTGCTAAGCCTTACTCATTTCCTCTTTCCCGTGCATGTAAATTACATGTTTCATACTAAAAAAAATATATAACAATCTTCAACTGAAGAACACAAATTCTAAAATCAAACCAACTTGAGCGTTTCTGCTCTCAAATGTAAACCATTACCAAGCCTCGCTGAAAGGCAACAGTCATCTTACTAAAGACACTTCCCTCCTGCCACCAACCTACACTATATACATTCAGTATCCAAGTTACACCAAAGTTCTACTTGTTAAACCGAGCTCTCTGCAGCTCACATTTGAATGCTTTTTCCTATGCTGCTAGACCCAGCACTATCTCGCCTGAGCTAGTAAATCTTGAACAACTACCATAAGATATATTCAGTTCAAATTTCCGCTTCATCGTATCCCGTTCTACTTTCTGCATTAACCATACAACCCATGCAATCTCCAAACATAAAATAGTCATTCACAGCAATCACTTGCGTTTCCCCGTGGAACACTGAGCCTATATAACTGCAGGTCGAAATTGGAAGCTACTAGCCAGTCATTAAAAAGTCACTCGCCACTTCAATTCTATGCCTAGTGTAAATTTAGCTCCCTGATAACTGGACAACTATGGATTGCCCCCCCCACCTCCCCAAAGCACTGTAGCTACATACCATAGTTAAAATGGATTAAACTAATTAAAGAAAAAAAAAAAGAAGTAGTCAGCCACAGGTATTAATCATAATCACTACTAATGTTCATAATTCGGTCATCTCTGCATGGCTTTTATGCCATGAGTTGCGTTATTCATGCTGCAGGAAAATCTCAGGTCGGCAGATTTCTGCTGTCCTTAGATACATTCCAAATTAGGTCGCATGTTCCGGCTTCATCACATTTGCCTCCTCTCTAGCTACAGGAGTATCTTTTCATGGAACCAGTATGTGGGTTTTGTTATCAGAAGTAATTTGCCAGCAAACATACTTCCACCTTCCTTGACGTAGTTCCCAACATTTCCTCGTGTTTAAGTGTCATGGAAATGCCTGTAGTTGCCTTCAGCCATCGGCTGCAACTCTGGTTAGATTTTTCCCTGAGTGTTCCTACACCATCTTTGGCTGAGCCACATTGTGCAGGGGCCGAGAAGGTCAGTGCCAGATCTAGTATCACTGAGTTATTGACCGTGGACCTAGCCCAAGGTAGCACCTTTACAAGTCATAGTAATGGGCAGATGCAAGAAAGGCCACCTCCATTGCATAGGCCAGCTACACTCATGTTCCCAGGGTTACCAGTGGGCTTGCAAGTTGCTTTTGGGACAACATTGCCTGCAATTGTCATACGAGCTGCCAACAAACACAGAGTTGCCAAAATCACCACACGAGAACAGCTGTGCATGCTGGTTTAATAACTGAAAAGCCAAGTCGGATGCCCCACACAGCCCCTTAACGATCCATTTGGCTCAAAGGACATGCACACCTCCAATGGCTAGCATTTTAGGAAGCATTTTGCCAAAAAAGATTGGTAGCCCATAAAGCCTAATGTTGTGAAGAGAATTATGAACCAATTTCCAAAGAACGCAAGGTCCAAACGACTAGCTAGATGGAGGTAAAATTGCACACGGCTTACATCTGTGCGAGTAAGCAATTTTGATTATGAAGGCACCGAATGCCATATTTGTCTCGGGAGGATAGCTCAGGTGCGACATGCTTACCTTGGAAGCAAGAGGAGACGGAGCAACACCGGTTCAATCCCCAGGTAGGTGCTTAGAAACCTCTGGGTATTAAGCATGTTATAAATAACCTATCATATCACATTAGAGGGACCACGATAGTGATAATGGCTAGTAAAGATACACAACCGTCAATCATACAAATGTACCAACAGAAAAAAGCGGCCATGATCCACATGCACTGGTGCAATTTCATGGTTGTGGCTTTCATCTGCTATTACAGCGTTATGGAGTAGTGTCTGGGAAACTCATACCCGAGAGCTGCCCAAGAATACAACTTAGCTAAATAAGCAGTTTAAAGCCCAAGATTGGTTGCCTGGCAGTACTACAAGAACAACGTAGAGCGTTTCCCCTGCACTCACCTGCCACGAAAAACAACATCTCCTTTAACCAAGGAAAATTTGGTGGTGCATCTAAGATACAAAAAACATGCACTCCAACACACAAGGCCCAAGACGTTTCTAGGTTTGACAGAACAATTCAAGCTACAGGATTCTTAACAATGCTCTTCGGTCATTTAGACAGTATTTAAAAGGAGTGATTTTTATCCATTGCCAAGGACGTCTCTGCAACACTGCGCTGCCTGTATCCTCCAAACATCCAGATTCAAGCCCCTGCACAGTGTCTCTCCTGTGGCCCTACCCAGTGCTCAAGTTTTTGGAGTAAAAAAGCGTTTATTCCCTAAAAGAAAATCAAAGTCTAATTCCCAATGAGAGTATTTTATAAGGGAATAAATAAGTTTTATCTGAAAAGCTGAAATGTTTTCATATTTATTTCTTTGCACCTAGTTAGTCATACACATTAAAAAGATGCGTGCTTCCAATCAGGCAGATAAAATAGTGGCTTCTTCCGGTAGCACAATGTGCACTACGTGTCCAAACAGCCATGGAGCGAGGAGGGTGAAGGCAGGGACAAAAGATTCTACATGTCTTTTTCCTAATTATTTTTCTTGTTGCGAGTATTTTTCGTCCCTATTTTTTGGGAGTATTTGCCAATGTTTAGGGAGGAAAGGTTGCCGATACACTCCTTATCTGTAGGGATGGTCCACCTAACCGTAGCCTGTCAACGGCATTGTCATGACATAGTAACAGGATGTGTGCGACAGCTCAACTCACTGTGCCAATGGATTCCTAGCCATGGAGGCAAGAGGAAAATGTGCACATCATGTAAGACCACACCAGGAACAGTGCCTAGCAATAAATGAAGGTGCAAGGAAGCAACTATTGCAGCAGGACTTACGACATAGTCCTGTAAATTGACCTACTTTCTACATGCAGCAGGACCCAAGACCTCCTTTCCCAATGCTTCCCCTACCCGCCTCTACCCATGTGCCTGGCACAACTCTAGTCAGGCACAAGCAAGGTTAATTTCATGTGAAGCTTATTGGTCTTTAATTAGCCCAGCCGACTTCCATGCTTTTCCCATTGGTTAGAATGGATAATTCTACAGGTCCTGCTTCAGTTCAAAGCTAGTGTGTAGCTCACCATTCCCTTCAGAAATCCATAATCACTGAAGATGGCAATATTAATTTTCCAGTAGTAGTCTTTCTTCAGCTTGAATGATAAAAAGCACAATCACTTTCCTGACCATCATCTGCCGACCCACTGCGTAACATGGGATTTGCGCTTGCAACACTTGTGCTCTTTCTAGAGTTGGGTAATCTATTGCCGTTCGTGTTTAGAACTGGTCCTAGAAATGTGTTATGCTCGAGACAAGTTTGGATTTCTTTTTGTCAGACTGGAGTTTACTATGAGGTTTGTAGACACTCGGGCACATTCACCAGTTATCAGCCAATCGTCTAGATATGGCTAGACGAATAGCTTTGCAAAGCAGATGCACTTCCACGACTGCAAGTATTTATGAATGACTACCCATGGTGCTGACGCAATCACAAAAGGAAAGCCCTCGATTTGGAAAGTTCTTTTATCCATTTTGAAGAGATATACTTGTGATGAGCTAGGAACAATGAAATATGAAATTCATTTTTCAAATCCAATGTGGTCATGTAGTCTTTTGCAGAAGTATGTAGGACTTCCTGGAGTGGTCATTCCAAATGTCTGAAATTGTCCATGTTTGCTGGCCTTTGGATTAGAACTGGCCTCTTGGTTTTATCTTTTTGGGCACCAGAAAATATACTAGGTAAATTCCTGTGTTTACCGGAGTTGGTGAACTGGACCTATAGCCCCTGTTATGAGCATTTAGACATCCACCTGTAGCAGTGTTCCTGAAGTAATCTTGTCCTTGATGGTGGATTATGCCGCTTCCACAGCAGCTCTATGCATTGCCTCCCTCTGACTTTACTTAAAAACCCAGTGTCTGGCGTTATCCCCGCCAATGCATGGATGTATGAGGTTATGCAACCCCACCCTTAGTGAGGTGAGATGGGCAGGGACCACCACAGGAGTCATTTTGCGGGAGCTCCTCTGGGAGCTTGGCTTCTGCCGCCAGTCCTGCCTGCAGGTTGTTGGCGATGGGCTCCAAAGGTTCCTATTCATGCTACTCCTGCAACCCAGTATGCTGAGCTTCCTGATGAATAGAGGGTATGGGTCAACATATGGCTGAAAGGTTGGGCCCAAAAGGATAGCCTACTGGCGAGAGTACCCTCGTTTTCAAAAGTTTCCCCACTAATCTGCCCTAGAGTTAATGGTTTCATGCTTTTTTGTGGCCTTTTGAAGAGCCTCGTCCACCGGTTTACCAAATAAGCAGGGCCCCTCAAATTGGTTTTGTCATGTAGGTTTGCTTAGGTTTCTGGTTTGAAGACCGACTTTCCCCCCTGACACCCTAAACCATGCAAGCCTTTCAATAACTGTAGCTCAGGCCACCATTCTCCCAACTGTGTCCACTAGTATCCAATGAACCGTTAATAACCGCATTAGAACCGTTTTCCTTCATGTCCAATCTCAAAGGCTCAGAAACTAATCCAGTGAGTTATTTTATCTCAACCCACTTGTCTCAATTATACTTTGCCATTAAGGGCTGTGTGTGGCATTAGATATTTGTGGTCCATAGGATGCTGAGGAGGCCATCTTTCTTCCAAAAGTGTAAATATGTACTCTCCATATCTGGAGTGAAGTCGTTCATAGGGGAGTCCCACCCCTCTTTCTTGCAATCGTAACTAAAAAGTTGGTCTTTAAATGTCCTTTAACCTAAAGGGGAGGGAGATCACTGGGAGCTGGACTGTACTTTTTTCTATTCTGTGGTTTACAGGTTAGTACGTGCAGTTACTCTTCTTTAAATACGTTTAAGTAAAGGGATGGATTGGGAAACCGGTTTAAATACTGAACCTGGTGGCCGCTCTTTAGGTGCTTGGGCATTGATCCACTGTAGGAGAAGTGGTAATAGGGGGTGCGTGGTCTTCACCTGGGTTCATGCTATGTTAAGTCATCTTAAACAAATTGCTAATCTGTATATCCTCCTCCTCTACCATGGCCTACTCTAGTTGCTATTTTCCCCCATTTTAGATAGTGTGACATGCACTGATTGATTTATTCCCTTCTTTGGGAGGGGTTTATAAACATAGGCATAATTGTAGTGTACCGTTCTTTAGCCATGTTCTCCCTTGAGGTTTATCATGCTGTGAACGGATTGCCTTCGGGGCCCGTGAGGGTGCGGGACTACTAGTCGTCCTCCTATTCCCCCTTCAGACTCAGCAAGTGAAAATACCTTTTTTCTACACTATAGCTGAAAGTATTCCCGTCCCTTTTACTGACCTTGATGAGGAGGTCTTTAGTTTAATTTCCAGTGTCAAAACGTGCGGGTTTATTGGTGCCAAACTTCGAATGTTCGTGTGATTTGGTTTTAGTCTTTAACGAACGTTTGGCACTTTGCTTAAGCCTGGTTGTCAAAGTCAATTGACATTTACTTTAAGCGGGTGTCGTCCAGTCAATGCTCAGGCTGAGGCCCCAGGGGATGTCTCCACAGCAAGAGTTAACCTCGGGCCCTACAGAGCTGGGCACCAGTTGCGAGAAAACATGCATTTCCGCCTTAGTTTGCTCCTCTGTCTTTCAAAGCGGATCCTCATTTTCTCAGCATTAAAGTCTTCAGGGGTAGACTCGCCCAACACTTTCTGCCTGCATAGGGTCGTCTGCCAAATATTTAGTTCTCTGCTCCTGAAGTAACTTTGGTTTGAAGAGTTTGCACGCTCGAGACAGAGTCGGCATGGTCTCTTGGAAGGAAACTGTTGGATACCCGGTACATGTTCTTCCAAGGGAATTCAGTATTGCATGATGGGCAGAATTTAAATGAAGTATTCTCCATGAGTATGAAGAAATCGGCTAGCGAAAGTGTTCACGCTTTTTGCCCTCCTCCACTCTCCCTATGTCTTTCATAGTGGCTTGCCTTTTCGGCGTGATGTTGATAGTGAGCAGTGCCACCTCGCCATATGTGTCAATGCTCATGAGATAAAACTAGTGCATTCAATGTGCTGTATTAAACGGAGAGTTGACTTCACAACCAAACCGAATGTCTGAACCCCCCCCCCCCCCCCCCCCCCGAAAAAATAAAAAACACACCCTGGCCGCGTGACACATGGGTAGCCATACACAGTAGGGATCTGCAGTGTATGTCACAGTAGGGATCATGTTACAGCTACGCCCCTGCCACCACCCCTTTTTCCCCAAACAGGAGAACAACATTTAATACTCCACATTAACCATATGTTGGCTTATGCAAAACGTGAATTTAAGAAATGCACAGGGCCCAGAAACAGATGCAGTACATCGCAAGACCTCTTAACCCCCCGCCCCACACACCCACTTTACCCTTTCTCAGCAGTTAGAGGGGGGAGTGCCAGTTATCCATCCCTCTACAGACACAAACCTCCTCCAGTCAGAAATGCCCCCTGCTCCCCCCCGCCCCCCCATTCCTGCGGAAAGTCTGAGCATAGTAAGATCATTTAGATTGATTGGCAGGTTCCAGATATTAGGTATTCGCCAAACATGCATCAGGTCTCAATTTACAAAACCATATCAATGAAAGGTTTTCCTAGACTGCATAGATGAGCTGCAGCCATGATTCTAGACTGCTCATTGTTCTTTACCCAGGTTCTGTGTATTGTTTTGGCTGACAAGTTGCAAGCCATTTCGCCCACCTTCCAGAGGGGTGCATCATAACAGTAATCCGCACTATCAAGACCAGAAGAGTCTGGCATAAGGTGAAGTCCAACACATTTGCTCTTCCACTGCAGTAGCAAGATCTCCAGAAAGTTCAAACTAAAACTGCCAGGTCTTCACATATATCCAGATCAAGGAAAAGCATTTACACTCCGGCTATTCCTATGTGAAGGGATGCCAAAGCCAATCGAATAGCTGCAGTTGCCAAGGAGCAAACCAAAGACACTTAGCAAGGCATGCTCAACAAGTCCCCGAGTTAGGGCAGAGCGCATCTCTAACTGACTCAAATAAGAAATCTGCTAGGTGCCTTCCACAATAGCAGATTAAACTACTGTGTTGTGGGCTGCAGCACAATGCTCTACAGTATGTGCTGGTGGCCGTTTACATGTCCACAATGCATTGCTCAGTAGTTCTTAAATGAGGGGGAACTTCCAGGGATGGCTACATGGTGGCACAGCTGGTTAGTCTCAATTGCCCATTATACTCATTACCGATAGATGGGACATTTGTGAATTATGATGCCCCCCCCTCCCCACCAAACTGATGGGGTGTATATAAAATTCTATCTGGATGTCTGCACTGGGAGGTGAGCATGTGCATAGCCATCTGTGCCCAGAGATCCTGCTATTATGTACAGGGAAAAGGAAACTTCTCCAGGGAACCTTATGGAGTGAATGAAGACTAAATATATGCTTGGATCCAAACCCTGAGGTTATCCGAAACTGTACGTAGTTAAAGGTTAACCTTAAAGAAAGTTTGTAACATTTATGTACATTCAAGCATACAGCCCCCTTTTACCATACATGTCAAATAATAAGCTGTAGTCAAACTTATGTTCTCAAAACCCTTTGATTTTATGCAAAGCACGCTGGAACGCCAAAGATTCTCTGTCCCCTTCCACATAAGGATATTTTGATCTGTACAAAAAAAAAATATTTAAAAATGAGTACTTGACTATCCATATAATATAGATTAAGTTTATTCTCGTTTGATGGCGGCCTTTGCTCGGCAAGGCAACCAATGTTATTAGGAATGAAATGTATACTGTAAGTGCATTAGAAATTAACATTTTAAGCTGGCTTGACCTAAAAATGTACTAGGTTACTACGAAGAACGTTTATTTTTAATAGACTTTTTAAATGTGTTCCTTTAAACAAACTACCCACCCCTCTAAACGCCTGCCCCTCCCACCCCCTAGTCCTGCAGGTCCAACAGTTGTGGTGGATTTAGCAAATATACATCCAACAATGAGCGATTCCCCAAAACAAAAAACCAGCATACAAAATGCCGGTAACAGCTAAGGGCAAAATATTATTTTAGTATCCCACCAAGCTGATTAACTGTGCCAAGTATTACCATGTATGCACAAACTGTCCACATTTAAAACAGAATAGCTGCCTCATTGCTACTGTCAAACGGAAAATGAAGCTACATGGGCGGCTAGTTTTAAGAAGCGAATCGTCAAGTAAAAATTTCAATTCACTATGCATGTCGAGAATTGGAGCGACTTGCTATTGGCTTAACATTTTACTCCTGCACGTGTTGCGACAGCACAGGTTTTCACAGGCTTTATTTTTTCCAGTCAAACTTAAAGTTTGTCTGACTCCCAGTAATTTAACATACGAGAACCTGCTGAATGTGGACGTCTAAACTAAGAGGTGCAGAATGTAAAACTCTAGAGCCATTGATGGCGTATACACTCGTCTCCGCGCACCCTGCACACAGAACTAACCTTGGGCAAGCCCCTTGACAGGTTCATAGCATGCAAATAGAATTAAAAATCGAGGCAGTCTACAACCATTGTTATTTTTTCCAAATACGTACATGTGTATATTTAAAGCTCTCAGTTTGCGATAACAGAAGACTTCTCAGCCCCCTACTGTGCCTTCATAAGGTGAAGTTCGTCATTTATGAGAGACACCAAAGACCAAAATCATTACACCGAGTACACCGAGAAAACTTGGTCCCCATTCAAAAGCACATTCCTAAAACAATCTAGCAAGTCACTAACCTGCCAACTATCTTCAAAGCAAGTAAGATCATTTGGTGGTTTGAGTACATGCAAGATAGACCCATGACATCTTGCAGATCACAGGCTACAACAGCAAGCCAACACTGCTCCTCATCCTTCAGACAGGATGAACAAGTGAGTGCCATTGAACACCAATACCACCTATGAAAATGAACTCCTGCTTGGGATAAGCACAACACGATAATAAACCTCTCAAGCTAAAAAAAGAGAAACCATAGTCCCACTAAGAGATGGTAGCCAAGACAGTACCACGATAATGGAGACGCTGCACAGGCCCAAAAAGAAAAATGGCATCAGGTGGACAACCTGTTTGACAAAAAAAAAAAAAAAGGTATTATAACATACAAAATTAAAATGTTCATGTCCAAACAAGGACACGAAGGCTATTTGCAACCAGAAACTGGACATGGTTTATCAACAAATCGTAATTCGTTCCGTAGGAAGGGGATCAAATATCTTTTTTAAAATGTAATTTGAATGTGTACATATTTAGGAATAAAAAAAAAAAAAGATGACTCTTCTAGTCAGGTTGTACAGATCTCTGAAGAATTTCCACTTATTGAGGTCTGTCCTTAAGTATATAACGTTCATCAAGTCTATACGATAGGATTAAAAGGTGAAACATTAGTAATAGGAACCTAAATGGTCTTTATTGCTGTAAATAACGGGTCTGAAAGCAGTGGCAACCAGAACGTGGTAAGCGAAACGCTGGAGGAAGAAACATTGGAGTTTTTGTATTTGCAAAAACAGCCATCCAGAGCAAAAATGATGTGTTGCAGAAGAGTGCTCTAAATGTCAGGTTTAACCAGAACCCAATAGATTAGACGTTCAACCACTATTAATTGCAAAAACTGCTTAAAAAGACATCTGAACAGACGCAGGTCAGACGCCAGCAATGTAGATATGTATTATTCTGTTAGTTCATCAATTTCTCTTTGCACAACACTTTACCTAGCAATTACTCATACATCACCCACCCAACGCATGCTTCCGGACCTCTTCCCACAATAGTCTCCAAACCACAAAACTATTCTTCTATTCACATAATATATGTCAAAGATGTCCAATACTGCAAATGAACTAAGCATCCTGGTTGTTTTTATTCTTAATTTTATGGCCCGATTGACCCATGCCCCGTACTTGTAGGCATCTCAAACCAAATCCAAATTGTACTCCTTTTGGATTTCACCTACTGCAAATAAAGCCAGATCCCTAATTCTCTGTACACAACTCGTTCCCAGTCCATGGCAGGCTTCATTATTCCCCAATAACAGGGTTCTTACTTTATCCTCCTACTTGGTTCCGATATCCACTGTCTTATTTGCTCGATGGAACCAAGTACTTCAGTATCCTCATTCTGCTTATAAGAATAGGTATACGCTTGTGATTCAGACTTCCTACCAGTCTGGTTTTGGACTGGGCAGACAGTAGCACTGTAGGCCTCACAGGATAATGACCATTTCTAGTTATGCCCGAGACACCCCAGAGTAATTTGATACAGCTGGCCAGAGTATGCAACTTAACACATTGCTAAATTAGTTTGGGGATGTGATGGGGAAACCGCATGGTGTCAGGCACTGCCCCAGTTTCTTCCTTTATGGTCACTCAATTTGTTTGCAAGAAAATTGAATTCCACCACATCAGTTTGCCATGCAGAATGGCACGGGGGTCAACCGCTCAATGCGTTCCTATCTAGGATTACCTACGTGGGGAGCATGGATTACAGAAATGGTCTCCCTGCACCTGTGAGCAAACCGGGACCTGCGTGACCTACAGTTCTCGGCACAAGTACCGACCTTCAGTGGATACATTGTGAAAAGCTCCGTTTGCAGAACTCGCCTCTAAAAAAAATGCGTTTCATCTCTTCCCCTTCTTTGGTCAGGTCTAGCTGAGCCATCATATCCAAGGATTCGCTTTTCAGCTAAATCTTTGTAAAATCGCCAAGTCCATCAATTCTTAGCTCTACTCAAACTATAATGAAAGGTTTGATTGCTTCGATGTGTCCACTTGTTTAAATCGGGTTCTGTTTTGCACAGTGTTCTGAAAAACACTCACATCTCTGAAGGTGGGTCCACAACCAACGCTGGAAAGTTATATAGTTACGGATGCCCATGTGTAAATTGCACTCATTTACACAACTTTAATTCCAGGGCAACTACCTTTCAGCACTAACAGTTGCCCGTCCATAACTGAATGATGTAATGGGGTTAGTAAAATGTGCTTTGGAGTCAGACAATTCTGCCACTCGGTATACAAGATGACCCACCATGTCAATATTTCAGACAACTTGCATCCTCCCTCACAAGCGAAATAAGTAGCAATTCTACATGTTACTCTAAATTAACAGCAAGATGAAAATCCAGTTGGTGGTTACCCATTACTTACCATCTGCAGAAAACAACCGTTTGGTTTCCTGCCACAATGTTCACATATACTACATATCGGAGACAAACACCAAGTACTGCAAACCACAGAGCCAATGAAGCAGAACGAAACTAGGCCATTTCTTATACAATAAGCCGTTGCCATCTAGCAAAGATTTTCAGTGCATGCTTGCAATGTAGCCCGTTTAGTTAAAATTGCAGTTGACCCAGATACTTGACTGAGTAATGGAAAGGCTGACACCAGATTAGGGCAGGTTAGTTGTCGGGGTCTGGCAGGGTAAGCATTGACGTTGGACATACTCATGTATAAGTACAAGTTCAAGCAATCCTAGGAGCAGGTCCATTCACTCACGAAAACAAGTCAGCTAAAATCATACTTCAGAACTCCCTGGCCAAGGAGATGTGCACCTAGACACTTTGTGTCAGTTTAACTATGTTGTGGGGTGGAATCATTTTGCTGGACAGATCAGGATTAACCTTACAAAAACCTTTACCGGAATCTCAAAAACCAGACAGAAGTATGTAGTCACACTGTGCTTCCACAAACAGTCCCACCAGCTATGCAGATTCATAACCACTTGCTAGAGACCAGAGGTTGGCATCATGGTCTGATCACAGATAAGGTGCCTGGGAAATATTCAATACCATTTCAGTGTCCCAGAACCAGCTCTTCAGATCTACATTTAGTAGGTCATTTTGCAACTAAAGCTGCTCCTAAACTGCCATTTCAATTTGCATGCTAGACAGCTAATCCATAATCAACCCTTCAATTCATACAGCATGCACGCAGCCCAATCCAAGCACACATGAAATAAAACAGCTGCAAGTACTGCGCTGCCACCAGGTCATCAACTGCACGACCCAATTAAAATCTGGCCTTTACTCCAGATTAAGCACATGGAGTAAGTGAGGAGTGTTTACCTCTGATGTCACCTACCCTACTCCATTGAGTAAAATAACAGCAAAATATTTCTCAATCTAGAGAGTCTCAAGATTAAAAATAAAAGTATTCTATCATTTACAGGAATTTGAGCTACTCAAAGCAAGGATTGCATACAATGTATGAGTTGCACACGTGGTAGATGCGTCACATCTGCGACTAACTGTTCACGACGAAATCAAAATAACAAGTCTTTCTACTGGCAAGGTATGTCAAGTAAAGACGTTACCTATTGGTCAGAAACATTCCTTTTTCATTTCAGTGCCATCTTCTGATACTTTGGCAGGCCGACATATTAAGCTGCACAGATGGACACGTGCCCACAATGTACAATGCAGAATCGAACAGCCAGATTTGCCACCAAATACTCTACAGGCCCAGGGGAGAACATCTGCAACCACCTGTACAACGGTCTTTAAAGAGAGTGTTTAAAAACAGCATTAATCCAACACTACTCCAAAGGCAATTTCGGCTCTCTATCCGTTCCAGGAGTGCCCACATCCAGAACAGTATTTCTGGAGCCTCCAACACGACTGAACTTTCACAATCTGCAGGGAACTAGACAGTCCACTGCAGTCTCCACCTCGTCTCTTCCTTCTCAGGCCCCCTGTACTGCTCTGTCCACCCATTTCACCTCAAACTCAGGACATTCTGATCTCTCTTCCCTTTCCTCCAACCCTCGACCTAGCGCCATCCCCCTGCCTACCCTAGCCTCTCTACCACCCCCCACCTACTTTTTCCTCCTCGTCAGCTAACAGTTGAGGGCTCTAGAGTAGTCTGCTCTATGAAGGTCTTATCACCCTTAACCATTAAACACCTTCTCCTCCTCGAGTTCTGCAACCACTCCTTAGCCTCTGGCTCTTTCCCTTCCTATCTCAAGCACTTCCTTGTGCATCCCCTCCCAAAAAAAAGCCTTCAGCTGACCTCATGTCTGGCCAACTACCGCCCTCTCTACTACAACCTTTCTTGGGAAACTCCTGGAGAAATTGACCCCTTCCTCAATTGGCCCAAAACACTGAGCTCGCTGGTTATTTACATGACCATCCATCTGAATTCCAAGCATCCAGAGGCACGGAAACTGGTCTACTGAACACCAGTTAAGAACAGCTTGAAAATCTTGATTCTAACTCTCCAGCTGTTCTCATTTTCCTTGACCTCTCTTCCACCTTCGAAGCAGTCAACAATTCTATTCTCAAAAAGCGGCTCCATGATACCCTCAGTATTTCAGACTGGGCACTGGATTTGTTGGCCTTCCTCACGGATCGCCCTTCCCAGGTGCTCCTGGGCTCCTCTCCCACCACCACCCTCTACACGTGACCAGGGTTCCAACCTCTCACCTTGCCTTTTCAACAGCTACCTTGCACCTCTTGTAAACCTGATCGCTACCTGCTCTCATCATTTCCAGTGTTACGCAGATGACAACTCTTCAAGCTCTCCTCTTCTTCCAACGCAAGCATCCCCGACTGCTATTCAGTCTTGGTGCGCCTCCAATGGTCTCCATCTTAATGCCAGTAAGACAGATTCTTCCCATCGGGACACCTGTTCCCAATTTCCCTCCTGCACGCTTAACGCCCTCCATTGGCTCACCTGTCTCTGCTTCCACTGAAGCCTGAAACCTTGGGGTCATCTTTGGCTCCGCCCTCTCCTTCCCTCATCACATTTTGGACCTTGCCAAGAAGGCCCACTTTCAACTTAACCTCCTTAGAGGCATTCTCCCTTTCCTCACCTTCCCTCAGAAGTTCAAGAGCTCTGGTCTCCTCAAGGCTGGATTACTCTTAACAGCCTCTTCCGCAACCTGCTGCTTTCTTCACTCCGTCCTCTTCAACTAATCCAGAACAGAGCTGCAAGACTTATCCTTGGCTTCAAGCCCAGGGACTATCGCTCCAGTTCTAAAATCCCTCCACTAGCTCCCGGTTGTGGCAAGGATCCAATTCAAGACCCATTGCATCATCCACAAGGCTGTCTGGGGCCTTGGACCACACTACCTGCCGCTCTCTCACACTAAATGCTCTCCCTTCCAGATACCTTCGATCTTCTCGCTCCACCTCTGCTGATCAAACGTGTCTCAGCTGGCTGCCTCCTATGGACAATTGAATACGGTGGCAATCAATAAATCAATCAGGTCAACACCCCAAACCAGGGGGACCAGTAGCTCTAGCCACATTAATGGCAATATATGATTATTGATAACATTTAGCTAAATTGAGGTTTGGACCTCACTTTTTCTTCCTTCGCAGGTTTAGTAAACACTAGAAAGCTGCGTGATTCAGAACTAGAAAGCCCTTCTGATACAATAAACCTTATGCACTAGGCAAATTCCACAAAGTTTAATTGGATAAGTAAATGTCCATTACCCGCTTCCATCTATTGTCTGAAATGGAGAAGCCATTCAGATTATTTTCAAACAGCAGATAAAAAAAATGCACACGAACTAGAAAATCTTGGCTTCCGCAAGTTTAAGAAGTCTTTTCAATATCCGACCCAAAACAGAAGAGAAAGTAAAGAGCGTAAGCAGCATCCTATCCTAGTTCAGATGAACTAGGATAGGATGGTTTAAGGACAACTTCATGGTTTAGCCTTGGGCTGGCCTCTTTCTGTGCTCTATGTTGTGTTTCCGTTCGTTTAAGCGCCCTGATGCCCTCGGGCTACTGGCGCTATACAAAAATGAAATACATACATAACTTAGAGGGCATGCGGTTGATCGCCCAACGATGCCTCTGCAACATGGCACAGAAAGGAAAATGTCAGCACAATCTAGCATCTAAAATACATACGTGTTCAATGGGTTTATGGCTCCCAAAGGCATATACATCTACGATGACAACTATGCAGAGTGAATTAAATAGGACTATGCTCCTTCCATGCCAGGCAAAGACTCCAAACTTACCCGAGTCATCTTAAAAAAGTCTAAGGAGGGACGGTTCCACCGCACATCTTCCTCGCGCCTGCGCTTTAGCCTGGTTTTTCTTTCATTCAGCACACATGGTTGTGAGCGGCATCGAAGTAAACCTTGACGCCGGCTTAGCTCTGGAGTCGAAGTGGGAGTGCTACTCGCTGATGGCAAAAGATTGCCAGTCTCCGTAATATGCTCCTGGGAAAGAGACAGGCGACGCCTTGGGTTAAAGTCAAATGGTCCTCCAGAATTCCATCCGGAGCTTGTGCTTCCCTCGCTACTGTCCACAAAGCCACTGCTGGCAGACGAAGGCCTCGGCACTGGTGATGTATTGATGCTAGTAATTGAGAACATACTATTCATGGACAACACATTCTGTGGAAGGCTAATGCTGGTACTTCTCTGAAGGGTGGCGTTGCCATGGCTGTTAGAACGCTGTAAGGTGGCGCTGCCACCACTATTGCATCGCCGTTTAGATACAGGAGTCCAGACCTTTGAACTGCCAGGTTTCCATGGGGACCGGCAGCGTGCCAACTCATCTGGCTCAGACAGTGATCGACAGTGCCGTTTCGTGGGGGGTGCCAAAGGCTGACCAAAGTGGTCATTGAGGTTTAAGTCACTGATCCAGCCAGATACCAGGGATGCGTGGGACGGATCCTGCCACTGAAGACTCAGGCTGTTTGCTCTGCCCATGTTGAATGGGCATGACGGGAAAGGAAAAAATGAATTCTTGTTCACTTCAGACCGGATCGGATAATTCCCATGTAAAATCTTCCAAGGGCTGTCCTCTAAAAAAAAATTAAAAAAAAAAAGGACAAGAAAGGAGACAAAGAAGACTAAATGAATGTCAGCACATCTAGTAGCAACCATTTAAAAAGATTTTATAAATACCACCCATGCTTAAGAGTACTGCATTTGGGACCAAAAAAATATTCCACAAATACCACCCGCAGCATAAACCAAAACAGTAGATTAATCTATATTAGGCAATACCCAAACTATTTCATGGATGTGGAACCAAGAAAAATAAAACATTTCCAACACTTATTTTTTTTTACTTAACAGAACTAACCAAATCCTTTGCAAAAGGATACCTGTAGATGCACACATTCATCCGGCTGGAGCGGGCATTGCAACCCTACTGAAGTGCAAGGGAGACCTGAACTAGATGGTTAGGCATCTAAAAGTATTACAGTCAAAACACAGGAAATGGTTCAACTCGTTTCAGAAACAAACTGGGCAATGTACACGACAGAGAAGCAGCACTGGATCCATGATGCACTAAATAGAACCTCTACCCAGTTTAAGGAAAACTGCAGAAAAGGTTTAGTTGATCTGCTGCACAAGGGACTATTAATACTTGCAGATTTCCAGAACTGCCATCCCACTTCTGGCATTGCTCTAAAGCCATCACATTTCGCCGGAAACCCCCATAGGTTACAGTTTCCCCCGTTAAATCCAGCAGCACAGAGAACCAGTTTATAAAATTGCTTGCAGGGATCGTTTCCAAGCATCGGCAACACCGTTCACCAAACACGTCGTAGCTCTTCAACGAATGCACTCTGGCTTTAGATCATTTCGATAATGAGGAAAAGAAATACACTAAAATGCCAACGTTGTTAGGTCACCCAGAAAGATAATCTTTCAACTTAAACCATTTGCCTGTACTAACTACCATTTTGGGCAGCGTAAACATACGGGGTAAATTCCAGACAAAATGGCTGCGAGGGAGGTATTCAGGAACAGTTTGGAGGACAGCCTGGAATACAAGAGGTTGCATCTTCCCTGCCCCCTTCAGTAAGGAAGCGGTACAAGGCGGGGCAAAAGGTGTTTTTGCTAGCGACAAATCAGTCGCAGAGTGAAAAATCGTGCAGGAAGTTTCACTTTGCAAGCGGTCAGAGCAAGGGGTTTCCCAGATTTGCATACATAACATGTTAAGTCAGCACATTTGTAATAGAAAAGGCTTCTTCGTATGTACCAATTGAACCCGAATTTTTTTTTTTACAAAAAATAAGACATGGCTACAGGTTTTACAATAAACTTACCATCAATTTCGTAAGGGAACAAGCTGCCACTTTTGTTCAGCTTCTCAGAGGAGTGCTGAAATTAACCAGAGAAAGAGGTTTCAACACCATACAATAGATACATGGTGTGAAAGACACTGCGCACATGCCCCACCTGCACGGATCCACTGCTTCGATGCACTGAACAGTCCCCCCTCCCCCCAATAACGAGCACAGACTCAAATGCAACACTATTTGGCTTTAATTTACGCCCATTGGATCCTGCCCCCTTCCAGCCTATACATACATTGAGTCATAGAAATTAAAAAATATATATATATATATATTTTTTTTAACTAGTGCCTGAAATGCATTTTCTCAAGCAGTTAATGGGCCACGCAAACTAACTTCAACTACAGTACTTTGTGCCAACTCCACTTTTATCTCCAATTCCCGGTGCATGGCAGCTTCTAAAACTATAGTGTCACAATCATTGAGCTTAACGGTTTTCAATATATTTATGCAGACTGTATAAATACAGAGGGGTTGAATATGCGTGTTGTGACCCTCTCTGGTAAACAGTTGGCCTGGTTTTGGACTAAAATGCTCAAAAGTAGGGATCAACTTCAACCCTGCAAATGTCTGGAGGGGGAGGGCTGCGGGGAGCCTTCGAGAAGTAATCCATCTATGGATTGTTCGGTTACTGCGACTACCGGTTTGGATGGTTTCTTTTCATACAGTCAAAAAAAAAAAAGAATATATTTCCGACTTCTTTCTTGAGCTGGCTGATCAGTGCCAAGTAAACATCTTGGAGCCAAAGAGCATGGTTTTCATTTACAGATAGTGCGAGATTAACTGGCTAGCATAAAAACAAGCAAGACTCACCTGTACATGGTGTACAAGCAAGAACTAGAGGTTAAAACCAAGTACTATAAATAAAAAGGGACCTTCAGTGGGTGTTCAGATTAGCAACACAAGGAGCTATCTGCTACCAAAGCAAAGGCCGTAAAACATGGGCGATGAGTATTAAAACCTTCATCCTAGAAGTTTACTTTAGCTACCAGGTGCCAGACTCACTGGACAGGTGGACCATGATCGCCAGCCTGCTGGTAGACCCAGCCTTGTTCTACCGTACTTGGCTGTCCGTTTGGTCTCCACCACTTACGTGCTGGTCCTTACATCCACTTGCCTTACAAATGGTCCGTGACCGCTGCTGCAGAGTGTCTACTGCCCCTGGTCTCAGATTACAAGATCTCCACCTTTTGCGCAGGCCGTCCTCTGGAAATGGCAGATAGTGCTGCAACTGCTTTATAAAGCGTTATTTCTCCCACAACTAAAATGGCTATTCACCGTGCCCTAAAGGATCCAGCAACATGGGCTTAGTAACCTGCATGTACATATAAAGTAATGTGCCCTGTACATTGCGGATTTGCAGGAATGGGGCCAACCCATCAAACATGGGACTACACGATATTTTCAAGCCACATATTGTAGTTAAACTAACACATAAAACAAGTCGGTGTGAAGGCACGCATGCAAGATCATTTCAGCATCACAACCCTTCCATAGTGCAGATGGCAACATCGCTAGATTTTCCCTTTTAAGTGTTTGAATGCAGACTTACAGTAGGAGGAGAATGTGCCCCTACTCAAAATAAAGTTTCGCAAGCTCTGAAAACCAGTTAAGGCTTCAGAGACCGAGTGGATTCCTTCAAATTTGAAATGTCCTCGATGGAAAAAGAAGGGCAAGAGGAAGAATAACTTACTCGAATCTGCCAATGATTTTGAATGCATGATTATACAATTTGAAACTAATAGAAAGTCTACCTCCCACATGCCTGTTAGGCGGAAACCTGTGCAGTTCCCTCTGGGACCACTGCAAAAGATTTAGGACTACAGGCGTTGGCGGTGAACCCACTTGGTAGCAGTCTGTACCACACAGATTCACTTGGTAGCTGTGGCTGAGCAGTCAGACAGACTTCTCTCAAGAAAAGTTGGTCAGTATGTGGAGTATACAACATAGGGCAATTCTTCACCGCAAGACAAGCAAACACGCAACGAGGCTTAGTGTAAAGATAGTAAGTTATTTATTTATAACACAACACCTAGGGAAAACACTAAAGCAAATCACGGCAAACAAATCAAACACAATTACTCTACGGAGTAGAAAACGATCAATCCCCCTAGCAAAATATCGACAACTCTAGGTTCTACCGGTACCACTTATTTTCAGACAGAGGTGTATACCTCAACCTAGATGACACTCGAATATTAGTTAGGACGGGAGAGAAAAAGATAGGCAGGTTATGAAATCAACACAGTTCAATCCTATGCAGATAAAATGCAAGGCAGGAAGGCAAGAATCACAATAGATCAAAGTTCAGAGGCCAGGCCCACTCTGAGAGAGGCAAGGCGCGATGTCCCAAAAAGTCTCTAGTGGAGATGCATTCAAGTCTTTATAGCAAATTGTTCTCGGCAGATTGAACCAGTTCCGAACAAAGAATGAGCAAAGCTTGGAGGCGACCCAGCGGAACGGAGAGGATTAAGACACCTCGCTCGAACCGAACGAAAGGGAAGCCAGGCGGACACGGTACCTTGTTGTGGAGGGCAGCTCCGGCGGGGGCAGTTGTTCCTGGTGGTGGATGCACGTCGGGTCTTGGCCAAGAGTAGAGATCTTGTCGTCGAAGGAAAGTAAAGTCCGGTGCACCACCAGGGAAGAGACCAGCCGCGGAGTGCTCCGTCACAAGGCACCACCTTTTGGTCGCGGTACAGGGGTAGTGGCTATCCGGTTGCCCAGGTGCTATGCACGGGCAATTCGACCACTGCGTCCTGAGGCGAATAAAAAGCAAAGGGGACTGGTTGTTCCCACCAGTCAGGGGAAGAGACACTCCGGCAGGGAGATCTCCTCGGTCGTCGGGAAGTGGTGAGTCGGTTCCGCAGGGCTCCAACGGAGGTGTCGTCATGCAGGTCGGCTCAGCGTTACCCTCGTCGGATTCTTAGGTCCTGTGGCGACTTCTGAAGATCCAATCCCAAAAGCCCTGCTTTTATGCAGAAGACCCCCATTCATTCAGCCTAGCTGTTAATCAACACCTGCTAAGTGGTGAGCGGGAAGGCTCACCACCTGGGCCAATCACTCCAGAGTGCGACCTGAGTTGGCAAGGCAACTCGGTCCAGGGTGCCTAAACCCCCTCCCACACCCCTGAGGTAACCCAGACAGAATGGCACCACTTTGGAGGGTCTCTGTACAGAGGCCCGCCAAAAGTGGAACTAAGGGCTCAACCTTTGGTTTAGGAGTCACAGAGACGAACACAGACGCCATTTTAAAACAGAGTTCTGGCAGAAAATACCACTCTATAAACTTATTTAAGATAAGTAGATCGGTGGTACGTCAGAGATTAATGAGAAAAAGTATTAATCTCCAACAATGGGACGAATCCCATAGGGTTAGGTTCGGGATCGAACATAACAAGTAGTTTCCACTGCCACCAGCCAAAACTCGACGAGGGGGGACGGGACAGTGCCCCCTCGAGTAACAGATCCAGGAGTAATATAATTACCCCTACTAGTACGTCCACAATAAGATGGTTGGTACTGGTTCTGTTAATAAATTTAGTCTAGTAAAGCCAATGGTGACTTTACATGCCCGGGGAGACAGTAGTCAGTTCCCGGGTATGGAGTCTATGGTGGGGGACCCGCTAGGGCGCCCCCGTGTTACGACACGTAGGGTGCGGTGTAACAGACAGAAAAACATGAGACCCTATGGAGTAAAAGACCCCATAGCCCATCGAACACATTGACATTTCAAAGGAATTACGCACATACATGTCCAAGAGTGGGAGAAAAGTGTCTCACTCTTGGCAGGATGGAAAAAAAAAAAACTCCAGAAATCCAGCAAAGCTGCTGGGGGACTCACTAGGTTAGGAAATTCAGTCTAAACAGAGAATTCTCCCTAACAATGCCCATTCAGAGTTCTCGGGTTTCACTGAATGCTTCCTTCCATTACTGAATCACTATACTAACTTGATGAAGATTGTGCGCTTGCTACTAAACCATCTGAAACTATTAAGGGTTGCTTGAAGGAGAGAGCAACTATACATACTGGTGGATTCATTTACAGGCAACCAAGTTGTAAGGAGACCAGCTGGATGAAAGAAATTTGTCTGGGTGCGATCAGCAATTGGGGCTTTCATTTTTTGAATAATGGAGAACTATCGTTTTAAGTGAGACAAATGTATTTTCACATTTGCACGATACCCTTTCAAGAACGATCAATATAGAGGCGATTGCATTTGTGGATTCCAGAACAGATTGTACTCTTGCATGTTCCATCAAAGAGTGTACGATATGCAGATAGCAGAAACTGGAATGTTTCTCTATGGGCTGGGTTTTGTTCCCCCATTCAAAAGAGCGTTCAGCTTGATAGAGGGCTAATGTGTAGTCGAGGTGGTGCTTAGGACAAAAGGCTTGCGTTTTTTGCTAATAACCACCCAAAACCTGAGTGGGCTTGATTGCCATATAGTTGACAATCAGCTATTTTAAGAGCAATGCTCGACGATTTTGGAATTCCTTTCCTTTATTGCAATTCCTGGACCCATTGCCGTCTGTTTTAATAAGCTGCCTTTTTGTCTAAGTTTCATAGAATGAAAGGTATTTCACTACATAAGGTTGGCTTCTTGAGTCAGCACTGCCATTTTAATAACTTTTTTTTTTACTACCTGCATCTCAAGGCCTGCAGGGTAGGCACTCATGCTTATAGCCGGTAGATGCAAGATGGGCGTCAATGCCGTTCAATAGAATTGATATATGCCCCAAATTGCTAAAAGTGAAATTATCTTGGCACAATGCATTGCTAGAAAATGGAATTCATATGAATATTTACTGCAAAATGGCATGCACGGAACAGGCATACTTTTTGTATAATTGGAACATCCGTGAAGATCTGCTCTCAAACCTGGACTCCAACATTCCCTCTGTCCTCTTCTACTCAATCTCCCTTTGACACAGTCAACCATACCATCCTTCTCAGTCTCCGTGATAAGCTGGGTATCACTGATCAGGCACTGGACTGGCTGACCACTTTCCTCTGTGATCGACCCTCCCAGGTCCAACGTGGGTCCTTCCCATCATCCATCTTCATCTCTACCTGTGGTGTTACCCAGGGGTCTAACCTCTCGCCCAGGCTTTTCAACCAATGCCTGGCAACTCTCGCCCACTGCATTGCCATTTTCTGCTCAAACTTCCAGTGCTATGCTGACGATACTCAACACATTTTCAGGCTTCCCTCGGCCATCTCATCACCCTCTCTCATCTCTGATCACCTAACTGCCATTCAAGATTGGTGTGCCGCTAATGATCTCTGTCTGAATGCATGCAAGACTGAGATCCGTCTTGGCACACCTTCACCATCCTTTTCCCCTCACTCTCTGTCCGGCCTCTCTTGGCCCGCCTCCTACCCCCACCTCTGAGGCTAAGAACCTCTGGGTCCTTTTTGACTCCACACTTTCCTTCTCCGCCCACATCTGAGGTCTCTAAAAAGTCAAATTACATAATGCACCTCAGAGGTACTCTGTCTTTCCTCTCCTTCCCCCCAGAAGCTCACCGTCTCCCCAAGCTCTGGTTCTCTCTAGGCTGGACTATAGTAACAGCCTCTTTCTAAATCTACCTGCCTCTACTCTCCGCCCTCGGCAACTAATCCAGAACAGGACTGCGAGACTTGTCCTTGGCCTCAAGCCCTGGGATCGTATCTCTCCTGCTCTGAAATCTCTCCACTGGCTCCCAGTGGACGCTAGGATTAAATTCAAAACCCTCTGCATTGCCCACAAGGATTTCTGGGTCCCGGGTCCAAAATACCCTTCAGCTATCCCCGTGCAAATCCCTCCCCCCCTCAAGCTCTTCGCTCATCCTCTTCCAAATCCCTCAGGGTCAGCCGTTTTTCAAAGAAACAAGCTGGGGGTAGATCAGTCTTTGGCTGGGGCCTCCCTCTGGAACAGCCACTCTAAAACTTGAGAACTATCTCCGGTTTCAGAAGTTCAAGACCTTCCTCTTTGCTTCCGCTCTCCCTCTCCCCTGCTGAAATGCTCTTGGCACCGTGCAGCACCTGGCCACCCTCTGTCCCCAGGTACCTGTTCACCCTGCCACCCTTATGCACTGCCTCCTGGCCACCCCTGGCACTGTTGGACTGTATCTGTACCCATACAGTTCCCCACACCCCACCTCCCACCCCCCCTTCCCTCCCCCATTTCCTTCTGCACTTATCAGACTTACCCAGTCTGCTGCCTTAAACAAAGCACTTTGACTGCACTAACACGGTTTATTGCCTCTACTATCCATGTATTATTCTTTATACGTTCTCTGCTCCTCACTTTCCACTCTTCCCCTCCCATGCACTTTCAAGTTTTCAATGTACCTGGGCCTGGTAAGATCCGTTTCGTTCTCCCCTGTTCCCCTCCCTTGCCGCGCTCTGAAACACTTGTGTACAAGCGCGATATAAATAATATATAGCATACTTTAATTGACGTTTTATCTGCCTGGCATAAGGAAACGCAGCTATTGTCTTGATCTAGATGGTAGGAACTGCCATTTTTCTCCAACAATGCCAGCATGTACACAGAATAAAAAGATGAGCCGACTTGACGTCAACCCAAAGTGAAGGGGAATATTCCCAGTTCATCAACTTCGTAGACCGGTGTTAGATCGTCTGCCACTGATTGTATCTTCGCTTGTTAACTGTCGCACATTATTTAGGGTGATGCACAGGAATCTTTGTGATAATGCTAGGCCATCTTCTAGTGTCAAGGTTTGGGAGGGCGGGGGTTGGGGCAGGTGGCAAGCGTTATCAGTTAATCCAGCAGCTAACCAAATTACCAGGTATTCAAGGAATGTAGATCAGTACAATACAACAAGATTCACTTTCTTTAGAACCAAGATTCGAAACCTTCTTGCCATTGTTTTTCCCCCTCATCTTCCTACAGAAATCTACTCTTTTTGCCTGGTCATGCCCAAAGGTAAAATGGACAAAACCCCTGCATCATTCACGTTTAGAATGATCTGGTACCAAAGGAAAAAGGGTAAGTTACGACCAAACCTTACATCTGTGACTAAGGCAAAAAAAAAAAAAAAAAAAAAATCCGTTCATATTCTAACCAGAAGAAAGCTTCCGACAGGTATATATAAACTGGCTCATCAGTTACAAACATTGATAACTGCCATAACAGAGCCACCTTATGTTAGCAGTTCTTACAGGGCATGTTATTTTTGGTTGATTATAAACAAAGATATAGTAAACCATTTTTAATTTTCCAATTGAATCCTGGGGGCAATATTAGAATCAATTACAAGCATCCCGTTTGAGAAACCATTTAACATGGCCGTAATCTTGGGAACTGGAACTGGATTGTAACACTAGAGTAAGAGATGCAAATGAAATCCTAGAATTTAAAATGTGCAGATTAAAACGATCCACAGTTAAGCAACTGTATTAACTATTGCACTTAAGTACTCTTGGCTTGTTCTACTCCGACATACCTCCTGTAGAGTTCCAATTTATAAGAAAGGATATAGGCAAAATCCCTGTAACTATCAGTCATTCGTTCTCCTTAATGTGAACAGCCTCACTGGTTTCAACGGATTTAAAGGCATGTGACAATGAGAAGATAAGATTGCGAACAGTTCAAATGTGTTTTCCTCACAAACACAGGTTGGCACCTCCCTGAATGGGTTCATCTCGTCTTGCTTACAAAGACGAGCTTAGTTAAAAAATAAAAAAAAAGAACGCTCCACCGATTTGCGTGACATGTATTGATCAGTCTGTCACGTTCAATTGGGTTATCGGCTATACCAGATGGTCAGTTGAGCATCCCAATTCATCTGTACTCCAATACCATACGGAGCCGTCAGAATGCATGCAGCCATATGTGCTTCATTGATTAAGACATGGTTGCTTAGCTTATTTGCTCACTATTTGTTTAATCTTTATGCTCAGACCTGGATAGAAGGTGCATTGCGTCAACCTAAGAATTAAGTGATTTGCTTACTTTTAAACCTAAAATCTCCATTATCAAAAATTAGCAGTAGTCGTGGAAATGTTATGCTGTAAAACAAGGTGGTCAATTATGTGACTTTAGGTTTTCAGAAGCTGTATTTCTAAAGTGCAAAGAATTCATGCTAATTGTGGTAGGTTTTCGCTTAGATTGATCATCAAATGTTATAAAGCAAATATTCTACCAAATATGGTGTATGGGCTGGATAGTCCGCTGTTTGAACGAGATCAATTACCCAGGCTTGTTGCCAAGAGTCTACAATATGAATAAGGGTTATTGTGCCTACAGGCCCTGGTTAAATGAATATTACTCACTGTACTAGAAAGCTCCTGGGTTGCCCTCAGTTACTCTGTGTTCAATCCCTTGGCAGTATAAACATAAGTGGCCAATATGGGTCCTAAAAGGCTTTGGCCACAGGATTGGTGCCTTAAGGAGGGAATCCATCAATTACCTCTGTGATGTGGCAATCGTTCATGAGATGGAATCAATCCATTGCCCACAACGCAAGGCGCAAAATTCACACTTGCCACGAACCACTGGCTAGTGAGCGAACATGGACAAAGATCGAGACCCTGAGGAATCCATTATTATACGGTGCGAATTTACAGAATCGAGCAAGATCTGTTCACAATTATCTGGCTGTGCTGTCTTTTAGAATAGTTTCTTTTCGTGGGACCAGGACTCTTGACATTGGCTGCAATCACGCATTTGACATTGGCTGCAATCACGCATTTAAACAATCTGTTTTCACAGTCTGCAAGTTTACTTAACTGTTCTTTCGGCACAGAGAGAATGTTGCATCTTTTTCCAAATGTGAATTTAAAAGCTTCTACACGAATGTATGCATGCTAGTGGGGATGGTTCACAATAAATAAAAATGAAAGGGCCCTTCCTGTGGGAAGAGTCACTGTGCGGCTAGAAGCCCAATGGAACCACCACATGTTTGAAGATGGTGTATAAGCCGAACGTCTGTCTGAAAAGACCCAGCCGACCATCCCAATCTGATTGACACCACAAGCCAAAACACACCTGCAGATGAAATTACATTCAGAATGCCAACGTGACTTGTCCGGGCAGAGCACCTTAAATAGCAGAATTACAAGTCAACAGCTAATCTGATTAATGGATGTTAGCACATCATCTATGTTGAGACAACAGCGCTTACAAGGGAGCAGACCATTTCAATTCACATGGATGCAGCTGGTCTGCAAGTCACCGCATGAGATTAGCTTTTTTGTGGATGTGTGCATTATATAAAATGCAACATTTTGCTGGCCCTTGTCACTGTTTAAATGATGGTCTGCTTTGTGGCCATAATATGTTTCACCCCAAGTTACCCAGGGAAATCCCCTTGCTCACTGTCTTAAAGAGCCTCAGCGTCACCTCACTGATGAGGCCCGAATAGGCTGAAATGTGTGCCTGGGGTTGCTGATAGTACTCTTGTTCAGAGGAAATGTGCTCAACATTTCAGTGCTGGACTGCCCTTGTTGATGGCACAGACTGATTTGCAAATTATTATTTCTCCTCTGTGAAGGGTGCAGGGAACTAAACCGTGGTTGCAGACACTCCTAAGTGGAAGAAATTTCATAGAACAGGGTACTGAACCGATGTTCGCTCTCAGTAGAGGGCTTCCACACTCCTTTGCAACATAACATTTAGTATACTGCTGTGATCATGCAATCATGGCTGCCTTGAAGAAGGTATTTGAATCCAGCTACCCATGTGCATTATAATCCCTAGTGAGATTCCAATAACACTTCTTGGGGGAAATTAGATGCATGAAAATACAGATGACTAATTCAAGAACACCCGGATGTTACTTTGCAAAGGACCCTATGCCATGGGCAGTCAATGTTGAGACTTTACATAAAGTAATTGCATATAGTGGGGTACAGACATCAAATAAAAGTTTCTGTCTCATTAGGAAACAGAGAACTCAGGCGTTATGAAGACCATGGCAAAACAGTAGGCTCCCAAGATTAATTTTGTGAGTGGAGCCGCTTGTTGTCTGCTATTCCAGGGAGTGGTTGTTCCAGTACAAGAGCAAAGGGACGAAACCCAAGACAGGGGCAAGCTAGTCTGCAGATAAAGCAGTTCAGGGTGTAGAGTGAGGTATGAGAAATAAGGGTGGGTCTGGCACATCAACCGCTTGGAGATGATTCAGGCGGCAGGACGAGTAGTTGGAGAATACAGAGACTGCTTTACGACAACTAGTCAACAGGATTATTGCAAATGCATGAAAATAAAAAAAACCTGCAATCTGGTACAACAGCAGTGGTTTACCGACTGTGCCAACGTCGATCACCTTTTGGTTTTAGTGTCCAAGTTGATACCAAAACCATAAGGCGATATGCGTCGGCACAGTCGATGACCCAGCCCACTCCGTCCCCCAGAGTCTTCAGCAGAACTCCTGTTACATTGTCTTGAAACACGTCAACGGGTGTGCTCACATGGCTACAGCTTCAGCAGATGCATGATAAACCTATAAGTATAAAGAAAAACCCAGAATGGAGACTGCGCCCAGAGTTGCAAAGTAATTTATTATATATAGAAAAAGTGCCCTTCCTGTAACACGTGTTTCAGCCTTTCTTTAGGCATTTTTCACATCAGGGCTGCTCAATTGAAACAAATGTATGGCCTTGTCTTCAGTGCCCCTAATAGGTTAGAAAGCGTCTCCGCTCATCGTTATCTGGATTAAATCCCTTTCGACTGTGTTCGCGTTTGATCGCGCATTTCCTTGTTACAAGACAAGGAGTCCATACATTTGTTGTTTCAATTGAGCAGCCCTGATTTGAAAAAGACCTAAAGAAAGTCCGAAACACGTGTAATCAGGAAGGGCACTTTTTCTATATATAATAAATCACTTGCAACCCTGGGCGCAGTCTCCATTCTGGGTTTTTCTTTCCTTACCTGTTTTGTGGTCTTTTTTGGCTAAACCACAACCCAGGGAGACGCGACCTATTGCACTTTACCGATTTGGAAAAGAATACAGGTAGCACTGGATTAAACATGTCACCATGTTAGACCAGACCTCCAGGCCAATAACTTTTGAAGCTGGCATAATAAACCTAGTTAAAAAAAAGGAATGCACAATTGACCACACTTTCTACCCAAAACAGAGCAACATACTACCATGACTTACCAAGCATTGGGATGAGTAGGTCGTTTCAAGCAGTGCATGCTTTTGCATGAATTAAAATTAGGTTTCTCAGTATCCACCAATTGAATTAGAGGATCTTTGACTGCCAGGTTGCAGCAATCCCAACTCCCATGGGTAATGCCTACCTTGCTTAACTGAAAAGTTCAGCAATGCGAGACTCCTCCTTCAGTGAACATTAGGTTTATATCAACTCTATTCAATTGATGAGTCACATTGCAGTTACTAACCTCGATACTTAATGTGCACCGAAAGCAATAATTATTCAAAAGAAACACGCAATGGAACATCCATACCAGCAGACAATCGATTTGAAAGGCAATGACAGATGCCGATTGCATACAAACACACTAAGACAGGGCGTAATTTCTTTTACAGGCTCTACATTGTGCAGAAGCCCAACTCCAACAGGATCCAAAATGGAGGAGTCGGTCAACTGACACAAATGAACGTCAGAGGGCTTGGGCGTGCACAAATATTGGAGACCATACACTGGAAAAGTGGAGATCGGCCATTTGGTTTGTGCATCTAGTCTAATTGAGAATGTACAGGCAGTGTAATAGTGTAGACCCAATTACTCCATGCATCAAATTGGCCATGATCTATTTATCTATTGGGGGATTTAGAAGACGCCACCTGTGAAACAAGGGTAAGAAACAACAGAAGGAACACCTTTTAGACGGTATAGCCCAATAGGCAATACAGTATCTGGGGGAGCCAGCGCCAGAAGGCTATCCTGTGAATCTGAGCTTATTTGCCAGCAGATATCAGTTGCAGACCATGGCCCACCCTGAGCCTGGGCAAGCACAGACTGGCTTTCCTTTTGTGTGCCCTCCATGCAATGGGCGTGGTCTTACCTGCCGGCACATTTATGCTAGTGGGTAAATCGCATGTCAATCCTCAAGCAGCAAGTAAAGAAAGACTCCCTCAACCAGCAACAAACAGAGCGCTAACAAATTAAAAACCACACAACCCTAAGAACAAAGTAAGGATGTTTGGGGTAAGGGAAAATCAATTTATTTAAAATCAGGATGTTAAAATGTAGCAATTAGCAAACCTAGCACCTGCTTCCAAGATCCATGGAGGCAACACCAATGACACAATCTGCTCCAGAATATGCTATCCAGTCCGGCCAGCAAGGAAGACAGGGAGAGGACAAGGAAGGGATTGTAGAAGCTCAAAAAAAAAAACCACCACAAGCAAAGACAAAGGGTCCAGCCAATGTGACCAAACGCTGTCCTCAGAAGCAGGAGACCATCTTCGTGGCATTCATCCAGCATGTCAAGGGTACACATTTTAGTAATTCAGAGGTCTCATGACATGAATGTTAACTTATGATCTGGCCTAAGCCACCCCTCTAATCACACACCAAGCAGCCAATGGTTTTGGTAGGCAGCCCTTCAGACAAATGCGAAGAACTGTCACTCCGGTCCACCTACATAGGTGGTGTGCTGGTTTGTATGGGGAAGAAAGCCAGGCTAGGTCAGGTGAACTACCCTACAGGGTGCAGTTCTGCTCTCAGGGTGAGTCTACATCACCACAACAGCCATTTTAGGCTTCCCTCGTGGTCCCCAAAGACAAAGGAATGCACTGAAAGAAAAAGGTTTAATAACATACATTAGTAACCCACTAGCCAATGATATACTACTGTGGTAAACTGCTGCACCTCTGGTGAATCCAAACGTTTTGTTAAATCTGTCACATGACCACATTTGGGTGCTTCAAAGTCACTCATGTCCTAGGAGTTTAATGGGCTACCATAGGACACCACATTGAACAAGGTTGCAGTGCCAGGCCCTCTGGCTACAACCAGTCAAAGGTCCTGAAAACAGCAAAACGTTAAGCGGCACATGAAATGAGACCCCTGTACCCCCACCAAAAGCATAATTCTTCTGTATGTGTAAACCGGCAAAGAGACTTTGTATGTCACAATGCTGTTGCAATAGTCTTATATGGTGAGGACTAAAGCACTAACTTCCACCTTGTGCACATGTAGCTAACGTGAAATATCTTGGATCTGTGGGGCGAATGAGATGAAGTCATCAAAAAAAATAAAAACGTGGCTATAGCAAGGTGAGCAACAGTGGATAGGCTAGGAAAACGTGAATGCTGGTGCCGAATAAATTATATGGGTCATGGCAGCATTAAGGTAGAGGTTGTTGGGAGGTGGTGATCAAACTGGAAATAAGGGTAGGATCACCTCCAAGCTTGAAAGTGTGTCACAGTAGATTTGAACAGTGCCAGAAAAAGGGGGTGATGAGCCAAGCTCAAGGTTGCAGGTGACCGAAAACCAGGAGGCAAGAATAGCCAAGTGAAGACTCTCCCACAGCCATGCACAAAAGGTAATTTTTGGTGGTGGGCAAGGGGCAAGTCCTGAATTAGTCTGGAACCCTCTATTAAATTCAACCATGGGTACGGACCAGCTTGAAATCTTTCAGCATTAATGACAGGATGGCATGGTTGACCATGCCAATGGCAGAGGAGGGGGTTCAGTAGAATTATACCAGTTGGGCTGAACCTCAACTCATGGAGAGGAGAGCAGATTCTGTGCCTCTTGTTGGTCAAAAGCCTAAATGATGCAAATGTAGCAAGTGGAGACCGTAGTTGGAGCTGGGAGATAAACATCTTAATGGATCTTGCAGTGATGATCTGTCCGTTTGGGTAAAGGCAGAAAAAGGGTCATTAAGACCTTAGGGGGGGGTGGTCGGGCAGTTACATAAAACATCAAAATAAAGGGGCAAAGGTGGCGTTCCCTTGTGCAGGCAGGACACCTGCTCCCAGGTGACACTTGACCAAGAAATCCCTTCAATAGGGGACACCAGGTTGAAAGAAAAAGACTAGTAAGTTTGCAGGGGCAGTTGAGGTCACGGCAAGCAAAGCTCACCTGAATCAGTTTGAGGTTAAAAAGGAAGACCAGCCATCTGCATGAGTTGCTATAGTATTGGAGGTGCATTCTGCAGGGGAAACTAAGTTTTCCTCCCGATCGTGAAGACCACTTGTTGGAAGAAAGAATGATGCACGTGCACAGTGACGCTTTTTCCCTTGTTTTTGATGGATGCATAGAAGCCTGTTATGCGCAGGATGCATGCCAGCTTATCCTCTTCAATCTTCGATTCGCTTTTGCCACATTACAGGGCTCAATTTTTCCTCTTCGCGGTGAAAAGGGGAGCATTTAACAGATTACGTTTCAGAAGGACTTTCTTGTCCAGGGGAGCCAGGATTTCATGAGTGTTAGAGAGCCCATTATAAAGGTTGGCCAGTGAGCCTTGAAAGGTTGGCCAGTAGGCTTCTAGGTCTTGAAGGAGGACTTAAAAAAATGAAGTAGACATCTGAATTTGAATTATGAAAAAATGACAACATAACGTTGTAGGACTGCAAAGAAGCTTTAAATATGAATGTTAAGTTTCCACACGCAAGACTGGCCCTTCTATGCCTAAATAAGAAAAACATAGCTGAGAATTGTCACACGTATCTCAAGTACATGGTGGCTGCTACAACTGCAACTTCTGTCTGAAAATGTTGACATCAATGGTCAACCATTATTCTTGGAGACGCTGAATTGGCATGTAAGTAAGTGATTGCCCATGTGCATGTGATTTTTGTAACATACTAAGAATGATCAGAGTTTGCTGAGTATATTTGCTGCCAGGTAACAAAAGTAGTGCTACAGCAGTAACTGTAAGCGTTACGACAAAGAGTGCAGTTCAGCAAGAAACATCACAGCGCTTTGCAAAAACTGCCAGGGAATGGGTAGGGTGTCCCATTTTAGGCCCTGTGGTCATGAGAATTTCTGCCCAAACAAAGCCAGGAAAACAGGATGAAAAGTTACCTTACCAGGCCACACCGTGGAAAAAGCAAAATAAAGAAACTTGCCATGAGGGGGACTTTTTTCTAATCCTATTCACTTAATTGGAGGCATTTTGCAGCTCTAGAGCACCCGAAGAGTACTTATATATTCTGGGACTATCAGTTACGCTGTTACCACAGGTACAGCCTACAAATACATTTTTAAAAAACCTTATTATTTCTCTGATCCTGACCATTAACTGCTCCATGCCAATATTAAGCATCAGACTTCAGGGGCAGTTCTCGGGTGACAGAGCTTCATAAAGACTGAGATTGGGTAGTAGAAGACTTACTGCTTGCACAAAGACCAGCAGATAAAACAATTGTTTAAAGGGCACATTTCCCCATCATCACTGGTTTAGCATCTTAAAGTAGTCTAATGCAGACGTTGGTTTGCTTATTGGGCATCTATGTGCCAACAAAGTCATTACAAATACCACCTCTCACTTTATGAAATTCATGCAATCTGCCTCAAGTCATCAGTGCAGTGACCACTACACCTTTTGAAAGGGGTTGTTGAATTTACGTGGTATTAAGACGCAAGAACAAATTAAACGTTGGGCAGGTCTGAATAGAATTTAAATGAGGCCATGACAATAAAATGCAGCTGGCAGACCTTCCCAAATGGATTTTTGTTTTTTCTTCAACTAGTCCATGTCCAAGTTGTAATTAACTAGGCTCCTCCAAAGAAAAGCTAAGCATAAGAAATTACGTGCCCAAGAATAGAAAGAAAAACGCTACATCAAGTAGGCTCAGGGAGGTTCAATGCTTTTCTTCAACTGCTTACATTTTCTTTGCTCTGCAGCGTTCATAATGTATATGCACGGAAAGAGTTTGAATTATATGTTATATCCTAGTTTCCGGTTGTTGATCTAATCATGCAATTCGTATACCAAAGTGTAATGGAGGCATTACGAAGCAAGGATGTTCATAATCGCAGAGCCTTATTCAGCGTGGGGAATGCACACCCATTTACGTAACTTCTGCAGAGCCATCATTTCAGCAAATCTATGCAAATGTCAACCTGCTAATCCTGGGTAAGAAATTGACGAGAGCTATTTAGCTCCTAGTTATAACATGGGAGAGCCTGGTTAGACACCACACACTACCAGGAGCTACTTTTGAGTCTCTAGCCCAACTAGCATTGCCTCTGTGTACTTGAGAACGCATAAGAATCAGAAACATCCAGAAGATATATATCTGACAAAAAGTTAAAGTTTGCATCTCATGAGAGTTAGATGTGCAGCTCGCCATGTGCAATACCAAGGAGGGGGCTTTTGCTCCTGCTCATGGAGCTGAATTTCGATCCCTGGGATCTTGTAAAACCTAGCCCAAATGTGGTTCCATAAGGTTGTTATTTACTCCATGAATCCCACATAACCGGACCCTACATGCAACGCAATATTAAACCCTGGCCAACTCAATGGTGGAAAGAAAAACGTGTATTAGTTGCACACATTTCAATGTCAAAATGAGGGATGGGTTTAAATATATGAGTGGGTGAGCACAATGTTGACAAACATAACTGCAATTCGCATCGCAAAACATTAGTCGAGGTGGGGGAGGGGAAGTTCAAACCCAGTTACATGTACTACATCAGACTTGGATAACCCATGCCGTTCATTTGCTTTATACCAAGTACAATCACCACCATAATAGTTGGAGCACCATGTTTGATAACAAATAGTCAAAAAGTTCTAAGTGGTTTATCGTTTTCAGTTGCAATATTGGGAGGGGGAAGTGGGGGAGAACCGAGTGGGTGCCATGGGCTAATAGTGATTAGGGTAGGCCAGACTTCAAAAATTCCTTCCGATTTTGGGACTGGACACAAATGCATGAAGCAGTGATCAACATGAGGCAATAGTCATATGGATCTGGCCCAAATGACAGACGTTGGCCGGTGTGACCCTTTTCAAACATTACAATTATGTTGGCCGCTATGTAACCGCTGCAGAAGGTGTCAACTAGAACAATTAACAAAAAAACTACTGTAATTGTCTTCCCTGCCGCAAAATCCTGCAAGCGATTTCAATCCTGCACACACCCAAGTCTCTCACAGCATGTAGTGCGCAATTGGAACCCTTATTTGTGTATAAGTTTAATATTCTGAACGATATACCACTCATATCACACCCTTCTCCTGAATCCCCCCCAGTCACACTGAACCAGGAATCAGGCTAGTTTGCAAAGGTTAAAATTTAAATACATAAATATTTAATCACAGCATATTTTAATATATAAACAATGAACAATGAACAATATCTTTAATACACTAAGTAAGTAATGAGCAAAACAAATGCAGCACAGAAAATACTTGTGTTGGTTCAGATCAGATAGCACTATGGTTAGAGGTTCCCCCTGCAACACCCCTCAGGCATATGAGGAGAGAGCAGGTATTCAGTAATAGCATAAATCAAACAGAATATCAGTCCCACTTTCCCCCTTCAAACACAAGAGAAAACGGAATGGACTTTTCAGCTCTCAGGATGGCTTTAAAATGATCTTTGGAATTGACGGGGCAAAAACACCAAGTGTGGCCAAAAATACTCAAATTGTTATATATTCCTATGGGAGCCGCTTTGAACAGTTGCGCACAATCACAAGCAATGATTAAGTCCAAAGAAAACATTTGACATCTTAAAGTCCAAGTCAGAAACAATTGAAAGCCATTTCACAGAATTGTAATTTGCGGCAAACTTTTCCTTGCGCGATATTCACGATAACAGGAGAATCGCACTGTTTTGCAATGCGGTTTTGGGTTCTATGGATAGCTACAGATGTCAGGTAGAAGTAGGAGTCGTTTATATCAAAAACGGAGGGAGTTAGAAGTTTTAGTAAGTCGTTTTTGAGAGATAGGCACGAGAATGGAAAACAAATGCACTTTTGAAAATGACAAATGGGTTTGCTAACACTAGAGGACGACTATGAAAAAGCGAATACCACAGAGGGATTTTACAGTCAGGTGATCAGTAACACCCCGCCTGCTGAGGAAACTACTTCAGATGAGTCAGAAAAGAGTCAGAAAAGAGTCAGAAAGCAGCGCAAAGATAGTTCTAACAATACTGGTTCTGAATGAAAGATAGGATGGGTTTGAGATAGGGATAAGACAATGCAAATATACTATTGGTCACAGTTCTTCCTATTAATACTCACAGGATAAGTTATTAAAATGGACCGTCAGCTCTGGTCATTGGAGTGGGTCTCGTCTAGGAAAGACAGCACATCAGACACGGTACTGGATCATCTAGGTCGGTCGCCGGATTTGCACAGGATCTGCCCTCCTAGTCTGTGGATATTTGAATCAGCTGGATAGCGAGTTTCTCAGTGGTGGCAAGCAGGAGAATTTCAGGGTACTGGTTCAAAAAGCCTTCTCACACCACAGCGCTTCACTGGGTGGAGAGAATAAATTTGAGCCTTGCTGGAAATCAATAGTTCTCTATTGCTGGCAAGAGTCTTGGCCTCTGGATCTGGAAGAATATTAAAGCTGGATGTAGAATGCTGGATCAGAGTGCTTCGCCGGAATCAAGAAAGTCAGTGGATCAGTGAGTCCCCATGTGTTGTCCACTGTCCCCATCTTTAAAATGACATCACAAAGTGGGTGTATGGGCTGGTTTAGCTAAACTTGCCCCTGTGAGCTGGGATAGGATCAAAAATTAATCTCCGCCTTGCAATTTGAGTGATTGGATCAAGGCCGGATGATGTCACATTTTATGGTATGCTTTACAGTCCACGGAGACCTCCCTTTAGCCACTGGTCAAAAAAAAAATCTAAAAAAAAAAAAATCAGATTTGATACTAAATGTACATTTCTACATTGGTCACCTTTATACAAATCACATACAAAGATGCCATATTTTTATTCCTCAAAATCCCGCAGTGGTGGGATCTTGTCTCAACTTTCTTAAAATTGTCCTTTTCGCTATGAACACAATTTACAAATTTTATGCAAATTTCCACAAAAATATTCACAATTCTAACATTAATACATTTCGCATAAAAACACAGCCATTACTGTCCAGAACATGTCACACAGTTCTACTGCCTCTTCACACAGGCAGCCAAAAATTAGATTAACAACTCTGTCCTCTTTATATTTTTCACCACTATGAATAACAAGTTAAATTGTTCATTCTTAACAGTCACTTGGCTCCGCCCCTTTGTCTCTCCTGGGAGTCCAGTGCATCCCCCTCCTTGCAGTTCCTTCCAAGAGCATTTTACAACCACCTTCACACCTAGGCTTCCTGGGCTGAAGGGCTCGTCATTGTGCCTTCTCTTTTTGTAGACAAGTTTGTTCTAAGCCGCAATTAGAACCTCCCAGTGAGTTTCTGCTGAGAAGGCCCTCCTTCTGGGAGAAAAACCTGATTTTCCAGTTCTTGCAGCTCAGCCAGGCTAATTAACTTCTTAAATCCAGCAAAAACCAAATTTTGCTGCAAACAAATACATTACTTTCTTAGCCTTAAAATCTGTGGGCTCACAAACACAACTAAAATCTGTATTTCTTTTTGGCAACAATCCTTTTTATGTTTGCTAATCCAGCAGACTTAGTTTAAGCTCACTAAAGTTTCATCAGTAACTCATCTGACAGCTGTCATTCAGGTAGCCCAGGGTACTGCACCTAGATTTTGGCATAGGCTGTCAGTTTTCAGACAATCCAGTTTGTCTGAAGAATGTTTTGCTCTTCACATTAGGACTTTGTATGTTCACCACACTTCATTAGATACATGAATTTTAGCACCAGGCAAGATTTTGAATGTTGAGAAGTGTTGTGTTCTAGGCCTTTGAGTTTTTAGCAACAAAGATGTCGCATGTAGGCCCCTTTTGGGGTTTCACTTGCAAAGTGCTGCTTCTCTCTCTGCACTCTGTTTGCTGGTCATGGAGCCCACTTGCACATTTCTGCAGGGTGTGCTCTATTCCACCGCACATGCACCATGGGTGGCAGGTTGTGCATCCCTCTTTGCGTACTGAAGCACACGGTTTTTATAGGTTTTTGGCGCACACAGGTTTTGCCGCAATTGTTGCCATTTCTTTCACCATAACTGGTAGGGTGATGCCGGATAGCAGTGGGTCAATACATCCCACAATCCAAAATTAATCTGTACCCTGTATGGATTTCTTTCCGCAAACATTATACTCTTCTCTAGGTAAACATGAATAGTCTATTGCTTCAAGTAATTTTACTTTAAACTAGACAAGATTCACAAACATGTCAGTTACATTACATAGAATGCTCTGCTTCATTACTTCCAAGTCCATCGTGCTCAAATTCAGTACTGCGAAGGTCGTTGCCACAAAAGAAAATACTGCGATAAGGAACAGTAGGACTAGGATAATTAAAATGATCAGTAAACGATTTGATCATTTACAAGTGAGACAAAAGGCAAATCTTCATTCAATCACTTAATTCTGGAGGTAAGCAGCAGTAGTAATTCAATCACAGGTTGCGGGGACTTTTAACAAATTTCTCAGTAGAATAGGATGATCAGAACCCAGGAATAATGAAACAACAATTGCACATTAGACAGGGCCAGCACAGATCAGCCTTCATGCCATCGTGTTCAACCTCAATGTGTAGAAGCTTATTAATGTGGCATGCCAGTTTACCTTTATGAAGCATGCAGGCTGGCAACAGGAGAACTTGAGTCCCTTCCTTCTGCAGCAATTGAATAGCAAAGCCTTTAAAAAAAAAAAAAAGGGGGGGGTGCGGGGATTCAATCGAAACGTCAATACCACAGGTTCCCATTCCAAAACCACATTGATTAGGAGCCAGGATGTGATCAAATAAGGGTAGTTGTGTAGTCTACAGACTGACTCTGTAAAGGGATAGAGTTAATGCGCCCATTCAGTTCACGGTAGAGAGCAGGAGGTTGTACAAACCTTGGCAAAGCAAGGGCCATGGAACACCAACTCTAGAGGCTACTGCCAGCTTCCCTGTCACAAACTCATGCCAAACCTTCAATAATATAGCAACCATCCACTAACATTGATCCAAGTGTCAAAAGATGCAAAAATCTTATTTGTACGCAGATAAGGCACGATTAGTGTTTTGGAATTTTCTTTGTCGGATAGGCTAGCATGGACAGAACGCAGAAAGCTGCATTCCGGTCATGGCGAGTGTGCAGAAACTGCTGAAAGTGGAGGCACCAACAATGGGTGAGAATAGAGTAACGATACAAGAGGAATACAAGTGGTGTTCAACATTGTGAAATGGGGGGGGGGGGGTAACATGAACCAAAATGACACATCCCTGTCACTAAACAAGAAACTCTAGCCAACTTGACGTATTGAAAGGCTAGTTTCTTCAACTTCTGTGCAAAATGTGGAATAAAGCACAAGCATAACTTCCATCAGGCAACTCCAGTTTTTAATATGGGTCCTATAACCAACTGCCCAATGCACACCCTTCTTGAAGGCAAGACTAGCTTATACAGACGGACGCTTGCGCTAAATGTCTAAAGTGGTACGGCTGAGGCTTGTTTAATCCCCAATAACAGATTTTAACAAGCTGATCACTTAGGACCTGCATGAAGAGGACATCTTACTAGTAACCATCAACTAGTGTCACAGTCTGCAATCAGAGGCAATGTAAAACATTGGTAGAAAAACATGCCATGCCTTAGATTCGCACTTCCTTGCCATAATTCTGGAGCATACTGATATGGTTGGATCAGTTTCAGGTCAGTCATTTGTGATCACAGGGCATGAGAACATGTGCCTATAGAAGAGCATATAAACCAGTTAGGACCTATAAGCAATTCATGTGCCCACATTACTAGAAACCCTTTTTTGTCTGAAGAACAAATACCGATTTAAAACCATCTACAATCAAGAAAGAGTCTGATGTGTCTCAGCTACAGGAATCATTGTAAAACATTCTAGCTAAATGAAGCATTTGCGGTCATACCAATCTAACCTTGTTAAAAGCCCATTTGGTACGCAGCAGGTATGTCAGGCTTCTACCAATGAAATAATCCAAAATTAGGTGTGGCCAAGAACATCATGGCCTGGAATGAGAATGCCTCGTAATTCCCTAGTCAACAATCTCCCTGTGAAGTAGTTGCCAACCTTATGGGTAGTGCTTTTAGGATTTTAGTTTGCCACAACCATCTTCACTGAAAAACCTTGCAGGAGCACCTTCTCTTGGGAAAAATGGCAACTCCTTGAGAGGAGAGGATTCCACCAATGTGCATGTACTTAACTCTGTTGCCTTTTCATTCTGAACCAGAATTCCTAGAGCTCTGTACAAGATCTGTTTAGCGCATGGTAGGAGGGCAGTTTATTCCAAAGACATTTACACAACATTCTTTGCAGAAAACATGTTTAAAGTAGGCTGTGAATGTTGGGACTTTTTTCAAAATTCACGCCAGGTGGACAGCTCTATGGAAGGCTAACCTAGTATTGTGACAAGGACAACTCTCGGAGCTGTAGACAAACCAGTTCAAGGAAACAAGACGAGTGGTCTTTGCCAAGTCTCAAGAGGTGGTGAGCTTGCAAGGACTCCACAATGACCGCACAGTGAAACAGTCAAGAAGCACAGGTATAAAAATTTGCTTATGGCCAAAAATGCTGTGAAAAATGACTGCCAACAGATCACTCAATACTAAAAATTTGACATGTAATTACTGAGTAGGGCAAAATACATATCAAACCCCTGAAACTGAATGTACAGATTAGTATTAGCACGAGTCCATATACATTCAAACCTAAATTCAGAGGTCCATTCCTAAGATGTATGGGGCCTAGTGGTGTCTCTGGGGTCCAGTGAACAGTTCCACGTGTCAGCGGACGAGTTAAGCTAGCTAACAAACAGGTTGCCAACTTTCAGAGTGCTTGTGTGAACAAGTATGGCAAAGTCAAAGTAATCTAAAAGATTCTAAAAGTTACCAAACTTTTTAAAAAGGAGTTAAGGGGTTCAGGTAAGGCTTCCTACAACTCACCCCCCATACTCTGATGCTTCACAGGACTTGGCAGATCAAATGAAGAGGGCTCCAAGTGGCTTTTCCCACCGTCAGGTTTAGCCCTCGATTCCCAGGTTCAAACAGTTCTCTAGGTGGTGTTTGGGAGAGATTCACTTGCCACGTTCAGACTTTCCCTCCCATCTCGGGTCCCCTTGACGGTAGGACCATGACATTTCGTACAGGTAAGTCTTGTTGCACACGCAGAGGATCTCCCAAGTTCCAAGCCTAAACTCACAACAGCGACGTCAGCCATAAGGCGGTCTTGGGGCACTTCTGAAGGCTCTTCTTCGTAGGACTCTAAGCGGACGTTGAGAATGGCTGTTCCCTCCATACCAAGGATCACAGCTCCTTCAATGGACTGCTGGAGATCTTCCACAGGACAGGGCTCTACCAGGGCAGCAGCAGACGCTTGTAACCAAGCCTTTTTACGATGGGTCAGCGGTCTCCTCATCTTGTAGCTGGACAGGAGTCTTGGCTCCTTCAGTTTCTTCCAGGATCTCTCCAGAGTGGGTGCAGGGGTCCCCTTATCCTAAAAGGCAGGACAGAGCAACAGCTCCCACTAGCCAATGACAGATCTGAGACACACACACACACACACACCAGCAGTGGTGGTCCAGTCAGGACCACTGGCGGCAAAACTCATGCATCCCACTCATACACACTGGCAGCAGTTTGTGGATTGGGACCAGACAGTCCCAGCCCACTTCCTAGCAGCAAACACACATAGCCCTCCAGTAGCCAGCCAAAAGCCTCTGCTTTCCTGGGCACTGGAAGTTCATATAAGTAAGAAGGATAAAAGACAAGATAGCCAAAGGACAAGCGACCTTGTGGCATGGCCACATTTGACCACTAGCCACAGTTAGTAGCCAAACGCAATAAATGCTATGAGGCTAAAAGGAAATGCACCAGCGTGTCCATTGAGCACACCTAGAGTAACCAGAATTCCCCCCCCCCCCCCCCCCCCCCCCGAGTGTTATTCTAGGGTAAAATAAAAAGTACAATGATCAAAACTACCACATGTGGTAAATAGTTACTAAAAGTATTACCAAAGTAACTAGACTAAGGGAAACCAGGTTTCCCAGTAGCGACAGCCTGAAGGCCATGTCATTTTCTCCATAACAGATTAGCAAAAGCCAGTGTAGTGAAGCATAAGGCTTCACTGCACTGTAAAAAGAACATGTCAGATACAAAAATAAAAAGCAAAATATTTTGGTCTCTGTAGAAATGGAAGGAAAGTTCCAGTAAAGAGGAATCTTTCACAGTGAATAAGGGAAGCTACTGCATGAGCATGGTACTTACAATCTAGAATGTGTTTTTTTGAAATGGTGTCCAGAGAACACAACTCCACCCTATTAAGTATAGAACTATGTCGACTCTCCTCAGGAAAGAGTCATCTTACCATTATCCCCTTAATCTTACCTTTTCATTTGTGGTCCAATTTGGAAACATCACTTATAGTTCAAGATAAGGATTGGTTGGGTTAACGACCCAACAATCAGTTGACCACAGACAGCAAATACTGAAGGATCTTAGTCAAACTTCCTCCCCCACCCCAAACCAACCACCACCTGCAGATGTAAAACAGTTTCTTGGGGTCCAACCTTACCAAATTAATACTGTATGTCTTGCATGTCGGATCATCCAAGCTCTGGTTCTGAAGCTTCTCTGTGATTAGTGTTACCATGGTAATCAGTTTCACACTGTTCGGGTCGACAAGCATTGAAGCTTCAACACCACTTGTCAGATTTCCTTCGCCATTACTGAGCCTGGACAAGTCTCAAACGTATGCTTCCATATTTCACAGAGTGGTTAAGTTGCCAAGATTTTCAGTGCATTTCCATTTTCCTGCAAAATAAGTGACACAGCTGTATACCACTGTACATGTGTTGCAATGTGCCCACATTACCCAACAATACCGCAACTCAAACAAGAAACATGGCGCAACAGCACTATAGTCAGTCTCCCAAAATTAACAAATGGGCTGTGGCAAGGGCATAATCTTACTCAAATGTGAGGAACATGAAGCAATAATTCTGACCGGCACCCTATATTTCACACTAGTACAATTCAAAATGTGATTCAAGGCAAGCCATCATTACGCTTGCTGCACAGTTTAGCATGGACAGACACAGAGCATGGGCCTTTGCTAAAGATTCAGTTCTACTGTGCATTTGAATTGTAAATTAAGATCAATCACTAGGGTCACCGAAATACGTCAAAGTAACCCACCATAATCAACAGGATGCATTCCCCTCCGCCCCCATCTTGCCGATATGGACCCCCGCTCATAAACATTTCTCCAGGATGCTCACTGCCAGAGTGGACAAGTAACACATGTCCATCAAAGACACCATGCAGAGAATACCTTTGAAGGCATTATGAGAAGTAAATGCGCGCATGCAAAGAAGAACAAACTAATAGTTTTACATTTGCTACAGAAATGTAAGGGGAAGATCAAGCGATATAGAAAAAAAAAATAATAAAAATTTACTGGTTGAGCAAACTAGTCAGGCTAGATATTCAGCGCTCAGATGCCCGAGGGTTCGTAGCGCTATATAAATAGCAATTTAAATGATTAATTCACATGGAGTGTCAATCCCGCAGCAATGGTGCTACAGTGCATCAAAGACTTATCAAGGTGAACTTTCCAGAGCATTCCACACGGTATCATGTAATGTCCCCATACATAATGTCACCCTGAAAAGCCATTGGCAACATTATGCATGGCGACGGGTCACGGGGATGCCCCCAGTTTTCGCTTGTAAAAATAAAAACATTTGGTGGTGGCAGGGTGCCCCTGCATGTTCAATGTAATGTTCCAATAGAAAAATGCTACTTTGGCAGGGACATTACTCCATGGAACCTTCCACATGTATATCCTTATTTACCGGTAATGTTCATTACTCCAAGCCTGGATTTTCCTAGTCACAGTCCAGATTCACTCCAGCACTGCCTGTGGTTTTAGGAGGGCTTGGGGAAATCCAGACCGAGGGTAGAGGTGGGAGGGAACTTTTAGTTAAAAGGAAAGCACCGAACATAAACATGAAGGAAAGACCAACTATGTCCTGTGGATTCTCCATGTCGATTCTGGGAAAGGGTGGTTCTTCAGTGCCTCAAAGGAGGAAGGGCTATGACGAGGAAGCCGGACAAAGGGGTGGGGTAATGTACCCATCTACTTTCCATGCATAATTTTTCCGTTTCATAACCGACATATGATGCAATGGCCATTAAAAGTGTTCCAGAGTTTGTGCCCGATCAGAACACCTAAGGACACAGACGGATTATAGACCTGGTCTTTATTGTTATGACCAATAAACCAATGTCAACTTGCGTGTACAAGTTATGGTGTAAATAGACCTACAGCTCTGCCTATACGATAGTAGATCCCCGCCACACCCCAGGCCACCACGGACTGTAAATGGAAATTTGAAATGACAAACACCAACATGGTTTTTCAGAACATTAATACCGGACACAATCTTTATGCGATTACAATCAAGTTAAACAATGTCCATAAACATTACTTCATGAAAATTGCCTAATTTAGAGGGATAAATGTGTGAACGTGCTACTGTGGAGTCAGAAGCATAATTGGAGCCAGTCTGTGTCCTGGTTTGAGACTGTTCCGTTCAGAATCTGATTTACAAGGGAAAAGAAAATATACCCTTCTGGTGTATCTCACTCAAGCCTAAAGACAAAAATATGAGGGAGCAAGGAAGTCACTAGAATAGATTCTATAAAAGTACATCTCAGATGCAATCAAAGGCAGGCGGAGCATCCAAGGCACAACAGAACCTATATAACCAGTCAAACTTTACAGCCAAGCCTACACATTTAATATCTAGGATGGTGCAGTTTTCCAATTCCCACTGAGGTTTCAAGTATGGCAAACACTGTTTCTAATGTCAGGGGGTAGTTTACTAGATTGGTAGGGAAATCTTGCACACAAAATATATATATAAAAAAGTTGAATCTCTTCCCAACAATCTTCAGAGGTTTTTACATACAATATTTAGAAGGCTACGGCCATACAGGAGATTTCTACAAGGAAACAACCAAATGCAGGATTTTTTAGATGGAGTATAACATTTTTATTGGCACAAATACTCTTCCATCATAAATGAATGTAAAGTTTTTGCAAAGTTACCCAATTGGTCCTCTTGCATAGAAGAGTGAGCATTAGTCAATAGTATTTTAAAATCACTGCCACAAGTGTGGTTTACAAGTTTCAACTTAAACTGTACAGAGTGCATTGAAGTCTCATTAGTACTACTTAATCCTTGGAATTTAAGCAATTCATCTCCCAAAAACCAGTCCAAAGGAATAGCGCAAGGTGCAAGGAGTGGTCAACGTGGATACAACCCCATGAGGCTGACCAGACTTTACACCATGGAGTAGCATCAAGCATCAATTTCACCCATCCCATCCGTTAACCCAACCCGCCCCATCCCGACCCCTTTCCTCCATACGTCAGAATATTACTTCAAATGGGGAGCGGAGAATAATTTTTGTATCATGGTACATTTATGGGAGGCTGATGTATTACGCAGCCACAAACAGCCTTTCCAATCGACAGCCTCTGTCACCCAGTCCTTTCCTGTGCATGGTCAAGACTGTACGTTTCTCTCCTAGTTTTCAACCTCCATCTAAGAAAGGGCTAATGGGTTTTCCCTTCTGCCTGTCTCGGACTGCCACTCCACTGACACTAGTCCATTGCAAAACTTGGTGAAAAGAGCACCCAGAAGACTTCCGCGATGTGATTCAGAACACCAGCTCCTGCCCATTTTCAAGACTTTCAGCTAGGACACTGAGTTGTAGCCCGTAACATGTGCACTATTCGAGCTGCAAGGAAGGATTACACTTGTAACGTACGAGGAGCCAATGGACCACACTGTTATTGCGGCATGGGTAATCGGAACCCTCTCTGCCGTTGGATGCGCTTTTTCCTTCATGGCTCACCTTGTGTCTTCAGGGCCAATGGTAGTGATCCAGGACATACCAATCTTCTACAGGAAGTGAAACATCACTTTGATTTCTTTGTCACTGGTTCTCCCAGGAGGAAAGCCATGCATTCTCAATGAGTCCTTTGCATGGTGCAGGTGGCTTTGAGCCATTCACCCTTCAAACCTATGGCGTTGAAGAAAACACGGTGACCAAACAGACTGCCTGTCTCTCGGCCTAGCAGATAAACGAACTCAAACCCTTTGGTTGAAGAATATATGGAAATCCATTGTTCCTTGGATTCAGATTAAATTCTCAAACTACTTTGTGAACAGAACATTTGCCAGTTTTCACAAACTGTTCTCCACTCGCTATATGCGAGAATGGCCCTTAAGTGTACATGTTGGGACCAAGGAATTTCACTGCTTTGAAAGCTGGTCGCTTTTGGAAGCAGTAGCAGAGTAGCACAGGTTTCCAAGCAATAGCGAGAGGGACAGTTTCCGGAGTAGTAGTGGAAGGTTACTCACTTCAAGGCCTTGCTCCGCCTAAAGGTGTGCATGGCCATGTAGTGCCAAAGCAGATTAGTGGCATTCAAGCACAGTCTGGACAGCAGCTCTAGACCGGATGCTCAATTAGGTCAGGCAAAATGTGTTGTCAATGTGATCCGCCCTTAAAGTACTTCTGAAACTACGAGATGGTGGGACATGTGTAAGACAACCGTTACTCACAATAGTGACAGTGGTATTCTTAGTCTGTAGCCCCTTTTCCTGGATTCAAGAGCCAGTGTGCCCTCTAAAACAAAATCCCACAACCTAGGTGGATGGAAAACGGACTGAGTGATGAAGCTCAGGTTGGCGCACCACTGCTGGACTTGTGTTGAAATAATCACAGAAGGACTACAACCTTGTTCTGCAAATAATGCTCCAGTCCTGCCCTGTAAAAGCAACTATCCAAAATGTATGAGGAAGTGGACAATTGACCAGGGAGTACAGAAGTCATTTGGGTGACTAACTTTCTATTTTCAACCAGTTCTCCTAGTGCAGCTACCCACCCCTATGGGCAACACAATGGAACGAAAGACAAAAAGGAGTGGGGATTTAGACTTGCATCATGGTTTCCCATTCAATTATTTGTACATTGGACTCCAACTTTAACCACCATCTTTTCTACACCTGAATACACTGCTATAGAAGGGCTCATGAAGTCTACCAGCAGGAAGGAAACAAGCCTTAGAACAACAGGGAAAAAAAAGACGCAAGTGAAGGCCAATAAATATCAAACAGGAACTTGAAATGGTCAAGTACTAAATTTCCTGATATCATTTGTAGCTTTGAAAAGCACAGGACAGCTGGCTTTCATTAACGGAAAAAAAAAAAAAAAAAAAAATTATATATATCAGAAAGGTTTATCAAAACACTCACGTGCTTATTCCACCAAGTCGCCAAACTCCACAAACTCCAACTAGACTGGAGAAGACAGCTGCCGAGTCCCTCCCGCACCCCCCATAGAAAAATATGTACTTTGTTGTGCGTCCTTGTGCAGCAGTGAGCTAAATGCAGTCAATTATCCTTTCCTTGGCTCTGCAAGCCATTAACCCATGACCCTCCCATTACTGCCCCATCCCCTTACATAGGCGCCTGCATTCACAACGTTACACTTTTTGACAATACCATTACCATACCCGACAGGCCATTCATTTAACTGCGGGTGAAAAGGAAGCGAGCAGGTCACTACAGCAGGGAATGGGCTGCACATATCGGCATGATGCTAGTACAACTATTTGCTGCGTCATCCATCTTCGGAATACAGCAAACCGACACAGGCGTTGGTGTCCTAAATTAAACAGTGTCCTCGTGTAGCTCAAAAAAATCGAGACGAAACATCTGCAGTTACTTTCAACTGGTTTAAAGTGGTGGCTTCGATGTTCGTTTTTTTTCTTTATTTAAACAGTGCATCCACCTCCTATGATCTCAAAACAATTCATATTTTTGGTTCATTCCAAAAACTCTGACCTCGCTCTTCATATATTCACAAAAAGGAAAAAATAAAAAAAGTAGCTATTAGCACATTTTCAAACATTACCAAACCTGAAGTTATCGAAACTAAACTCAGGGTAACAAAAACAGGCGTGATGCTAAGCCAAGTACAAGCCAATTCCAGTCATGTAAATAAGGGACAATCTTGAGCTTGGGGCCGTTTGGGCGCTGTTGGTCACCCAAAGCAAGTGACTTGGGAACACTTACAGGTTTGAGGGACGGCTGCATTATCCCGGTTTTTTACTGCTCCTTTCCCCAAAACGAAGCCTACATTCCTTACAGCCAGTTTCTGCATAAAACAAAAACCTTAATGTCTACAGTAAAGATTTTATAGGGAGTACTTCTCAAAGTGGGTCGTAAAATGATTTTTAGGAAATGTATACAAATAAAATAATTGCAAGAGACGGTTTTGTAATCCAGTTTTGTACCAAGTAAACCATGCAAATGATACATTTTTAGTTTTGACTGTTTGATATAGGGCGAAACTAGAGTGCTGCTAGGATGAAGATGGGACACAAAGCGTGTAGGAGTTTGGTTATTTAGCCATCCATTGGCGAGCCGATGGTCATCCGAATCCCTCTGGCCCTTCACACCCACTTCCTGCAGATTCCTGCCTTGTTTCAAAAGCAATCCGAGTCAATGCCTTAATGGGAGCCATACATGTATTGCTGGTGTAATAAAACGTCTTAGTCAAGTGTTCCTTCAGCTGCTCGATTTAGAAGCCACATGCGTGTCTACCAAAGTTCTGGCAAAGTCAACAGTTTTGGCTTGTGTATAGATGACAGAGATGCACTGTTATATTCCCTGCACTGGCACCATTTTGCAGTTGCTACCATCAATGGCCATTAGAATCATTACGAGAGTGCTCAGTAAAAGCTCATCACATGCATGAATTCCTATTCGGATTAGTCAGTGATATAGGAGCCCTTTCCTGTGGCACAGCTCTGCTGGCAATACTAACCAGAATAACCAGATAGTGTCCGGTTTTTTCAGCTGGGGAAAAGGGTACTTTTACACCATTTTCTTTTGTTCAGAGTATTTGCCAGTTTTTACAGAATAAAAGTGACGGCTATTATCATCGGTACAACCAACAGTAACATTGCCAAGCGTCAGTTCACTAGACAGTTCGAAAACCTGGATCCAATTAAAAAAGACCAGGGAATAAAGCGGTTTGATTGAAAATGCCAATATATATTTTTTTTAATGCCAATATGTTTTTTTTAAAAAAAACAAAATAAACATTTTCACCTACACTAGAGGACATGTGCACACTGGGAGAGGTGTGGCAAAAACACAACGAAACGAGGACAGCAGTCGTTGGTGCATACAGAGGTTTGCTCCCAGAACGTGCACCCGAAGCTGGATTCAGAGCATTCATGAAACTTGTTAAACTAAGTTGCACTCGCCAAGCCATGCGTATGCCCCCAATGCTTGGGTTATATGTAACACTATTCAAAAGCCATTAGGACTTCTGAATATCATTTCTCAAACGTGGTGTGGGCAGAAGAATCGAGCTTCAGTTAAGATCCCAAACAGAAAATAAAGTAATTCACGATAAAGACCGAGAAGCAAGGACTGAACCACAGCATCTGGGTGGCTCAGTAAAGCAAGTGGACCTTGCTTCCTTTTCCCTGGCACAGACCATGTGACATAACATGTGCGGGATTAGGCCAGAATAAAAAATAAAATGTAAATGTTTAACAAAAAAATGGCCCAGATGAAAGATTAAAAGCCAGCTATCTTAAGTTTGTTCTAGGACTATGATTTAATCGGAGATCTGTCAACAGGCTAGAATATCTCCCTGGACAGAAGCGGGATCAATAAAAAGGACTCCAATCAGAAAAACTACTTTGGCATGCTTTTCCTTCAGATTTGAAGATGTATGGACAACTTGCGAATGAGACGACACAATTGTGCAACTGCACTATAGTAACAAAAGCACATGGCTTAAATACCATAAACAGGGCTATGTTGTCCAGGCAATAGCTCACTAGAAGTTAAGAGTTCTAAAGTCGCCTGTGCACAACCCTCTGGACAAGGCCATTATGGCGAGGTTCATTGTCATTCAGAGTGAGATTGTCATTCAGAGGTTTTTAACTGTATTCTTCGGATGGGAGTCCGATCTATCCAGGCAGGAGGAAGTTGGCAGCACAGTAATCCCCAATGAGGGCGCAACGAGAATCCAGTTTCCACAGACCTCACAGCCCACTGCACACGAGGCAGGAAATAACATATGCTGCAGTCTTTTAAATGGGGTCACGTTGCTGTTCTGGAAGCCAATGGGCACCTTACAGGGCTCGTGGGATGTGGTCCGTCTTAGATCCACGCAGGGCATAGCTGCACAACGCTAAGACCTTTGGACGTTTTGCATTTCATTTTTCAGAGATCTTGTGTAAACTGTGCAGACCTCCCCTCCACCCCCCTCCTTTTAGGAACCCAGCCCAACAGGCAGAAGAAACTGATCTTGCGTCCTAACTGGTTACTCAGAATCTACTTTAATAGTCTGAGAAGAGTTTGTAAATCAATCCCAGGAACCAGTGAACACTTCCTTGTACAGAATAAGCACTCAGTATTTTCCAAGCACTGTCAGGCACTAATTGGCCATAAAATGGAAACTACTGGCAACTGGTGGCACCTGGGCATATTATGGCAGTGCCTGGCAAATGTCTTCAAAGAGTCTAAACCGTTGACTATGCTTGGTTAACAGAAATTCAGTGCAAGGACACATTGCCACTAAATAAAGTCGCTGAAGGCACATCGTTGGGAGCTGCAAAGCAATTACCTCTCTAAAGACTTGTTTATAAAGTATAGCATCCCTTTAGAAAGCACAGCGGTACTACAAGATGGGGTGGCAGGAGAGCAGGTGGAGGACGGTAATGACCACAAGCACGAGCAAGAGAAAAAAGACAAACATCCACATCTGTGTGCCCCTAGCATCACACCCGTTTGCCACCTTCACTTACAAAGCCAATTGCTCCGGCTTGTAGCGCTACATAAGAGACAAAACTAAAGAGGACTGGAGGGCAAAAGCTATGGGACAATAACCAACTACCAAAAGCGGCATGCACACTGTTAGGATGGCTTCTAGCCCAGGGTGGGAGGGACAATACATTGCTTCTTTATTAAGAATCAGGCAACCAAACAGTGAACGTGCACTTGCCTAAGACTAGAGGCAATTGAACTCCTGCAACTATACATCAAAAGCTAAACAATTAAAACGCTCCCACGAGCAGTTCCTCTAACCAACACTGTAGGTTAGTTCCCAAACAAACATCCTGCCTTTTGAATTCAACTCTGCAAATCGATCTTGGTCGCCACTCCTAAAAAGTACACCAGTTCCACAACAATGTCATGTTCAGACATGTTCTGCTCTATGTAATATGCAGACATTAAGATGCCAAATGTTAACCTCTACTTCCCCGGAACAAAGAGTATTTACGGCACAGAACCAAAGAAATGTCATTCCACTTCTGAAAACAACCTGCAGTCCCAATCTTTTGCAGGCTGACGTGATTGACAGCAATTTGCACCAGTAACCTGGATAATTGGTGGTGGAGCCAAAGCTAAACTCAGAGTGGGGGTGGGGATGGGGAGTTCGTGCAAGTGATCAGTTGTAAATCGAGGAAATTATTCAGAATTTAATTGTGACAAATATTTCAAAAAAAGGTAGCAGGCGCTCCTCTCCAGAAGTGCACAAATGCCATAGCATTTTGGTGCTGGACTGCCCATGTGGACGGGAAAAAGACTGATAGGCAAACGGATATTTCCCATCTGTGAAAGGTACAGTGAGCAAAAAGCGTGTGCTGCAAACTCATCTCAGAACAGGTTATCATGCCATGTTCTTTCTGGAGAGGAGCGCCTGCTACCTTTTTCAAAAATATATTTAATTGTGACAAAGCCACCTGTGAGGGTAGAACAGCATGAGCTTTTTAGTGTTCTAATGCAACATGATACAGGCAATTCTGTGAAAGCAGATCTGCGATCAGACCTCACTTTCATAATGTGCCATGCTAGAAAATAATCCAGTGGCACCCACTGCAGTCGCCCTGTAGTTGGCAGCATAGCAGTTAGAGAGGCATGTGCATTCCTGCAGCCAGCCTGAACCCAAAGTTTCCAAAACCTAGCTACTACCCCTTTTAACTGTGGGCATAATGTAACCCGAACTCCCGTTGGCAGTTAGACTAGTAACAAACTATAAGCTATATTATTTTGACATGGTGGCTCCTGGCAATGCACAATTATAGTGGCCAAATCTGTGGGTGTCATTTTATTGCCCATTTGGCTTCCAGCGACCATGTCAGGGCCCCGTGTTTCACTGCCAGAGACTGTATTTCACCCAAAACTGATCATGATAGCTCAACCAAGAGAATGCCTAGGTTTATGGGAAATATTTCTCTTTCCAGGAAGATCGGGGAGGGCCAGCAATTTAATGGAGGCCCTGCCAGACCAAAATGTAAATCATACTAGGGATCTAATTAATAGACTCTGATGTAGGGAGACAGGAGAAAGGGAGGCACAGCAGCCCAGGAGAGGACTTTCCAGACAGAGGGGTTCCAGCATCTTCAATTTCCTAGGGCTTCCAAACTGCCAGGGCCTCTTTCCCACTTCCCGCAGAGAAAAGCACTTGTGCTATGACATCACCAGGCAGAAGGCTCTGAAACAGCAGCCGGGATTGGCCCCTTTACATCCGGCTATAAAGCAGGGGTCTGCAACCGTTGGCTCTCGAGATGTTTTAGACTACATTTCCGATCATATCTGACTATGGACTATGTTGGTTAGGGATGATGGGAGTTGTAGTCCAAAACATCTGGCAAGTCAAAGGTTGCAGACCCCTATCAGCAGATGATGTTCCCATTAGAAAGAAGATCGACAAGGAGGGGTGGGGGAGGGGGGTTGGGGGGGAGTACAGAATAGAGGACTTGCCCTGGGCCGAGTCCCCCTGCACCCATAAGTCTACAAAAGGCTCCTGACCCAGTTTTCAGCTTTGATGTGTTCGACAGCTCAGGCCGACTCAACCAGTTTCAAGACGCGTTGAGGTGCTGCAAGTACTGAGGAGCTGCCATCAACACTTGCTGCTCCAGATAAGTTATCAAGCTGACAACTATGCATGGTCTGCAAGACATTCAGCAGTTTGCCACTGTAGAATGACATTGCATCATTGGCCCTCTTCAAGCCTCCTACTCGACCCATCATCGGTTCTTCACCACATAACCACCAACGCAGGAACGCACATAGCCGATTTCCATCTTTTCACCAATTTTTGCAAAATGCTAATTCCGAAAACCCTGAAGTTATTTAATGGGTCTAAAAACAAGCACCACATTAAGAACTGGATCTGTGGCCTAGGCCTGTTGTAATGGATGCATAACAGCCATGCACTAACATTGCCAGTTGACGTCCCACCCATTAAAGGTCAACTATTTTGAAATAAGTTAGCCCAGGTTCCTTGCAATTGCCACATCATTTCCCTATGCAGCAGAGCTGCCTGCATACCTAATACAGTAGAGGAATCTTGAACCAGACCTAAGGGCCCCTAGATTAAACAATTGCCCAAGTATTGCTTTTGGCATCATTTGGCGAACTGAACACTCCAAGATTTCCTGTATGGAAGCTTCAAAATCCACTTCAACTGTTGGCATCTCTACTAGCGGTGCGTTCCATATGAAAATAAAATCGTTCATTAAGTTATTGGACTTAAGATGGATAGGGCTTAAACAATCGGGCAACCTAATGAAATCATCTATCAAACCACAGGAGGCAGCCAGAAGCAACTGGCTACATTTTGGTGACAAAAAACACACAGAAGGTTCAGGAGGTCTATGGAACACGGGACTGGTCTACCAAGATCACACATCAACTTCCAATGAACGCCTCGTGCACGTATAACCCTGCCGCAGACCCGCACGAATCTGATAATTGTTTACAATAATTACTACAAGGAATGCACCCAGAATATGGCTCTGATAAGAAAGCATGCGAGAATTAATTAACTGCAGAAAACTGTTTTCAGCACATCATGCAGAGGGCAGCAACTATTCTTAACTTCAGTACATAAAAATGTCAGTAGAATTCAGCAAGGATGGATCTTCCCATTAGGTCCATGTAAAACCAGGACACCCCCTCATCCCCATAATGACTTGTCAAGGAGCACAATGACATATAAAGTTCTGACTTGGGTAATCTGCTGAGCAACTCGAAAAAAAACATTGGAAGGGACCACAGTCCACAGAAAGTGGCATTTGTACGAATGAATCCAGAACCGACATGGCTGCACCTACAGTTCAGTTAGAAAGGACTGCTTGTCAAGTCCCACCTCAAAGTAAATAAATACCAATCGATACTTTTTATAAAACATATTGCTGAGCAATGACTACCACACAGGATGTCCGGGGAGGAGAGCTCTGATGTTGTAGTGACTGCTGTAGAACTAACAATATTATGACCGAGAGCAAACAGATTACTCAATGGCACAAAACATTATGTAAAAAAATAAACATAAATCCTGGCAAAGCTAACTAACCATTTTCGAGTTTTGTAGAGTGTGAGGCTCAAGGCTTCCAGGCTCCCATTCTGCCAGTCTTCAGACAAACATGTCGCCACAAAGTACGATCTCACCCACAAATTAATGTCGGAACAATCTCTCGTGGAGCATGCAAACCAAACCAAGGGCCTGCAACTCTCGCCACAAGGAATATACTTTACAAAATGTGCCCGCCAGGCTGAAGATTAGATAACAATACTAATCAGTCAAATGCAAAGAGCTCCTTGCAACCATGGCAACAGTGGAAAGATTGTCGATTAGTGGCCGATGTATTCCATTACTAGCTAACCAGGCAAGGTACTGGCTAAACTCCCAACGTCGCCCCTTTCATTTGAAATGGAGTGTATCAGCATGGGACCAGTGCGCTTAATATGCCCACAATTCCCTTTCACTGCCAACGGACTAAAAATTCATATTTAAGAAGGGTGCTGCTAAACGTCGATGGAGAGGCCGTGGTCATCGCATTTTGACCTGCTTATGACACGTCATGAAGGGAGCAGGTCCCTTGAACAAAGGCCAAAAACCAGAAAGAGTGTGGCTGTGCACAAGAACTACTGCTGCCCATTAGCAGGGAATTGATAGCAACAACGGTAAGTGGCACCTAGAGAGTTAGCGCCCGGAACACTTTGTACAACTTCAGGGCCAACCAGACGCGGAAGAGGCTAGAAAGTCTTGGACCGCGTTTTCAGCACTGTTGAGGCCAATTTGGAAGGGGTTGGGGTGGTGCAGGAGCAGCTCCCCTCCCCAGTCTGTACGTACAGAGTAGGCATGTGAGAATATGGCGTGGGCCGTGCACATTTAAGGCACATTAACAACGTCTGCAGAAAAGCTTTCCGCATCTAATTTTACCCTAGGCGCAACAAGGCAGCTGGGATCAGCTCACCCAACGGCCTACAACTCTCAGAGCAGGCTGGACTCAGACTTCTCAGTTAGGAAGGGGAGGGCGGCAGCGGGGGCGACGACAAACGTAGTACTTTTTCCGCCTGGCTGCAAAACAAACATTTTGATGCTATATCGTTGCTAGTAACTGATTAAAAACCACGAGTACGTGGAAGAACATTAAGACAATCTCACTATAAAAAAGCTTTGGGCAATTGGAACCTGTGCTTTTGCACACAATGAAAAAAGCTAACGCGCCAATTTCTGAAGGGTCTGAATTGGGCCAAAGGGAAACAAATATGCCAATATGATGCATTTAATTAAACAGTACTCATTTGTCCAGTGTCCTTACGGGAACACGTTACAGCCTGCTGCATGCAGCGGGCAGCAACGTGAACCTTTCCACATTAAACACAACCATGCATGTAATGTAACCCACCGACACCGGATCCTTTCACACGTCCAAACTAGCGTTTTGCCTGCAACAGTATCACAGATGGAGAGACCACTGCCATGGACTTAACATTTTCAGGGAGTCTTACTTGCACCGGTTTGGCATCCTCAAAAAGAAAAGTCTCCACATCGCCCATTCAGACTCGGCTCCTGCTCCTTGGTAATGGCACTTCTGCGAGTGCAGTCTTGAAGTGTCCCAAATGCAATTGCAGAGGTCAGCAGGGGATTACTTGCGTCTCCCAAATGAATATTAATTAGGCCTGCATCCGATGGGATACATTTGGCATTAGAATTCTTATGATGATTGCCCTGCAGAAGCAATGCAGACAGTCAACATTTTCAATGCACTGCCACATTCCAACTCAGTTTGTTTAAACATACAGACTCCTGCAGAGTTGCAGTAATGAGGAACACACGATTTCTTCACTGGGTCACAGTAAGTCAGCATCGTAGCCCCGTTCTTTGTCCTTGCTCAAATGGAAATGAAGTTTCAGTGCATCCGACTGCTGTAAAACACAGTAGTAAATGGAAAGCCAGCCCTATTGTTAACAAGCATAGTTCTACTCCCTATGCTTCTGTGCACTGCGGGGGAAAAAATAGATGTAGGTGCTACCCAGAAGAAATTCCAAGTCGTGTGGTAGCATTTCAACTGCTTTGCTTGCACACAGCTGAAAGGAATGACACTTGGAGTTGCTCATTATACACTAATTCGTTACACAGGATTGGGCCTCCAGACCATGAGACTGCAGCAATCAGTTCTAATCCCAAGGCAGTCGCTGAACTTCAGGGCGATGTTTCTAAGAAACTTCAGAAATGTGGCGGCAATGGCTTCTGCAGTTTCAGATTCTATGTTGACCAGTCCCAGAAAAGTTGAAACTATCTTGTTCACTGAGAGACTCAAGTACCGGCCAACAATGCACAGCTGCTTCAATGTGGTTCTCCCACCAATAACCATAGAGTATGAACTTGCCAACGTCCTTTAGGAGTTCCTCGAACACTCATGGAGAAATGACTTTAAATAAGGCCGAACACTTTGTACAGTTCAGTGATGTCTTTTTTGCACGAGCTTGCAACCAGCTCTCGAAAATGATCATTCCAATTGTGCTGCTCCACCACGTCTTGCTTCCAAGGCGAGCGTGTTGCCCCTGAGCTATACTCCCAGGAACAACCAAGCCGATGCGCTGTGTGGCATGCAACTGGGGGCAATTTAAAGCAGGACCTTATGCAGGGACCTCCACTCAGTTTTTGGGCAGCAGGAAGTACCATCGAGAAAGTAATGCATTTTTCCTGGGTTTCTCTGTATTTCGCACTGCACGAGGTCAGCATGGTGTGCACAAATATATTTCTTTATGTGCTTTGTTAATAATAATCAACCTTTCACATAAAACAAAAACAAACACAGCCAGCTAATTCTTACCAATATCAACAATTGAATATCACAACAGAAGGTTACCATTATTCATTACCATCTAACTTTAATAAGATAAACTTTACTTAAAAACGTTAAGACCTCTATTGTCAGTGTCTCTTCTCCCAACCTTAAAGTATTCCAAAAGCATCCAATGCCTTCAACCCGACTTCTTGTAATGTTAAAAAATGTTGATTGCATGTGAAACAGTTGAAGCAATCGATAAACTAATCAGCACCCCCTGCCATTAGCATAGATACAGATTGTATACTGTAAACTGCTCTGTATCGTTTTGCCCGATGCTACACTACCGGCAAGCATTATATAAATATCATATCCTGTATATAACTTATTGCATAAATACTGTATAATACCAGTATATAATGTACTGCATTGCTATCTATCCTGTATATAGTATTTTCACCATGTCAAGTGTAACTTGACAGTATTGTAACCCTTGTAAGCTTTGCATACCCTGTACTGCTGCGCCCTATTACCCTTGGGTATGGTGCACATTATAAAAATAAAGCAAACGATTGCACCTCATCCAGTTTTAAACACTGATCACAATGCATAGACAATTCCCCTGTTGACGCACCAAGAGAACCTCTGTGCTGAACAGGTTTAATCTAAACCGTAAGAATTGATTACGCCAATAGGTGTTTGGAAACCAGAGGTGGTAGGATGGTAGAATACCCAATGGCGTGTCAACCCCAGAAAAGGAAGAATGTATGTTGTAACTTTGCATTCTCTCAATCGTAACAAACCAATCTGAAAGAAAAAAAAAAAAAAAAAAAAAAAAAAAAAAGATTAACAGCCGTTGGATCAGAGGAAAATACATCAATTGACTGGCTACAAACAATTCAGCAAAGGTTACATTTTTGTTAACAGGTCTCCCTTCAGCCATTGAGATTCTTGAGCCACCAGGCGGCGAGAAAACCTTACCATTCAATGTCAGAAACCTCCAGCAAACACCCCAGTCTCTCCTCCCCTCTACCCCCCCTACCAAGAGAAGCCAGGTCTAGTAAGAGGCGGTTGAGAAAGTAGGCAGGAGAAAATCTGCTTCCAGATTCATACCGCAATAAGCACCCAATTGATGTCATATGCCTGGCATTCCATTTCTAGCCATACAGAATTGATGGCATCCCCTTTGCTCTATCAGTGGTTTGAGAACCTGCAATACTTGCAGTGAATTTTCCTCATTTGATACGAGAATTGGTCTGCTTTGCCAAGGAGACTGGCAACAATCAGGTTCTTATTCAGGACTGTATACATTTCTTGTTGGCACCAAAACAGAGTCCAATAATGTCCATGTGAAGCCAAAAGGCCGATTCATATTCTTATTCAGTCGAATAATATTTGACTTTAGAATTAATTTGCTAAGGCATAGCTGGCAAGGGCATAGGGAAGACTCTGCAGCTCCAGCGGTGTATCACTCAACGGGACCAAATCGTCCATGTATGCCAAGCAAGATATTCTCAGGGGACAGACTGTTGGCCCTGTGAAAGAAGGCTTTTCCAAGCAGTCTTGGCTACCTGAGATAAAGATTAAAGACACAGATTTAATAATAGCCCAGCCGCCACCCTCTATAGGCGTTAAATGGCCATGTCAAGCTGCCGTGTCCATTCAATCGAACCTGAATCGCTGTCTCCACATGTAAGGGAATAAATAATACATTTCCAACAGAGACAAAGAAAATACCCCAGAATCGACTTAGCCCAAAGGCGTACCTGATTAACAGCGTCAACTGAGAAAAATCAACTAGGGCAACACGACCTGGAATCTCCATTAATTCCCCATGTAACGAGTTCGGCAAATCTTAAGCCAACCAGCTGATAGTGAGCTCCTTTAAAATTATTGCAGCAAAGATCTTACTGTTGGCGTGGAGAGGGGCGACGGCCTATAGTTAGCAGGAATTGACCAATCGCCCTTCTTATATATTGGTATATTACCGAAAGTTTCCCCAGTGAAATTAGTACATTTTTTGTAGGGAATATCCCAAAATAGAATGTATGAAACATTTGCCCAGAGAATAGGATCATATATATATATTTTTTGTAAAACAGATTAGTTAAGCCATTTGGCACTGCCGATTTTGAGTTTGATGTGATCAGACATACAAAAAAAAAATATCAATCTTCCAAGTTTAGCTCCCAAGAAGGACAACTGCGGCAAGACGCATAATGTGTATTCCAAGCACCTACAACAGAATTGCTTTGCAACAGTGTTTGTGCAGACCAACAGCTCCACACGTTTCTGGATGTCAAGGTCTTTAACAATGCCTCACCATCCCCCAATCTGATGGATCATAAACCATAAGCCTGAATCCAGTTTTTATATCGGACCTTTCTCCCTCTCTCTCTCTCTCTGGTAACCAATACCATTATTACTTTTCTTTGAAAGAAATCTTAAGGACCTTCTTAACACTTCTTTTAGAGCACAAGCAGATCAAAACCATGCCGGCGAGGTACTGATCTCTTTCCACCAGGGTTTTCATCACTCCACAAAAAGGGAACAAAATGTGATGTAATAAGAGCATTGAACTTCTCATCTCATATTGTGTCCCCTAAGAAGAACTTAAAAGTCATAATCAATTTAGAAGCATCAGAAGAGAACTTTTTTTTACGCAATTGCCCATCTGGGAAACCATTGAACCTCCATGTGCTTTTGAACAGATAGCTACCTGATTGCTCATTTTGGGTTATGATCACTACAGTTTGTCTGTTCAATCTAATCGTCTACACCTTTCAAAGCACCAGGTCAACCACCATTGACTGTCTTCTCCAGTCAAATCACCTATATTGCCATTCAAAATTAACAGATCCCAAGCATAAAAAAAATTCCCCGTATTTAAAATGAACAGCCAGCCTGGACGCCATTAAGCCCGGGGTATCAGCTGACAGTACTTCCATTTTTGTTATTATGGATTTCCTTACAGCGACCAAACGTCTTGCAAGGGGTGGCACACTAACGGGGGACACAATTTGCCGAATTTTATATCTATATAAACAGTGGTCAATGCCGTTTCTTGAAAAGTGATCTTAAAGTTCTAAAAAATGTAACTCAATATTCATACAACGATTAAAACCCCTTAAATTGCATTCAAAAAGGGACATAACTGGGAATGTTAAAGCCCAGTTCTCTTTTCCTCCAGCCTCTTAAAGCCCCCTGCTAAGGTACCTGGGAGCCATGTCCAACAAACATTTGTCCCCCACAATAAGTTACAAACAGGGCTTTCAAAATGACCACGCAGAAGCGATTATGGAATTGGTACACGTTATTGGTGATACATCACCGAGTCCATGACACATTCTGCACGATAAACATTATTTCCCCCCCCCACTATCAGTCATATACATGGTTTTGGGAATATATTAAATCCCATCTAGCTTACGCATCATTAAGGATGTTTGTGACCAGATTGGACCTGAAACACACCGCTACAATATCGGTCCTCATAACGTTGAAAACAAACAACTTCTTTAGTCAACAATAAACGAACTGAGGGCACCTCATGGAGTAAACACAGGTCATTACATCTATTTAAGATTGCATTCACGTCCGTTTGAACTAGACGTTCCAAAATCAAAAACGTGTGGCAAAACACCCCCACATAACCAGAAAACTCTGGAATTAAACTATATTCCTGATTCGTTGATGAATTATTGCAGCGCATAGTCCAAGTCAGATCTATATGACGAATTTCCTCTAGTAAACTGGGCCAGTTCCATGGTTTACTGCCAGGCCATCTATGTGGTTATTTTCCACTAATAAAACGGAACCAGATCCACAGTGTACTGCCCGGCCAAACTGCCAAGCCATACTTACTAATATTCTGAAGCATTAGTGATGGTAAAATGTTTGACGAGATTTGCTGATTCAGCACATTTACAGCTGACCGCTTCCTCCGAAGTAGAAGAAATCAAAATAGTTTCCTGCTGCATAGTTCATGTTGAACAGGTTATTGGGAAAATGTGACCATTTACCGCTGAATTCATGTGCGGCAACTTCCCCCACCCACGGTCTCTCACGCCCTCTGCCAGCCTGATGGCTAGGGACACTGTACACAACAGGATTTGGCAGTTACAAGTTGGTCCCAGTCATTTGAGTAGACACCAGCTTTTGGGTTTTGAGTACCAAGGGAAACTGGCTCCGACAGTCTTTCTTTCGCTATTGGTGTACCAGAATTTGAGAGAAGGGAATTGGGCTAGTCGCCGCTAATATTGGGGAGACCACCTCTAAAAATTACTTGTGCTCAAATATGAAATCTTCATTGCAATGTTCCAACCTCGGTTGATCATCATTGCTCCTTGCAAGACTTAAGGCGTTTCTCCACTTCTGCAAGATGCATGTTATGTTAAAAGGTACGCGAGCAATTACATGCATTGTTCTTTGACATTTATTTTAAGCTGCTTTTTCCCCTCCAGGTACGTCTGAGGCATCCATAGGACGTAGCCTAACTTTCACCCACACTTGGGGGAGGACCCGGCTGGCATGCGCAGTCACCTGGTTCACTGAAGAGGTATTTGGAAAATCGACTTGGGGTTCCTGAAGGTGACTTTTTTTAAAAGATCTTGTAATCATTCCTGCATGATTTGAAGTGTTACTTTTATTTCACTCAAGAGTATGTACAGAGTTCTAGTTGTATGTTCCCACAAAAACTAGAAAAGGTAGTTACAAGGTTTAGGGAAGAAATTGAAGATGCTGTTAATTTAACTGTCATCCATTTCCCGTAGCGTACGATGCATGATCCTGGACAATCAATGTGTGCACTGTTACATGAGATTTCGTTTAGGTCCATTTGCGCAAGATCATGGGTCAATCATATGGTAAGGTTGAAAACCACCAAGATTGGGGACATGTGCCACCTTTTCACTGCTCACCCAATCAGCAGCTAGCATACTGCTATCCTTTATACATTTAGTTTCCTCCTGATTCAAGGGGAGTTGGCTTTTATGCAAACAAACCCCCGTACTTGTATCTGCCACTGGGTAAAAAGCGTTCCATTTCTTTTGCTTTAGGAATAGTATTTGTACACTGACAGTATCAATATCAGTCATATCAGTCATAGCTGTCTGAGGAAGGCTGGGAATCGATTGAACCTATTTTCACTAAACCATTGAGGACTGACTGGCAAATCATCCAAAAACAAAAAAATAAATCCAGAGGAGTCATGCTTTCAACTACCACCTCACAAGTTGGAAACTAATTTGGCCAGCTGTTGGATTTACATGGCTGCCAACCCTCCTGGTTTCATGAGCAGTCAATATCAGATGCAATAAAACAATCATCGGCAGAGGTTGAAGTCCATGGAGACCCTAATTGTCAATCATCGGCATACTAGCTTCAGTGGGCCGATTTACTTCTAGGATTATACATGATAGTCACAGGTGCCAGGAGAGAACAGCACTAATAACGTACATTTCAACTTCTTGTTGAATTACAAAAAGGTCGCCTCGAGCTCTGCCACTGAACTATAATGGCACACACAGTAGACCACCAACTAGCGACAGCTGGAGCCGCCAAGTGCTGTACTGCGCATCTACTGAACTAGAGCTGGAAAGCTGAAATCCTCCGACAATGGACAGGCGATTCCGACACACTGTAGGTCAAACACATATTTCCAACCCCCCACCAAACACTCGCGAGCAAATGTGAGCCCGAAAAAAAATGCTAGGGGACGGGGTCAGGTGAGTGGAGCTTGCATTTACAGCTGAGCACAGGATGCAGCGGTAGACCTGGTGTGCAGATGGAGTAGAACCAGTTTCACAGTACATCACACGAGATCCAGTATATGGTTTTTTTTTTTTAAAGACCCTGCGGTGCCAGTTCCCCATCACAGAAGTGAAAGGGAACTGGTGCTGCAGGGACCCAGCGTGAAGAAGGTAAGTGGGGTTCGGTTGGGTTGGGAAGGGGGAGTGGGGGTGTGCGTGTGTTTGCATAATTAAGGTGCACATTTTCTCATGTAAAGTTTCCAGCCACAGCAAATCAGACGCGGTCAGGTCACGTAGATACATTTATTAGGCTGCCAAGCAAAGTGCATGTTGCCGCTGGAACAGGGCCCAGACAGGATTTGAAGATCAAGTCTTTAATGGGAATAGGTGGATGCTCACGATGAGGATCCATGGTTCCTGTGGTCAACGCCACAAAATAAGGACATTCTTTGTCTTATCACCGGGGCAATGACTGTCAAACAGGAGCCGTTTCTCCATTTCAAGCATAAGCCTTAAGACTATAACAGAGGGTCTGGGATCTCTCAACTGCCACGGGTTGTTTCTCAGGCCTTCTGGGTGCAGTTCTTACAGCAAACAGATCGGTCAATGATCCCAACAATGAGAAAGAGGGTTTGCATGGTTTCCGGTGTTATGTCAGGCATTAGGCACAGGTACAGCCACTTGAATAGGAAATGTCTGGCAAAATGAACTCAAAATCACCGGATTTTCCTAGAATACCCCGTGAACTTTGGATTATTAGCTCAATAAAGCATAAAAAGGATCCCAGTCCCAGGAGTACTTAAGTGATCACACCAAGGATATTCTTAAAGGAGATACATTAAATTAAAAACTGCCATTAAATCAAAAACTGCCTCACAAAAATAGTCCTGACCTCCTGAGGCAAGGCTGTGTACAATGCGTCATGGTATTTGTACTGTAGTAACATTTCTTTCCTCTCTCTGGAAATAGTGCCTTCTCAAGAAGGTCAAAGCCCCGCAGAAGCTTTGGCTTCAAGGAATAAATGGTCATGTGTGGCTTGCTCTTCTGCCAACTGGGCATATTATTTCAGAGCAGCATAGGCCAACAGATGGGTCAATACACAAAAGGGTGGCTTAGCTGAGCAATAAAGTATATTTTATTGACTACTATAAATTGGTGTTAGAACTAGTGCCATGACAGTTGATGGTGCATAAGCTTACCCAGACTAAAGTAAGGTGCTTGAATGGCTGTCCGAATAACGCTCATGGGGCTGCAGTTGTGCAGCAGCGTGGCAGCTCTGAGCCCAACAGGGCCGTACCAGGATAAAAGCAGGAACAGCTAAACAGGAATACATATGTCTCCTTGTAACAAAGTGCCTCCATAGAGTGCCACAAATACACCTAAAACTTTATGCTTTCACCATGGCTTGCCTGCAAACAGAAACACAGCCAGTTAGCCTTGATTGCCCGTACTCACAACTGGCCAGAAAAATCCAGGAAGAAATGGCAACAAAACCCAAGAAGTGAGCCTGAGCAGTTCATCACTCCCCCACCCAGAACCATGTGAAGGCAGAGACGCGAGAATGCTGGGGCACAAGACGTCAAGGACTAGTGGGACAAAGTCCAGCGAGAACAGGTCCGGGAAGTTCCCACCAATGGGATGATTTCATGAGAAGAGGAAACGCAGCAAGAGCGAAGCAGTGGAGAACTGGAAGAGCGTAACTGAAGCGGCAGCTGCTGAAGCCTGGAGGAGAGAGCTCTCCCATGTTCAAGTAGTGACCTGTCTTGTACTGTGATGTCCTGAGTGCACAAACCGAGCCAAGGAACCCAAATTATTAGAGGTGTTCTAAACCCTGCAGGTCATGGTGGCAAGATGGTAGATAATCCTGCAGAGAGCACTGCACAATTTAAGAATGCTGGATCTGCTGCGAGAGCTGAAGGAAGCGAGGGATATCTGTAGACCAGAATGGTGTGCAGTGAGATGGCAGCGAAGCCACCAGCATTAGAAAACCTGATGGAACAAGAATGCAAGGTCGAGGGGAAACAGACCACTGAGGTGGGAGTACACCAACTGGGTCTGGGAAATACAGACAAAAAAGCAAAGCAAGTGTGAGAAAAGGCATACTTCTGCAATTCAAGTAAAAAGTGTTCAATGAAGAACCCGAGTGATGGAGAGGTCAGACGATGGGTTCTTGGAATTATAGTCCCGTCTAAGAAGGCTGCAAGGAAATTGGTATTTAGATACTGCATTGTGTAGTCCTAGTACCAAAACCTCTCGAAGAAAGAGCGATAGGATATGGCATTTATAACGCGCCTGCACACAAATGTGCAGCAAAACTGAGAAGCAAAACTCAAGTCATTCATATTGGGAGATGAACTCCCAAAATGTACAAGCTACTTTGTTCATAAGAAAAAGCACTTTGATAACGAACTAACGTTTCTTTTATTTAAAGAAATGAAATACTTGTAAACAGAAATTACACCAGTTAACGTAAACGTCATCTGCTGGTTAGCAACCCACTTATTGTCATTTAACTTTTATATAGGGTGTAAAAAGTAAGTACTGAAAGATATAGTCTCTAGAGTGTGCACCATGCTGGCGCTGGTGTGGAAATGCATCATGTGCACACACCTAATGAACATATGAAGCAGAGTACAAAATGAGCAATCACTACTAGCCAGCAGGTTTATCCAGCCGGGGAGCATGGGGGATGCATTCTCCTTCCCCGGTGACGGCCTGTTTCTCTATGCGTTTTTCCCCGTTGCTTATGTGACTCATCCGTCAACTCAGATGGTCCCGATGATCCTCGTCGCACCAGCGTGGCCGAAGCAGTTATGGTACTCAGACCTTCTGGACATGTCAGCGTCCCCTCCAGTCAAGCGTCCAGCGGACACCGATCTTCTCGGCAGGGAAGGAGGTGCGATTGTGCACCACAAACCAGGGTTGCTGAACTTGCAGGCCTAGCTCCTGCAGTGCTAGAGTTTGGTGGATACGATCTCCCGGTGGACTGCAAGGAGGTGCTTGCCAAGGCTTGGGCTATGCTGAAATGCTACGGCCATAAGTGGAAGAAGGTTTCCGTTGGTGCCGGGCACAGAAACTCAACCCTCTACGGATTATGGCCCCGCAGGTGCTGCCGTATTTGCGGTCGCTGGCCAAGGCAGGGTTGTCCCATGCTTCCATCAAGGTTTATCTGGCGGCTATCTCCTGCTACACCAGAACTCTGGGGTGGTCGTCTTTGTAGTCACACCGCCTGGTCAAGCAATTTTCTGTTCGTTCCTGCCGGTGAAGCCCCCAGCGTGGTAGCTCGATGTGGTGCCGACTAGGCTCATGGGTCCACCGTTCGAGCCTATGCATTTGGCGCCGTTGAAATTTGTATCGTGGAAGACAGCATTTCGTGTGGCCATCACCTCCTCACGACGAGTGGGGGAGATTCAGGCCCTCTCTTGTAAACCACCTTACTTGACATTTCCCGAGACGAGGGTGGTGCTGCGGACACACCCCTCCTTCATGCCCAAGGTGCTGTCGCACTTCCAACTCAACGAGCCATTGGCGTTACCAGTTTTCTTCCCGTCGGCTTCGTCACCGGCTGAGAGGACTTTGCACTCGCTGGATGTGGCTAGAGCGCTGAAGTTCTACGTGGACAGTAGAGTGTTTTCGGAAGACATCACAGCGGTTTGTGAACTTTGGTCCTGTGAACCAAGGCAATGCCATCTCCAAGGCTTCCATTTCCAGGTGGCTCTCGCTGCATAACCCATTGTCACTGGTTGGTGAACCGACCATTGCCTGGCCGTCTGAGAGCCCATTCGACCAGAGCGATCACTGCAACTACAGCGTTCCCGTCTGGTGTGGCCCTGCTGGACATCTGCAGGGCTGCTACGTGGAGGTCGATGCACACCTTCACGAAATTCTACTGCGTTGACCAGGATTCCAGGAAGGAGTCCGGAGTCAGCCAAGCAGTGCTGCGCAACCTGTTCGCTTGAAGGCGAGCCTGCTGAGGAGGTTCGTCTTGGGAGGAGAAACCTCAACTTGAACGAGTTAAAGTATAAAATGGATGTGGATTCTAGTAAAGTACTTTTGGCACCAATACATATTTTATTTTTAGAATAATTTCTGACACATAGAAGACTAATGCTTTTTCTAGGATGTACCAACGAAACAATATTGTATACAAATGATCCCACAAATTATGGTAATATTGTGTAAAAAATGAGTGGATACGAAGGATTAGGACACCAATATGGTTTACCGCTAAGAAAGGTTTATTTCTAAAAAAAGTTTTAAATGGCTTTCAATTTAGGTATTCAAAATATCAAATTTGCACTTTAATTATAAGAATGGGCTACATATGAAAAATGCACATTGTTGTGAACAGGGAATAATAATGTGATTGTGAATGGATGGTCCTAAGTCTCAAACCATTCCAATATGGCCGCCATGAAAACCAATGTAGAAACAGAGGAAGGATGGCCTCTGTAACCATGGTGACACTATAGATTACATGGAGGATCCCCGCGACGGTCCATTACTGTGCGAGGCCGACGCAAGGAGACTGGATTGAAACAAGCTTGAGGTAAGCAGACAGCGTGCGTTTCCTGAACGGGGAGAGGAGACGTTTTTCTATGCCCGCATTCGGGCATCAGAGTATGCGTTAAGGGGACACACGGATTATCTGTCAGACACCGATTAAGCACACAACGCAGGAATTCCCGAAACTAACGTGAAGGGATGCACTAAATAACCATACTTAATAATAACGAGGAGTATTTAATGCGGAGCACAGAACACGGGATTGCACTAAACTAACGTGGAGAGATGAACAAAACATTTAAAAATATGACCCTAGTATCGCATAAAAACAAGGCGCAGTTTAGGTTACTCACCTTATTTAAAACTGAGTATGTAATATTAAACAGGACCACCTTTTTGCTTTCACGATGTACTGGCAAAATCCTAAAGGAGGGGAGTACTATGAGCACATGATGCAAGATGTTAAAAAAGTGTGTATAAATGGTCCAATGATGAGTATACAATTGGATTGCAAATCTATTTTGCATTATTTTGACAAAAGGGATTTACCCGGGATTTATGGAAAAAAGACAGGCAAGAGATCTTGTTTGATTGTCTTTACTTATTTGCTCATATCAGTGCACAAAATGGACGGTGTCAAATGGAAGATGCTTTTAATCGACACTAAATAATATAATGTTTATTACAGTACAGGACATAAAAAAAGGACTAAGGAGAATTACGATAAAATAGGTTTTTGAACTAGAACATAAATAATGTAAATGGGGAACATTTAAGTATAAATATGCCAAAACATCTTTTCTTTGTTTCTCTGTTATTTATTTATTCTTCACTATTATTTTTCTTTTCTCTTTGTATTGTGTATGGTTGTTTGTAATGACTGACTAATGCCACCTTTTATGTATTTTGGTAAAATATAATTGTAATGTTTATTTTTCATAATTATGTGAAACAATTTTACATAACCCTCCGTTTTCCTTGTTCTTCTGTTGGGTTTAACATATGAATATCCTTAAACAATATTGTACACAGAATATGATTGGTCTTTTGTTAATGCCCCATTTGTTTTGAAAAAGGCTCTCGAGTAGCCGAAACATGTGTAAACAAGGAATAAAGGGCTTTTTGTGTATTTGAAACAACTTAAGTGTGGCGCAATTTTTGAGTGGCAGACCATCTCTTTTTTTGTGTCTAACCAAGGAGGTAGGGGATTGGTTCCTCCAACAAGTGCCACACAAGATGTGACACGGCTGAAAAGCCTAAAACAACTGAACCTAGGTCGCCAACAGAAGAGGTTGTACCAACATAGGCCCGACAGAACAATTTGTACTCTAATATTTAGCCTATTTAACTTGGTGTTGTAGCTTCATAGCTCCCTTTACTGGTTGAGTAACATTGGATTATTAGATGTTACTGGAGGTTTAGCATCCTTGGTGGTCGTCTATCATAGGACGGTTGAGGTCAGCTTATTCTCGACGTGTGCATTCAGTGAGATGTGTAGACTTACTCAAATTTGTCGTCATAGGCCAGCCAAGAGGACCAGCACCAGGCCAGGTTTTACAGAGAGCCCGGGATAAATACATCCATAATAAAATACAGGAGTTGGGAGTTATTTTACTCATACTTGTGGTACAGAAGGGCATCCTTGCACGCCCAGTTACCAGGAGTTACGTATGACCCAACCACAGACTACATTATTGCCTATTGTCATGTCTTACCGTGATTCCGTTTTTTTTCCCCCTCGATGATGCCAAGTATCCGGATGCAGCTTCACGGAAGTGAATAACTGTGAATGCAGAAGAAGATTCATTTGTCTATGTGTATACTTTGAGCAAAAGTTATATTGGAAGTCAGAGTGGCTACATCGGTGGGTGTTACACCTCTATAAGAAATCTCAAACAAAGAGTCACATATGTAAATATATGAGTCAAAAGGTAGCACCTTAGTAGCAGATGGTGTCCAGGCAACCAGGCTATTCTATGCTACAATAACGTTTCACATTGTCCCTCGCAATTTCACACCTTGCTCCTCAGTCCCCCTGAAGACGACATTTGGAAGACATGAATGGTGGCAATGCCTGCTAGCCTGTATCATATTCAAATCCTGCTGCATCATCTACAAGGCTGTCACCCTGAACTCCGAGTTCCACTGAGAAACAGCATATCTGGTGGCCTAGTAAGGCCATGTGCAGACTTAAAGCTCTGTCCGTGCAGGAGGGAAAGAAACAGAAGACAGGCCTTGACTGGATACGGCCCAAGACTCTGGAACCTACTCCCTGTCAACATCTGACATGCCCCTTTCTCTTCTAAAGTTCAGGAAGCAGCTCAAGACCCTCCTCTTTAAAGAATGCCCCCCCCCCAAAACCTAGGGCCATATACTCCCCACCACACCTGAGACTGGGCGATCATATCCCCACTGTTTACCTGGTTACTTGTAGAGCCATTGCTGCCAATTGCCCGCTCTCCCCTGTAGATCCCCACTCCCTTGTTCCTCTGATCACTAAACTTGTTAATGATTGTATCCATTGATTTCCAGAGCTAGGTCTGCGCTCAATAAATTCCCTTATAATGATAAAAATCATGTGAACTACACATTTTATATTGCAGAGTCTGTGGCTCTGTTATCAAACACTCAATACCAGCTCATACAAAACAGCGTGCCTCTGTGGTTGCTCATCCCATATCTGCCTGTGTTGCAGTTTCTTGAGAAGAAAAGTACTTAAGGAACATTGGTTTAGGCTGTTACTTGATCCTGCGATGGCTAAAGGCTACATGCTGAAAATAAACTACACAAAAAAAGTTGCACAGTATGACATTATTACGATTATACAAGGGGGCTGTACTGTCAAGGCTGATCAGTTTCACCGCCTGCACCACAAGCTCTACTCCCCGCCATTATTTGGCAGCTCATGCACTGGACACATCCCAGGCACTACGCCCCTATTTCTGGGGTTGTTAGGTTGACAACCCTGCACCACTGCCCTCAAAACGTTTTGCCTAGCTGCTAGTCATAGTCAAGCAAATAACAGATCGGTGACACAAACAATGGGTGGCTGCACCACAGTGCCCTAGCATAAAACTCAGTTGTTCAGATAAAAAGATAACTTGATGCACAATAGTATGAAAGGGGAAAGTGTTGCATATAAAAAGGATTAACACACCTAATCTGCAGTCTATGTACACCTCTCAACACCAGCCTCAAAAGTTCTGGACTAGATTTGAAACTTCGAGACACACGAACCCAGTAAGTATCCTAAACTGCTGAGCAGTCCCACGACCCGGAAATCAAAGCTTTATAACCAGCAGACTACCCGCAGATATTTGTAGCAGACACGCACTGCTTTTTCCATTGCAATGTGAACCTGTGTTTACACACAGGCTTGGGCAATAGGACAACTAGAGCAATTACTGGTTTGCTTCCAATTAGAACCGGTGTCCTACTGCACATGTAGACATCTGCAGCAGTCCCATTACCCCCCCCCTGATTCGTCTCTCACACTACTCGCTCACACTCATTCAAATTCAGCACTGGGACTTACCCGGCAGACTTGATTGTGAAACTAGGCTTCCATCCATCCCCACTTTGTCCTATTACCAGCCTCCACTCCCCCACACCCTCTTCTTTTATCTCTACTCCTCTCGCTGGTGCTTCCCCATCCCCCTCCTTTCCATCGCCTGGGCCAGAAGCTTATAATTAGCATACGGCCTAGAAGGAACGCCCAAAAATGCAGATACCGTTCTAAGCCCCTCCCCACCCTCTGATCACGCTGAGTATTACAGTGCACGCGGACTGCATGCAATTCCTGCCAGATTTCTGAACAAATTAAAACATTGTGTAGCTCCAGTCGGCCAGCTCTCTCGGAACTACTTCACCTCTTCCTTGTAGCCATACCTACTCTGCCATTTCTCATTCGAATACTTTCTACATTTTGGGGCATAACCATGGACAGACTAGGAGGACATCAGCAGCCCAGCGGGAATGCAACTATCTAGTTGAAAGCATTTTTAAATATTTCCACCCATAAACGCCACTGTAAACGCCCCATGGTTCAGAATCAGTGTCACAAAACGGCCATCTGCACACAACTCTAAAGGCTCTGTCAGCATTTAATGGATTGAGGTCTTTGTGCTCTCAGTCAGCGTAAAAAAGCAGAATGCACGTGCCATTGTAAAAATAACTGAACACGTGTAATTTTAATAGTGCACACGTTATCAACACCAGTCTTGTAATGTTATCCGCTTCTGTGCGAGTATATATCTCAGCTTGCTGTGATGGGCGCATACTGCTATCTGCCTTGCAAGTGGGCATGTGCGGTGTAGCTGTAGTAAGTGATCAGTCATACGTTTAAACTGGAGAGAGATGCCAATATGTGGTTTGGTCTCTGTGGAGGGTGGCCTTGACTTGAGGGGGAAGGGAGGGTAGCCATATGATATGCTTGCTTTCTTTCTGTACAGGGGCCCAAGTATTGATGGTACAGGCCTCGAATTAAGTCTTTAAAAAGATGAATGCTCTCTGTGGTGTACATCCTCCACCCCTCGATGGTTGCTTATAAAATGCAAAAGGGGAGTCTAGTAAGTCTTACTCATGCCTTGGTATGGCAGGTACAAGTAAATAAGGCAAGCAAACAAGGGACACACTAGTTAAAGAGCAACAACCCATACAACAAGCTTAGGAACACGGACAGCTTTGGTCAGGAATAATCCTCCTGTCCTAGAGAGAGGCAGCTGTAAAGCTGCTAGAAGCCAGCCCTGGAGTCTGAGGCTGCAGGCCGGGCCACGAGGCAGCACCATTACCCAGGCAGAACAAACGTGCACACCGCGCCTGCTCGTGAAAGGCGCTCGCCGATTCTCTGCAACTTCACTAAACTTATGAACACGCCGGCGTGAGCGCCTTTAGCGGACGGGAATGTCACGTCTACTTTCCGTGCCCTCTCTCGCTATGCCACAGCCTATGCACGCCGGACACTGCCACGAGAGCCCTAGCTCCTTCCTGGGGCGATGCCATGAACTGCACGGTAAATGCATGCCTGCGAGGACGAAAGGAAGCCCACACATGATGTGACTGCAAGATGCAAAGCGCAGCCTAGTCCCACCTCACACTTGCAGTCAACTAGAATGTCACCTCTCCACTGACTCGTGAAAAGATCAAGTGACCCACGTACGAAGGTGCACATCCACTGCACGCGAGATCTGGCAGTCGCGCTAAACAGCACGAGGGGCTTTCCTTGGCTCCACAAGAGCCTCCAGGGCCGGCCCGGCCGCTTCTAACCCAGTCCATCACGCGGCGGCTGCCGCTGCGCGGTGCATTCACGCCCGCCCACTGCCGGCGGAGTCAGAAAGTGCACATGATGTGGGACTGCCTGCGCGACGCGCTGCTCCCACAGCGCGAGTCACTGAAAGTGGCAGGGGCCGGTGCTGCCTACTTACCGGAGGGCTTAATAATGAAATAAAGGGCACATGATCCTCCGCGGCTCAGAGTCACATCCCCCTCAGAAGCGGCTCGGCCTGGCCTTGCACGCGCAGCGGCTGCACACAGGCAGAGAGCTTCCTTCTCCTCCACAAGCCTGCACAAAACAACACACACGCACAAGCCGCTCGCGAACCCAGGCACGGGGGGGCGGGGACTGGACACCAGATCCCGCCGATTGGCTCCCCTGCATGTGACGTCACGGACGCGTCACTTGACCCGAACCCCCCTCTCTATCCTGCCAATAACACAGACTGGGGGCGGGCTCAGAATAGTGACCCCGCCCAGTCTGCAGGCGAGACAGGATGAGGCGTGTAATCTAGGCCTTGGGGGCGTTTCATTTTTAACGCCCCCAGGCCTCCATTCCTGCCCAGCTTTATGCCCGGGCTAGCTCACGCTGCGGTGCACTGGGCATGTGTGCATGCCCTGTGGGGGTGGCTCTCGAGAGGGCGCCCCAGCACCGCACTTGCAGTCACTCAGCGATAAATCGAGCCGCCTGAGCCTCGGGCACTGGCTGTAGCTGAGCTGCTGCCGCTTTGCTGCACTCGTTTCATTCATGAAAACCAAAACGTGTTAGCTCGGTTATTAGTGAGGCACTCGCTCAAAGAATACGTTCAAGCAAGTCGAAGCAACACATGGGTGGATGGTGTCGCCCACTTTTTTTCTGAAATTTGGGGCTCAGGGGTGGCATGTCCCCTCCACCCATGTGTTATCGAGGAATTTTTTAAAAGTTACTCTGCGGACAACTTCTTCCCCACCGGAGAGGTTTCAAAAAAATAACACAAGTGCTGCGGCCAGGGTTCGAACTCTGGTCCCACGACTGCAAGTTCGGCAACCTATTCAGAAGACTGCACAAAATCGCTTTTTACATTTTTGTTTATTAGCTTTTTAATGTTGAAATTCTGCTAATAATACATAGGTAAGAAAGGTGATATTTGTTATTCTTAACCAAAAATGTTATGGAAAATATGCTAGCTTGCCTTATTAAAGGCAAGTGCTTATTTATCCAGTGTACTTTCTTCAATTGGGAAAGACACATTTGATTGAAATGTGCTTATTTAATTTAGTATATTTTTACTTCGTGAGGCCTCACTTCCCACCGCGTATATCAGAGCACCCCCAACCCAATTTTTTTTAGAACCACTGAACTCATTTATTGAAAAAATCAAGTGGGGTACTGTTACAAGACTCTCTGCCTTTAAGGCACCATAGAGGCATCAGGCGGGAAGTGGGAGGAAAGGGAGGAACCAGGGGTTTCCTGAGAGGAATCAGTTCCACAGTGTATGTAAACAGGAGAGGAATAAAGTGAAGGCCCTCCACAGATCCGGTGTCGTGTCCTTTCTGCAGTAAGTGCAACAACTGCCGACGAGGATCTTATCCCGCGCACTGGCATCCGCTCCTCCACCCGGGCCGGTGATCCCACCGGGCCCGCTCCTCCACACGCCGATCCCGCCTACAACCCGGTACATGACTCCTCAGGGTGATCCCACCCGCTCCAAGCTCTGTGACACTCCGGCGATCCCACCGACCACTCCAGGACACCCCACCCGATTACGAATTGCTCGAGAGCGATACCGCCCATCACAACCCCAGGGCGATACCACCCCATCAAATCTACGACTCCAAGACATTCCCGCCCAGCAAAGGGCCCCAGAGGCAGGCAAGGTGATCCCGCCCTGCACACATTAAACTACATTCCAATAACGTTCCATTATACGGACGTTTCCCCTGCAGCCACTGCACGGCGTGAAGCAGATCTCAACACCGTAGCAACAGGAAGACAGTTAATCGTTCCCTGCAACAGTCCCACAGTGAGGGACCAGGCCAGCTGTGACTACGTCCCAGCTGCACCCAGGCCCCCCCAAAAAAGGATGGACTGACAACCACAGCCAGAGTGTGTCCGCCTGCATCCTTCAGTGAGAGGGATACTCACAGCCAGCCACAACAACACCACAAGACAGCCAAGGACAAAAGTACTGCTCAACCTGGGCAGCCCTGCTGAGGAAACCACTCCCGTTCACACTCATGCCTAAGAGTGACAAAGGGTCGTAGTGGATTGAATGGGTAGAGGACTTCAATCATTTTGTTAAAGCGGTAGGCAAAGACAAATCTCCCACATTAAGCAACATGCTCATCAACAAACCATTGTGAAAACCATACCCCCAGAAGAAAAGACTGACTTTGCTGTCCTGATCATGGCCCTCAACAGAAAACTCATAATTGAGCCCAACCGTAACTACGAGAATTACGTGTTTAATCAGTGCAAACAGAAGCCGGAAGAATCCGTTGATGAATTCATCATGCGACTGCGCATGAAAAGCGCCCATTGCCAATTTCACCTATTCTCCATGGATGAGGCAGTAAGACTACGTGTGATCGAGGGGTGCACATCACCCGCTTTCCAGAAGCAGCTGCTTAAAAAGCCTCGGACTACAGACAAAGTGAGTGAGCTGGCCAGGATCTTTGAGAGGGTGGATGCCCAGGCTGCTTCCATTGAAAACCACCCAGGACCCAAACACTCCACCATGAAACCATTGCAGCGGTACAACCACAAGCACAAAGGCTTGGCGAGAGGGTGATGCCAACCGAAGACCAAGTGGCCAGTTGCCTCCCAGACCACCCCGACAATGCTACCGCTGTGGTCCCAGAGGTGTTCAAATCGCGGGAGAGAAGGGCATTTTTAATCGGTCTACAGAGAGGGGAGACCTTTTCCCAAACCTCGGTCGAACCTAGAACCACAAGGGAGACCCTACAACTGACAAACACCACCCCCAAGCTACCCGCCGAGTTACAACCCAACACACTACCAGGCCCAGAGAAAGTATGTGAGGGCAATGGAAGAGATGCAACCCCAAGAACCAAACTAGGAATATGACCTGCAGGACCAATGCGCCGGCTATGGGGATGAGTACGACCAACCCCCGTACCCATCCCAGCCATACAGGGACCAACAATACCAGTACCAATACGACTACAGCACCAAATATGACCAGAATCAACAAGACGAATATGTCAACCTCATCTGGGAGGATAGCTCAGGGGCAACATGCTTGCCTTGGAAGCAAGATGACATGGAGCACCACAGGTTCGACGCACGGGTCCGCGCTTAGAAATATCTGGGTATTAAGCTTGTTATAAATAACCTATTGTATCATATCATATCCACCATGATCGAGAAGCGAGAGAAGCACCCAGGATCCCTGTCAACATAGGAAACAAACTATACTGTTTTCTAGCCGATTCTGGTGCAACAGTAAACATCATGGGAGAACAGGAGTTCCAACACATGCCAGAAACCCGGATCTTGCGAGGAATGCCTCAAGAATATTCCAGTGGGGTGCAGCACAGCCCCTACACTCCATTGGGCAGTTCCAAAGACAACTGCTGGACAATGGCAATACCATTGATACCAGCATCCACGTCATACGCAGTTCCACAAAAGGCAGCTGCCTACTCAGCTATCACACGGCGAGCTGCCTGGGCCTTATTGACATCTGATTTAAGGAAGGAGAAGTGATCCGGTCAACCACAACACCCCGCAACCAACTGAGAATCCATATGTGCTCTCAGCAGAAGCACGAAAGGAGGATACACCATCACAAAAGAGTTAATCCAATCTGGGTTTCCTAGCCTATGCACAGGGCTCGAGAAACTCAAAGGGATGATCGTCAAGCTGCACACTGACAAAACCATAGGCCCCGTTCCCCAGTGCCAGAGGAGTGGGGGTTTCCACCTTCAGAACGCAGTCTCGCAAGAACTGGACTAACTCCTCCAAAAGGAAATCATCGGACCTGCCATCTGACCAACACTGTGGGTGTCACCCCTAGTTATCGTCCCCAAGGGTGAGGGCTGCATCAGACTCTGCATCGACATGAGGATGGCGAACACCGCTATCCAGAGAAAACGACACCCGGGGCCGTGTATTGAGGATATGATAGTCCACCTGAACAAAGCGACCACTTTCTCCAAGTTGGATCGGGTGCAAGGATACCACCAGCACGAGCTACACCCAGAGTCCAGAAGTATTACCACTTTCACCATGCACAAGGGCCTTTTCCATTACTGCCATTTGAACTCTGGCATCTCCTCCGCGGCAGAAATCTTTCAGGAGGCCATCAGGCAAGTGATTTGGCTGGTAAAACTGACACTGAACTACAGTGACGACATCCTAGTCTTTGGCACATCACAAGAAGAACTTGACGCAGACCTTCTCGAAACCTGCACCTCCCTTCAAACCGCAGGCTTGACCCTGGACAAATGCAGGTTCAGCAAGAAAAAACTCAGGTTCTTTGGGAACATCTTTTCTGACAAAGGGATGACTCCATACCCAGACAAAGTGAACATCATCGCCAACCCCCAGGCTCCGACGCAAGTGGCAGCCGTGAGATCTTACCTGGCGCGGCCGGGTACTGTGCAAGATACATCCCGCACTATGCAATGCTCCCTGAGCCCCTACGCAGGCTACTACAAAAAGACACTGACTTCGACTGGTCTGCAGAGTGCCAAATGGTGTTTGAAGGCATCAAATCATCGCTTGCTGAAGCCCAACAGCATGCCTACTTCGACCCAATCTTGGCACACTGAGATAATCAACGATGCTAGCCCGGTCAGATTTGGTGCCATCCTTGCTCAAACCAGAGGAGAAGACACGTGCCCCAGAAACATAGTCGCTCATGCGAGCAGATCCTTGTCTCAAACGGAATCAGCCTACTCCCAGTCCGAAAAGGAGAGTCTTGCGGCATTCTGGGCATGTGAACATGTTCACAACTTGGTCATCAGCAAGAAACTCACCCTGGTGACTGACCATCCAGCCCGGCTCTCCCCATTCGGGAACGCTCACACAAAGATGCCATCTAGGATCGAAAGATGGGTCATCTGTTTACAAGAGTACGATTATGTAATCGTTCATAGACCGGGGGTGACCAAACCAAACCAAAACTCAGCAGATTACATATCACACCACCCAACAGGCGCATCGAGAACCAGAAAACGAGACACAGAGTACATTAACTATGTCGCAGAAAATGCGTTACCACCTGCACTATCGCTGGAGGCCGTTGCAACCGCATCAGCAGCGGACCCGTCCATGGCTTTGGCCATTGCTCTCACCAGCAACAACAAGGGGAGGTACTACCGACACGCCATAAAAAGCCACCCGGGAGTGAGCCAAGAGGAAATAGAGAGACTAGCAAAAGTGAATTAGAGGTCAAAGACTAGTCCATACTCCTGAGAGGGTGTAAGCTCGTCATTCCAGCCACACTCTGAGCAGAAGTCATCAAAACAGCAAGATAACACCAAGAAGCAGCTCTGGTGCAATGTCTGGTTTCCCTTCATGGACTCATTGGTGGACAATTGGGTGAAGAGCTTCCTACCATGCCAGTGCACCGCAAAGGCAGAGGTCCCCACACCATTACAGACAACACACATACCCGACCGCCCATGGGATCGAGTCGCAGTCGACTTCTATGGACCCCTAGAATCAGGGGAATATTTGATAGTCTTCATTTGCGAATACTCCAGGTTTGCCATTGTGAAGAAGGTTGCGACAACAGCATACCCCCAAGTAGCAGCCACCTTTGATAAGGTACTATGTGAATGGGGCCTACCTCAGACAATTAAGTCAGATACCGGTGCCCCGTTCAACGGACACAATTTCCCCACATATGGGATTTACCCACCAAAAGATCACACTGAGATGGCCCCAAGCAAATGGAATGGGCGAAAGCTTTATGGCATCAATCAAAAAGATGATACAAAGAGCATACAAAGAGGCCACCAACCCGCACCAGGCCATATGGCACGATGCTCAGGGACTATCGCAATACACCCCACGAACCGACCAACAAGGTCTCGCAGAGGTGATGATGGGTACAAGATCCACACCAGACTCGTGAGAAATGTCGATGTTCAAGAGAAGCTTGACACCATATCTAGATACACCAGAGGAAAGGAATGGGCAAAACATGACACAGACATCAGAAGGAGGCAGTACCCAAAGAGCTTGTAATAGGAGATGAAGTACAGGTGAAGCAGAAACCAACCAGGAAGACAGATCTGAGATACTCACCAAACCCCTTCAGGGTAGTAGCCTTCAAGGGTTCCATGGTGACAGCACAGAACACTACGCAGGAAATCACAATAAACAATTCACACTTCAAGCAAGGAAAAGGATGCTGTCACACTCATCTGTGTCTCTGCAGGAGCGATAGTTGAGCCTCCCTTGACCCCGAGTTCTCACTTCCCCTGTTTTCACCCGGAGGGATTCCTGTCAAATACAAGATATACACTCAGACCTAAATTCCCCAGATTCCCCTGGACCCTTCACTTTACTGTGTGCTGTGATGTCCCCTAAGGGCTTACCTTGATATTTAGTAAGGTGTGCACTCCATCCTGCATTTGCAGGGGCACGATTCGCTCATATGAATGATGCCAATGACTGTTGGCTGAGTTCAGATGCCACACGCTCTTATATGCCTTCACAGCGAGGCCGAGTGTTCAAGGCGCCAGTTTCTTCACTGGCTAGAAAGTCTTTTCCACAAGTGAACGATGCACAGAGAATGTTTAATGTCCTGAATTGTGCGTATTGTCTTGTTTGCCAAGGTATTTTGTGGGTGAGTAGCGCTGCGTGTAGAAGTCAGCTGCTGGTAGGTGTCATGACCTTAACCCCTGGCCTGGGAATTCAGGGCCTCTGGCGCTCACCACAATATTCTTACAAGGCCGCAAGGGCCCAGTCGTGCCCCTCTCGGCTGTCCTGGCTGTTGGCGCCAGGCTCATAGGATAGATGGAGCTTCCATTGGGCAATGGACCAACATGGCTGCCTCCACAAGGATCAACGTGGAACTGCATCATGAAGGCACCTGGGATACCTGCTGGCTATTTAAGCCACGCCCGAGCTGGGGCACGTGCTTCGTGTTGTTCTGCACCTGCAGTGTGACGTTCACCGAGACCTGCTCGCAGCATCCTTGGCCTGCATCTTCAAGGAAAAGAAGAACATCGTTAATTCATCTTACCTGTTCTGCATCCAGCTCCTCGATCATTCCCTAACCTTCCTTGGAGCTCGTCTTCTTCCACTAGCAACATCCTAGAGAGGTGCGACAAGAAGAGGACAATTAGTAAGCATTCATCCTTCTATTCCACTGCCTTCCGTCACCACTTACTTACCGAAGCTCTCCTGAAAATGTCTACCGCCGCCGGACCTCTTCCATTCTACGCTCTGCTTCGCTTCCATCAGCCGCTTTTGTTCCAGGAACTTCTCGGCGACCTGCAAGGAAGGATAGCACAGGTTAGCCTTATTCAAAGACGCTCATAGAGCCGCGCTTCGCGCATTCTCTTACCTACTGGAGCACTGCCCTCTCCATCAGCTCAACGTCGCCATCATCCCTTCTGCATCAACGAGAGAAGGAGGAGGTCAACAGAGCAAAAACAATTGCAGACACTCATTCCTTTCAAAAGCTAAAGACTTACCTCAAGAGCGGAGTCGCGGCCGGCCTGGACTCCCGGGCCCACGCCAGTGAAGTAACTCGGCAGAAAGGTGCCCAGCTACGACGCGCCCCTGCACAGAACGGCAGGACGGAGAGCGCACCTTATCGAAATACAAGGTGAGAGAGGCTCCAAGGGGGTCACAAGGGGAATACTTGGGTTGCGGGTCCCGAGAGAAGGTGTTTGTGGCTAAAACTGAACTCCTGTCTTCCAGACTAAGCCCACGGCAGCGCGAGTCGGGATGATCCACTGTTACACGATTTCGGGGGCTTTCAGCAGGAGCTGGAAAAACTCTTTGCTCCCATGGACAGGCTTTGGACAATGACTTTTATCCCTTTGACAAGGAAACTAGGATCTGTTGACGTACATAGCCACTTTTAATAGGCTGGTCGAAGCAGAATGGCCTGAGGACAAACAAACCACCTTGTGCCACTGCGGCTTGCGTGAGGAGTTAAAGGACATGCTGGCCCAAGTAGTAGATCCACCCAAGGACTGTGCCGAGTTTATTAATCTAGTGGTGCAACTCGACCGCCGGTTGCAAAATCGGAAAATAGACCAAAGCAAACGGGATGCACGCCTCATGTTTGTGCGTCCCAAAGAGCATGCCCAGCGGGGATAAGAAAGCACCATTGAACCAATGCAATTAGGAGGGGCTAGGCCGCCTTTAACCAAAGCGGAACGGGAGGGAACAGCAGTTATGCCTGTACTGTGGAAAGGCAGGCCATTTCCTAAAGGAATGTCCAGTTAAACCACGAAGGAAAACCGTAGGAGTCACAGACAAGGAGAAACCAAGTGAGGAGTCGGAAAACTACCAAGCCCGGCAATTGTAGGGGTCCAATTGTCGAGCAAAGAAATCCAACTACAGACCTCCCATTTTGCCTTACCTGTGATCCTAATTACCCATCAACAGCCATCAAATATTCATTTGTTTGGAGCTTGCATTGATAGCGGAGCAGTGGGCAATTACATGGGTCAGGATCTTGCAGCAAAGATGGGGCTTCCACTCTGTTCTAAGCCCACCACAGAGACTATAACCACTGTAGATGGCACCGAGGTCGCCTCCGGTCCTTTGTCCGAATGTACCACAGAACTCACCCTCCTATGTGGAGATGGCCACCGAGAAACCATCGCTTTTGACCTCATCAAGGCACCCCAGTTCCGATTAATCCTAGGGATGCCATGGCTGGTCGCGCACAACCCGCGGATCAACTGGCGTGCCTGAGAGTTGGTCTTCTCACATGAATGCACACACACCTGCTATCCCAAAGGAAGGAAGGGGAAACATGCCAGTTCACCCATTCAGGAAGGTACGAAAAGTATCCTAGGTGCGGTTGCTACGCTACCAACTCAATACCAGGACTTTCAGGACGTGTTCCAAAAGGAGCAAGCCAATACTTTACCACCCCACAGGCCCTACGATTGCCAGATCAATCTGATACCTGGAGTCCGAATTCCATGTGACCGTATCTACGCGCTCACCGAACCTGAGAACCAACACCTGAAGACATACCTGAAGCAATACCTAGCCAACGGTTTCATCCGCCCTTCAAAGTCATCGGCAGCGTCTCCCTTATTCTTCGTACCGAAGAAGGAAGGAGAATTGAGGACTTGCATCGACTACCGTGCACTGAACCAAGTCACCGTCAAGAACCGCTACCCCCTACCTCTGATTCCGGAACTACTAGATCAAGTCAAGGAAGACCAAATCTACACGAAATTTCACCTTAGGGGGGGCTATCATCTTGTGCGCATTAAATAAGGGTATGAGTAGAAAACGGCGTTCCGTACCAAATACGGCTTATACGAATACCAAGTGAGGCCGTTCGGCCTGTGCAATGCCCCAGCCTCATTTCAATACTTCATGAACAATGTTCTAAGAGAGCTGATTGATGTCTGCGCCTTAGTTTACATCGATGACATCCTGGTGTATTCGGCTTATAACAAGATCATGTCAGGCATGTACGGGCTGTTCTTACCAAGCTCCGTCAACATCATCTCTATGCCAAGCTTGAGAAATACTCCTTCCACGTTACGGGAGTATAGTTTTTGGGTTTATCCTCACTCCAAAAGGAATACGGATGGATGCACACAAGGTCGATGCCGTCCTCAATTGGCCCGTCCCAAACTCAATCAAGGGAGTCCAGAGCATGCTAGGTTTTGCAAACTTTTACCGCCCTTTCATCCCAGGGTTCTCTTAAATTGTACACCCGATCACTTCGCTATTAAGGAAGTGCAACAAAATGTTTCGATGGACAGAAGAGGCCGAAAAAGCCTTTCCGGAACTCAAGGCGAAATTCACCTCCACTCCAGTCCTACAACACCCACGCCCAGACCTTCCGTATGTGGTGGAGACTGATGCTTCCAGTATGGCAATGGGTGCTGTATTATCGCAAAGAGACCCATGCACCGGTCAGCTACATCCGGTGGCTTTCTGGTCAGGAAAATTCTCACCACCTGAGCTCAACTATGCCATCACGGATAAGGAGCTGCTGGCCATAAAGGCCGTTTTCAAGGCCTGGCGACACTATCTGTTGGGAGCCAGACACACTATCACCGTGATTACGGACCTTCGAAATCTAAAATACTTGAAAAGTGCAAAGGCCCAATCTTCTCGACAACTACGCTGGGCCCTTTTCTTCACGGAGTACGATTATGTAATCACGTACCGACCAGGAGTCAAAAATGGGAAGGCTTATGCCCTTTCACGTATGGGCACCGATGAGGTGGCGTATACACCTACTGACCCTGTGGCCATCATTCCAGGGGACAGACTCTTAGGCATTACAACTACGATGACTCAAGACGAGTTGCTGAATGAGGTCTGGCAAGTTTTAACTCAGGTGCTACTACGAGAGTGGGGTTCAAGAGGCGAACACTATAGCGTTAAGGACCAACGACCAACTCCCTTACTACACAATGCCTGTAAAAGAACTTCAAGAACAGGGCATCTCGGAGTATCATGATTCCCTCATGGAAGGCCACCCGGGAATCGCCAATACCCTGGCCAAGGTGAAACGAAGTTACTGGTGGCCGACATGGCGCAAAGATGTAATGAAATTCATCACTTCCTGTGGTATCTGTGCTCAGAATAAGTCATCAAAGCAAAGACCCACTGGGCTTCTACACCCATTGGACATTCCGCCAGCTCTGTGGCACACGTTATCACTTGATTTCATCACAGACCTACCCTCCTGTCAAGGTTATAATACCATCCTAGTAATCGTGGACCTGTTCTCCAAGATGGCTCATTTCTTCCCGTTCAAAGGTCTACCAAACGTGTCTGGTTTCGCCAGAACCTTCCTTGAACTTGTGGTATGGCTGCACGGGTTCCCATCAGTCTTGATTTTGGATCGAGGTACCCAGTTTGTGTCAAACGTCTGGAGGAAGTGTTGCTCGATGGCTCTAATAGACATTCGGTTATCCACTAGCCATCACCCTCAAACGGATGGTCAAACGGAGAGGACGAACCAAACGCTCGAGCAATTGGAAGGATCTATTGTGGATCACTGAGTATGCCTATAACAACTCGCTACACAACAAACTCCGTTCTTCACTGTGTATGGCAGACACCCACGCACGTCAGAATTGGACAGAACTGGAAAGGCCAGTCATCACAAACCTACATGCAACTATTTCGCAGCCCTTCACAAGCGCCAAAGAACATTTGCTACAAGCCAAGGCTCGCCAGAAGAACTATGCAGACCAGCATCGAACCAAAGCCCTTGACTACCAAATAGGGGACATGGTGTGGTTAGCCTCCAAACATGTACCTCTGAAGGGAACTCGGACATTCCATCCACGGTTTTTAGGGCCGTACCCCATCAAATCCATCATAAACCCAGTCGTGGTAAAGCTGACGCTGCCAACCCACATGCGGATACATCCAGTGTTCCATGTATTCCTCCTGAAACCAGTACAGCCTGGAAGCAGAGTAACTACTCCACCAGGGCCTGTGATAATTCATGGAGAATCAGAATTTGAAATAAAAGATATCCTGGATTCCAAGTATGTTAGAACGAAACTGTACTATCTAGTAGACTGGAAAGGATACGGGCCGCAGGACAGAACATGGGAGCCCAGTGATTACATTCATGCTCCACGCCTGATTCAGAGTTTCCACCAAGAGCACCCCACCAAGCCGGGACCAGACAGAAGGACCACCCTGAGAGGACCACGCTGTCACGACCTTAACCCCTGCCATGGGAATTCAGGGCCTCTGGCCCTCACCACAGTATTCTTACAAGGCCCCAATAGCCCTTCTCGGCTGTCCTGGAGCCAGTCCTGGCGCCATTGGCGCCAGGCTCATAGTATGGATTGAGCTTCCATTGGGCAATGGACCAACATGGCTGCCTCCACAAGGATCAATGTGGAACTGCATCATGCAGTCTAGCGTCCAGGGCGTGGTCTGCCCTGAAGGCACCTAGGATACCTGCTGGCTATTTAAGTCACACCCGAGCGGGGGCACGCACTTCATGTTGTTCTGCACTTGCAGCGTGACGTTCACCGAGACCTGCTCGCAGCATCCTTGGCCTGCATCTTCAGGGAGAAGAAGAACATTGTTAATTCATTTTACCAGTTCTGTATCCAGCTCCTTGATCACTCCTGAACCTTCCCTGGAACTCGTCTTCTTCCACTAGCAACATCCTAGAGAGGTGCGACAAGAAGAGGACAATTAGTAAGCGTTCATCTTTCTATTCCACCGCTTTCCGTCACCGCTTACTTAGCGAAGCTCTCCTGAAAATTTCTTCTGCCACCCGGACCTCTTCTATTCTACGCTCCGCTTCGCTTCCATCAGCCGCTTTTCTTTCAGCAACTTCTTGGCGACCTGCAAAGAAGGATAGCACAGGTTAGTCTTTTTCAAAGACGCTCATAGCGCTGCACTTCTCGCATTCTCTTACCTACTTGAGCACTGCCCTCTCCATCAGCTCGATGTTTCCATCATCCCTTCTGCATAAACGAGAGAAGGAGAAAGTCAATAGGGCAACAACAATTGCAGACACTCATTCCTTTCAAAAGCTAAAGACTTACCTCAAGAGCAGAGTCCCAGCCGGCCTGGACTCCCGGGCCCACGCCAGAGAAGTAACTCGGCGGAAAGGTGCCCAGCCACGAAACGCCCCTGCACAGAACAGCAGGACGGAGAGCGCACCTTATCGAAATACAAGGTGAGAGAGGCTCCAAGGGGGGCGCAAGGGGGACACTTGGGAGGCGGGTCCCGAGAGAAGGTGTTTGTGGCTAAAACTGAACTCCTGTCTTCCAGACTAAGCCCAAGGCAGCGCGAATCCCCGTTACAGTAGGTAAGCGCAGCATCTTAAATTCGAGCGTGCCTGGTAATGTCTCTCCCTTTTCCCTTGCAGGAGTGGATTATGTTATATTAGCGCCTCGAGTCCGGGTTCAGCGCTACCAGAGACTTGGTGGTCTGGTAAGTTTGCACTTAGGCTGTGGTAAGTATGTACTGCATTATGAGAGGGAGCGCAGTGCAATAGTCTCCGCGTTATTGAGGCGAGCGCAATGTCTCTTCTTTCTTTTTCAGGGGTTTGTGCGCTCGTACAACTGACTTGGATTCCAGCATCGCGGGAAGATTCGGTGAGTATGCGCAGCGTTATTAAAGTGCGTGTGCTAACACTGTTCTTCTTTGTTCTTACAGGTGCTGGTGTTGAAGTCCTCTCTTGACTGGAGATAGCTGCGGCGTGGAGAAATCACGGAGCACCTGTAAGCAGAAGCAGAATGATCCAGAGCAGGTAAGCAGAAGCAGGAGGATCCGGAGCAGATAAACAGAAGTAGGATGTTCCAGAGCAGGTAAGCTGAAGCAGGATGATCCGGAGCACGGCATGTGTGTTGCTGATTCAGCTCACAGTAAGCAACACGAACCACTGGAAGAATCTTGGGTGTGGCTTATATAGCCAGCCACACCCAAACATTAGAGAGCTCATGAATTGTCATGCACCTCCTGTTTGGCAACAGGAAGTGGTAACCAGGAAGTTACTACAAACACTAGGAAGGAATTAAGTGGAGGTATCTGCTATGGGCTTTTTGTGTGCCTATGCCTGGCTTGACAAGCCTCCACCCAGCGTGCCCCAGCTACCTGCCTGGTATCCATGATAGTGTCTTCCCCCTCAGGACCCCTCCCAAAGGTGTGTATGTGGGCTTTGGTTTCTCAGAATGGTCCCGATGGAATTTTCGCACCAATCGGGGGGCATGCATGTGTGTGCTGGGTTCCCATGATCTTTCCTGAGGTCCATACCCCTTCCAGTCAATCAAGTAATACAGGGTCTTTCGTACTAGTTTGGAATATAATATGTTCTTTACCTCATATTCTGGTGCTTTTTCACCCACTTGTATGGGCGTGGGAGAAGCGGAAGTTCGGGTTCCTGGGTCTGCTGGTTTTAATAGTGACACGTGAAATACGGGATGTATAAGCATATGTTGAGGTAACGCCAGTCTTATGGCTGCTGGATTAATTACTGTTTCAATTGTATACGGGCCAATGTATCTAGGCTGAAATCTTTTGGGACCCTTTAAAGCAATGTGTCTAGTTGCCAGCCAGACTGAGTCTCCCACTTGGTAATCTGGGGCTTTTCGTCGATGGCGATCTGCGTTTCTTTTCTGTGTTTCTTTGGCTTGCTGTAGGTTCTTGCTAGCTTCCCTGGCTGCTTTCATGATGCTGGCATGCAGGTTCTTTACTGCGGGCATGTCAATGTTTTCTGGCAGATCGTAGACCGACGTTCTGGGGTTTCGACCATATATAGTAAAGAAGGGGGTTGCTTGGGTTGATGAATATATTGAGTTGTTTTAGGCATACTCTGCCATCCATAGTATCTCTGTCCAAGTTTGACTTTTTTAGTGTAATAGACAGCACAAATACTGTTCCATGGTCTGGTTCGTGTGCTCGGTTTGGCCGTCCGTTTGAGGATAGTGACTTGAAGACAGACGGACTTCGACTCTTGCCAGGGCACAACATCTTTTCCAAAAATGAGATACAAATTGGCTGCCTCTGTCAGAAACAATTATGGTAGGGAATCTGTGTAACTTGATTATTCGGTCTAGAAAAACCTGTGCCAGAGTCTGAGCTGAGGGAATACCTTTTAGAGCTATGAAATGGGCCATTTTGGATAAGAGGTCCACTACAACGAGGATGGTATTATAACCTGAGCTAGGAGGTAAGTCAGTGACAAAGTCCATTGATACGGTGTGCCAGGGCCCTGGCGAAATGGTGATAGGCTGAAGGAGGCCGGCTAGTTTTTGCCTGGATGTTTTTGCCTGGATGTGCCTATGTAGGTGGCAATATCCTCTCGCCAAGTTGGCCACCAATAAGATCTGCTTACTTTCTTCATGGTTTTGGCTATACATGGATGGACTTCTAACAGCGAGTCGTGGTAGTCTGATATAATTGCTTGTTGCAGATCCTTAGATGGAATGTAGAAGCGTTTTTGGTAGTATGGTAGTTTGTCTTGAATGGTGAACTGATCTCCCTTCGTGTCCCAAGCCAGTAGGTCTTTTTTCGGACATATTTTCTTTTATTGTTGCCTGCAATGTGTTTAACAGGGATGGGCCGATGAAGACGCTGAGAATTTTATGGCTGGGTATGATCTCCACCGGGTTAGGGGCATTGTAGACTTCCTCTCCTGTGCCAATGAGGGATAACGCATCCGCCTTTCCGTTCTTAACTCCGAGGCGGTAGGTGATCACAAAGTCGTATTCCATTAGGGATAGGGCCCAAAGGAGCTGTCTAGAAGACTGAGCTTCTGCTGAGTGCAAATATTGCAAGTTTTGATGATCTTTTATTATTGTGATGGTGTGTTTTGCTCCTAGTAAGTAATGTCACCACTCACACAGTGTACTTTTGATTGCTAGGAGTGCTTTCTCAGAAATCGCATAGTTTAGTTCTGCTGGGGAGAATTTCTTTGACCAAAAGGCAATGGGATGAAGGCATCCGGTTTCAGGATTTTGTTAAGACAATACAGCCCCCATGGCAATGCTTGAAGCATGTACGGTAAATCGGGCTGTGGGTGTTGCAGTATTGGGGCTCAGGTGAATTTTTCCTTGAGGGCTCGGAAGGCTTCTTCCGCCACTGGTGTCCATTTGAACTTTCGGTGTTTGCGCAGCAAGGACGTGATTGGATGTACAATATGTGAGAATCCTGGTATGAAGCACCGATGAAAGTTTGCAAACCCTAGGAATCCCTGTACTCCCTTTACAGAAGTGGGTGAGGATCAAGTGAGGATTGCCTCCATGTTTTTATTGTCCATCTTGATCCCTTGCGGTGTCAGTTCATATCCTAGAAACTCCACCTGGGTGACGTGGAAGGAGCATTTTTCTAGCTTTGCATACAGTTGATTTTCACGCAGTTTGCGGAGTACTGCTTGCACGTGGGTTATGTGTTCTTGGGCAGTGGTGGAGTAGATCAGAATGTCATCGATGTAGACGACGGCGCAGACATCGAGGAGTTCCCGTAAGACATCATTCATAAAATGCTAGAACGCGGCCGGGGCATTGCAAAGCCCAAAGGGCATGACCTGGTATTCATACAAGCCATAGCGGGTACGGAATGCGGTCTTCCACTTGTCCCCTTTCTTCATGCGTACTAGGTGATATGCACCGCGTAAGTCAAGTTTTGTGAAAATCTTCGCTTGTCTCACCTGGTCTATGAGTACTGGTATCAGAAGTAACGGGTACTTATTTTTTATGGTAACTTAATTTAGGGCCCGGTAATCAATACACGTTCTTAAGTACCCCTCTTTTTTCGGTACGAAGAAGAGTGGGGAGGCAGCTGGTGACTTAGATGGTCTAATGAAGCCATTGGCCAGGTATTGGTCTAAGTAGGTCCGTAGATGAGCATTTTCATCCTCGGTTAATGCATAAATGCAGCTCATTGGTTCTTGTGCTCCTGGTTGCAGATCGATCTGGCAGTCGTAAACTCGATGTGGTGGTAGGGTATTAGCTTGCTCCTTTGCGAACACATCCTGGAACTCCTGGTATTCCACTGGTAAGGTGCCCACCAAGCCTAAACCTACTATCTTTTCCTGTGAAGCTAACAATTGGCTTCCTTGGATCCCTTTGTTGATGTAGCTAGAGGCTCATTCTATGGAAAAGAGTAAGGTTCGAGCTCACCAATCTATCTTTGGGTTGTGCGTCTCTAGCCACGGTATCCCAAGAATCAGCTGGAATTGGGGTGCAACGATAAGGTTGAATCTAATACTTCCCTATGGCCATCTTGGCAGATTAAGGTGAGGGTGGAAAGACACTGCGTTACTGGTCCCGAAAGGAGTTGTGTGCCATCCACAGCTGTTCCGCGTTCAACGGTGTCCGTGGAATGCCAATCCCATGGTGTTTATGTCTAGGTAGTTCCCTATAGCCCCGCTGTCTACGAAAGACTTGAGGGCATGCATTTGGGTGGGCTGTGAAGGGTCTACCAAAACCACAGGAATACTGAAATGTGAGATCTGAGTGCTTCGTTCCTGGCTTGACAGACCGACCTCTACATCTACCTCTACATCTGCCGGGCGTTGGAGTTTTCCGCTTTGGTGTCTTACCCTGTGTTATCTAGTACCCCCATTGTCTTCCATGGAGGTTTAACCATGCAGTTCTGGAGGATGTGACCAGATTGGCTGCAATATAAACAAAGATTTTCCTGACGCCTCCGTTCTCTCTCTGTTTTGGTGAGTGGTCCCCTTAGAACACCCAATTGCATTGACTCTGACTGTGTTTCTGAGGCCTGTCGATGGGACACTTCCTTTGGTCGGACATACACTGGTCTATGTTCTGATCTGGTTCGGTCGGCCTTGCGATCCTGTGGTGGTCTAGTTGCATAGTTAAATCGATGTATTCACTACAATCTACGGAAGGATTAACTACTTGAGGCAAGACATCTTTTAATTCTCCTCTCAGTCCTCGATAAAATAACATTATTCATTTCTCGTCTTGCCAACCGGATTCGGCTATTAGGCAATTGAATGTGGCGACATATGAAATAAGATCCTGACAACCCTGCCGCAGAGAGAGTAGCTCATCATCCAGGGCCTGACCTCGAGTCCGATGTGCAAATAGTTTTTCCAGTTCACGCTGAAAACCTGGTTAATTTCTCAGTAAAGGGTCGTCCCTAAGCATTAACGGGACAGACCAGTCTGCCGCTAAATAGGAGAGGACGAAAGCTACTTTAGCTTGGTCATTGAGAAAAGTGTCTGGTTTGCATCTGAAGTGTAGGAGGCATTGATTCATGAACGCTCCAAATTTCTTGGGATCCCCAGAGAAGTGCTCCGGGGTGCTAAAGGGATGTTACCTGGAAGCAATACCTGAATGGGTGTGGCTACAGGTGCCATGGTAGGCTGTCCCTGAGAAACTCCACCAGCTTGGGTATGTAAGAGCTGTCTTGCCAAGTCGTCCGTTTTATTCCTGTTGACTACCAGTTTGTGCCTTAAGGCATTTGTCTCAGAGCGGGCTGCATGCACCTCGGCCTGTAGTTCACCCAACAATAGGGAAAGCTGGTCTACCTCAGAGGTTTCCATCGCTCGGGCAGAGATATTGAGGCTGGCTTCATGTTCTGTCACACTCAGCTGTGTCTCTGCAGGAGCGATGGAGATGGTCTGGTATGTTTGCATGGAGGCTGTGATAAATATGTACTTCATTATGAGAGGGAGCGCAGTGCAATAGTCTCTGTGTTATTGGGACGAGAGCAATGACTAATGTCTCTTCTTTCTTTTGCAGGGGTTTGTGCACTCATACAACTGACCTGGATTCCAGCGTTGCGGGAAGATTCGGTGAGTATGCGCAGCGTTATTGAAGTGCGCCTGCTAACGCTGTTCTTCTTTGATCTTACAGGTGCCGGTGTTGAAGTCCCCTCTTGACCGGAGATAGCTGCGGTGTGGAGAAAGCACAGAGTACCTGTAAGCAGAAGCAGAATGATCCAGAGCAGAAGCGAGAGGATCCGGAGCAGGTAAACAGAAGTAGGATGTTCTGGAGCAGGTAAACTGAAGCAGGATGATCCGGAGCAGGTAAGCTGAAGCAGGATGATCCGGAGCACAGCAAGTGTCTTGCTGATGCAGCTCACAGTAAGCAACACAAAGCACTGGAAGAATCTTGAGTGTGGCTTATATAGCCAGCCACACCCAAACACTAGAGAGCTCATGAATTGTCATGCACTTCCTTTTTGGCAACATGAAGTGGTAACCAGGAAGTTGCTACAAACACTAGGAAGGAATTAAGTGGAGGTATCTGCTATGGGCTTTTTGTGTGCCTATGCCAGGCCTGCCAAGCCTCCACCATGCTTGCCCCAACTACCTGCCTGGTACCCATGACAGATGCACACAAAATGGACAGGGAGCCAGAGGAAAAGGACCCCTGTGACGATTTGTGGGCACCCCGAGAGGAGGCAAGGAGCATGCCATCAGCCATGCCCTGTGACCCAGAGGGCGTTGGGCCAAGTGAAGGATGGACTCACCCACAATGCACTATACGATAACCCATGTGCCTTGTGGAAGAATGCTGAGACGACTTCAGAACATTTGTCCAGGGGTGATGTTACGAGACTGTGCCTTTAAGGCACCGTGGAGGCATCAGGCGGGAAGTGGGGGGAAAGGGAGGAGCCAGGGTTTTCCTGAGGGGAATCAGTTTCAAGGTGCATGTAAAGAGGAGAGGAATAAAGTGACGGCCGGTGTCGAGTCCTTTCTGCAGTAAGTGCAACAGGTACCTACAGTACTTTCAATGGGAAAAAAAGAAGTGCAGGTACTTATCAATCTAAGATCGGCTGAATCTCCACCTGCAAGGGGCTATCACTATCCCTCTGGAGGCTCATTGACCTATTTCAATTAATCTGACACTATGTGCCTCACTCCATTGTCATAGTTCTCAATTATTCTCACCTTCTATGCATGTCCAGTGCTTTATGTCTCATTCTCTATTTGTGTCCATTTCAATTTTTCTTGCTCCCACACTTCCACTTCAGTCTTGTCATCACACCATCCTTAACTCTGTGTAAGTCCTGTGTATGTTTTTTTCTGAGCCCTGCCCTGGGAGCTCTGTGCGGAAACATCTCAGTGATTCCAACCACAATCTCAGCCTGATGTTTTTTGTTAAGTTATTAACTTTAAATTTAATTTTGTCAGCCTCATGCAACCATCTCTCAAAGGTGCTCTTTGACCACAGACTGGGTTTGATTCCAGTATTGTGATTTTAAAAACATGCAGGCTTTGGAAACTTCCAATTTTTACAAGCAATGCACAGTGCGTTTAAATTATGTCCCAAGGATAAAACCATTTGGTTAAGCAGTGAATCAGGGATTCTTTCACTCAAAGTTACAATTTGTTGTTATGCGTTGTGTTAAGATGTGACTATCCATATAAAAGTAGACTTCTTTTTTGTATATCAAACTGGCAGACATCAAAGATGTAAACTAAGGATTAAAATGAGAGTTTTATTATTGCTCACTTTCATTGTGTAATCATTGTATTTGTTTTATTTATAATAATAGAGCTCATTGTGGTTAAAAATAAACACTAAGGAGACCACCAGGGGGCGCAGACATGCAGGCAGCTTAAGCCTGTGTCTCCCTCTCCAGCGATAACCCACAGAGCAAAACAACACTTATTTTGGACCAATTCAGACAAGCAGAAGGCACAACATCGTGGGTGAAGGCACCGAGGCGCCTCGTACGAGGTCTAAAGAAAAACCGCGGACGATTTGGAAGAAAACGCAGCCTGAGAAGAGGAACGCCCGGAGTCGTCACAGTGCCTCCAAAGATGGCGGACGAGTAACCGGAGCCGTGGATCGCCGCCCCTTCCGAAGCGGGCGTAAACGGAATCTCCCGCAGCTCCGACCCGCACCCCTGCCGCAGCCATATGGAGTAAAAGAACATACGGTAAGGAGTGTGGAGGGGTACGACTGCAAGCGGGTTAAGGGGAAAGGCTCAGCCGGCCCCTCTTGCCCCTCCCCCCACTAAATGGCCTGAGATTCAGCACACGCATCACCGCAGACAGGTCGGGGGAGCCCGGTACCACGCGCAGGCAATACGCGCAGGCAATACACCTACGGCTCTGAGAGCCCCCGCAATACCTGCCCAACGGCGGCCCCCGCAGCAGCAGACATACGAACACAAGGCTGAGAGGTGTGCGCCGGTGGAGGACGCTAGAGGTGCACGGCCCCGCGGACCCCAGTGCTCTCCCTGCTGAAAGGGAAAAAGGGGGAAAAAAAAAGAAAATAAGCAAGCATAATAAAATACACAAAATAAGAGAAAGTAGAAAAAGGAAAGGTGAACCCACGCGATCCCCATACACTTAGGCCAGCAACACACGGCAACGTTACCATTGCCTTGCCGTAAAGCCATCGCCAAAAGCACAACCTGTCACTGGACCACACTCTGAGAGCACAAACGGAGAGGAGCAATAGCGGAAACAAGCCAGCTTCCAGAGAATAAAGCGCCGAGGGGCAGTCCTCGCCATAGGCATCCTGCAGGACCTGGGGGCCGTAATTGTATATTGTTAGCAGGAACATTAACCGACCCAGGGCAATAACACGCGCTTGCCACAACCCCCGCGCAAACTGGATCCAGGCACCCTGGCAACTTTACGCGGGTTTAGTCGCCCAGACGAAGCGATGGAGCAAATTGTAGTGCAAAGTACCTCTGAGATACCAGGTAACGACTTTGACAGTGCCACAAAATCGGACATTCGCCTCCTTCTCGGAGAAATCAGGTCGATAAAAACAAGTCTCACGGAAACCGTCACCGATCTCCAGTCAAAGATGGCCAAGGTGGAAGACAGATTGGACGCTGTGGAGAATAACCAGCAATCAGGAGACATTACCACTATGCAGTACGAGGCTCGGCTTCAAGACCTGGAGCAGAAGGAAAGGGACATGGAGTCAAAGATGGATGACTTGGAAAACCGAGAGCGAAGATCCAACATAAGAATTATGGGCCTGGAGGAAACGCAGGGGGAAACCCCGACCAGCCTGGAATGCAAAATAAAATCCCTCATTCTCTCACTCTATAACGGCGAAAGCCCTCCCGCGCTGCAATTTGACAGGGTCCACAGAGCAGGGGGCCCACCACGCGGACCCCGTTCAGTCCTTATTAAATGCCACCATTACACGCAGAGGCAAGACATTTTATTAACGGCAAGGAACAAGGACACCATAGCCTTCGAGGGCTCAAAGGTTAAACTCTTTCAAGACCTATCAGCAATGACCCTGGCCAGGAGAAGAGGATGCCGGCCCCTAACGGGTTGGCTGCAGGAAAAGGGAGTTCGCTACCGCTGGGGGTACCCGTTCTTGCTTTCCTTCGAATACGATGGCGAGGAGTTCAGGCTTACCTCAACCGAGGAAGCAGAACGGGCACTGAAGCACCTACAGAATACGGGAGCAGACATGAACTCTGATTCCAGGAGAGAACCAACAGGCCCAATGCGCGATCCAGCACCAAGACCACCACGCCGCGGACGAGCACAATCCAAATGGAAATTCAAGAACCTCAACACTCCTTGAGAGACACTCACGGAACATACAAGCACAGCTTCCTCTAAGGCCTCACGAGGGAGCACCAGCCTCTAACCTTTTTCACCCAAGCACTCTGCGCCAATGACTGATTGGTAGTTTGCAATGTTAAAATTTGGGCCAGGAACTAACATGAGTCAAAACTTGCACTAAGCAGGCCGCAACAGTTGTTTATTTTCTATATAGTCAAAATGCTATGTCGCTGGAGAGGGGTCTCTTAAGTGTGGCCCTTCCATAAAAAGGGCGTCTCAATTTCTGAAGTACGAGATGCTCCCGGTAGCATCTTGTAGGGGGGGGAGGGGGGAGGGGAAACAAGCAAACCTATAGAACAGAAAAGCCAAAACACAGTACTACTTCACAAATAAGAGAAATACCACAACAGGGTAACAGCCTAAAACAAAATCGAGAAGTTGCACCACCTCGTAAGCTACGTATAAGTAAGGCAGGGTACAAGATTCAATTTGAACACAATGGCTAGAACTTATGGTGTTGTCTTCGGTTCCCTGAATGTGAAGGGCCTCAACTCCCCTCAAAAAAGATCAATGCTGGCTCGTCAATTCAAACAATCCGGAGTTGATGTCTTGTTTATTCAGGAGACGAAACACACCCAAGGGGAAGAACGTAAAATTGTGGACAGGGACATAGAAAATGCAGTATGGGCATCAGGCCCGCATAAGAAAGGGGGGGTAGGAATCCTGTACAAGAAATCCTTAGGCCTCCACAGAGAGCACGTACAAAGAGATAAAGCGGGCAGATTCGTAGCTTTGAAATGCAGGGTAAGAACACGCAAGCTGACTCTCTGTTCCGTATATGCTCCAAACTAGGCCCAATCCGCCTTCTATGAGCCACTGTTTGACTTCCTAGGGGACTGGCGGGAGGGTACCCTGATTTGTGGAGGTGATTTCAATGTTGTAGCGGAAAGAGAAAAAGACTGGCTCTCAGTGGCGAGCAAAGTCCATCCCCCCAGCCACCTACAAGGTGACAGATTCCGGAGCTTGCTAAAAGAACACCACCTAATAGATTCATGGCGAAGAACACACCCAGAGGAAAGGGCGTACACCTTCTACTCTCCCCCGCATCAGACCTACTCGAGAATAGACTACGTACTGCTGGGGGCCGAGGAGGAAAGTGCCATCCTAAAATCCTCTATAGAAATCGTAGCCTGGTCAGACCACGACTTATGTACAGTAGATTTAGACCTCGGCCCTCTCCCTAGACCCGAGCGTAGATGGATGTGCAATGACTTCCTGTGCAGAGACCCGCTATTTAAGGAAACTCTTACAGATGCCATCGCTGATTATTTCGAAACAAATGACGTAGACGGTATGCCGCTAAATACAGTCTGGGAAGCGGGCAAAGCGACAATCAGGTGGCTCCTCATGGTAGAGGGTGCAACCAAGAAAAGGCCCAGGCAGCTCAGGGAGAAGGAACTGAGAATAGAGATAACAACTGTAGAGAAAAAACTGAGGCAGCACCCATCACACAATGCAAACCTGACAAGTCAAATCAAAGGTCTCAGGGGAGAACTGAGAGATATATGGCAAGGCAAAGCACTCACACAGCTTAAGTAGCTTAAGCAGAAGTTTTTTGAGAAGGGGGATAAGGCCCACACAATGCTAGCTAATCGACTAAGAAAACAAAGAGCTGAGAGGGCAGTCCACAAAATCAACGACGAATCGGGCTCCCCTCTTACCGAACCACAAGATATAGTTAACCGTTTTGCCAGGTTTTATTCGGACCTGTACACAACAGAAGGAAACGAGCATACCCCGGCTATAGATCTATATTTACGCACGCTCCCCCGACCACCAATATCAGAGGATCACCTTGGAGCACTAAACAATCCGATCACCACCCTTGAAGTTAGTAGAGCAATTTCCAACTTGAAAGCGGGCTCAGCACCGGGACAAGATGGCTACACACCGGCCTTTTATAAAACCAATAGCACCTCCTTGACCCCTTTCCTTACCAAATTATTTAACTCGATCCTGGAAACGGGCCAAGCACCTAAATCATTCACTGAATCCACAATTATTGTCATTCCCAAAGAAAGTAAAGACCTCCTAGAATGCTCATCATACCGCCCTATCTCGCTCATAAATGTAGACGCAAAGATCTACGCTGGCATTCTAGCAGCACGGCTAGCAATAGTCCTACCCCAGCAGATCCACACCGATCAGGTCGGGTACATAAGGGGGAGACAGGGGGCAGATAACATAAGGAAAACCCTGGATCTTATGGCAACACTTAGAGAAGCAGGAGAAGGCCCTCTCCTCTTATCAATCGATGCCGAAAAGGCATTTGACCGCGTGGAGTGGCCCTTCCTGAGGGCAGTACTGCAGTGGGCCGGGCTGGGATGCACATGGATCCAGGGAGCCAAAGCACTCTACCATTCTGCCAAGGCTAAGGTATCCATCAATGGTATCACCTCGACATCATTCACGCCCACATGAGGCACAAGACAGGGCTGCCCCCTGTCCCCCCTGATATACGCCCTAGTCATTGAACCACTCGCCCAATCCATAAGATTAAGCCCCCTGATACACGGAATTCCGCGGGGAGGAGAGGAATATAAGATAGCTATGTTCGCAGATGACATTCTGTTGTACCTAACCAGACCTACAGAGTCCATTCCAGCCCTCTTTCGAGAACTGTTTCGATATGGGGCCCTCTCTGGGTTCCGAGCCAACTTGCAGAAAACCATAGCAGCCCCCCTAAAACCCAATAACGAATCGCTAGAACACCTAAAGGAGGATTGGGGGTTCGTGGTGCAACCTCACTCAGTGAAATATCTGGGCGTCAATATTACAGTTCCCATAACTGACCTCTTCGAAGCCAACTATGTCCCTCTGTGGAAAGCTATTCAGGCGGACGTACGGAGATGGACAAAGCTACCACTGTCCTGGGCTGCCCGTTTCACCTCTATAAAAATGAATGTCCTACCCCGTTTATTATTTCTATTCCAATTCCTCCCTGTAATTGTCCCGCAACCGTTCATGGCTGAAGTAAAACGAACGCTCCTAAGGTATCTGTGGGCCGATAAGAAACCCAGAATCCCTTATTCTACACTAATTCAATCTAAAGAGTCAGGCGGCATGGGGTACCCAGATTTAGAGGAATATTATAATGCATCTCAGCTCCGAGTCCTATCAGACCACCTTTGGGAAAACCCCGAAAAACAGTGGGTAGCCATAGAGAATGATATTTTTGCGCCGGTCACATTGGGAGAATGGATGTGGGTCCCGCCATCAGCAATGACCCGCAGAATAAAAGAACACCCAGTACTTAAAGTCTTGTGGTCCCTGTGGCGCCCCTCCCGGGTAATGAAAGGAGTCACCACGTGGCCATCTCCCCTCAGTTTTATCTGGGCCTCTCCCATTCGCGACCTCATAGCAGAAGTGCAGCACTTTCAACCATGGCTCGATGCAGGATTGACAAGAGTGGATCAAATGTGGAATGAGGGCAATTTTATCTCTTATGTAGAAGCACGAGAGCCTATGCGAGGTAACGAGGTGACCCCCATGTTATATTTGCAACTATGAAGCGCCCTGAACGATGTCAGATGGGGCACAAAGTTAAAACGCTCCCTCACTCCATTTGAGCAGATATTAAGTGTACCCCAAACAATGAAGGGCTTGATCTCACGTATGTACAAAGCCTTGCTCACGAGAAGATGCCCGAAACGTCCCCAATCTGAGACCAAGTGGGAACTAGAGTTGGGCCTCACAGAACAACCAAAAGTCTGGGACACTATTTACAGAGCAGTGTGGTCATCATCCATATCGGTGCAATATAAAATGCACAATGCACGCTTGTTGGTAAGGTGGCACTATACCCCCCAAAGACTGTCGAAAATGTTTCATAGCACCTCTCCCCTTTGTTGGAGAGGTTGTGGAGAAACTAGCGATTATTGGCACCAATGGTGGGGCTGCCGGGAGGTGCAAACATACTGGAAGGAGGTCTCGGGCTGGATACATGACATAGAGGGAATACCTAGAAATTTAACTCCAATACTGGTCCTGTTTGGAATAGAACCAAATGAAGAAGACTCCAATGTAATACTCACACATATGCCCCGCAACCTACTCCTAGCAGCAAGGGTCTGTTTGACGATTAAGTGGAAATCCCCATCCCTGCCCACAAAGAATGAATGGGTTACCAAAGCACATGCTATTTATGAAATGGAAAACCTTACGGCAGCCATCCAGGAGTCTAAGAAAAATATTAACATGATATGGCTGCCCTTCTTAGAATTCTACTCAAAGCACCGGGACACCGTGAGACAGAGTAACATGAACACGCCACTGTGACCAACAAAACATACACAGAAAACTGCCTCCGCCAGCTAGCTTGCCCGCGCAAGATAGCTAACAAAGTACAACTCAGGGCATTAAGCCCAATACGCAAACTCGACTACTAAAGTAGGAAGAAGTACCACACTTACTGTCAGTTAGGACATACATACATTGTTATTGGAGCGCTATTCAGGGGAAGGTGGGGGGAGGGAGGGGAAGGGGTGGGGGGAGGGGGACAAGTATCAATTGTTTAGTTACACACTTGTCAACTCCAAGTTACCTGTTTTCTTCGTTTTCATGCTCACTGATTCCATGAGCACTTAGAGATGCATGCAAGAATGAAAAGTGTCACGTATTACTTGGTACTTGTTGAAAATGAAAAAAAAACAATAAAGAAAATTTATAAAAAAAAACAATAAACACTAAGCACTGTGAAAAAAACAATTTCTAATAATAAGGAATTGGGTTGACAACTGGAGCTGTGGGTGGGTTTTCAGTCCTCAATGTTCCATAACACTTCCAATTACTTAATAATTTGCATATTAGAAAAGGCACTGCTAGAAAAAAGAAACATGTTAAAAAAAGCAATTGCCAGGCCTCTCCAAATCAAATTCAGTGCAAGATATGAAAACTCAAGAGACGCTGTGGGTGAGAAGTAAAGTCCAGGTAGGGAAAAGGTGTTCTACTCCTGCTTTGCTAGCATCTCTGGGGCTTCATGTCTGCATCTTTTCTTGTTTGCTTCTATGAAAACATACAATCTAGAAGAAAAGCCAATAAAGTGAACCTGAATTGATGAAAGGGATCACACATGACCCACCTCTTTGCCTCTTAGCCTATAATCCTTTGCTTTGCTGTGTCTTGCTACTTGTCTGTAAGTACCCATTATTGCTTCTTCTCAGCTTCATTCGCCCCATGCACTTCTCACACTATCTCTTCCTTTCCCTCCTACTTCTCTCTTCACTCTCGTCTGTGCAGAACCACCTCAACTCTTTTCCCATCCCTATCAGCTCTTCTCCTCAACACCACCTCTTCTCTCTCCACTACTCTCTCTTCTCACTCCACTACTCGTGACCTGCAGGTCGCAGGTTCGAATCCCGGCAAGGCCAACTCAGCCTTTCATCCTTCCGAGGTCGATAAATGAGTACCAATTCTGGTTGGGTGATATTGTATGTAAATATGTGCTCTGTAAAGCACTTTGGATTAAGGCGCTATATAAATAACACATCATTATCATCATCATTATTATTCCCAAAACCTACTCCAATCCTAACTTCCATTACACTTCCTCTTCTCGCACCTTCCCCCATTGCCACTCTATTTCTCAGACTCAAAGTCGCTATGTGTCTATATATTACTCTCTTACTATTGATCATTGAAATGCACTGTCTGCAATAAAATGCACTGTCTGCAATAAAACCTTGTTTACTTCTGTCTTCTTCCTTTCTGATTCTCCTTCTTCCTTTCTGATTACCCTTACTGAACAAAGGATTTCCCCCTCTGACCCTGCAATGCTTCTGCCCTTCAAGACCCCGCCTACATCTTCATTCACTCTCCCCGCCTCACTGGCAGGGCTGGTGGTGTAGGACTGTTTTCGTCCTCCAAACTTCTTATGTCTCCTACTCCCTTAACCCCCGCTAATTCTCCCTCATTCGAATACACTATCTCGACAATCACTGCCCCCTATGACTTACATATCAGCTCTCTCCCTACCAGTCACTTGGTCTGGTAGGTCAATTCCTCAACCACAACCACTTATTTTAACTCTCTTCTACTTAACCACTCACACGGTTCTGTCTAATCTCTGCCCACCCATTCAAAAGGAAACCCCCTTGACCTTATTCTCATCTCCTCTCAACTCTCTGTCTCTAATATCCCCACTGCTTCTTCTCCCTCCGATCATTCTATTGTCTTTGCCTCAATTGCTACTCCTGTTTCTTCCATACTCTCTCCATCGATTACAACTATTACTAAAAAAAGAATGAGTAAGACCGACTCTTTGTGCGCTTTAGTCTGACAGATAGCTTGGTGAGTGGCGCAACTGTATCCTTGAGGTTCTACTCTCAACCTCGGACAGATATGTAGTACTAGTAGTTAGGTTCCTGTTTTCCACGCTTGTCTGGTAATAATGCAATTCTAGTGATCATGTGAGTTGTTCAACAAAAGGCTTGATTTATTGTGAGTGGTGTGGTTCAGCCAACTCTTGTTTTGACACTTTGTCTTTGTCAAGGCTGATATTTATACAATATTCAATTAGTTTATCAAACAGAGTGATTAACATTGACATTCATGCGATAAAAAGATATATGATAAATGATACATACCATTGTCAAGGTTATAGGTGTGGAGAGAGTGGAAGGCAAAGCAGAGAAGTAGGGAAAATCATGAATTACAATTGGATTTACGAATATCAACAGGCAACATTCGTCATAAATTGGTATATTCTAAGAGTATAAGATACTTATGCCTCGGGCGATCGGCAATCATTATCAATAAAGTGGAGGTTGAAAAGGAGTAAGCACACATGCTCTCAAGATCACATGATGTTCCAAATGTACTAGTTGTGTTCTGTTACCATAGTGGTAAAGACCAGTAATGTGGACGTGTTTGGTGTGCAGTTATGTGGGCGTGATTGGTTCTTGAGCACTGAATTGGGGAATTACTTGGTAAGTGATAAGGTGTTAAAATGCAGGGAAAGACTAACCAATGAGAGTTTTTTGGCAGTACCCTGTAGATCACAACATAAAGATAAATATAAGAGAGGGGAATGTGAATAGCCTGAGGCAGCTGGGATTATATGTGCCAAATAGGTACAAATTAGAAACCATGATGGGCACTGACTATATGGGCCGTGTAGTTGTTATATGGTTGGTGTGAAACTTGCTCCTTAAACAGAAGCTGTGAAGTGAACATAACACCCTTGTTACTGAGTGAGCTGGGCTTGGTACAATGCTTCTAGTGTGGAGTACACAATAAGTTAAAGTAGGCTTACCTTTGAAAATACAAGTTACAGCAATGTCACAAGGTGTCTCTCCACAATAAAGATTCTCAGTTATATGTTCCTGCAAAGGCACGAAGATATTGGATTGTGCACATATGAGTTGATGGTAAACTGCCACACATTAGGCCTCATTATGACTCTGGCGGTAGTCGTGCTGGTAAATACTGGCACGGCTGCCACCGGAGTAATTTTCTTTCCGGCACCTGGGAATGGAGAACTACCGGGGCATTATAGCCCGGAAAAAAGAAAATCCCCATTCCCATCGAGTCCTTTTGGACTCGATGGGAATGGGGAGGACGGATGCACCGGCACTGTGTGCAACAGTCCCGGTACATCCATCAAGGTCTGCGAGCTGGTGCCGTTCCGCCCGTAATTGTAACAAGCAATGTAATGTGATTCACTTTTCTGTACTGTGTTTCTCTGATTATGTTTTGTTTGCAATAGATGAAGCTACAACACTATGCTTTTATTTAATTACCGGAACCACAACTCCAGGTGAAGGAGAGAGCTCCCACGATCCCTCAGGTCGGTGGTTCCAATGACCATTAGGATTATTCCTGTGCATTCTCTCCAGATTGCTACAACATACTATTCCCAACATACTCAAGTTAAGACCTACCTTCACTGCAAGTGCCACACCTAAGAATATAATCATACCATTTCTCGTAGGTCTGCATTACGCAACAAGTCACCTGTCACGGATATCAGAGCAATCATTCTTATAGGGTTGCCTCCGGCATTTAATACTGCGGCTAAGAACAGCAAGCTACTTCATTGTTCAAATTGGAATTGATCCTTCTCCGTTACACTTGTTGTGTGACATTAATGAGACTTTATGTAAGTCTATATCGATTTATATATATGGATTATTCTAAATTGGATTTTATTCCTTATATGTTTCTTATATGTTTCTTGTTTTAGCACGTTTTTTTTTATACAATGAGATCTCTGACAATCTCTGAAGTACCATTTCTTTGAACCATCACAAATTCTGCTTATCTTAGGAATTCACCTTATCCTAGGTAGTAAGCGGCTCTCATATCCTTGTCCATAAACCTCTTTTAGAATAGCCCACCATCAGTATTTAGATTATGATGATTAACTCTCCCAGGTTAGGTCTACTCCTCCTCTATTTTTGATTGTTCCATATTGTTTTGACTATTCTCTTGCAAGTGATCACTACCTCCAGCACTAGCGGACTTAGTTTTCAAAAATGTATAAATAGATGGCTACATGAGTGTTTTTTGATGAATTGCATTTAGTGATATATGTAAATGTGATACAGTGACCAAAAAATGTATTGGAGTACTATACCATTCTAAGATGTATATTTCTCTTTACTTTTCTAGAAACTTGTGGAATTGTGATATTGCCCCCGAAGAAGAGTACAAACTCGAAACACGTTGGGCCTAACTATGTACAATAAATAACTATGATTTACAGACAAAATGGATGCCCTTTGGTTCTACTGACGAATCTATGTTTGCGGTGTTGGTTATGTGATGCGCTTGGCTTACGGCCATCATAATATACCATCTATACTTGACTAGGGTCGTATTATAGATTTACAGCTTTACAAACCCTCCTTTTGGCCGTGTATGCAGCAACAACAGATCATGAGGATTCCAAGTAATGTTACTAAGATTGCAATCAGTTTCCATCCCCATGAGCGCAGTAACTCCCAAAACCATGAACTTATATTCAGCTCCCAAATGCCTGTTGGGGTGTGAATGTCAGAACTCAGAATGTGCAATTTCTTGATCGCCTCAAAAATCGTAGGGGAGGAGTCACTTACAAATACACATCACGCAGACCCCACGATTTTGCACACACCTCCACGGTCAGCCAGAAATTATATCAAGAGCCATTCTATTTTGAACTGTCATTAATCTAACTGCCTTCTCTTCTAATGTCATATTATATAATATATCAGTTGTTCCATTTATCATTTTTTCCTAACACTCTGGACAGATTTCTTATATTCCAAGAGTTTATGGCTGCTGCCAGAATGGGATAAATAATTTTGCTATGTCCTCTGCAATCAATCCTGTCTCATCTCGTTGTGGCCTAGATCTGGATAATTTGGATATGTCTGACGTTTTGGATAGGAATACACCAGCGAAAAGGATCCCTAAGTAACGGGTCCCTCCCCAATTTCTTGTCCTGTTTGGCCGATTCCGCTAACTCCCGTTCCTCCCCACTCTCCTCACCTGATTCAAAGTCCTCAGGTTGCAGTTACCTGTGAGAGAGATAGTCCTTCTCCTTTTTGTGTTGAAAGTATCTGTCTCGAGAGGAAGCCACAGTGAGTGCTAAAGGATAGCAAACCTGGGGCCCCCTTCCCGAGACCAGACAGTACGAAGGGAAAAAGCCTGTACAGGCAGAAAAAACCCTCCGAGGAGTGCAGCGGTTTGAGAGGATCTGGAGCAAGCAGTTGTAGTGGAGTTGTAGTGGAGTTCTTGAGGCAGGTAGCTGATGGAAGCAGGCGAAGCCGGACATCCAAAGCAAGAAGGGTCCGGAGAGAAAGAGAGCCACCGGAAAGGGTATCAACAGAGAAAACAGCTCCGGAGCAACAGGAACCAGGGCGGCTGAATGACAGCGCAGCCGAAAGGTAAGGCAGAGAAGGCGGGCGTGGAGAACAGCGCACCGTAGAGCTGAGAAAAGAGGCGAGGAGAGGGAAGAAAGAGAGAGAGAGAGGAAGTCCGGGGAAGGCGGACCGAAAGTACAGATAAGTGACCGAGGTGGTCAAGGCTGGAAAACTAGCGTGTAAACCCAAAGGAGCGAGCTAGAGCAGTAAAGGGGGTTGCAACTCGGCGATCGCTGGGAGAGGAGGAAAGAAATACAACCAGCGGCGCCATGTTGGAAAACCACTAGACCGTAGGGTGCGTAACAGAGAAATCACGTAGCGGAACCTCCGCACGCCCTTCCAGCGCGTAACCGCCAACGCGGATACAAACGCCAAACAGGACGGCGAATGACATTTCTAGGCAATCAGGGATAAGCTTGTTCTCCACATATGAAATAAACGGGATCACCTTCATATATTGGTTCTTCTTCTTTCTCAAGTACTGCAATATTCATGCTCCTAGTGAATGTCCCTGCTGAGTAAGAACCCTTCTTTCGTAAGCAAAATGGGACAGTGCGTGGGCTGTAATTGATAGTGTAGGAGGGGGGCACAATGTCCTTGTTCCCTTCTGGATTCATGTAGAAAGTGATCACAGATGATTTAAAAGGCACAAAAAGTCTATCTACTGGTCCTACTATGGTTGTATTATTTTTTGCACGGTTGAATATGGAACACCCTACTGGTTCCATTTCCACTCTTTCAAACTCATCTATGTTAGTTCCATCTAATTGACCCGTGTCACTCTTATTCCCTTTCCCATAAAATAGTGCACTCAATGATGCATAACATGCCGTATTAAGGGGTAATGCCTGTACAAACCAACCCATTCCTTTCCCGCCATGCTGGGGTAAATGGGAGCAGACCCAACAATTTGTTCTATTCAGGATAGTGTGAGTCATATTCATGATCAAAAGCAATGTGTTATTGTCGTACCCTCTTCAGTGTCTTTCTTCTAGTGGAGAAAGAGCATAAGAAACTACATGGACCGGACTGTCTGTGGCAGGAGCATTGGTAGCAGGCAAAAGAGAGCTTAATGGATGCACATCTCCAAATACCATAATACTGGGATCAGTGTAATTAGGATGCAAAGTAGTGATATAATCATTAGCACACATTTTCTACAGCAAATTCTTCTAGACAATTTATTAGTCTCTATTTCTATAATATCATCAGCGTTGGTGCAGGAGGGAACAGAAGTAAGTTTAGGCATTGTCTGCAATTCTTCTCTGGGCAATGTTCGTCGCAAATAATTTCTTCACAGCAGCACCCGTTTAAGCAGCAGAGCGTCCAAAGAAATCAGCAAAGCGTCTAGGCCAGTTCTCGTTAGCCTGCATGATAAAGGAGTAGCAAGGTTATTGTGGCTCTGCACAGTGCTCCAAAACGTTAGAGCAAGCATCAATTGTGTCGGTACCATATGCGCCCATTGTTCGCACGGGGTGATCACATTGGCCCTTCACTTTTCAAAGGTAGCACCGGGAAGCTGCGTTTCAGAGCTTTCAATTTTTTTTGTTGTTGATGCAGGTTGAGGACAACTCCCACGCTCCACTTCCTTAGGCCTCCGATTCCCAATTCATCCGTGTCGGGAATAGAGGCAAAACAAACACGCAGATCAGATCACTTACGATTTTCAGAATGTAGGTTGTACCATATCGCTCCAGGTACTGTGTGATCAATGAATAACGCATTTTCACTTCCAGAGGCAGCTTAGTGTCAGCCTACGATGCAATGAGTGATCATATGGCTGCAGCTGGGCTGGGTTGAGGCACCTTTGGCCCTCTTCCCCTCGTTGCAAATTCCCCAGGCCCTTTCTCGGGCTTAGGCAGCATTTTTGGCAGAGAACTGGCAATGGTGTATTAAGATCAAGTGCAGCTGTGTCTTTCTCCTCTTTTGGGTCAGGCAGCTCTTGCAAAGGGAAAGGAATTCTTTTCGTATGTGAAGCATGAATCCATGCCTTGCGACCATCCACTCGAACTGCAGTCTGTGTCACAAGGAGGATCTGATATGGGCCCTTCCAACGCGGTGCAAGTGAAGATATCCTCTTGAAGTTCTTCACTAGCACCCACTCTCCTGGCTGCAGACAATGCCCTGAGCCGGTGTATTTGACAGGAAAAGCCTCCTGCACCTGCTGATGAATCAAACGTAATTTCTGAGTTAACACGTTACAATAAGTGCTGAGCAAAGGGTATTCAATTTCATTCAAACGCCTAGGCTGTGGGGCGCTCCAAACATTCGCGTGCCTCCCCATCATGATTTCGTATGGGGAGAGTCCAGTCCTTGCCTGTACAGATGTGCGCATGCACAGCAAAGCTAATGGCAGTGCATCAGGCCACTTCAACTGACTCCTGAACAGATTTTACTAATTATGTTCTTCAAAATACCGTTCTGGCACTCAACAAGACCAGCACTCATTGAATGCCTGGCCGAATGGAGGAATTGTTTATCAATCTTGAGGCCTGCACAAATTTGTAGTATCACGGCCGCAACAAAATGCGGGCCGTTATCTGACCATATGACTCCAAATCTGGAAAAGTACTCCTTCAGCATCAGTTTTGCTGTGCTCATCACGGTGCAGTCCTTAAGCGGATATGCTTCCACCCATTTACTGAATACACATACTACCACAAGGACGTACCTGAGGTTCTGACACCTTTATTCAATGAAATCAAAATGTACCACTTTGAATGGCATAGAGGGGGGGCCAAAACTACCTACAGGAGTTGAGGTCCCTTTTCCAATGTTATGTTGTAAAAAAGTCATGCAGTTTTGGACTAGTCTCTCAGCATTTCTTTCTAATGTGCGGATTCTGCCATACTGTGTCTAGATGCTGAATCATTTTTTTAGCACATACGTGTGTGGGGCTATGGGCCATGGTGATCATCGCTGTCACATAAGCATTTGGCAGCATCCACTTCTTACTCGTTTTGTCCACCCAACAACCCTCCACATCTAGTTCTGCTGTACTTTCTGACCAGGCTTTTATTTAATTTTCAGTTGCTTCTGTTTGCATCTCTCTGTGGCAATTCCATTTTCTACCATGCAGGGTACCTCCTTCGACCTTTCAATACACATTTTCGTATGTAAATCAGTGGCAGTTGTTTTGCAATTTTGTCCGCAAATGCGTTTCCTTTCCCAACGTTACATGTTACCTTTTTATGCGCTTTGCATTTTATTATTGCCAAATTATTGCTTTGGGAAGTGTAAGTGCGGACAATAATCGTACTATCAAAGTGCCATGTTGGATCTTCGTTCCATGTGCTGTTAAGAAACCCCTCTGAGCCCAGAGTCGACCGAAATTGCGTACCACCGCAAATGCATACTGACTGTCAGTATATATGTTCACTTACATGGTTTCGGAAATTTCACATGTTCTGGTTAATGCTATTATCTCTGCGGCTTAGGCTGAATTGTATGGGATTCTCTTGCTCTCAACAATACTCTTTAGTCTCGTAATGGCATATGCAGCAGTTGATGTACCATTGGGTAATTTGAAACAAGAAACACGTTCTCCATCTGGCTCTTTCTGTGGGGTATCTGTTAAATCAATTCTTCCTTTTGTTTTTTTTATTTTTTATTATTTGCCTTTATCAAATCAATGATTTTGCAAAGTTCTTTGTGTTTCTTGATCAGTAACCATTATACAACAATCATGGGGGAATTCTTTTTCACCCTTCTTTTCATTGGAAGGAGGCATTAACTCGGCCGGATTCAAAGCGCAACACCTCATAATTTGAATATGCGGTGCAAACAGGACCATTTCATATCTCGTCAGCCTAGCTGATGTGAGGTGTTGCGTCTGTGTTCTATTTAAAAGACCATCTACTGCGTGAGGCACCACTAAGGTTAAGGCGTGACCCAAAACCATTCCCTCGGTTTGTTTTACTGACACTGCAGCCTCAGCAACAGCTCGCAAACAGCGTGGCAAAGCGCATGCAACAGGATCCAGCGCGGAAGAAAAATAACTGCATGGTCTATTTCTACCTCCTTTTTCCTGAGTCAAAACAACCAAAGCACAACCATTGTTCTCATGTACAAATAGCTTGAAATTATTTTCATAATTTGGTGTGCCCAAAACTGGAGCTGAACACAATGCAACTTTGAGCAGATCAAATGATTTTTGACATTCCACACTCCATGGCAAAGGCAAAACAACATCCTTCTTCATCAATGCCACCATTGGTTTCACAATCATGGCGAAATTCACAATCTACTGCCTACAATATGAAGCCATGCCTATTATAGCTCTGACTTCTTTCTGCAATTTGGGAATAGGCATGCCAGATATGCTTTCTATCCTTTCTGGTGTCGGTCTCCGTCCCTCCTTCGAAAGTAGGTAGCCCAAATAGGCCACCTCCTTTCGACAATACTGGAATTGTTTTAATGATGCCTTCTGTCCATGCACTGCTAAATGAGTCAATAATGTAGCTGTATTCTCTTTACAAACGTCTTCTGTGTCTGCTGCAATTAATAGGTCATCAATGTATTGCAATAATACACAGCCTGCTAGTAGCTCCAGCATGTCTAGTTGTTCTTTTAATGCTCTGCTATAAATACTTGGGCTTTCAGTGTAACCTTGTGGAATTCGCGTGAATGTGAATGAATCTCCTCCGAAAGTAAAAGCAAATAAATATCTGCTGTCTGGATGTACTGGAATGCTGAAGAATGCATTCTTCAAATCTACAACACTGAAATATGATGCAGATGCTGGAATCATAGTCAAAATGGTAGTCACATCTGGGACTAATGGAAATTAGGGATCAACTACTTTATTCAATCCGATCCAATCAATTATGAAACAATACAGTATTTCATTACCCCTTTCTTATAAACTGGAAGAATTGGACTGTTACATGTGCTACCAGTAATCTCCTTAATCACGTCACGTTTAATTAAATCAGAAACAATACATTTCAATGCTCTCTCTCCTTCCACTGAGATTTTATATTGTGGAATGTGTGCTAATGTAATTCCTTCCATCAAAACAATCTTCACTGGCTCTATCTTTAAACAGCCAACATCATTGCCATTCATTGCCCATATACATGTTGGTACTCAACTTAATTTGGTCGGTAATGGTTTGGACAAAAATTGTGATACTGGAGCTTTTTGTCGTGATATAGTTAAATACACTCCATCAGGAGAACAATGAATAACCGCACTCAATGTTTTCAACCAATTTAAACTCAATACATTTTCGTCGCAGTTTTGTGTCAAAAGAAATGGGCAAGATTCAGTGAAAGGACCTAGTGTTATGGGTACTGATTGTGACACTGGACTAATTACTGATGTGCCTGCAAACCCTACTGAAACATTATTCTGCCCTGACAGTGGTGTATCTGGAACCAAGTGATGGTCAATTGGGCATTTCTGTGCACCTGTGTCCACTAGAAAAGTGTGCTCCATATTCCCAATCTTCATTTCTACGTAAGGCCCTTTCTGGTCTCCGGGAATAGACACTGGTTCCAACCCCTGTCTTGGGCTGTCCTAGTAAAATAATACATCATCAGATGTAAATTCGCTAGAATAGTATGCATTGGCCTGATTATCGAATACATTTCCATTTCCTGTACTATTCTGCTGCTGCTGGTTCTAGTTCTGATTCTAATTCTGATTCTGATTCCCCTGGTTATTCTGGCTTTGTGGCGCTCTCATATTTTATTCTGTCCTTGTGTTCTCTGGCGCCCTCTATCCTGTCTTCTCGGGGTATTCCCATTTCTATTCTGTAACTGTGGGCACTGTGCTCTCCAATGACCTTCTTGTCTACAATAGGCACATTGATTAAGTCCAATTGGACCCCGTGCATTTTGGAAAAGTTCCCTTTTGTTTGTGCGTTCCCCCACCCCTGTTATTGTTTGCTACCTGCTGCATTAATATCCTCGTTTTTAAATTAACCCTGTCCCTTGTTTCTTTCTCTTTTTCTGCATTCACTCTATTCTCATAATATCGGGCCATGTGTAATACCTCACTCTGTGATTTTGCTTGCCATGCACTTTCAGATGTCATTATTAAATTTTGAATTTTTGGTAACAATCCTCGCACATATTTATCAACAAACAGTCTCTTCCCTGGTTCAGTACATAAATCTTGGCCACTAAAATCTGCAAATACTTCTTCAAATCTATTAAAATAGCCTGTAGCCGGTTCATCTTTACCTTGCACACAAGCCGTTAATTTATCCCAGACAACTCTTCTTTCAGGTATTAAAATTTTCAATTTCTGTATTATTCATGCTGGTAAGGCTAACAAGACCAGCGATGGCTTCTCGCCAGCTTTTCTGTCTGCATCCTCTTTAATCAAATGTTCCCATGTACCACCCAGAATGTCAACATCATCTACGTTTCTAATTTGTTTCCATATATCTATCGGGAGAAACACAGGAAATAATAGCTCAATATCACTCATTGTGAAAATAGACGATTTTAAATAGGACTCAATCTCCTTATAAAATCCCGCTGGATTATTCTTCAAATCAGGGATAGTTTGTTTTATATTATTTACCTCCTGTCTGGAAAAAGGGACATGCACAAACTGCGCTGTGTAATGGTCTCATCAGTCATTGCAGTGGCAGAAATCTCTACTTTTGGGACAAATGTGGGGGGCACTTCTCTCATGGGCAATTCTAAACTCGGCATTTCCTCATTGGTTTGTTTGTTAAGCAATAACGCTAAATCGAGAGAGAGAGCTGCCCTCCCAGTTTCAGGCAAAAACGCTCTTTTGTATATTGTCATTAAATCAGGGGGGCAACAAGAATTCTTCTTCAAACACTCATCTTGCAAATACTCAACCATCACCTGTAATACCTTCCTCTGCATTTCTAGAGTATACTCACTGAACATATCATGCACTTCTATCAGGGTTATGCTGACATCTGTAATCCACCTAAGCGCCTCTCACGTACACATTTTCATCTCTTCACTAACAGGTTTTAACGGCGCCAAAAATGTTGCTGTTTCCATGCCTTCATTTCATCATATAATAAAATCAGCTCACTTTTAAACACAAATAGCCGGCCTACATGTTCTTGTACTTCCGACGCACCATTCTGCATTCAGGAAAAAACATTTAAATCTTACAACTCATGCGATGGCACTGTACCAGTCAATCTTTTCCATTCCTCTACAAGATACTCCCCCATGCATTCTAACAATACCTGTTGTTCGCCAAGCTTCTTATAGTCAAACATGGAGCTCTGCACAGATCCCTCATCGTTGCCGTCAATATATATCTCTGCTACCTCTCTCAGCTGTTCTTTCATCTCTAACTAACCGTACTACGTGTTACTCTGGTGCTTCCTGTCAGCCCAGGCCCCACCTCTGTAGAACTGCCTCCTGCAGCTGCCGCTAACTCATGCTCTGTTTGTAATGGAGGAAACTGTGTCACGTGTACAGGGGGAGCTGCCGCAGACGGAACAACAGGAATGGGTAGTGGTAAGGGGAGTGGAGGGGCAACTGGTAGGGGTACAATAGGGTCAGTAGTACTACTTTGAGGACGTTCATTTCTTCGTTCATTCAGAATTTTGTTCATCAATTTATCTGATGTATGCAAATCCTGTTGTGGATATATTTTTTCTATGCCTAATTGAAAGCTCCTGTCCTGTCTTCTGATATCCTCCGTTACTTTAAGGTCATCTAATTCTAGCACTTTCTCTGTGTTTGATTTATGTCTTCGTGCATGTTTCTCCCTACTTCTCAAATGCAGATTAGCTTCCTTCCTCAAATCATCCACGACATCAAATGCCGCTGGGCGTGCCTTCTTGCGCAGTAATACTGATTCTAAGTGGTCTATACGTGCCAATTCAAAAGTTGCGTCATTAGGTCACTGCAAATCTTCTACATGTCTGGTCTGCTTATGCCAAATTGCATTAAAAATGATTGCCCCTATCCCATACTTCACATACATTTCAAACGCTGGCGACCCTACGGGTGGCGCAACCTGGCCAGTTTCCAAAGTTTGTCTACCGCAGTGGAAAAATCCCACTAGACAGGCAGACAATTTCCCATGCATAATTGATCTTAATCTTATACCTTACCCTGGGCGTTTGATCTTTCAAGAACAACACTCGATTAATATCAGGGCAATTAAGAATCGGTGCAAGACTCACCTGATCAATCAGTTCGTCACTCAAGACACAATTCGTCCTCGTTTTGGGACCCTCGCCTCAATGCTCGCTGGACACTGCTTGTCGATCAGGGATCGGCTGTGTACAGATCTGCAAAGGAGTCTCTCATCGCATTCACAGGGGCGCCCCGAACACCTTGCGATCCCGGCTCGACAGCCTCGTCCTTGATTCATTTTCGCCTTCTTCAAATTCAACGTACATGATGGAGCAAAAGGGGGAGGGTCCCTATTCGGGTGCCATTTTTTGCTAGGCCCTGAAGACCCTTGGCATATGGAAACAAGGCATAATCACCATATACTAGTGATACGACAGACACAAGGTTCGATTTCCAAGTACTAAGGTTTATTGCAAAGAAACCATATGCTCAGTTGGCCAACGAGGTCTAACGTCTCGCAACGTGTGTCACTCAGATCTCGTGAGACGAGAGTGAGCGAATCTTGTACAACAGTATCATATATACAAACATACAATCATACAATCTTTTTGTGACACATCAAAACCGCCCATAATGTATCTTCTCGGGGTAGGGTTCGATAATTGACAATTATGACAAATATAACACATTATGACAAGCTTCTTATTTAATCTATTAGATTCATTTTAGCAACAGTTGCAGTTTGCAGACATAGTTCTTTGTTATGAAGAACATAAAGCACTTGTTCGGCAAGGATACTGTGTTTGTGGGAGAGATACATCCCACAGCGTGTTATCTACTGGTTTCTATTTGTGAACTAGGGGTCAGCCTGATCTAATAAAGAGGCCCAAAGGGGGGGCCACTAGGAAAGTATAATTCATGTTTAAATGCCTGTTTCTACAGTTCTAGCGAGACAAGCCGGCACCTGGGCCTCTGATTAAATGCCTTCTCTACTTCACTTCAAGGACTTGTGAGGGAGGAAAACAATGTATTTCTGTACTGTTTGGCATTTCTGTTTTTGGCCGATCTCTCAACATGTAGACCGTGGCCTCGCATTCAGAATAAAATATATTTTCCAAAGCGTTTAATAGAAAGGCAGAGAGAGCAAATGGCGAATGTTACAGACAAAATGGATGCCCTTTGGTTCTACTGACGAATCTATGTTTGCGGTGTTGGTCATGTGATGCGCTTGGCTTACGGCCATCATAATATACCATCTATACTTGACTAGGGTCACATTATAGATTTACAGCTTTACAGAGGTAACCTTGCCAGTAAAACCAGCAAGGCTACCTCCAACCTCGTAATGAGGCCCAACGTGTGGTACTTTGACATTTTTAAGCTCCCTGCTTCTATCTTACAGTATAAATTAAATCCAAATCAAAATAGAATATAATGCTTCAAGATCTACATGCTATTTGTAGAACTGGATAACAGTCGATTCCCATTGCATTCCAAAGACAATGGGCCTCATTACGAGTTTGGAGGTAGCCATGCCAACATTACCGACATGGCTACCTCCAAACTCGTGTCCGGTTCTGGGTCCCGAAAAAAGGGAATTACCGGGCCATTCCAACTTTTGTGGGCCCGGTAATTCCCATTTTCGGGACCCGGACCCGGTACGTCCCCATTCCCATTTGATCCCCCATAGGGCTCAATGGGAATTCTCAACCTCTCTGCTGACTTCAATACTGTCAACACTTCTGACAGTCTCTCTACATGATCTCTCTTTGGCATCAGAGATAAGGCCCTCACTTGGTCATACCTTGCCCCCAGACACTTCCAGGTGTCCTGGAACAGCCTTACTTTCCCACTCACCCCCGCCCCCTTACTGTTGGTGTGTCACAAGGATCTGGCCTTAGTCCACTTCTTTTCACTCTCTATACTTATGGCTTCTCCTATCACCTCTTCACTGACAACACTCAGATCGTCTTCTCCTTTCACTCCTTATCCGATGAGCTGCTTTCAAATTTTCAAACTGTCTCTCCACCATCAAATATTGAATGGTGTCTCATTTGCTCCTGCTAAACTCCACTAAGACTGACATTCTCTAGTTCCCAACTAAAGAGGCTATCTCTTCCTTTTCTTCTCTTTTTTCTTGACTACCTTCTTTACCCTGTTCCGCTGGTAACCTTGGTGTTATCATTGACCCATCGCACAACATCTCACTCTTCATCTCCAAATCTGCCACTGGAGCCAGAATCAACCTCTTCAGTATCAGAAAAATGTGTCATCTTCTTCCTTTCAATACTGCAAAACAGTTAATCTCCTCCTTAGTCCTTTCTAGATCTGACTACTGTACCAGTCTCCTCTATCACCTTCCCAACTATGCTGTTTCACCTCTGGACAAAGTCCTCAATTCTGCGCTTCGCACACTTTTCAACCTTTCTCGCTTTACCACTACTTCCTCTGCCCATCTCCAGATTGGCTGGCTATCTATGAAACAAATGGCTAATCATAAACCTATACTCATCATCTTTAAAACTATTAATGGACTCACCCCATCCTGTATATCTGCTGATCTCGCTCCCTATGCTCCTCCTCGTGAATTACAATCATCCTCGGCTCACCTCCTTGCCACCACTCGAGCCCCTGTGCTGCCTTTAATTTCCGTTCTCTCTCTCTCCTCAATCCAATACTCTGAAATGCTCTTCAGCTCCCTCTCCCTACTACTCCAACTGTCTCACTATTTAAATCCAACCTCAAAGCTCTACTCGTTTCTTAAGATCCTGTTTCCTATCACTCTACTGTCACTTTACTGAGCTTAGGGCCCTTTAAGAACGTGCATATGTAGTGAATCAGATCACACAGAATAACTCCAAGTCCAAATAACCGAACCAACTCAGGAAGATGGCAAAGTACTGTTTTATTAGCAATAATCTAAAACAGGGAGTTTACAACGAACATCAACAGATGTATGCTCAGGTTCTCTCAGCGATCTTTACACAAAACATAGTTTATATATCAAAAATACGTCAAAGGTGATGTCATACTACGTGGCAATAATGAAAAACCTAACCAAGGGTCAGGATTGGCTTGAAGAGAACATTTAAGTATACTTTCTATAGGAACTAGGATTGTGATTGGCTGCCCACTATCAGGTGGACAACATATGCCTACTTATAAAACACGTTATCTTCAGAAGCATTAGATACACAATTTTTCATTGTTTTCCAATCTATAAGGTGCTTCATTATATGGACTACTATAATTGGTTGGCAAGCTAGTGCCATGTCTGGAACATTCGGTTCATTCAGTAGCACATAAACTCAGACCCAGGTGCAAGGAGATGGGGCATGACACTGCCTCCCCACCCAATTTGCCCAGCATCTCTCATCGCCCATGCCTTCTACCATGAAGATTGTCTTTGAACTTGGACTTGCAAAGTATCCTTGTCTTTAGAATACATGGGAGTGAGAGCACTCACTATCGTGTTCTGGGACTACAGTTTTACAGGTTTTAAATGTTTTAAGTGAATTAAGCTTGACACTCTTGATGTTCCTTCTTTGCACCTTAACAAGGGGTGATACACCCTTCGCACGTTCGCCCATTTCCAGAATAGATGGCTGACCGTGGCTGCTTCAGTCTTGACTTCAGGCCAGACAACTTCGTCTTGCAGCACCACAATTTTGCTTATTCTTCCCGCTTCATGGGTCCTGACTTAGTAAATTTATGATACCGATGTCCAGCTTCTATATAATGGCGGCTTCACCTGTGCTCTATTTACAATGTATAGCCAGCTTCCATGATGACTCATTCTTCCTTGTGCTTCAGAATCTGTACAATTATTGAACGGTCGATTTTCTGCAGCACTTCGTGCATGTGTAATCTTTTTTTCGTAGTTAAAAGTTCACTTGATTCTTTACTTCATCATTAGTCTCTTCAGGATCTATACATCATCTTCAGTTAATATCTCGGCACGTCATACATACTCTTTTGTGACATCACTAACTTCTTTTCTTTGCTCTTTCTCATATTCCTTCAGGGAGTACCTCCTTTAAGTTGTCGGCTGGACGGAAGGGGTCAGGAAAGGACAGAACTAAGGCAAAACCAGGGCAGGAGCAACTGGAAGGGCAGGGAACAACCTCCCAACAAGGAAGAAGAGAAGGCAAGACAGGAGCCCTGCCCAGGAGGGCAGGGGAAATGCGAGGTGCTGAATGAGTCAGGACTCACACGGAGCGATGCAGCGGGTCGGGAACCAAGCCGCGTTGAGATGTGACTTGTTCCCGACCCGACCGCATAATAAGGAAGTCCCTGCCAAAACGAGGCCTGGCACGCAACGCCTCCTCGCGCACGCCCACGGCGCAAAAGCGAGGCTTGCCACGCAAGCTCTTCTCCGCCGCCTGACCGCGCATGCGCAGCGCCCAGGAGTAGGCGAGATGAGCTGACGCGGGGCGGTGCTCCATGCACCCGTGGGCCCCCCCAGTGGTAACGGGGATACAGTCTCCAAGATGGCCCGAGACCCGGGGACCCCCTCAAAGACTGCCAGGTAGGTGGTGTCCTAACACTATGCCCCTTCCCAGAAAGACCAGGGGCCCCAGGCTTCCAGGGATGGCGAAGAAAGAACTCGCGAACCAGAAGGGGGACATGCACATTACCCCGAGGTTCCCAGGTACGATCAGAGGCAGGATAGCCCTTCCAATCTACCAAGAACTGGAGCACTCCCCGTCGAATCCGCGAGTCGCATATCTCCTGAACCTCAAACTCCGGTGTGCCCTCCACATCAACAGCGGAGGGACGGGAGCCAGAACGACCATAGGGATCAGGTAGGTAAGGTTTCAACAAAGAAACATGGAAAACGGGATGGACTCGCCAGGAGGCTGGCAACTGTAACTGAAATGCCACAGACGAGATCCTCTTCACAATCCGAAAAGGCCCAAAGTAGCGGGGAACAAGCTTGGTGGGTAAGTTACAGACCGGCAAGTTTTTGGAGGAAAGCCATACCTGATTCCCCACCTGAAAAGCGGGTTCAGGGCTCCGCCATCTGTCTGCCTGATCCTTCATGCGCTCGCGAGCCTCAGCAAGAACATTCGTCGCCAGGGCATGGAATTCCTGAATCTTGGTCACAAGCGAATCAGCCGAAGGCACGGCACTGGGTTGGATTGGACAAAGTGGCAAAAGCTTGGAATGTAAGCCAAAAGTACATTGATAGGGGCTCATTCCGGTAGCCGAATGTACTGCATTGTTATAAGCCACCTCGGCTAGATCCAGATGAGCTGACCAATTGGTTTGGGTGGCGTTGGCGTAACAGCGCAGGTACTGCTCCAATGTTTGGTTTGTACGCTCAATCTGGCCGTTAGTCTGTGGGTGGTATCCAGAACAAAGGGCCCGCCGTACATCCAGGTGGCGGCATAGTTGACTCCAGAAGGACGAGATGTACTGTGATCCACGATCGGTAAGTATCTTCTCTGGAAGTCCATGCAAACAGTAGATCTCGTGGAAGAATGCTTGTGCCATCTGAACAGCAGTAGGGATCTTGGAAAAGGGGATGAAATGGGCCATCTTAGTGAAGCAGTCAATGACAACCATGATACAAGTGTTGCTTTCAGACAGAGGGAGATCTACAATGAAGTCTGTAGCAATGGTATGCCAAGGATAGGGTAGCGTTTCTGTGGGTTTCAGAAGTCCCAACGGTCTTCTTCGTGGTGTCTTTGTCTGAGCACAAACAGGACAGCTCTCCACATAATGCTTGGTGGGACTAGCCCACCCGGGCCACCAGAATTGTCTCGCTATCAGTTCTTGGGTGGATCGAATGCCTCGATGTCCTCCGATCTTGGAATCAAAGAATCCCTGTAAGATAGCAGACCATAGTGGAGCAGTAGGGCTGTATAATCTGTTGTCATAGTAAAGCATCCCGTCCTTTTCTCAGATAAGAGGTAGTTCCTTCAATGTAATCCGTTCAGGGCTGGCCAAGGTGTCTCGAGCAACAGAACGCAGAAAAGGAGAGACGTACAGCAGAAAATGCTTTGAGGCGAGAAGAGACTGGTCCAGATGGTCTTGTTCAATGTCGTCTTTGAGAGAGCGGGAAAGCGCATCTGCTTTCAGATTCCGAGAGCTGGGGATGTAGGTGATGCTGAAATCGTAGTGGGAAAAGAAGAAGGCCCATCTTGCCTGGTGGGAGGTCCGACACTGCAAAGTACGGAGATACTGCAGGTTACGGTGGTCAGTACGGACCTCTACCGGATACCTTTCCGCCCAATAAATGGTGTCGCCATTCTTCAAAAGCTGTCTTTATGGCCAGGAGCTCCTTCTCGACGATTGCATAGTTGCGCTCGCTGGAATTCAACTTGCGGGAGTAGTAAGCCACAGGGAATTCCATCCCCGACTCTTGGTCCCTTTGTAATAGTACAGATCCTAAGGCAAAATTGGACGCATCAGCCGCCACAATGAATGGTTTCTGTTCATCTGGATGATGCAAGATAGGTGATGTGCTGAAAGCTTCCTTAAGTCTCCTAAATGCTGCCGTGGTCTCAGACTCCCATACGAACGGCACCTTGCTGCTTGTTAGATGTGTCAAGGGGGCGGACAACTGGGAAAAGCGAGGAATGAACCGTCGATAGAAATTAACGAATCCCAAGAAACGCTGCAAGGATTTCACATCATATGGCAGACTCCACTTAAGAACAGCTCACACTTTAGCGGGATCCATCTGAATGCCTGAACTACTGATTACATAACCGAGAAACTCAATACTGTCCTGGTGAAAAAGGCATTTCTTGGCTTTGGCATACAGATGATTTGCGGATAGTCGACTGAGAACTTCTTTCACATGGGAGACATGGTCCTTCAGGCAGGAAGAGAACACCAAAATGTCATCGAGATAAACCCAGATGGTGACTCCAATCAAATCCGAGAATATCCCGTCCATGAACCTGCTGGAAGACGGCTGGGGCATTACACAGGCCAAATGGCATTACCCGATATTCGTAATGCCCTGATGGTGTTTTAAAGGCCGTCTTCCATTAGTCTCCAGGTTTAATCCGTACCAAATGATAGGCCCCACGGATATCCAACTTAGAAAAGATACGTGCTGTGCGCAGAGATTCTATGATGTCTCGGATCAAGGGAAGGGGGTACCTGTCCTTTCGTGTGATGTCGTTCAGCTGTCTGTAGTCCACACAGGGACGCAAAGTGCCCTCTTTCTTTTTAACAAAAAACAGTGGGAATCCTGCTGGGGATTTAGAAGGAGCTATGTAACCCTTACGCAGACATTCCTCCAGATATTCTTGGAGTGTCACTCTCTCGTTGGGAGTCAAAGAGTACACTTTTCCGTGCGGGATGAGCATGTCAGGTAACAACTCGATGGAACAATCACAATGCCTATGGGGAGGTAATGGTATGTCCCCAGGCTCCGAGAATACATCTTGAAACACATCATACTCCGACGGAACTGATTCCAACAAGCAGACCCTAGATGTTTTATCTCCTTCAATGCTCATTGTAGCTTTCAAGGGTTTTGGAACAGCCCTGGCTATATAGCAATTTTGAACACAATGAGCGGAATTGAAAGTCAGGGTTCGTGTTCCCCAGTCAATCTTGGGATTATGCTGCAGCAACCAGGGTAGCCCATGGACGATGGGATACGCAGGGGACTTGATCACATCCAGAGACACGTTTTCCTGATGTCCATTGATTTGGAGCTGCAAAGGCTCAGAGTGTTGTCGAATGGGTCCGGAAACCAACGGCGTTCCGTCGATCACTTCCACTAATGAGACTTGTTCCTTGGTAAGAAGAGGTATGCTGTTCCTGACAGCAAAATCAAGATCCAAATAGTTTCCAGGGGCTCCACAATCCAGGAGACCGAACGTATCCACTGACTTGTTCTGCCAGGATACTTCAAGTTTCAACATCATCAAGACCACGGGCTGCATGGGCTTTAGGATTGTCTCAGAACCAGGAAGGGTTGTGGCAGTTGAAAGGCCCGTCGTAACCTTCCCAATACACGACAGACCCTTCAGTTTTCCGATTTTCTCAAGGGTCGTAGGGGACAGGTCCCTAAAAAGTGACCCGCAGCTCCACAATACAAACACAACCGTAGATCCGTCCGGCGCTTCTTCTCAGTTTCTGACAATGGCCCTCTTCCAGCACCCAACTGCATAGGTTCTGGACCGGTTTCGGCGGTACCTGGTACTCCTACGGGTATCGGCAGGGGCCTAGGAAAGGTTCTTTCATACCGTCGTCTTTCACCCTTACGTTCCACCAATCTATGGTCTATCCGAAGCACCTGGTCTTGGAGGGCCTGTAAGGTGTCAGGTTCCGGTATGTGTAATAGCTCATCCTTATACTCTACCCTCAGTCCTCGCCGGAACAGAGTCTTCTGGGTTATTTCCAGCCACAATGAATCAGTGGCAATCTGGTGAAAACGGCTAATATAGGAGATTATGTCGCTTGATCCTTGTCTGAGATCCACCAACTGATTCTGTGCTGTGGTCGCGAGGTTTGGAGACTGAAAAACCTCCAAAAAGGCCTTCTCAAAAGCACCAAAGTCATAAGAATGGGACTGTTAGCCGCAACCAAAGGCGTTACCCATGCCAGGGCGTTTCCGGTCAGGTTTTCCAGAATGTAACCAATCTTAGCCTTGTCTTGACTAAATTGTGCTGATCGGTACATGAAATGGATTTTACAGTGATTGCAGAATTCAGCCACGCGTGTGGGATCACCATCAAACTTCAACGGTACCGTATGGGTCATGGCAGCCTCTGCTTGGGGAGCAGTACCGGCCCCGTGACCGACCATCTGTCTCAAGTTCACATTCTCTTGGCGTAGAGCGGTCATCTCCAATCTCAAGGCCCTCATCTCGTCTACTAGTTCCTGAGTGTCGTCCATCTCAGAATCGGAACAAGTGGCAAGGCGTCTCAATCTGTGAAGATGTACGTCCCTGGGACGTTGCGTACCTGTGTTTCCAGGAGTTGTTCGTTGAGGAGATGCCAGGCTGTCGGTTGGTGGGTAATCCGAAGAGAGGTAACGCCAGAAGTCAGCCCCACTCCCGCCCTAATGGCACAGGGCGGAAGGGGAGCCAACTCCTGACGCCACAAATGAGGCACTTCCCTGGATCTTAATGTGGCACCAGAACAATGCAAGCACTGACAGGGAAGGCCGTCCCAACGAAGTACAGGGCTGGTAGATGTGCAGGTGCCGATGGAAACCAGGAAGGAAGGACGAGGATGCAGGAATCCAGGATTGACAGGACCCCAAGCCAGGGGCAAACAGGCAGTCAGGATCATGCAGAGGAGCACGGGGTGAGCACAAGACAGGACCACCAGGAGGTAGGAGAGGACAGTAAACTGGGCCCAGGACAAGGAGGGGGCACAGGGAGCAGAACTGGGGCTGGACAGAAGGGGTCAGGAAAGGACAGAACTAAGGCAAAACCAGGGCAGGAGCAACTGGAAGGGTAGGGAACAACCTCCCAACAAGGCAGGAGAGAAGGCAAGACAGGAGCCCTACCCAGCAGGGCAGGGGAAATGCGAGGTGCTGAATGAGTCAGGACTCACATGGAGCGATGCGGCGGGTCGGGAACCAAGCCGCGTTGAGACGCGACTTGTTCCCGACCGCATAATAAGGAAGTCCCTGCCAAAACGAGGCCTGGCACGCAACGCCTCCTCGCGCGCACCCACGGCGTGAAAGCGAGGCTTGCCACGCAAGCATGCGCAGCGCCCAGGAGTAGGCGAGATGAGCTGACGCGGGGCGGTGCTCCATGCACCCGTGGGCCCCCCCAGCGGTAACGGGGATACAGTCTCCAAGATGGCCCGAGACCCGGGGACCCCCTCAAAGACTGCCAGGTAGGTGGTGTCCTAAGAACAATAGACACACCGTCCCACGTACTTCTTATGATTCTTTGTATGTAGAAACTTCATTCCCTCATGTGCCACGATGCTGGTATCTATGTATTTTCGAACAGCATCATCAGTGAGCTCCTTGGCGTTCGGTTCATCTTTGGCATCAGTCATACATTGGGCAATCACCATCCTGACTATACTTAATCCATACATTACTACCACCAGTATGACTCCAAGAACCTTGAATAAATTCGCCAACCACTGAGGAATCCCTGAAAACAAGGAGGTAAACCAACTGTCATCTTCAATATCATCTGTCTCGTCTTCCATCTTGGTATGCAGGTCTCTCAACATCGTTATGGCCTCTGTCAGGTCCCATTCTGGCTGTCGTGAGAAGGTTTAAATGTGCAACATGATAGCCCGATTTTGGCACAAACTCCTCCTTCCATCGCTGTGATCATATCAATGACATACCTATTCTGGACGGTCATCAATCGTATGGCCCTCAGCTCTTCTTTAATGGTGTTGAATCCCTTTATGGTAGCATCTGATAATTTGCAACCATTTGGCATTTGCCACTGTCTGAATTCCAGACATGAATATAGCTGTCATTTTCATAGCAGTCTTGCTGAACAACTTGTGCTCTTCAGGAAAAGTTACCTACGCTGTTATTGATTTGGCTGAGACATAATGTTCACTTTTCATCCGTATGAGTTTAAGTGATCTTCTTTTTCTCAAACACAAATGGTCACCCACCTTTGGAAATTCACCAATGTTTAGGTCGCTTTGAGGAATCACTAATGCTGGAAAAATATTGATCCAAAAGGACAGCTCTCACTTCTACCATATTGGGAACATCAATTGTGGTTTTGCATTCTTTGTTATATCCCACATGGTTCTTTCCATGTCTTCCGAAGCGTAGTGTAGCATTAACCAATGGGATTACAACTACTGGGACTGTTGCATCTTCTACCCATGTCAGTAGCTTCGAGTGCTTGGCCCATGACTTAAAGCATCCATCATTCACCTTCTGTACTTCTTGTACATAATCTGTTTTCAGCAGGTGAACTGCACAGGACATCATTCCTTCTTCCCATCACGTCTTGGTATGTACTCATCCATAGATCAATAGTTGTGTTCGTTCCTAACATCCAGGCGATCCTGCTATTTCCGTCACATTAGGACAATTCCTTCTCTTAATCTCTTCAATAATCACCTCATCCTGTCCTGCAGCAGGATACACAAGCATCTTGCTTTACCATCCATGCTCCTTCTCCATTTGTAGGGTCTTGATATAGTCATCCTGGTATGGAAATGACCATCTTGATCTCCATTGCAAGGTCGCCCAACTTCCTTGGAACTGTCCCCAAGTAGCATATGCTGCAAGATGTTTGAGGCATTTTGCTGATACCGCCTTTAAAATGGAAGTCCTTACTGTATTCATGGCATAGGGGATGAGAGAGCAGACATAGCAACTCTCATCAGATGCTCTTTTCCCCACCTTTTTCATGTGTTGGTACCACATGTTATTACCCAGGTGAGTTGTATTATCTAGATAGGTATTTATCCCTTCATTATCTTCCTCTACATCTCTCTTATGTCTTCTAACATACTTATAGAGATCAAGGAAACTGTCATCATTTGTACTCATAGTGGGGAGAATTATAGGCACTCTTTCATCAGCAGAACCATTAAGATGATAGAGACTGTGAACAATAAGGAACAAAAAGACAACGAGAACAATCATACAAGTATATATTATGCATAGAAATCTGGGCAACCATTTCTCGTGCCATTCTACTGCTTGCTGATCTCGTGAATTCTCTATAATCATGCCATCTTCTTCATGAATCATTTTTAATACAATCATTGAGGATCTTTTATATTTGCAACTGTACAATTTGTTCAATTATAGCAATAAGGAGTCTTCTTACCACTGGGCTGTTTTTAGGATCCTGTAAAAAGGTGTGGATATTAACGTCTCTTCTAACAAGAGCAGAGTAAGATTGAAGTATGAACACAAAGACAGCAAACACGAGCCGATGAACGTCCCTATTGGCAGGTATCATGTATCTTTATCACTTAAAATGGATATTCTCAATGAAATGAATCTTGATATTGGTCTCTCTTCCAATTTCTGATCAAGAACTGACGTTTAAGCATAATTCCGGTGCATTTATTCACTACTTCAATACATTTCTAAAAGTTAATTTCAAACTCTGGAATTCCTCTGCAAGTCCTTGCACTCACTGCCACAATTGATATAAGGCGTGTCTATTGAATTCAAGTCCAAGTAAAGTATGTGTTAATCACTCGTTGCTTTATCGTCCTTCTTCGATCGGGTCTGCACACACGGAAATTCTTCTTCTTGCCTTGCACCTAGATCAGCAACGGTGGGAGGAAGGGTCTTGCCTTTATAAAACTTCACGTTGTTCATATGCACCAAGCTTGTCTTCCTGTTACTTTAACAGCTGAAGGGGACACTTCCTCAACACATAATGGGCCAATGAAGCGGGGCTCATGCCACTTCCGGGTGAAATCTTTGATCAGGGTCAGGTCCCCAACATATACCTTTGGTGGTGGTAATAGTTCACTTGAATTAGTTGTTGAATTATCTTCTTCGTGTTCCTATACCATCCCACCCAATGTTTTACATTATCTGAAATGAAGGAAATACTGGTAGTCATACATGTCACATAATCGTGCATCTCATCACCTAAAGTTTTAGCTACACTTTGGTTATCACTCCTAATCCTAGATGGAGGTGTAAGTGGCGTTGTCATTTGGCGTCCTATTACTAGCTCATGTGGGTTGAGGTGGTGGTCTGACCCTGGCTGATCCCTAAGGGCATATAAGGCTAAGGGTAGGCAATACAGTCATTCCCTTTTCAAAGTCAATTTAATCTTGATGATCCTCTCTTTGAGGAGACCGTTGAGTCTCTCACATATGCCGTTCGCTTGTGGGTGCTATGCAGAAGAGAACTTGTGCTTTATATTTAATAAAAGCCCTATTTGTTTGAATAGCTCATTGACAAAATGTGGCCCATTATCGGATCTTAGCACTTCACACACACCCCGCCTCGGGAATACTTTGAGCACTAAAAACTTTGCTGTGCAAGTGGCATCAGGGTGTGCACACAGACCTGCTTCAATCCACTAAGAGAAGGGGCACACCGCCACTAATAGATACCTATATCCAGTACATGTCTGCAACATATCGACATAGTTGATGTGTAAATGCTGAAACGGATCATTCGGTCCATGAATTGCTCCTCTAATCGTTCTTGGTGTAGGCCCAGCAGTAAACCTTTGACACACGATACAATTCACTAAGTGCAACGTGCTACAACAAATTAGGAATGAACCAGTCTTCTGCAATATTGGCAGCAAGACCTTCTCTAGTTACTTGAGGTAATACAACTGTTCAAGAGTGACTTTTAATAAAGTTACTGGCATCACCAGCTTTCCAGTACTGTCACTATAATGCTTCCGTGGGGGATAAAAAAACACCCCCTTCGTTTCCACAGTTCTTCCTGTGGTGCACTGCCCTAAATCTCTACCAATTGGGTTATCAACAGCGTATTTAACCCCTCCAGTACTAACATATTTGTAGCCGAATTCTCTTTAATATCCTCAATATCAAAACTCGAAATTTCTGGAGAATATGCAACCCTTTGTCTTCTACATCTGCGGCTTTGTTCCCGCAAGAGATAAAAATCGATTTGCTTAGTAGTTGCTGTGTATTTTACGACTGCTATGGCCCCTGGGAGTTGTAGTGTCTTAATGAGTCTATCCAATAAGGATGCATGGTGCATTGGATGGCCGTCTGCGCGGAGATAGCCCCTCCTTTTCCAACATGATAGCCCTGTGTGTATGGTTGATGTCACATAGGCAGAGTCACTGTATACCTTCACTTCCTGCCCTTCATGTTTCTCAAACGTGACAATAAACGATACTAATTCTGCTGCTGTGCTGAAAAGTGAGATGATAGCCTTGCACTCGTCACCACCTCAAATTCTCCATTCAATCTGTGTCTTACTACTGCAGCACTGGAATGGCGTTCCCCACTAGAGTGATAAACATTCGAAGAACCATTAATAAAAATAATCTCCCCTCACGCCAAAGTGTTCGCCTTTACAAGGGGTATATCATCATAAAGCTCAACATAATTGGCACAGTCAGGCACAGTCATGCACATGCTCACCTTCTTCTACGGGTCCAGCTACGAAAATGGCAGGGTTCACTATTTTACATCTTACTATTGTAATAGTTGGGTTGGAATCATTACTTCATAAACTGAAGCTCATTGGCACGTCAATGTGCCCTTGGGTTTCTCTAAAATGGCAAACAAGGCATGCTCCATGTAAAGCGTCATAGATCAGCCTATGACAATACTTGTGGACTTATCAATTGCAAATGCGGCAGCTGCCGAAGATTGTTTACAAGGGAAGTGTCCTCTCATAACTGTGTCTGAAATTCCACTGTAATATGCCAAAGGTTTATACCCTAATGCTGTTTTTGTGTAAGTATGCTATCATTACTTACCCATTTGTGTGTGAAAATAAATAAAGTTCCTCGCCATAATTGGGAATCCATAAAACTGGGGCTGTACAAATTGCTTTTTTCACTTCCTCAAATTCCGCCTCCATTTCTTCGGTCCATTTTAGTTTTGTTTGACCAACTTGTGCTTTCTTTAATGCTTGCAGAAGTGGCCATGTGTATGTGCTATAATCAAACAACCAGGCTGTAATGTAATTGTACAAACCCAGAAACTGTTGCATCTGTCTCACTGTGTTTGGTTTTGATGTTTTCATGATTGTCTCAGCTCTATCAGGTGTCACTTTCTTTCCTTCATGCAAAATTAACTGACCTATGTATAACACCTCTTCTTGGCAGTACTGTAACTTTTCGTTGTCCACCTTATATCTAAAATAGTAATTTGTTGGATAGAGTCCAGTCTACACTCATCCTCTGTTGTACTGCAAATCAATAGGTCTACGTATTGTATCACTGTGCTTTTGAGATCATATTTCCTAAATCCATCTGTAGGACTCTATTAAAGATCGATGGAGACTCACAGTACACTTGAGGCAGCCGAGTGTGGTTTAGTCTTTTTTGGCAAAACATAAATGAAGTCAAGTCTTGGGAGCCCTTGTATAACAGGATCAAGAAAAATAAAAATCTTTCAAATCGATCACTGTAAAATACCAAGCTTCTACTGGGATACTGCACAATATTGTTGCAGGATTAGGATCCCAAGGAAACTCAGCATCTACAATCTGGTTAAGAGGTCTCAAATCCCCAGACTCCCCTTCTCGAGACATGGGTTATTGTTTTGCTCGGGGTAAAATTGCTCCTGGCTTAAGCTTTATTTTAACCTCTCCTATCCCCTTCAATAAACCTACGTTAAAGGGGCCTGTGATCCCTAAGGCACTCAGAACCTTTTCAAGATCCTCCAGAAAAAATGCTGGTCTCTGCCGCATTATCACCATTCTTTGTGGACTTCCCTTTTCTCTATCCTTATCCAGTATGTAATGCTCATGAAGAACACCACTTGTTCATCGCTTCGGTCTTCCCTGAACATATCATCATTGGTTATGTCAGTCAGTCGGTACACCCTCCTCAATAATTATCACTGTTCTTGATAGTCTACCCCTTTGAGCATTGCCATTTCCTTTCGTACTAAAGCTGCTTCCAACGCTATTGGAATAGTCTATCCACCCTCCTCACCCATAGGTATTTGTGGTCTGAATAAAAACTCATCAGGTATCCTCACAATCTTTCCCACCAGGCCAGGTAGCCATGTCAACAAAATGCTTACTCCAAACAGAAAATTCTCTGGATCTACTGGAACGCCTCGCAGAGCATCTTGCCCTGTGTACGCCAGTATGAAGTCTCCGCTGTTAAAATAGTGTATTCCTGGTGTGGAACACACTATTCCTTGATCAGTAAATCAAATAGTCATATTATGTTTTGTCATTAAATCTCTTCCTAACATGTTAACTGGTGTCTGTCGTGAATATAACAAAGGAACAGACATGTCACATTCTCCTATGGAGATCGGTAATTTATCAGTAAAAGGAACTTGACTTGTAGCTCCAGAGAACCCTTGAGCATTCATGGCAATATCTGACATTGGGTACTTTCCCTCCCATTTACATGAGCGAGTTGCTCCAGTAACCACAAGAAAAGAGAATGTTTTGCCCCCTATCATCACATCGACCCTTGGTTCATCTTGGGGGTCTGGTGTCACAAATAGTAATGAACACATTCTAGGTGTTAGTACTTGTCCTGTATTCGCATACTGCTGTGTCTGCATAGAGGCTTGTTGAGACTGCCCCTGGGTTGGATTCATGTATACTTGTCACTGCTGTGGCAACTGCTGCATTTGCGGTGCTTGTGCCTCATAAGATGCGTGATCTTGGGAAAAGCCCTCTATAGTCTGTGATCTGTATGGCGGAGGATAACCTGTGCCCCCTCTGGAAAACTGGCAATTTTGTACATTCCCTCTGCTCTCACATACACGTGCAATATGTCCTGTCATTCTACAATTCCAACATACTGGGGGAACCCTTCTGTTAATCCCTCCTTGATTATATCCTGCCTGAGCACACTAGTTCTCGTTCTGTGTGTTGTTAAACCCACCTTGGTTATTCTGAAATCCACCTTCTCTTCCCCTATAACCCATTCCTCTGCCTCGTGGCGTAAACCCATACCCACCTTGGTCCATCGGGTGCAGATTATTTGCCTCTGATGTACGCATTGCTTCCTGCATTCCTATTCCTTCTTTGCTTGTCAGTACTGCCCCTTCTAAGGCAAATGTTGACAATGTTTGCTTAACTATCTTGGCTTCCTCAATCTTTCTATTTTCATTTTTCTTTTTGTTCTTTTCTTGTAATAACTGTCAATGGTGTACTATTGTGAACTGTATCTCAGCCTATTGCTTTGCTTCCATTCTCACTTGCTTTTTCATCTGTCTCTGTACTTGTTCTGGCAATCCCTGACATAAAATGTGGTAAAATAATGCCACTGTCTTTTTCCACGGCTCGCGAGTTTCAAGTTGCCATTTCTCCTGAATATCTTTAATGTAAGCAATAGGGTCTTCGACTTCTTTCATTTTTGCGTGTCATAATTTCACCCATATCTGATGTGTCAGGATACTGTACCCTGAGAGCCCTCGAAATGTCTGCTCAGGATATGCTATGGGATCTGGCATTCTATCTTTAGGATGTTCCAGATCTGACCATCTCACTTCCTTATCCATTTGTGGGCTTCCTTCAGCGGTGCACACGCTCCTTCCGTCTTCCCCAAGACCGGACTCTCTTTCCTTGTACAACATGACTATGCCCCAACTAGTGTGACTAACATCCCCCTAACCCTTGTATAAATTCAGTCTGCTCAAAGACAATGCCCGATGTTCATCACTGAACAGGTTTCCCTCCTCATTTTGTGAATGAGGTACTGGGGATTGATCATCATTCCCCCGAGTTCTATACTCGCTACCTCGTCTTAACTGTTGATAGACCTTATCGATCCTCTCTCCAATGCTTTCCGCATCATATCTTTCTTCTTCTAGCACTACTCTAGATGCTACTGGCATTGCTTCCTTTATCGGGTGAATTTCTCCCACTCTATCCCATTGTATTTCTGGGCTCAGCCTCATGTGTTCCTTGCAGAGGAGACTGGAATTGAATCCTCGCTGTCTCCTTTTTCGTTCCATTTCTTCATCTACTTCCCTTTGCTTTCTTGCATCTCTTCTAAGTCTGCTTTCTCTTGCCTTCATTCCTCTCTCCTTACTCCTTCCCTTCTTTCCTCTTCTCACCTTCATCTATGTATCCTTTTGTCCCTTAATCTTTGTGCTTCTTTCTTCTCTCTCTTTCTTTCCTTTCTGTCCTTTTCTTCTATCGTGCTTGGTCTATTGTTATACATCCTTTGTTCCTCTGCCCATTTTTCAACCTTCTCCTGTTCCTCCTGATAAATCTGTTCTCGTCACTCCCTTCTTTTCCTTCTTTGTCCATCTTTTAATCTCTTCTCTCATTCCTTATCCTTCTGTCTTGTTCGTCCTTATCTTCTCTTTACCTAACTTCCTTGATACTTTTCACATCCATCTAGAGTAATATCTGTCCTACCATCCATTTGTTTTGTATGAGTGCTACCTCATCAGCATTATCTTTTTCTCCTTTCTATCTCTTGATTTCTCTATCTATATCTGTCGACAAATTCGACAGTTCACTTCTTTCTTCCTTGTCTTGTATGAATTAAAAAATATCTTCCTTTCTTTTATTCTCTTCCATACTATCGTCATTTCTGTAAGAAGGGGGTTCATTTACCGGATTACTATACCCCGTCGCTCCTCCTAATTCCTTTAAAGGATACACTCCTATTTCTTCCGTAGCAACACTCTTTGCTTCAGACAAGATAAGGGGTGCTGAGAGCTCAACACCTCCCTCCTTATTCCTCCTCAGGTGGCGGGTCTTCTCTATCCTCTTGACACATCTTTCAAAGTTCTAATATCGCTAATCTTTTCTCTCATTTCTTTCCCTAGTACGCAGCATGCAAGTATGTGGTCATGTGTTGCAATACTGATTTTGCAAAGATCCTCCTTGTGGCCATTGCATGAACATTATATCTGCTGTGCCCTTTACCCATTCTGCACTGTACTGTTTGAGCTTTGACATATGTTTTGGCAGTGTCTTGCATAGGTGCATGAGAGGAGTATCCCCCATAATGACAAGTCTCAATTGACTGTCAATGTGTACCAAATCTTTAAATAAACCTTTTACCTTGGCTTAAATCACCACTTTTAACATTTTAAATATGAGCAAGCACCATCAATCAGTGCTCAATTCGTTTATTTCAATGCCTTATCTATTCTTTTGATTGGCGGAAATTGGTTTGCTACACTTTATCTTTAATCACTTTTACCTTTTCAACTATTCACAATTTCTATCACTCATCGATTCTTTATTCAACAAACAACATTTAGACTAGGCAGACATTTACACATTATAAACACCATGATCACCTTCCCACTTATTTATTTACTATTTATTAAGCGGGTTACTTCTTCCTTAGCCTTTACCTTTTTACCTTGTACAAGGTTTGCAACATCACCTTCCACGGTCCTGACCTGTGCGTTTTTTATTTCTCTCTAATCCCATTGGAGTTTGAAATGTCTCCTTCTAATTGCCTTGAAATAGGACCCTTAGGCGGTCTCTCTTATCTCTGCAATTATTTTCCGTTACTCAAAATTATCACAATCCCGTCCCTTTATTCACCATTTGTTAATCGACTGGAGGCCTTCGGTATCAATGCTTTCTCCATTCCGACCACTTCACCTTTCTGTCCGCAGAGCACCCGTGGAAATAAATCAGGGATTTCTTCAAAGGGGGACCTGCTCACCGTCTCGGTTCTTCTTGCAAGTTTATTTCTACTCGGCTGCACTCCACAGGAAACTTTGCGATCTTCCAGCTAATGACGGAGGATGCCAGATCATCCAAAAATCTGGAGCTGAACTAGTTTGGATCTTTAAACCATCTGCACCACTATCACGTGAGCTTAGGGCCCTTAAGGAACATGCATATGTGTCATGATCCCTGTCCCTAAACCCCTTAGGCTGAACACTGGAGCCCTGCTACGATCCTCCATAGGGGCCTTAAAGGCCTCCTCACCTCGTCTGAGACCCACTTGGAGTCAGTCCTGGCGCCTGTGGCGCCAGGCTCATACATGCTCAGAGGAAAGACTTTGAAACTGGATGGTAATGCACATTTGTGCAATATGGATGCCTCCACATAGCTCAGTTCCATGAACTGAGCTATGTGGTCTAGCTTTTTGAGTGTGGTTAGCCCTAGGGATACCTGGGATATCTGGAGGCTATCTAAACAACGCCCGGGCAGAGAAACACGCTTTGAGTTACTCTGCGCCTGCAGCGTGACACTCACTGCGTTCAGATCGGTCTCCTGAGATCTTCGCATGCCATCCTATAACCGCATACCTGGAAGAACAAGAACAACATTAGCACAGCACTTACCTTGAGGAGAATCCTGCTTCCATCCATCGCTCCTCTGGTCCAGTGGACATCATCTCGGCGGCACCATCTCCATTTCGGAACGCTGCACCCTGGAAGAGAAGAACAAGAGAAAAGACATTAGTAAGCGTTCTCATATTCCGATTCCCCAAAGAACAGCAAGAATAATCTTATGCTTACCTGGACTCGAGCCGCTTATAGACACTTCAGTTCCGGAGCATACCATCGACCTACAACAGAGAAAAAAACAACACAGGTTAGCACATAAAAGACAAGAAGGCGCCGCACATTACGCTTTACTCACCGCAACTTATTCCCTCAGCCCGCAGACATACTGGGACATTGCAGCGGCCTGCAAGGGAAAAGAGAGACATAGGTCACATAGGTCAGCACAAGAAAAGGCGAACAGCACTGTGCATAGTGCTTTCACTCACTGCTTTGTGCTCGGCCCCCTAAGCAGCACGACACCACAAACAAGCTCTTTCACCACCTAAAGGGAGAAGAAGAGACATTATTAGGGGCAAGAGAATAGAGAAGGACAGTTCACCAAAATCAACAAACCTACCTTGTCGGACTGGAGTTACTGCAAGTCCAGACTCATTGGGCTTGCACCAGTGAAGCAACTAGGGCGCGCCGTGCCTACCGCAAACAATGCACCCTTGCACCGAGAAGCAGAACGGAGAGCGCACGATACAAGAAAACAAGGTGAGGAGAGGACATGGGGGACAGTTTGGTCCTCAAGGGAGGTGGGGGTCAAGCAACAAGAGACAGTAAAGTTAAATCCAGAACTACTGTATTTCAGGCCTAATCCTCGTCAAACAGATTCCAAGGGAAGGGTTCGATATCGTGAGTGGTCCAATCAGGCTGAGTGGCGTCCCCCTGGATATCAGGTGGGCGTTACAATATGTAATGGATGGGATCACACAGAATAACTCCAAGACCAAATAACCGAACCATCTCAGGAAGATGGCAAAATACTGTTTTATTAGCAATTATCTAAAACAGGGAGTTTACAATGAACATCAACGGATGTACGCTCAGGTTCTCTCAGCGATCTTTACACGAAACATAGTTTATATATAAAAAAAACATCAAAGGTGACGTCATACTACGTGGCAATAATGAAAAACCTACCAAGGGTCGGGATTGGCTTAAGGGGAACATCTAAGTATACTTTCTGTAGGAACTAGGATTGTGATTGACTGCCCACTATCAGGTGGACAACATATGCCTACCTCTAAAACATGTTATCTTCAGAAACTTTAGATACACAATTTCTCATTGGTTTTCAAAATATAAGGTTAGTCATTATATGAACGACTATAATTAGTTGGCACGCTTCTACCATGTCTGGAACATTCAGTTCACTTAGCAGCACATAAGCTCAGACCCAGCTGCAAGGAGATGAGGCATGACACTGCCTTCCCACCCAATTAGCCCAGCATCTCACATCGCCCATGCCTTCTGCCATGAAGATTGTCTTTGAACTTGGTCTTGTCTTTAGAATACATGGGAGTGAGAGCACTCACTATCGGGTTCTGGGACTCCAAGTTCAAACTCTATTTTCATACTTGGCTCACGTGACAGGAGCCCACAATTTGGTCTGTTTTGCAGGTTTAAAATGTTTTAAATGAATTAAACTTGGCACTCTTGGTTGTCCTTCTTTGCACCTTAACAAGGGGTGATTCATCCTTTGCACGTTCGCCCATTTCCAGAATAGATAGCTGACCTTGGTTGCTTCAGTCTTGACTTCTGGCCAGACAACCTTGTCTTGCAGCTCCACAATTCTGCTTATTCTTGCTGTGACACAGTTTCCCTTCCCGCTTCATGAGTCCTGGCTTTACTAAATTCATGATACCGATATCCAGCGTCTATATAATGGCGGCTTCACCAGCGCTCTATTTACTATGTATAGCTAGCTTCTTTGATGACTTAGTCTACCTTGCAATTCAGCATCTGTACAGTGATTGAACGGTTGATTTTCTGCAGCACTTCGTCCATGTGTAATCTCCATTTTCATATTTAAAGGTTCACTTGATTCTTTACTTCATCATTAGTCTCTTCAGGATCTATACATCTTCTTCTGTCAGTATCTCGGGAAGTCATACATACTCTTTTGTGACATCACTAACTTCTTTTCTTTGCACTTTCGCATATTCCTTCAGGGAGTTCCTCACTTATGTTGTCATCACTTTGGGGATACATTTGGTAGGGCTGTCTCAACAGGTATCTCCTTTCGAACACACGCTGTCTTATTGGCACAACTGCTGGTGTCAAACACGGTACGATCTCAGGTCTCCAACATATGGGAAGAAGGGTGGCAGGGTTTCCTGCTGAGGCATGCAGCTGCTCCTCTACACTATGCTACCGCAGCACCATGTTTTCCCTTCTCCCTACCCTTCATGTACAACCCTACAGCACTTTTTCGTCACCCCTTTATCCATAATTCAGCACGTCCTGCACCACCCTGTTCCTATGTCATTCTGCCCTGTCCTCGTCCCTGGTTTATGTTTTCACCTTCCTCTGCAACACCTGATCTTCAAGTCACGTTCTCTCACCCCAATGTAATGGACCTATGTCCTCTGCTCTGTTATCAATAGAATGTTTTTTAAACCTTTTTGTGACAAAATGCATTGCTTTCCATGTGAGTTTTATAAATAAATGAAGCCCTCCCCTAAAAAAGCAAGACTGTTGTCGGAGTTATATGATGTATGGAGTGCTATAAATACTTAAGTGATGAGATTGCAATATAGCTCTTAGCTGTACCTGTTTTATCTTGTTGGCTCTTGTTTTGTAGCAGTGTGAAGGCTGGGTGAGCATTTTAGCCTCTACTCATCCTTGTACTTTTTCAGAGCAGAATACTATTCGTCAAAGCCAGTTGACCATGAATAAATATTGTCATGGATGGTGTGTATATCACCTTTTGTCTGGGTACTTCTTATTCTAGGCCTGTTCATTACCTCAAGATGGTATACCACACAAATAAGTCCTGGGGGAAAAAAGAGGGATGTGGAGGTAATTCTGTACTTACTTACTGGTAATATTCTTTACTTCTAGTCCTACTCTTTCGCATCACAGCACTTACGTTTTGTCTCACCACCCCGACTAATAAGAAGAATGGGCTTACAAAAGCAGTTGTACAAAACTGTCAGAAGTCAGATGAATGGGTCTAATATGCCCCGAATCGAGGAGCTGGGACCAGAAGGAGAGGTGGTAAGGTTACCGCACAAGTAAGGACTGTGACGAGGAAGAGTAGGACTAGGTAAGTAATCCCAGCATGCACTAACATTGCCATTTGATGCTTCACCTATCACCTCAATGTCCCACTTCCTCTTCCCAGTACTTATTTGTGAGGTCACCCACCTCCACTCAGGAACCCTTCTTCTCTTTTTTATTGTGTTCTATTTGCCCCATCCCTGCCTCCTCAGGGTATAATACCCTTCGCTTCCCAGTACGCCTCTGTCAAAACGCGTCCTGCTTCTGGCAGGAACCAAACAGTTAGGCTATTATTCTTCTCTCCCATGCCTGCATGGCTCTGAGGGGCAACATACAGTGATCCTTGGTAAATCCCTCCCTGCTGAGCCTGGGGGCCCTCACCACTGCAGACCAGGCTCCTGGTGGCCCTGCTGGGTGAAGGGATGCTAGTGGAACAGGACTGCACTGGGATGCACCTCTGCTGGCCTTCCCGTTGTGGGTCTTCTCAAGAAACGTGGTCCAGAGGAAAGGAACACTGGTCTCCTGCACCAAAGCCCTGGGATGTAGGAACTAAACCGTGTCGATGCCATTTGGAAGGGACGCCAATTGCCCTGGATGCCACAAGGACACACTGCTACTGAGCTCCCGGTGTGGGTCCTCCTAGGGAACATGCTCCTTAAAGAGGTAGAACACTAGCCTGCTGTAGCGAAGCCACTGGCGGTGGGATTCAACATGGGGCAAAGGTAAGGTGTTGGGAGAGATAGAGAGAACGTCGACCTCATCCAAGTTCAGAGGCAGGAATGAACAGCTGCTGAGCTCCCGGGGTGGGCCCTCAAAGGTTATGTGGTCTGCCGTTGAGGAAGCGTAATGCTAGTTTGATTCAACAAAACCTTGAGAGGTGGGATCCAACCCACACACTGGAAAAAGGTTGCGTGAGAGCGACAGTGGCCAGGCCAGGGTCACACTGCTGCTGATCTATCCATGCAGGCTGTCTCAGGCAACTTGGTCTGTCAAAAGTTCCCCGAGCACCTGTGCATGTTGCCATGGTAGTGGCACACCGATCACAGTATTCCAGGAAAAATAAACCACTCTCCCTCCACTATATACATTCTAGGAGAAAGTGGGCTGGGATACATGTTCCAGGCTGTGGCTGTGTGAGGATAAACACACAGAAACAATGCCATCTGACTGTTTGAAGTTATGTCTTGCATGGTCTACACTGGCATCAAGGCCTTCAATATATTCATTGTTAACCATAGTAGGACGTAGCCTCCTACTTATACAGGACTCGCACACAGATTCTCCCCAGAAAATTAGTGACGTGAAAACAGACTTCTCCTCCATCTCTCAGGAACCATCAATACTCCCTTGCTCTAAAAAAGTTCCAAGAGCCCAAATGCTGGCTATCCACACTCTACCCACGCTCCGCTGCTCTCAAGATTGGTCCATGCTTTAACAATAAAAATAAAATAAAATAAAAAAGGGATGCCATGCCAAGAAGTATGCCATGCTGCTCAGGCATTGCTCCACAAAAGGGCAATCAGGAAGGTGATCAGGAGGGAAAGGGATTTACGCCATAGTGTTATAGCCCATGTTAGGGGAGATTTCTCTAAACACCACTTTCCCTCTATATTTTTGGACCCCCCAAACTCTTTGCATTTTATTTATTTGTGTTTAATCAAAAATAGATTTTTACAAAATGATCTTTTTCGTGGACTTTCTCGAAAAAAGGTAGACTCTCTCTAAAATGTGCCCTCGTTGTCGGCCATGGCCTTGGCAGATTTACTGCTTCCAGTATTTTGTAGGTTGCTATTTGCCATTGAGTCTTATCTCCTCTGATCAAACGAGCCCAACACGTCCGTTCATCTGAAATAATGAAGTCCGACAAAATGTATCTTAGATATCGTTCTTTTGTGTGTTGGTTGCTGGCACATTTTAGAAGTAGGTGTCGGATGGATTATTTTTCTGTTGTACTACAGAAGCGGCAGAGATTGGATGCAGATTTGCCTCTAATAACCAAAATCTCATTTGTTGGCAGCAAGTTGAGGCGAGCGCGTAGAAGCAAGTCTCTCCCCTTCTTACATGGACATTTTTTGATATATTCTTGGAGCTCATTTACTTTTTTGGTATTTGGAGGCAGATGAGTTGTTCGTTTGTTTTTTCCTGCTGCTTCCAGTGTAACTATCCAATCTAGCTCCTTTAGTGTTGTTAAAATTGTTCTCGGGTTGTTAATTAATGTTTCTTCATCAGACTGTATTGATTCCAGCACTTTGATGTTCTCTTCTTTCCACAGTGATAGCCTTTTAATGCTGTTTCGTTCCATTTCTTGATTTATTAGGTTATAGATTGACAGGGGATCAGCCATCCGACATTTCCTATATAACATTAATGTAGACTGTTCCACTGTGCTTTTTAAAGAAGGCAGGCTCTGTTATTGACGGATGGAAGCACCAGGTGTGGAGTTTGGTAACGTAAGAACTTTTCTCCAAAATATTGCCTCCATTTTTGGCCAGATGTTTGTTGGTAGCTTTATCATGTCATACCCTCCGTATGTTAATGTTGGAATCACCTTCTTCTGTAGAATTCTCGAACTGGGATCAGTGAGTATCTACCAAATTTTGTATCTATGGCTTGTGCTGCCATTTTATTGACTTTCGATGTTAATGAGTCTTGCATCGCTTTGTCTTGTTTTGTCGAGTCCAGTATGACCCCTAGGTATTTAAAGTCTAAGGCCCTCATTACAACACTGGCGCTAAACCATGGCGCTATTAGCACCATGGTTGGTGCCGGTGTTGTAACGGGTTCGCCATGGTTCAATGGGGACTTACCACCCCATTCCAAGGTTGGCGGGCGGTAATTCCCCATTGAACCATGGCCCTTCCCCATTCTCATTTTCGCCCCATAGGGCTCTATGGAAATGGGGAAGGCGCTAAGTACGGTACCGCAAATTGCGGTACCGTACTTAGCACCAAGGTCCCTTTGCGGGTCCCTACTTTAACAGCTGGTGTAGACCAGCCGTTAAGGTCGGGTCCCGCAAAGGGACCTTGTAGTAAGGCGCTAAGTGTTTAACGGTGCCGCAGCCTTTTACGGCGCTGTTAAACACTTAGCGCCAGGGTCCTGATGAGGGCCTAAGACTTTTTCGATTGGCGTACCTTAAAGGTTTAAGCATGATTTTTCTCTTTTTCTTGAGGATGCCTCGAGCGTCAAAAACTTTGTTTTTTTTAGTTAATTTCCAAGTTGTTTTCCTGGATGTAGCTCTGTAAGTTGGTTAGATGCCGTTGCAATCCTATTGGAGTATGATCCAGTAGAACTAGATCATATGCATAAAGAAGCCTCGTTAGCAGAGTTTTGCATAGTTTTGGTGGAAATGTTCGTATTTCTGTATCTCAGCTCTTGATATCACCGATGAATGCCACGAACAGTGCCGGAGCCAGTGGGCACCTCTGTTTTACGCCTCGTGATGTTGAGATCGAGGTTGAGAGTAGGCCGTTTTGATCCAAGCGAATACGCATGCTGGTATCGGTGTACAAGGCTTTGATTGGATTCAACAGGGCGGGTGGGCAATCCCATGCTTTCAGTTTTGACCAGAGTCTCGATCTATCTACTCGGTCAAAGGCCTGTGTGAGGTCAATAAATGCAATAAAGATTCTCGATCCTCCTTCCAAGACTTTCTTCTTCAGCACGTTCAATAGCAATATATTGGCTGTCGTGCCTATGTTTTTCTTAAATCCTGTTTGGAAGGGGTCTTCACAGGGCGCGTTTGATGCCCAGCTCTTGAAGTGATCTAATAACATAAAGAAAAGACTTTCCCCATTACATCAAGCAACGCGATTGGTCGATAGTTCGCTGGGTCCTTTTTGTCACCTTTCTTAAATATCAGTACCACTGTAGCTGATTTCCATGAGGGCGGAATAGTTTTTAAGGCCGCACATCTTCCAAAGATTTTGCTCAGAAGGCTCTCCCACTCCTCTGGGTTTGTTTTTAGGTCCACATTAGTGACCCCGTCAGGCCTCGGGGCTCTTGAGGTCTTCAGAGCTATGATACGAGATCGAATCTCGTCTGGGTCGTCCACTCTTACCCATGGACCGGGTTTCGCCCCTGTGTGTGTAGTTGTTGTTGTTACTGGAGCCAGATACATGCCTTCAAAATGTTTTATCCAAGTATGTTCACCGATTTCGCTTGTTAAAGACTTTTTTTGGCGGTCAAAAGTAGTTCTCAGGGTACTCCAAAATTCTCTTGTGTTTCTGCCACTTATAATTTTTAAGATATTTTCGGAGTCGTGTTGGTAAAGACTTGACCGATGTGCTTTAACCCATGATTTGTAGTGTTTTGCTGGGGTTTCTGCTTCTTTCTTTGCTGCTGGTGTTGCGATAAGTTTTGCTCTGCATTTGATTTGCCTAAGCTCACGTCGTTTGTCGACCAGGCTTTTGTCGAACACATGTCTTGGGGGATCTCCGCTGGCCTTTTTCGAAGATACGGTTTTCTTGTACTTCATTAGTAGTGGGTTGTAGTCTGTTTTGTTAGCGCAGTTTGTATCAGTAATAATCTGTTTTCTATGTTTGTGATTAACTCCGTTGACAGTTTTACTCGGTTCCCCTGCACATTGGTGTCAATCTTAGCTTCCATGTGGTCAGTTGGAGGACCTTTTGTCTTCCAAGTGGTAGAAAGAGGGTTATGATCATGGCGCCGACTCTAGTTATTTCAAATGTGTTTGTCACTGCCAGGATTGATTCTGAAACAAACATATAGTCGATTGTTGCCTTTGTATCATTTCATTCCCATGACGGTGGACGGTTTGGGTCTGGGAAAACCTCATGCAAGTTGTGTAAGTTTCTCGAGTTCATCAGCCGTGACCATAATTTCCCACCTTGTTCTACTATGGATTTATTTGATTGCGTTTTTTCCGCTTTTGGTGTTGTTGTGCAAGAGGCATTTAAGTCGCCGCAAATCACGAAGTATTTTGCCAGATGTCCCGCGAAGGCCTCATCTATTGCATCCTCTACCTTTTCCAGGTAGGCCGTTGTTTCCATGGTGGCCGGGTTCCAGTAGGTGTTTTCTATTATTAATGTTGTTTTTTCATACCCCGCCTTGTTGTTTACTTGGTATGTCCATGATGCTTTAACCATCAATATCACTAAATTGCTGATCAGTGTTTCTTCTAGCTGGATACCGCATCCGTTCTTGCAGGCAATCAACAGCCCAGATGACGGTCTTCCTAGTCTGCATTGATTTGCCGGCGAGCTCATACCCCCTCAGTCAACCAGGTTTCCTGAAGACATATTAGGTCATACAACCCCAGTTCCATGTCGCAGGAGGATTGTAGATGAGAATGTCCTCTCGTATTCTAAGAGCACATCTTTATCGACTGGTTTTGTTGGTTTAAGTGATGTCTTGCTCGATAGATGTGCTCATCTCCACCAAATTGCTATCTTTGCTTTTTTTCTGTAAATGCTTTTGGCAGCCAAGACCATATACCTTTCATTGGTGCACATTTCTTTGTAGATTCACTCTCTGTTTTTTGGTTCGAGCCCTCTTGTGGACTGGATCTCCTGTAGGTGACACTTTTTCTGTGTCATTTGTCTCAGTCGGCCTATCGTTACTGTTTTCTTTGATGGTCATCCATTTTTGCGCCACTCGCACTTGTGTCTCCCGTTCCTTTTATTTTGTCGTGGTACTTTTGTGACTTTTCTTCAAATGAGTTAAGTGGTTAACATTTTCTTCCTCTCTGTTTCTGCGATTTTCAATTGCCTGTTACGCCTGACACTTCGTGTCTCTGTTTGCTGTGTATTAGGATTTTTGTTAGGCGTTCCCTGCCTCTTCTTTTCGTCTTTGCTTAATGATCTTTTGGTCATGCTGTTTGCTGGGTATACTTTTAACTTGTATCCCATATTTGCTAGTTTGTTTTTGTTGTCACTAATGGTGTTTTTAGAGTATTTGAGGCGATGTGCAGAAGAGTTCTAGCCTTAGTGTATGTGTGGCTGTGTCAATCACTAAAAAATCTTCTGTCTTGATGCGATCCAGACTTGGAATGTGTTTGAAGAGTGTTAGTACGGAATTCCTGTTCAATGTTATCTTGTCATTGTTTTCTTCTACTTGTGTTAGTTTGATTTGCCATTTCGCTTGCTCCCATTTACTTGGCTTTTGATTGTACATCCGTGTCTTATATCTGTAGTGTGGGCCTGTTGGCCTTTGTTCTCTTAGTGGCAGATGAGATCTGGATCTGTCAGTCTTGAATTTGGTGCGGGCTGAGATGGCGTTCGACGGATAAGACTTTTTCTTTTTCTCCCTCGGTCCTCCTGACGGCGTTGGGATTCATAAGACTATCTCCTCGTTGATTGTTCATCTGCGCGGTCGTAAGGCCGCGAGGAGGGACGTTTATTCTCTCTTCTTGATTTTCTAATGATCTGCTTTTCCCAAGATCTCATTCCAACCCTTTTTGTTTCCTTTTCCGTTTATTTCATCGCTTGTTTGGAGTTTTTCTGCCTTGAAGTTTCTGCAGTCCATATTACTTTTTTGCTTTGACTTTTACCATTGTCCTCTTTTTGATTCGGGAAGTTTTCCCAGCTCTCTTCCTTTTTTTCGGAGTTAACCTCCGGTTTGTCTGTTTTGTTAGTGATTTGTATGTTTGTTGTCTTGCTAGTTTTATTCATGCTTGAATCTATTAGAGATTGATCTGATAGATGTTGGCTCAGATTCATCATCTCCTCGTTTTCGAGGAAGTCGTTGGTCGTCGTTGGGGATGGAGTATCGTTGTTTTTCAAATTTCCTAATTTTTTATTTTGTTGTACATTGACGTCACCCGCACAGATTTGTTGTAGTTCTTTTTGACTTACTGGCCGTGTGAAAAACTGAGAAATCGCTTCTGCCGTTTGAGTACCAGGTTTGTTTGACCTCGGCAAAGTTGTTTTCTTTCCAGTGGTTTGGTCCGTTAACCGACATTTTTTATGACCCACACTGGGATTCTGTTATGGTTTCCGATCTGCACAAGGTCTCTGTACTGCCAATTTGTCATGTTTGTAGCTCTGTATTCACTGGTCCGCTGGTTCCCGCGTTTACTGTTTTGCTTGATGTTAAATCAATCATTGTAATGGTTTGTGTACCTATAATTTTTCCAACCACTACCTGCTCTTGGGGCATTTTGGGAAGTAAATCCTGGCTAAGTTGAGGTGTTTTTGTTTTTCTTGCTTCTAACACCATAATGTACGCTTCTAGAAAGATGACCTTGCTATACATCATTGCTTGTATGCTGGTGTGATCCTTGAGCGAGTCTGCTACAGAATCGTAGAGCTTCTTGAATGGTGATAGCGCTATCGTCACAGATGACTTAATGGAGAATAGGTCGATCTTTTTGTTGGAGGAACCGCTGGGCTTGATGGCTGTTGGTGCAGTGAGAGTCTTCTTGTTGGGGAGTCAGTTGAAGTTGCTGTCAAGTTTGACCGTGGACTTTTTGCAGGCCTAGATGTTTCCAGTGAGCACCTTCGATTTCTGTTCTTGTCCGGGGACAAACTATAACTTTCAATCCTCCATGTGTTTTGATGATGGGGAAGGGACTGGCTCACGTTCTGGGCCTGAAATTTTCCAGCCATGTTAGACAAGGTTTGTAGAACTTCTGGAATTGTCTCCTCCATCGTCCTGCTCGGCTGCAGTGCAGTCCTTGACCAGTCTATTGACTTGGGCTCAATCAGATGAATGGGGCTTTTAGGTGTATCGCGGCCTCCTTCTGACACTACTTCTTGGTCTCCCTGTAGGGGTAGGGTCATTTTTCCCACTGGTGGCGGTTCGTTCGACATCTCTGGAAAGGTCCCCCCATTTTCGTCAGATTGAATGACTGTCGATGGATAGGTGATACTGTCTCTGTTGTCAATGCTGTCACCTTTCTCTGATAGGATTTCCTTGTCGTTTTGAAGTGAGGGTTGGATAGTTCCCATTGGAGTCATTTCATCCGGCTTCTCCCGCTCTCCTCCCTCATTTTTATCGGTCTACATGTTCAGGGTGAGGTTTAGATCCGACTGTTCTTGTGGTGCCGTTGGAGAGGGTGACTGTTGATTTTGCATCTGGCCTCCCCTTTCTCCCTGGTCTACTTGTTTTACTGGACCAGCGCTCTCTTCTGGGGAAGGAGTTTGCCTAAACTTCGGTGGGTTGGTATCATTGCAGTCCAGTCTTCGTAGTTTGGAGAGTGGTAAACATTCTCTAATGGCTTCAAGGATTTCCAAATCAGATAGCTCCATGTGGTGATGTCTGTTAACGGGTCTTGCATTTGCTCGTGTCGTAAAGTAGTTTGATACAGGGTTTTTCGCTGCCAGTCCTTCCTGTCTTTTTGCTTGTTTTCTTTGGCCTGGGCAATAGTGAAATGTGTTTGCTGTACTGTTTTGACGTGTTAGACAGTAGTATTGGATTTGGCTGTCCGTCCATTTTTCTTAGTATGTCATGAGATTTTTTTGTATTCCTGTTTGCCGTGTCCTGAAATCTTGGTCTTTTCTTTGCATTTGGCACCTGATTGCCCAGCCCCTCCGCTTCCGTGCAGTCCTGCTCGCCCTTGTTGGCAGGGCTCCCCTCTGCTTCAGCATGAATCAACGCCTCCACCCGGACCTGGGCTGGCGTGGAAGGAAGAGGAGGCGGCGGGTGCGGGGGCGTGGTCGAGTCTTGAGTGGCGGCCGAGGCCAAACCAATGCTTTTTGGCGTTAGCTTCCCCGAGATTGCGGGGGTGACTCTCTCCCCGTTTTCTTCGATCCCATCCCCCTGGCCTCCTCCTGTTTCCCACACGGGTGCTGGCCCTCCTCCGAGAGGCATGCGGCACGGCGCCCACAGGCGGGCCGTGCAGGGGGAGGCCCGGTCGGGATCCGCGGCAGAAGTTTGCTGTGATGGTCTCTCGCTTTCGTCTCGCCCCAGCCCCCCCCATTTCCCACACGGGCGGGGGCCCTCCTCCGAGAGCCACCGGCAAGAGGCACGGAGCACGCGGGTGTGCCGAGTTGGGGGAGACCAGGTCGGGATCCAAAGCCAAAGCCGGAACTGTTTGCAGTTGCAGTTGTTTCTTCATTGATGTAAGAGAATTCTGTTTTTTTTTTTTATTTGTCTCTTCTGCTGTCAAGAGCGGATTCTGAGAGCCCCTCACCACTGTTGGATCCGTTTCATTTGGGGTCTCAATATGCAGCTCAGTTCTTTCATGCTCTTTCCTAATTAAGGAATACGCTGCGTGATCCGTGGGAGTGTTTACCCGTTGTTTCAAACTCAGTTTCGAACTTCTTAGGCACCGGCCTTCCTCCTCCTCTCTAATGATCTCGTTCAGGTCCATTGTCCTGTTAGAGCTGGCAGTCCTGACAGTCATGACTGCAGGACTGCCACTCGTTGTCCACTCCGCGTCTGCTCCACGGGTGTATGGAGGTTTTATGCTATGGGTCCACCCACAACACTTAGCACAGTAGAAAGGAGAGGCAGACTCTCCGGCAGCACTGCTCAGGACTGCCACTCGTCGTCCACTCTGCCATTTTTTTCAACATGCTGACCTGACTTTTGCCAGTGAAGCACAGCCTTCAGCTGCGCTCCCCTGTGCTTTCGCTCATTGTTACTGGGAAACTGACAGAACTGTCAGGACTGAGAAACATTGTTTCTCTTAGTTTTACGACTTTGTTGCCACTTTTGGTAACATTTCATCATTCTGAAAAGTACCGTACTGTACCACTCAATGGGGTCCTTGTGTTTTCTGGCCCTAGCCATCCACTAAGGATTTTATGACTGTACAATGTGCCTAGGAATGGACAGAAGCTTTTTTGTGTATTTTTGTAACTTCTTACCAAGTCATTCCACGCTTACCATGTTTGGCTCATGACTGTGGGTAGTGTCTGACATGGCCAGGCCACAAGGCCTGTTTTCTATTCCTTTGGCCAGTTTGTCCGTTGGCCTTCCCCCTAGTCTTCGTGATCCGGGACTTCCTTATTTGGGCATGCAGTTGGCTGCGAAAGCTGCTTCTTTCACAGGCTACTGCAGGTCATATGTGTGGGTACTGTGAGAAACCTGAGGACAGACTCACATCTACCCCCCATGGGTCCTCTTCTCAGGTGTCCATGAAAAGGCCATCGCTTTTGGATCCTGACCCTGGGGGTGGAGAAATGAGGGAGGATTACCTAGGTAGTCTATCCTTGGGGATTGGAGATGAGATGTCCTTAGGTGAGACACTGTATCCCTCATTTCCATTTCAGGAGAAACCCTCAATCCCAGACGCAGTTAATGGGTATTGCTACCCCTGTCCCACTGACCAAGAAAATTCCAGGAGATATTATTTATTTTATTTTATTGTGCATTTTAAGGCACTTATACATCAAGTAAATTGTGTTTCAAAGTGCCCAGAGGGCAATAGGGAGGGAACATGGGAATGAAAGGCAATATAACAATTGAAAGAGCGAGGCGGTCCGACTAGGCCTTGTGAGCATTCCGAACATGCAAGTGCAGAGAGAGGGATGAGGGGTGAGGGGTAGGTGCTAAGAGTTACATGGAGGGAAGATCTATGGAGTGAGCTGCAAACTTTTAAGTGACTTGCAGAAATAATCTGTTGAGAGTGGTCAACTGCTGATAAATAAGTGCAAGCCTGTGATAGGACAGGTCAGTGGGTGGCAAAGGCAAGTGCTGAGATTGTGGATGGGAGGCCAGGACCCTAGTGGGCCCATCAGGGCCCTGGTCACCAATATTAGTGACTGTGGGATTTAGCATAGAAGGGGCGGGGGTAGGAAGAGGTGAAAAGGAAAGTCTTGAGGAGCTTCTGGAATTTGAGGAGATCCGGCTCAAGACGAAGAGGAATGGTGAGGCTGTTCCATAGGAGGGAGCCAGCGAGGAAAGAGATCTTCCACCAGCTCGCTATTTAGCGAATCGCTTGACACACAGAGAGTTGGTGCCAGAGGAGCCTAATGAATTAGAGGAAGTGTATTTAGTGAGAGTCAGTTGTAGGTAGCATGGTCCTCGGCCCCAGGCAGCCTTATGGATGATACAGAGGGATTTTAATTTGATCCTTGCAGCAACCGGGAGCCAGTGGAGAGTTTTTAGGGCTGGAGAGATGCGGTCCCTGGGCTTGAGGCTAAGGATAAGTCTTGCAGTCCTATTCTGGATTACCTAGAGAGGACATAGAGAGGAAGAGGGTATATTAAGGAAGATGCTATTGCAGTAGTCAAGCCTAGATAGTGCCAGAGCTCTAGAGACATTGAGCCTCATTACAGGGCCGGCGGTAACAATGCCGGTGGACCCATAAATATTTACCAGAGCCTATCTTACCGGTGCCACCAGGAGATTACAACCCTGGTGGCCTGGAAAGTCTGGTGCCGGTAAAATGTTGTTTCCCATTCCCATAGAGTCCTATAGGAATCTATGGGAATGGGGACACAGAAGAGGGAATGTCGACACAGAAGCACCGGCACCGTTGTTAACGGTGCCGTTGCTTCTGTGACGGATCTGCCTACCGTAGCCACTGTGCCCAGCATGGTCAGACCTGTTGGGCACGGCGGCTCTGGCAGGCAGACCTGTAATATCCTGGTCCAGAAACAACAGTGCCGGTAAGCTTACCAGCGCCCTTGTTCCTGGACCGGCAGGGTCAGAATGAGGCCCATTGAGCTTCCGTGGAAAAGTGAGGAAAAGAAGGTTTCCTTTGAGGAGGTGGAGTTGAAAGTGGGCCTTCTTGGCAAGGTCCAGGATGTGAGGGAGGACGGAAAGAGAGGAGTTGAAGATGACGCCAACGGTTTTGGCTTCTGATGAAGTAGAAGGGGGAAATCCCCTAAAAGGTGACCAGAGTGAGGGGAATAAAGAGGGAGCAGGAGTCCCAATGGGAACAATCTCAGTCTTTCTGGCATTGAGGCAGAGTTCATTGGAAGCACACCCGGACTGGGTGGCAGATAGGCAGTCAGGAATGATGGAGGAGGTAAGGAGAAGATCAGAGGGAAGTGTGAAGAAGTGTTGTGTGTCATCTGCATGACACTGGAAGTAAGGGGAGTAGGTTGAACCTAGGTGTGTAAGTAGTGCAAGATAGATGTTAAAGAGCCAGGGAGAAAGGTTGGAGCACTGAGGGACGCCACAGGTGGAGATAGAGGTGGGAGAGGAGAAAGAGCCCAGTATAACCTGAGAGGGACGGTCATTGAGGTCAGACGTTCAGGGCCCACTCTGATATACCTAGGGTATTGTGCAACCGTTTTATAAGGATGGAGTGGTTGTGCCGTGTTGAATGCAGAGGAGAGATCAAGTAGAATGAGAACGGCAGGAGAGTTAGAATCAAGAGATGCAAGCAGGACTTCATAGATGTTCAGGAGAGCAGTTTCTGTGCCTCTGGATGCTCGGAATCCAGATTGATGGTTTGTGTAGGCAATCAACAAGCACAGAATGGTGGGTCAGTTGGGGGAAGATCAGCCTCTCCAAGAGTTTCCCTTGTGAGAACCAATCTAACTGGAATGCCCTGCCACCAGATATTAAAATAATCGAATCTATCAAAGTTTTTCAAGAATAAATTGAAGACTTTATTATTCTACTAGTATACTTTGCCTACGAACACAACCCATCCGGTGCTAGTGCACTAGTCCCTCAGATTCCATAAGTTATGTTTTCTGTTGCGTTTGTCTCTCTGGCTGCGCCCTTAAGCCCTCGTTTACCGGGATGCGCAATACAAATTCATAAACGTAAACAAACAAACAAACAAACAAACAAACAAACTCTCACCCCAACCTATATGGGCTACTGTAAAAGAGCTCCCCTCATTTTTCCTCCTTTATCCTACTACAGTACTGGGACGAGGAAGAGGCGACTAGAGTAGTGAACACAAGTAATTCATTTTTACCACTCTGATACTGAGACGTGGAAGACGCCTGCAGAGTATTATAAAGGTCAGGCATGTCCATCTAAATGCAGTCAGGCAAGGCCAGAACTCACACCTGCAACCTGTCAAGTGGTTGCAGGTGTATAAGAAGGGAGGAGACCAGCAACACTCAGACCAGCAGGGAATCCTGTTTGCGAGGAGGCAGCCATGATGGGCCCTGCAGAGAAGTCAGGATACCGGCAGACGATCTCAAGATAATGTGGAGTCTGGTAAGCAGGAGCGCCATAAGGAATGGGACCCTCCGTGGTTGGAGTTTCACAGCCGGAGCTGCAGGTGAAGAAAACAAAACAAAATGGAGTTGCCAGCTAGCACGGAAGAGCATCAGAAGTGCGAACAGGCCTTGCAATTTAAGGAAAGCCAGTGGGCAGAGCCGAAACCGAACACAGCAGTGATCCAGAGGGAACACCAGGGTCCGGTGAGTGATGGGAGAGAGTCACTGGAACGGGAGTGCTCCTGGGGGCTGTGGGGAAGCAAGGCTAATGCGAACGAACAAAACAGCATGTGAATAATGAAATGAACCCGAAGCCGTGGGTTGGGTGAAAATTAAACGGCAAAGCAAATAATTGCAAATATTGAATACTGAACTGAATAAAACCTTTATGGGCAAAGTTCGACCAGATGACAAATGAATATGTAGTGCAAGTATTGCCTGGTTTTAAATCAAAGTAAGAGGCAAGAAGATATTCCTGGTAGGAAAGCAAAGTTAGAGGCAAGAGAGCAATAATGGAAGGTTGCGAGAAAGCATGGCCACAAGCGGTAAAGGAGTCAAATCACCACAAAGTGAACTTTCTGCATGAATACAGTGCGACAAGGCCTAGAACTGGCCAAGGATTTGTGACACAGTGTTGCAAAACCAAGAGGCTGACAAGGAGAAGCCAAGTGAGGGTGAAACCTTCACATCAATCCAAGAGACTGATAAGGAGAAACCAAGCGAATGTGAACCTTCACACAGGTACAGATAGAAAAGAAACAGTGTGGGCCAAAGAGCCTAGTGTTCCTGGTTGCGCAACCTGTAATGGGTGAACCGTGTTGTCTGACAACTGCTCCTAGACCACGGAACCTTTAATTGTGAAAGCTAAAGACCTTATTGAAACAAACCAAAACGAAGTAAGCTGATTGAATTTGTAGAGAGGCAGAGATGTACACATCATTTATATAGCCCACCCCTCACCTCTGTCATACTGGAAGAATAACAAAAAAGCATTGTGCTTGACACCTGGTATCATTCCAATACCACATCGAAGGTATCAGAGATGTTCTGCGCTCAGACAGCCGTATCGAAAGTACCATCGAACTGATGAGGTAGACATGAACCGTAAGACACCAACGGAAATAGAAGAACTATAAGTTAAATCGGGCAGCTATAAAGTGATGCCACTAAAGGGAGAAGATACATGGACGCGTTGAACTCGAAGTATGGACATCTAATGAATGAAGATGTGATTGAAGGGACAAAGTTATCGTATGCGACTATGACGAAAAACCATATACCCTAAGAACATAAGTGACAAGAGATGTAATCGATCTTTATATGCAGAAGCGCAAGGTAGATAAGACAACGTAGAAGCTTGCTAAAGTAGGAAATAGAACTCGGGTGAAGCAGCCATGTTGAGAAAATGGACGTCGACATTGTGTAATAGTAAGCAAGACGCCTTGAGAGGAGAAAGACCAAGGCTGTAGAGCAGACAGGGACTGGAATACAGAGTTGTGCAAGAACAAAGAGTATTTGCTTGACTCACCTTCAAGGATGTCACAGCTAGAAGCAACTGCAAGGCTTGAAAGGAGTCTAAGAGGATATGCTATGTACACAGGACATATTTCTCTTAGATTAAGTGAAGGACTGAACAATTGCGAGTGCCAAGTGTTGTTCAATTACAGATGCAGAAAGCACATGCAGAATGGAGCAACCCAGTCTTCAGAAGACAAGGAGAGTAATAGCACCTAATATAATTTAATCAAATAATATTAAATGGAAGGGTAAAATGGACAAAATCATGGTCTCCTCACACATGATTCAGGACCAGAAAACAAGGCCTATTCATAAGGCCCCAGATGAAGATAATAATGTACCTTCACTCCCTTCAAAGTTCTTCTGAGGAGGAGAACAGTCAGCAAGGTCAACTATAAAGAAGAAGCCTTGGCTTAGGGCCTACCTGATGAGGGATGGTAGGCTAATTAGCTAAGAAAAACAGTTGTCTGACGTTGTTCCCTGGCACCTAGGTTTCATTGCTTACGTGCTGCAAACAAGACTAATGTCCAAGGTTGGTAAGAGAGTGCCAACCACTCATGAGGGCCTATGTAATGGTGGACAATACATTGTTGCAGAAGCCTATCCGCTGCTGTTATTATGCCATTATTAGTATTTCACATAGTTAGAGGTGGTTTAAGGTGTGCTTACCAGATAAGAGGCATTCAATGATGTTACTAACCTTCATACAAACTATATGTATACGTTTCCCTTAACCAATCCCTCAACCCAGTAGGTTTTTATTGTCAGACACGTAGGATGACGTCATATCTGATGTACATTGAGGAATACAACCTTTTGTGTAACTGAAATGCATTGAGAGCTTGTGAGCTGCAATCTGTCTGTTTACCAGGTAAAATTGAATTGATAATAAAGTAGTATTTTGACACATTATTTGAGTCTGCCCGGTTATTTGGTTCTGAGATCATGTATTGTGGTAACCCCACTTGGAACACTCCTGGTGTTATTGCACATTTGGTAGCGGGGCAGATGGTTCAGATCCAGATTTACCAAATTCTGACATCTTCCACCATCAGCTGGAAGATCGTTGAGTTTCCTGTGGAGAGCAAAAGAATCACATGTGTAAATCGAGACAGTTGGCAAATGCCTCTTTTAAGAAATTCCTGTTCCCACAGGTACCCCGCAAACTGAAGGCGAAGTGTTCGATAGGGGAAGAGTCGATACCTAAGGCCTCGAACTTAGCAACAGATGTAAGTAGAGCATCGAAAGTGGAAAATGAAAGGGTACAGAGTGTATTGCATGTGTAACAGGATTGATTTAAGAAGAGATGCCTTGAATACCTATTCTCAAGGCGATTGAAGGAAATGCATCACACTCCAAGATGGAGTATTAAATATACGGATAGCTGAGGCAAGCCCAATATGAAGGATGTATTTCACACTCCGAAATGGGGTAAAATGGAGATGCAATACATTTACTAGAGAAAGTATGAAAGACGATCATAGAATTTGTTGTTTGGGGTTAGGAATATGTTAGTGTAAGAAGTTAATTTGGTTTAAGAAGACACATGGTTTTTATTAGTTGTAATAAATTAGGTTATAGATTGGAAATATAGAGCAATGGTAATAATCTGACTGCTTATCAGACTCTAAAAAAACAAGCGATTGGTGCTAATCATAAGAGGGTAACAGTTGAGAAATAATTTAACATGACAAGACTGTTAGATGGTCCATAATAAAACAGCAGGTTAGTGAGAATCGATAGAATTATAAGTGAAGAGAATATTATTGTATAGGCTTGGAAAGGTTTTTGGAAAATAGTTTTTGAGGAATGGGTGGCGATTGATGGTGCTTGCTCAAACTGTTATGGTATATGAAGTATTTTGAAAGAAGGGAACAATAAGGTTGGTATAACACTAATTGATTAAAGTAGTAGCAGAATAAAAAATCCAGTAAATATCAACAGTTAAAAACAACTTGTCATCATGGGGGACACTCCCCTTCCACAGTTGTGCAAAACATTACCGAGGTACACACCGAAGATTAGGAAATATCATGCTGAATGGGTAAAAGACACGGATGACAAAATGTTCATGCCATAGCCCCAAGAGGGTTCCCTATCAAGAACAGTATTGCGATATATGACAACATACTTCCATGCTGCGTATACAGGGGAAATGTTACAAAAAAGATAGCTATTTTAGAGCTATGGAAAATGTATCAGAGTGAGAAAGAAGACCCGCCTGAGAAGGAGTGGATGCTTAATTAGCATGTAGGTGAGGGCCCAACGCCCTCGGCTCATCTTTCTCCTTCTGAAGACAATAGTACAACCACATAGAAACAGGGATGGTATCCTTTAAAGGAGTTAAAAGCAGCAGTAGGGTATACTAATCCGATATATGCATCCCCTGCTCAGATTAGTGAAGATACTACAGAAAAAAGTAAGATTAAAGAATGCAAATATATGTCTGGGTATAGTAAATATGAAGAGCGTAACGAGAGAAGGGACAGACTAATAGAGATAGAAGAAGAAGCCAAGAGACAAAAAGCAGAGAAAGATAAAGTCAGCAAGGTGACAATTGTACAGATACTACTCAAATGAAACTGAAAGGGCATTCACGATTTTAAAGAAAAATAAGAAAGAGAGGAGCAGGAAAGAAAGGAAAAGAAATGAGAAAGGGCATACAAAGATGAGAAGGAAAAAGAGAGGAAATGAAAAGAAGAATGACGAAGGTATGAAGAGCAGATAAAGGATAGAGAGAAAAAAGTTGGGGAGAAGAAGAAGCAGGAGGAAATAGAAATACAAAGGTTGAAAGAAAGAAGGTTACAGAGAAGAAGGGAAGAGGAAGAGGGAGATAAGAAGACGGAAAGAGGAAAAAGAGAAGGAAATGAGAAGGGGTAGAGGACAAAGGGATGACAAAATAGATCACATCGATAACAGATATGTAATACCAGTTAAAGAACAATAATGATGTGAAGAAGAGAGAAGGTCACAACAGCCCCTCAGGGAGCTGCACGAGATACCTAGATTACCAACATGGGCTGATGAGCATGAGGCAGAAAGTATAGGGAAAAGGATTGGAGAATCTATAGGCAGGTGAGGGGAAATAATGTGTAATACCAGTTAAAGAACAATAATGATGTGAAGAAGAGAGAAGGTCACAACAACCCCTCAGGGAGCATGCACGAGATACCTAGATTACCAACATGGGCTGATGAGCATGAGGCAGAAGGTATAGGGAAAAGGATTGGAGAATCTATAGGCAGATGAGGGGAAAGGAAGGGTGAAAGACAAGAATCATGGGTGGATATGATTGTAGAACAGGATTCACACAATTTCTATTGTTAGAGAAAGGGGGAGGATGACCACAATAAAAACAATTTGAACTTTCGGTCATTCCCAAGTTTAAAGGGAAACAAATAACTTTTTAGTGTTCATAGAATTATCCTTGCTAGGTAAACGAGACAATGTTTTGAAGAAAAGAAGAGCCCACAACACCTTATGTTGCCTATAACGTTGCACGCTTTCTTCTATGCTGTTTTTATCTATATACTTCAATCTGATCCAGCTTTAGTGAGATGAAATGTTAATATTGTCACCTTTTTTGAACTCCTAAGACAGCCCCCATTATTCACCGGATTCTCATTGCAATATTATTACAAATTCAGTTATAAAACAGTGTGGTTATTATAAAAAGTAACAGGAACTAAACATTGAAAAAGCAGAATGGGAATCTTCCATTTTGTAAGATATACCTTGCTAGTAAGAAGACCACGTAGTGAGCAAAAAGAAGTACAGCGCATGAATTCTTTTTCAATATTTCTTGTAACTGCGTTTTGTACAATATGATGTCTTATTCTTATAGCATTCTGTCAAATTATGTTTTACATTGAGACATCTGTTTCTATTCCTAAGCACGAGGGTCATTTTCTCTGATATTGTCAAATAAATTAATCGGCTCAAGAGGGATGAAGGAGAAGATTATCAGGATATAAATACATACCTTGATAAGTCAGCCCATTTAAAAAATAACCTATGGTACCAGCACATGAGCAAGGCGGGGAGGGGAATGTCAGATAACAGCTGCTATCTATGTTCTTGCATCCATTATGCCATGAGCACAGCCAGAAAATGTATAGCAAGAGAAATACCTATGCACGATGCAAAGTGCCTCAGCCATCTAGCAGCATGCATGACAAGAGGATCATTTGAAGGGACATGGGCAACCCTATGATGGATGTCAAAAAAACATTTCCATATGAAGGTGCCTAAACAAAAGCACACAAAATGATGGAAGACCCAAGCTGGAAGAGCAAAATGATCCTGTAGCCTTTCAGTGGTCTCAATAGAGGAAAGATGAAGATTGTTGTACATAAGAGACTGGATTGTGCAGATACAGGGGAAACACCAGGATTGCCATTTTGCTGGGAGAGACCTCAGCTATTGGTATATGGACAAGTAGCCGCCAGTACAGGATGGTGAGAAGGATTGTTCGGATGTAGTGCACACCTATTGATGATAGCACCAGTAAAGATAGTGCAAGTAGTGAATGTTGAATGCCTTAAAGAATGGGCCAAATATTCAAAGTTATTAACTTGGGTTGAAGATGAAGCAGGACCTGTAGCCATATTGCCAATGAAAAATGCAACACTCTGCTTCAGAAACAATAGTCAGACCAAATTCGGAGAAAATAAAGGATGCAAACACATAATTGATATGCCAGGAATGAATGGAACAATTGCTGTGCTGATGGACCACTATTCGGCCTGTGGATCCAAAGATTATATGAAGCTACCTATACATTTGGGAGGGATATGTTCTATTGTGGTAATACATGTTCCTGCTTTCGTGATCCCAAAAGTGATCTCCACATAACCAGCTTTCCAAAAATGGACGAACATCAAAGAAAGACGAGGTTGCTCAACCTCACCCGGCAGAAGAGAGAGAGAACACATTTTCAGCTAAATCAATAGAAGCTTATCACATAATTCCCAGATGAGAATACATTGCTCATTAGGATGGCAATGACATTTACAGGCATTTTATGGCAGGAATTCAAGCTGCAGCAAACATCAAGTGGTTACAAATCACGAGGTGGGAACTGCTACAAACAATTAATATGACAATGAAAGGAGTTAATGCGATTAAAGAAGAATTGAGGGCCATCAGACTTATGACCCTCCAAAACAGGTATGTCCTGGCCTTAATTACAGCAATGGAAGTAGGCGTGTGCACCAAGATCGGGCCTTCTTGCTGTACATACACACCTGCTCATGACTGAGAAATTGGAACCCTGACAGAAGCTATAACTCTGTTGTCAACTCTGCATACGAAGATGGCGAAAGAAGTAGATGAAAGCGAAGACAAAAATTGTTTTTTATATCTGTTCTTGTGGGTTCCAACCTGGCTGGTAAATGCCTTCAAAATGTTGAGAGCAATGCTAGTGTTAGTGTTGCTGGGATTCTGTCTTATAAGAATAATCATAGGACAATGTAAGAAGACAGCAAAGAAAGCTGTTGGAATTAAGATAATGATTGATGTGAATGCTTTGACTGACAAACACACAGAGAACTGGTCAGTCCAGGGTTTGTCCAGTACAATCTCACGTGCTAACGTGTGAGGTCCTTTCCTCAAATGGAACCAAACTCTTTGGTGGTGGAGCAGAGACGAGTGAGGCAAGTGAGGGCGATCTGACAAGAGCTGAATAGAGATCCACCACCTTGCGGTTGATGACTCCCCCTCTCCCCGCTGCTATTGTCACTATTTACTGTGTGGGAGGTCCCGGCTCCCGCTTGGATGGTGCCGGCACATTGGAAGAGGAAGCCCATTGGTGAGTGTGCTCCCACCTATGGTGACTGCTGGCTGCGGCGTGGTGCATTATAGCGGATTGAGACCGTGGTCTTCAGTATTTTCGTGTTCCCGGAGATTGAAGGTTTAGAGTTTCATTGTGGGATTAGCACTTGCACAAAGTACAGTCTGAGGCAGTCTGAGGCAAGACGCGGGCCTCAGCGTGCTATCCATTGAATCTCCGTTGACAACCCGGAGAGAGGAAGTCTATGTTCCACATCCATGGAAAAGCAGGAAACTGGTGAGTGGGAGCAGCGTTTGTAAATAGCGGCTGTAAACTAGGTCTGCTTTAACCTGACTGATTCTTGCTCAATCAGGGATAATCTGCCTTTCTGCTTCAGAAATATGCCCGGCGACAGACAATATGTATTCTAAACTATGCAGCAGAAAATGATTTATTACGGAAAAGGGAAGGGCAGTGCTGAGAGTTCACCAGGAGCATTGAGGGAGGAGGGATGAAAGTCTGGAGTTTTTGGATAGCATGGTCCCCCCTGTAAATATGACTCTGGGTGTGCCCACCAACATATGAACTTCAAAAAAGGGCTTCTATATGCAAATCAGCTGCCCCATGGGGCTGACACGGGAAAGCAGGACGACCTGTCAACTGGGGAGAGATGGCTTTACTAAGCAATACTAACATGCTCCCAGACGTAGGGGGAAGCCTTAAAGCCCAGCAACTGGTGCAACTGCCAATCCTGCTTACTAATGCAGGCAAAGAACACGTTATTTTCACAAGCCCAAAACTAAAATCGCCTACTCATAGAACTGAGCCTCGACCTCATTCTCATTCAATTGACTTCTTCTAGGGAACAGAAGTAACAGGAGGATATGCCGAGACTAATAAAAATCCTTTGACATCGTGCTACAAATAAAGAGAGGAATTTAGCAGCATACTCATCTGTAAGGCCTTTAAATGATTTAGACCCTTATTGAGTCCTCCAATTAGAGAAATGAAAGAACAAAATACTTCATGTACCTTACCTGAGGTACACAAACAAACAATAAATTACAATTTCTTTACACTCACAAATACTTCCCTGAGAAGGGACTCCAATACTATGCAGCAAATGGACACCTTGGGTCCAGCCTCCATCTCAGCATTGCACTTGGTGCTGGAATCATTACTACGCCTACATGATAACGTCAAGGAAATCGTCCAGGGAAATGCCCATAAACTCACTGCCCTGGAGCATGGAATGAATAAGCTGTTGACATATTAGCAGGACCTCTCATCTAACAATGAAACTGGAGAAACTCACGAAGAACCTCCAGAGTTAAGATAAATTCCCACCCAGGCGAGTTTGTGAAGACTAGCACTGAACATTGTGAACCTGAATTTGAGATTCGAGAGTGTGTGGAAGCTTCTGAACCACCCGACTCACGCTCGCCACTTGCTGATTTATGTGAACAGCAAAATGCAGCTTCTGTGGAAACAACTGCGCAAGGAGAGGTGATGATGAAAAGCACAACATGTGTGCAAACAGACACATCTAGCCAAAACCTGGAGTGTTGGGTTAAAGTTTCTAGAAAAAAGAGGAAAAATAAAGCTCAAAAGAAAAGACTTTCTGGAGGCCCTACATCAGGGGAACATGCAACTAGCGCATCATCAAAAAAGGTGTCAAAAAGCAAAGAAAGCGCCAAAGCAAAGACAACTAAAGGGGCTGCCAAATAATAGCAAGCAAATATCACTATTTTCTTAGGAAATCCATAGCTGAACATGGTGGAGGGCCACTCTACATAAACATCAAGAAATTATCCCTCTACAGAGGTGTTCTGTATAGATTTAAACTCTGAAGTGGAGAAAGGGTTCCTGGAAGTCTGTGCACATCAGCCACAGTTAATATTGAATATGGCAGGTGAATTAAACCCTGCTTTTGACAATTTGCCACCGAATGAAATCATGGGAGGTGAAACCTCAGCTGACTATGATATAGAAATAGAACAAGGGTCAAGAAAAAGTGACAAGCATACCTTTCAAGGCACTGAAATGCAATGGAAACGAGAAACTAAGGAAAGTGAACATTTCTTCATGAATAGGGGGCAAATAATCAATGGCTTCCAGGCTGTGCCACAGCTCAGAGCATTACGCTCAGACAACACCAAAAGAGTGGCCTTCCCTAAAAAGGGCGCTGAGAGGTCAGTCTGCTTCTTTGCTTCGAATCTGATTGCCCAAAAGGTCTGGAATAATCGAGAGGCTTTAAAGACCTTGGGCTTTCGGTTGGAGGAACTCACATCTCAAGAAGAAATTGAGACTTTCCTGAATCCGATCTAACTGACGGAAATCATAACACAACGACAACAGGAAATGGCAGGAGATAAACAGTACTCAGGACCAATGGCCCTGGCTGGAAGGTGCCTTTGAAATGTTTAAGAGAGCAAAGTCTAACCAGCAGCAACTTTGAGCGACCTAATGACATGGAACATCTGTGGGTTTCACAAACTATCAGGAAATACCACGACTGCTCATAGATGATCAAATGTGATATTACTGTAGGAAACCATGGCCGTGGATAGTTTCAAAATGGTAGGATACTCAACCTATTGTAAACCGGCAACTGAGAGGGATAAGGGTCGTCCTAAAGGAAAGCTGGCGATAGCATGAACAAAGATGGGGTTGTGTACATCAGGAGATTGAACTAACCTCGGATGATCTGATGGCTATCAACATCTATATCCCTCAGATGCAAAAACATTTGCTGATTGTAAACATCTACAGTAATCAAGAAAAATCTTCTGTTACCGCTATACATGGCTTTCTGGACGCTTTGCTAACAGACTGGCTGGGGAGACATGAAAACTTGCATATTATTGTTGCAGGAGACCTAAAAGCAGCTTGTGTGAAAACTAACGTGGATCAGACTACAGCCAAAAGGGCAAAACAAAATCCAAGAGTGATCAATCTGACTGGTTTAAGAATAACTTCCTGGTGAGCTGGGATCTGTGTCCCTGCACTCCCTCTGAAGAAAACATTGAGGGGTTTTATACTTGGAAGAGGGAAGAGAAAAAGTCTTGGATCAATCATATGTTTCTTTCTGCAAATGTTGGTAACATATCTGACCGTTTAACTAGGGGTGAATCCTTAGGTAGTGACCACTTTCCCATTAACCTTACTATACACTTGCCTCTGGGAACATATGACCGTGTAGCCTCCTTAGCCTTTACCCCAACAGCCAGCAGGGGGGCAGGGGTGGTGTGGTGGTTGGTATAAGGTGGAACATGAAAGCATGCAGAACCTTTATGACCATGTGGGAAAAAGGACTGGAATCTATGTCAGAAGCAGGGGAGAAACTAAATGCTTGTAATTACCATAATACGCTGCAAACTTGTCTGAAGTCATTTTCTGCTAAGGGCCAAATTCAGGGGTACACTACTCACACAAACAACTATGACACTAGAGTCCAGAAGGTGAAGGCCAACAAGAGATCCGCTATCAGAGCATGCCACAGAGTGACAAACACCCAAACACACTTTCTGGAAGCAAAGAGAAATATCATACTAGAATATAAAATGTCACACAAATTAATAAGGCATGAAATGCATTTTAAGACAAACCAGGAGATGATTGAGTCATTGATTGGAAATGATGAGTCTAACTTTTGAGCAATGTTGGGGGGCCCTACGAACAGAAAGCTCCAAACAGCGGGACGTTGTCAGGTCAAGGCACAGGTCCGGGAACAATATGTAATGGAAAAGTATTCTTTGCCAAGTAATAAAGAGGCATATGACCCTGAGGGAAGGGGGTTGCAAACAAACAAAGTATATCCCTGGGACCTCGATGATGTCCGTTGGGCAATCAGAAAAGCTAAATCCTTGAGAGCTCCAGGTCGGGACAACATCCCGCTGATAATCATCAAAAACAATCTGTAGTTTTGGGCCACCGCCCTCTGGGAACTATTCAAACACGCTTGCCTTACCCATAAGGTCACAGACACATGGAAACAATCTATTGTTCCCCCCATTTATAAGAAAGCGCATACACGAAATCCAAGAAACTTGAGGCCAATTGCATTATTGGATTCATCTAGTAAAATATTTGTATATTGTTGTTAAAAGAATTAAGAGCCTAGATGACCAAATCTAAGCTGTTATCTGAATTCCAAGTTGGCTTCCATGCAGGGATGGGTACCCCTCTAAATGCTTTTGATATTGCCCACATGCGGATAGTTGTAAAGAAAAAAACAGTAGGTGCTGTCTCCATGGCACCTTTTACTATGTCAAATGTGTTTGATACTGTCAGTAGAGGTTGTGGACCTAGCTTTTGGAGGCAGCCGTTCCAGCCAATTTGGTACAACTGCTGGCACTGTTACACACTGACAGAATGGTGAGAGTAAGGTGCGACAGGGAAGGGGCAATGACGGCTCCTAATATGACATTTCTTTGGCTGAGGCAGGGATGTGTTGTAGCCCCCACCCTGTACAACCTGTATACCGTGAACATAGGAAAGATATGGGAGGGGGTCTCACAAATCTAGTCAGGTTGGGCACAGTGTCCCTTGACTGGATAGCATTTGCGGACGATTTAGCGCTCTTTGATCTTACCCCAATTGGTTTGCAGCCGAAACTCACAACGTTCCACACTTACGCAGTAGAAAACAACCTAAAAGTAAATGGTCAAAAATCGAGAGTCTTAATCTCTGCAAAGCGAAGTCGGAAAACCCTGACCTGATGGGTGGGGGAAAAACGACTCGAGAGTGTAAACTCCCTGACCTATTTTGGGTATGAGGTCTTAAATACCACCTCGAAACAATGTGGGATTTGGAATATTAATGCAAAATACAGCCCGGTATTAGCAAAAATGAAACTGGTATATGCTCAGTTATGTCACTTTTCCCTGAAACTCTTAATCTAGTTCTACTTGATGCATGGGAACCTACCATACTTTACGGATTAGACATTAACTTAAATGAACTGGGTGATAAACTAAATCCGACTCAGGGCATGCTTTGGAAAAAGATAGTAGGTCTAGCAAATTCTGTCTCCTTGGCCTCTAGAGCGAAATGAAGGAAGTTGTCAGACTATGCTAAATTGTTAAATCTGCCCCCTCAATAATTGTATGAAGGATGGTGAAAAGATCAAACACGTACCTCAGGCTTAACAATTACTAAATTAAAGGAACAAATGAATACCTCTTGGTTGAGGTAGGTTCCTCTAAATAAAGCTGGTTATAAATACCTCAAGGGTGAAAAATAAATAATTCCAATATGACTGGGCAAAAACCAATGATGAGTTGGTTACTTACACCCTTTATAAGGAATATGCAAAGCATACCAACAAAAGGGAACAGTTGTCAAAATACTTTCTCATCTTTTCATGTCAAAAAAGCAGAGTTTGTATCTCTGCTTCCGATTAAACCAGCTGCCGACTTTGGAGAGAGTGAGTGGGTGGATGGATGCAGAGGTAACACAAACTGTAGGCTCTGTGGTAAGAGTGACATGAGAGAAACCACATGTCACTCTTACCACTGGGCTGTACGGAAGAAAGAGGGAAATAGCTAGGCAATACCATAGGCAATGAAGCTTTCTAGAGTAGCTTGATGGGTGGTGACCTAGAGAGTGTGATCTTGACATTGGGCCTCATTAATAAGGGCATGGCTACTCCCAAACTCGGGTCCTGCACCGGGTCCCACGAAAGGGGAATAACCAGACGATTCCGACCTTTGCGGGGCCGGTATTTTCCCTTACGCGGGACCCTGTGCCGGTACGTCCCCATTCCCATTTGAGCCCCCATAGGGCTCAATGGGAATGGGGAGGATGGTAGCAGTGGTACCGTTCATAACGGTACCGTTGCTACCATCCTGTTAAGCTCGCGGGTGCCGCTCTGCATGTCTGGTCTGACCAGGCGTGCAGAGCGGCACCCTGCAAGCTGAACTTGTAATATGGCGGCAAGGTAACAACGTTGTTGCCTTACCGCCACAGTTATAATGAGGCCCATTATGTGGTCTGCTCTGCATAATACTGAAAGAAGTTGAACTGTTAAAACCTGGTGAATATGTGTTCAAAGAGACCAAAGTGGACTTTTAACAATGCGATGAGCTTGAATTTGATGACTTCGATGAATTTTACTATGCATTTTATTCTGTATTCTCTTTTGGATACTTTGTTTTTCTTTTTCTTATTTGTAACTCGAATGAAGTTGTATTATCCCCAGAATTATCAGAACTATATTGGATGTTGAGTGTTCTGTTCAGTGACTGGGGAGTGTTCTCATATGGCCTGGAGTGTGAATGAACATGTAAAGAATGCAGAGGACTTGAGGGGGGTGACCAAATATGGATTCTGAGGAAAGCACAGTGTGAAGAAAAGGTTAAGAAGATTGAGGAGGTGGTTGAGGACTCTGCCAGAGGGGGCAATGTAGAGAGGCAGATGGACACCCCATTTATAGAGCCCCCCCTTTCACCTCTGACATAATGGAAGAACAACAAAAAAGCATTGTGCTTGACACTTGGTATCAACCCAATACCACATCGAAGGTATGAGAGACATTATGCGCTCAGACAACCGTACCAAATGCACCCTTGAACTGATGCGGCAGACATGAACCTGCAGACAACACTGGACATAGACTAACTATAAGTAAAGTCTGGCAGATGTAAAGTGATGCCACTAGACGGAGAAGATACGTGGACCCACTGAACTCGATGTATGACATTTAAAGAATGGAGATGTGATTGAGGTGACAAAGTAAACATATGTGAATATGAAGAAAAACATATACCCTAAGAAGATAAGTGACAAGCGATATAATAGATGTATATATGCAGAACCGCAGGGTAGATAAGCCAACATAGATGCTTGTTAAGTTAGGAAGTAGAACGCGGGTAAAGCAGCCCGTTGGCATCATGCAATTGTAAGCAAGAAGCCTTGAGAGGAGAAAGACTAAGGCTGCAGAGCTGACAGGCACTGGAATACAGATTTGTGGAAGAACAAAAGGTATTTGCTTGGCTCAGAATCAAAGATGCCACAGCAAGAAGCAACTGCATGGCTTGAAAGGAGTCAAAGGGTATAAGCTATGTACGCGGGGCATATTTCTCTTATAATAAGTGAAGGAGTGATCAATTGCGAGCACCAAGTATTCTTCAATTAAAGATGCAGAAAACACATGCCGAATGGAGCAACCAAGTCTCCAGAGGCCAAGCCCAAGGAGAGTAATAACACCTAGGATAATTGAATTGGAAGGGCAAAATGGACAAAGTCATGGTCCCCTAACATGTGATTCAGGAATGGAAAACAATACCTATTCATAAGGCTCCAGATGTAGATAGCAATGTACCTTCACTCCCTTTAAAGTTCTGAGGAAGAGATCAGTCAGCAAGGTCAACTACAAAGAAGAAGCCTTGGCTTAGGGACTAACTGCTGAGAGATGGTTAGCTAATTACCTAAGAAAAGCAGTTGTCTGACGTTGTTCCCTTGCACCAGGGTTTCGTTGCTTACGTGCTAACAAGCCCAATGTCCAACATTGGTAAGAGAGTTCCAATCAATCATGATGGCCTATGTAATGGTGGACCCTACATTGTTGCAGAAACCTACCCGCTGCTGTTTGTATGCCATTATCAGTATTTTGTGTAGTTAGAGCTGGTTTAAGGCGTGCTTACCAGATAAGAGGCATCCAATGATGTTACTAACATTCATACAAACTATATGTATACGTTTCCCTTAACCAGTCCCTCCACCCAGTAGTTTTTTTTAATATTAGCCACGTAGAATAATGTCATAGTTGATGTATATTGAGGTATACAACATTTTGTGTAATGGAAATGCATTGAGAGTGTGTGAGCTGCAATCTGTTCACCAGGTTTCCCTACTTTATTAAATTGATAATAAAGTAGTATTTTGCCATATTCTTTCAGTCTGTCTGGTTTTATGGGCCTAAGATAATTTATTGTGGTAATCCGATTCTGCACTTGGAACGCTCCAAGTGCTATTGCACAAATTGTTAAGCTTATCCAGAAGGAGTGTTAAGTTGATTTGGAGTTGCTTTTGAACATTGAAAGACTGAGATCGAGTATAAATTGGCAGGTGAAGTTTTGGGCAAGGGAACAATGAGACTTGATGAACTTTAATGCTGTTTTGAGGACAGAGCCCTCAAGACCCTTTTCTTCGGAACTGTTCTGCTGTTAACTTGGGGAAGGGAACCCGAAGGACTTGTGGAACTGTTTTGAATGGCTATCCCGAGTCTTTTGTTGAACTTTCGTGAACCTGGGGAAGGGAAGCTGAAAAGGAAGCTAGGAGCTGGATAAAGCTCAGAACTTTGTTTCGATCACCATTTCTTTTATCGCTGACATCCCTGCACATTGTTTAGCTTTAGTTGTGAGGGCAAGGATAGGTTGTCGACACAGACAGACTTTTAAGTTGAACTTTCTGACTCAGACTTTCCTTAGTTTTGTTCAGGAAGGTATACCACACCTTAGGTTAGGGCAAGTTAGGCCTTCAACCATACTGACGTTTAAGTTTCTAAACCAGGAATTGAGTTGTGTAAGAGAGGCATGATATCACAAGTATGACACTGACACAAGAGGTACAAGTTTCAAAACCTTTATTCAGTTTTTGCGGTATGGAAAAACTCCTACTTTGCCCTCTATCTAGGATGGGAGTAGTCTCTACCATAAAATAATAAAGAAAATACATTCCTAGTCAGTCTATGTCAAATAAAAATGTCCTATCCTAAAAAACCTAATGCCTGCCCTATCTCTTGTACAATTCTTTTTTAAAGGGGAATGAGTATGCAAAGGAAAGTCAGTGTTATAACATACAGGATCAAGATGGCTGAGTCAGCTCTCCTCCCCACGTTGGACAGCACAGAGTAAGGCGGCTGCTGTAGACACGATGACACACTCTGGCTCACGTTATCAATAAAAGGCAGTTCAAAACGTGGGTCGGGGCCTGCTTGGCGTTCCACGTTAAAGTCACTTAAGTTCACCAAAAAGTTCTTTCACAGTTCAACAAAATTCACGTAGGTCTCACTCAAGGCACCAATAGTTCATGTAGGTCACCCTCTGTCGGGCTCAGACCTCTCACAGCATCAATAGTTCACATAGGTTTCCCCCAGTTGGGCTCAGACCGCTCAACAAAAGCACTTATTCACACTTCACAAAAGTACTTGATTCACATTCATTAGGGGCTCCCTTCCCCTCACTTATTTCAGTTTCCAGGTCTCCCTCTGTTGGGCTCAGACCTTTCCCTGATGTTGAAGACTTTTGAATGTGCAAGGCTTTTCCATAAACCTCCACATGACTACTTCCACTTTCACTTCAGCTCTTCCGTTCTGTATTTTTCCTCTTGGTCAGGGCAGTTCCACAACACAATCAGAATAGTTCAACTAAGTATTTCTATTAAACCAATCATCTTTTTACTTCCCCTTTTGTCAGGGTTAATCTTGACAATTACAGATTTCAAAGTTCATTCACTTTTGTTGCTTTATGACAAACATCAAACCGTTCAGTGAGACTTTTGAGTGTTATGTTTCTGTTCGCTGGACCACGCTGCTACTCTGTGTCACTGACTTCACAGTTACCGCTAACTTTGAAGTTCATTACAGTATTGCTTTCCTTCGCGTCTCTTCAGCATGCACGCAACATTCAATTGTGAGATATATTGTTGCGGCTGCAAACTTTCTTTGACACAAACCGGCCTTCCATGTCTTTCGCCAACTCACTGGTTGTGTGCTCTCTTCTCTGTTCTCTGCGGCATTGTTTCATGACTCAAGGTTTATACCCCATTCTTGGCCTCGCCTCCCCCACTCTGCCTTTCACCTAGGACGGTCGAATGCGTCCTTGAAACACAATGCAGGCTTCTTCTAGGTTTTGTCTTTCTCAACTTATCTCTCACAGTCTCCGGGAGGCAAAGACCCCCTGCAGGGATGGTCAGGATTTTCCAGTCCCTCACTCTGTTCCCTCGATCATTTGTCCTGCTCCAATGGGTTCACCTTCACGCCAGAAGATCTGTTCCTTCTCGTGTTTCACCTTGCTCAGAGTGTGTCTCCATGTTCTGCCTTATATCTGTTTGGGGTGAGTTAATGGGTATCAGATGTATGTGATTAAGGTCAAGTGTCAGACTTTGCCTGACCTTATTAATGGGACATGTCCAATTGGATATATAGGGTTAGCCTCTTTTTTCTCAGTCCTCCTCTTTCACTGCCCAGTGTTTGTGTAGAAAGGGGGGTGGAGTTGGGATGTCAGAAAACCCTATACGATAGGATGGGGTATGGGCACGGTATGGGCGCGGGAAAGGGGGATACTGCCTCTCACCGTGGGTTGTATCAGCCCCCACCCCCTGAAGATCCCTCAACTAGGTGATCCTCACGCATTGGTCAACCCCCAGGGTCTGGATCCAACTGGCCACCTGAGAGAGCGATCCCTGTGGACTAGCAAGTGAGACACACTTTGGTTTCAAATATACACTTCCCCTATGGGATGTAGCTGCATCTGTTTCACAGGGATACCGGGAAAGGAAATCAACGTTCCCCTGCTCTTTAACTTTTCGGTGTTCCACAGCGAAACAGTAGGGTTGCAGGTCTAAGAACCATTGCATACCTCAAGGGTTTGAGTCCTTTCTTTGACTTATCCATAATAAAGGTGAGTGGTCAGTGATGAGTGTAAATTTTCTCTCTAGAAGGCAGTATCTAAAATGGAGGATTGCCCATTTGATGGCAAGGGCTTCCAGTTCCAATACAGAATAGTTCTTCTCTGGGGGTGTTCTAATCCAGCGTGTATTTCAGATAATACTGCCCCTAACCCTGAGAGGGAGGTATCAGTCTCTAATACAAATTCCTTTGAGAGGTCTACTACTTTTAATATGGGATTCTGGCATAAGGTTTGTTTCAGATTGTTGCAACAAGCATCATCCTCAATTGTCCAACTTATTTTGTGGATTCGCATTTCTTAATTTGTCTGTCAGTCTGGAAAGATTTCTGATAAACTATCAATACTATCCAATCAAACCTAGGAATGCCATAAGATCTCTCTTGGTCTTTGGCTTGGGAGCATCTAGGACGGCTTTTACTTTTTCTTGCTGCGGTTGTACACTACCATTTTCTACAAAGAAACCTAGGTATTTCACTGCTGAGTGAGCTAGTTTACATTTTATTAGGTTGGCAGTTAAGCCAGCCTCTCAGAGGGTTTTCATAATAGTAGAAAGATGGAAAAGATGCTCTACCCTTTTTTTACTATAAATGATTATGTCATCAATATAGGCCCCACGGAAATTGGAATAAGGCTAATAAGGCTGTAATATCCTATCCATGAGAGGCTGGAAAATTGCTGGTGCCCCATGCAACCCAAAAGGAAGGACTTTGAATTGGAATAGCCATATTGGTGTTGTGAAAACAGTTTTTTCCTTATCAGGTCCATGTACAGGGACCTGTCAATATCCTTTAGTTAAATCTAGGGTTGACAAGAATGTGGCATTTCCTGGTTTATCTATCAAATCATTGATACGTGGCATAGGATAGACATCGAAGGAGCAGATGGCGTTGACTCGCCTAAAGTCTTTGAAAAACCTCCAGGATTTATCAGGTTTAGTCATTAACACAAAAGAGGAGGACCATGGGCTTGAAGAGGGCTCGATACTATTTGCTTTTAACATGTGTTTAACCTTATCAAACATGACAGGTTTTTAGGGTTTCAAATGGATCACTTTCCCCTTTGGAGTTTTAATTTGATGGTAAGCTGTGTGCACTTCCCGATTTCTCACAAAATACATTGTGATATGCATTAATGAGGTTGTTCAAATCTCTTGGCTTATCTTGAGGTAGGTCGTGAGGAATACGTTCTAAGTTGTCAATTTCTTCGAGCAGCAAACAAGATAATATAGAGGTGGTGGCAGGATTTTCTTTCCACTCTTTCATGAGATTTACGTGATAGAGGTGGGTCTTTTGCCTTCTATCAGGTTGGCATATTTTATAGGTACAGGTTCCTGTTTGCTCTAGTACCTCATAGGGCTTGTGCCACTTTGAAACAAGTTTATTTTCAGAGGTAGGTAAAAGAACTAACACTTTCTGCCCTACTGAAAAGGATCTTAGATTAACCTTCTTGATGTTGAAGACTTTTGATTGGCCAAGGCTTTTGCATAAATGTCTGCAGGACCACTTTTACTTCAGCTCTTCCTTTCAGTATTTGCCCTAGTGTCTCTTGGTCTGGGTACTTCCACAACACAATCATGATGGTTCAACTAAGTCTTTCTCTTAAAGCAATCATCTCTTACCTTCCCCTTTTGTCGGCTTAATCTCGACTGTTATATATTTCAAAGTTCATTCACTTTTGTTGCTTTATGACAAACATCAAACAGATTGCTGAGACTTTCGAGTGGGCTGTTTCCTTTCGCTGGACCACTTGGCTACTCTGTATCACTGGCTTCACAGTTACTGCTAATTTTAAAATTCACTATATGTTTGCTTTCTTTCGCGTCTCATCAGCACACACGCAACTTTAATTGTGAGATACACTGTTGTAGGTTCAATCTTTCTTTAACACAAATCAGCCTTTCATGTCTTTCGCCAACTCATTTGGTGTGTGCTTTCTTCTCTGTTCTCTGCGACTTTGATTCACGCGTTAAGGTTAATACCACAGACTTGGCCTCACCTCCCCAACTCTGCAGTTCACCTGGGAGGGTCGAAGGTGTCCTTGAAACACAATGCAGGCATCTTCTTGTCTGGTTTTTAGCTTTCTCTGCATATCCCTCACAGTATCCGGTATGCAACGACCTCCTGCAGGGATGGCCATGTTTTTCTAGCCCCTCACCTCACTAGATCGGTCATCTTGCTCCAATGGGTTTACCTTTGCCACAGAAGACCTGCTCCTTCTCGTGTTCCACCAGGCTCAGAGAGAGTTGCCATGTTCTGTCTTTTATCCGTGTGAGGGGAGTTAATGGGTATCAGATGTATGTGATTAAGGTCAAGTGCCTGACTTTGCCTGACCTTATTAACAGGAACATGTAACGGTTAGCATCTTTTCTCTCAGTCCTCCTCTTTCTCAGTCCAGTGTTTGTGCATAAAGGGGGGGGGGAGTTGAGATGTCGTATAAAATCCTATAAGGATGGGGCATGGGCACGGGAAAGGGTGGATGCCGCGTCTCACCATCGGTTGTATCACCCCCACTCCCTGAAGATCCCTCAACCAGGTGATCCTCCCGCACTGGGTCACCTCCAGGGTCTCGATCCAAAGACGATGGCCATGCCCTGGCCAACTGAGAGAGAGATCCCCAGGGACTATCAAGTGAGACACCCTTTGGTTTCTATCAGTTGGCACTGTACTGGTACAAGGGATATCTAGTGTTCACAAGAACTAGAGAACTGCAGTGGTCCCTGATTGGACCACTGCTGGCATGCATGAGTGGGGCAAATCTCCTCGTTGACCGGCTGGGTGTAAGCACTCACCAGACTTGTGGATATGAAGAGGGGTCCGTAATGCAGCCCCACAGATCAGCAAAAGGTTCTAATTGACCTGTAGATGGAGTCAAGTATCCAGAAGAGCCGAGCAGATCCAAGGACAATCCAGAATCGCGCTAATTAAGGTTGGCGCCCTGAGCCCACTGTTGTCCTGGTAGAGCCTTGCTTTGCGCTCAATCTCAGAAGACATGCTTTGTCCCTTTAGATTGGTAGGAATAATCAGACGCCTCAGGGTTGCCCTACAAAAGAGCGTGTTTGGAGGTGTTCCTAGGCCATCCAGTTGACTGTCCTGCTCAAACCTCGGCACCCGTGCAGAAGCGTCTGTGCATCGAGTTTTGCCTAAAACTCTTGGGGAATCCTAGCATGCACTGCATAGTACCTTTTCACAGAATATTGGTGTCCCAGCTGCTTTGCGCCACGAGAGAGAAGGTTGTGTCAGATCGCGAGAGTTGGGTGCCCCATGTCACTATGTATAATAGGATCAAAATTAGACTACAGCAATGTCCTCTGTGCAGGATCTCCAATGTTTGGGGTTAAATCTATTCAAGTGCTACAGAACACTGCCGTTTGCACAATCACACATAATCCCCAACTGGTGAAAGCTTCAGTTGCTTCCCATCGATGCCAGGATAACATTCAATCTCCTCACTATAGCATACAAGGTTTAACATGGAAACTGTTTACCGTATATTAAAATCTGCATGAAGAAATATACCAGAATGCAGTACCTTAGATGAGGTACATCCTTACTGCTCCAAATCCCACCAGTACAAAAAGACATTTGGCCTGAGCCAGCATTGCTTCACCCATGCTAGCAAGCATTGGGATTCCCTATCCCCTGATGTTCATGGCATGGCCGACTTGTTGCTTTCAGGAAAAAGTTTAAAATACTATGGTACTCATTCTTGGTCTAAGATTAATGGAATGCGCAGGATAGAACACTGAGATACATATGGTCTGCAGCTCCTCACAAATAATAAATAAATAAATAAGAATGGCAAAACACTAAAAGGTTTTTCCACTGAACACACCCATAACAACCATTCTTATTGCAGAGAGAATTGGATGCAGTAGCTCAGGCCCTCCCATCTTCTCTCCTCTACACAAAGTGGAAAGTGTTTTTCTTGAGACGGAAAATACTACAACTGTGTCCTAGATCAAAAGACAAAGGGGATCGCATACCAGAACCCTGGGACCTTTGGCAATAGGAACTGACAAATGGGCAGAGGCAAACCTCCTGTTCTTCAAAGCAGTGAACATCAGGGGCTCGAGCAATGTGTAAGCAGACAAGCTAAGCAGAGTATTCCCTCTGCCGGGTGGGAACTTCATCAGGCTGCACTTCTCAACATTTACAATAAGTAGAGAACTCCAAGCAGGGATCTCTTTGCCTCCCTCCAATATACAAAAAAGGACAGCTTTTGTTTCCAGGTACTCTAGCCCAAAAGCCCGGAGTGTGAATGCAATGGTCATCAGATGGCCAGAAGGCCTGTTATGTGTGTTTCTAGCTCTTCCCCTGATCCCAGCAGTGGTAGGAAGATCCATGAGTCAGCAAGAGAACTTATTCTAGTGGCTCTGTTTTGGTCCAGCACCGGCCGGTTTATCCCTTATCTGTGAATTTGTGATGACTCCAGAATTTCTACTTCTGGAACTTCCATCTCCCATGAAACAGAGCCAGGAAAGGGCTGGGCCATATATTCTGGTTTGGGGGTACCTGAAAGGCGAGACGGATAGGTTTCAGCTCTGGGTCTATCCCACAAATTGGCCCGAGCTATCCAGAATGATACGAGGCACTCAAACTTTGCCACTTTTGAAAGTCGCTGGAAAACTTGCTGGTTGGGTATGAGGGGAGTGGAGCATGAACAATCCTGAGTCCTGTCTCTGTCATCCACTTCTCTAAAGGATTGTTCTTGGGCGTGGTTGTCTCTCCCCTAAAAAGCCCAGTGGGCAGTTGTTCAAGCTTTTTGTTGGGGATCAAGTCTTGGTAACATGACTGTCGAAATTGTTTCTCTCTCTTGGCCTCTTTTAAAGTGGGGAGTGAACCATTTGCACCACCCACTTGTTTTGAGCCCATGGAAGAGGGATCATTGAAACTGCTGACCTTGCAGATGGTATTGTTGAAGACCAATGCTGCAAGGTGGGGGGGATTTGGGCTCTGCCAGTAATCTCCCTACCCAGTGGTTCAGGGAAATGGCCTGTTTCCCAGATTAGTCTTCCCAAGGTTGTATGTGGGTAGGGTCTGCCCCTTCTGAAAACCCAGGATCTGCAGAAATGATACAATTTGGAAGCTCCAGTATGACATCTGTGTCTACTTCATCTTTCCCATCAGGTGCAGAAAATATAGCCCCCATTGATATTTGCATCAAGAAGTCAGGTTTGGATTGAGAACAATCAGGAGCCAAAGCTGGAATCATTTGTACCAAAGTATTCAGAACAGCCTGTCAGATGATTGTTTGGACAAGGGCCAGTTCTTAAACTCTAGGACATTAGAGATTTTTTGCAGCATACTTGAATTGGACTTGGAATTGGACTTGGGTTCTTCGTTCATAACATCAGCCTATCCAATGACTGTAGTGTAACGAAGATTGCTGCATTGGATCCAAGCAACTCAGAGTCTGTAGGATTCAAAAACAGGGTGTTATGACTCGATGGTAAGGTATGTATATGTATTAAGTGCGTGAATGAGTGAGAGTATGAAATATGAGTGTGGTGGTGAATGTGTGTGAGTGAATGTGTATGCATGTGTGTGTTTGTGCTGGGCCAGGGGGACGGTGTCCAGCATGGAATGCATTAACAACACTTTTTTTTACTGGACATATATCTTAGATGCCCAGTAAAAGATCATCATCCTTTCTTTTATCAACTTGCAGATGATAAAAGAAAGGATACTGAATTATTTTGTGGCCAAACTGGTATTTTGGGGTTGGCATGCACACTAGTCATTTCTCATTGTGGCATGACATTTTTTGTAATGGGCATCTGATAGGACAAGTATGTTAAGTGTTATTACTTGGCTAGACTGGCATTTTGGGACAGCCAGTCTGGCCCTTTCTTATTGTGGCATGAATTCCTTTTACTGGGCATACCATTCTTTCATGCACAAGCATGGTATGGGTTATAACTTGGGTAGAGGGACATTCTGGTGCAGCCAGTCTAGCTATTCCTCACTGTGGCATGGGATTTTATTCTGGCCATCTATGATAGAGCAAGCATGGGCTGCGAGGAATGCTCAGAGGTAACACATTTTCCTTCGAAGCAAGACAATACAGAGCAAGACAATGCAAAGGAACACAGGTTCAAATTCCAACCCTGTGCTTAGAGATTGGTCTCTGGTATTAAGCATGTAAGAAAAAATGAATACATTACTTAAGTTTAAGTGTTATTACATGGCTAGATTGTAATTTTGGTGCAGTCAGTCTAGCTATTTCTTACTGTGGCTTGACATTTTTTACTCTGCACCAAGTGTAAAGCAAACATGGTAAGTGTTAGTACGTTTCTAGAACTGAATACATTGTGCAGCCAGTTTCGACATATTTTCCTATTGTGACATGGTATATTTTAAACGCAAAGCCAACAGGAGTATATGCTTTTGTTGGGAATCTGCCATACATTGTCAGAGCCAGTGTGAACATGTTTTATTATACTATCATTACTGGCATTATGTGCAAAGCAAACATGAGTATGTTCTTATATAGGAATTCTAACAAATATTGGTGCAAATGATTTTACACTGGCAAATATCATGGGCTTGCATCCATTGCATTTGTGGATTGGAGATACCCTACACGACCAATTGCAAACTGTTTGGCTTTTTGCTCAGTTTTTCCACAGAACGTATAATGTATAACGCAACATTTAAACCCAATATTATACCTTCCCACCTTGGTTGGTACAGGCTCCCTCACTTTAGCTAAGACTACAGACTTTGCCAGTAGTGTTCACTTTAAATCACGTGTATGAAGCTGCTGCCACAACCTATCTATGCCAGTAATGGTCACTTTAACCGCATACATGAAGCACTTCATGCATGTGATTTAAAGTGATAATTACTGGCATAGATAGGTTGTGGCTGCAGCCTGATGAAAGTAATAGAACAGGCTCTTATTTAGTGTTCTGTTGTTGGCATGGAATTTCCTAGGTTTTTTCATTTGAACCAACTTTACATTGTAATGCTTTTGACCTCTTTTGTCAAAAAATGTGCTGCAAAACACTTTATTTCAGCATATTTTTTTTTAAATGTCCCTTTTGATTATTCTGCATCACATTCATTTGAGGAAATATTTAGGGCCCTCACTTAAAATATTCACCAGTCATGACTGCCAACGAATCATGGAATTTGCTGTATATTTCTGTTGTTTCCTGTTAGGCGATCCTCTGCACACCAGGCCACGACACATCAGAACACTGCCCACATTCCCCCAACATCTCCTCCCAAGCTTCGAGGCTCAAGTGATTCGGTGAACCCACAGAACCGAAGGCTCCGTACCAGTGTACGGGCTCGATTGCAACCCTTTCTGCATTGGCAACTGCCTTGGAGAACGTATAGCAGTAAGGGCGGCCTTACGTCTTCCCGCCAGTCACGTGATACACTGCGGCGTTCCCCATGTGATCTTGGTGGACGTCACATGACCCAGGGGCGATCAGTATAAAGGTCTGAGAGACAGAACGCTCATTGCTTCTCAGCTGGCTTCGGACACTGTTTGGCGTTACAACTTGCTCCTTGTTACCCTGATCACGGAACTCTATCTCGGACTCCCTCGGACACCCCTTGGTACTTTTGCTTGGAACTGTTTACCCGTTGCCGGATTTTTGGACTACACCTCGACTTGTCTTTGGATCATCCCTTGGTACCTTGCTGATCTTCTACGCCTTCTTCCCCATTGGGGATTCAAGTCAAGCCCTAACTCCCACAGGTGGCTACTCTTCATCCACGCTGAACCTGCGGTTCTACCACTCCAAGGATCGCCGCATCTAATGAGCCTCGAACCTCCATACTAGGTCACCTGGGTCTCCATTACACCAGATAGGTAAGACACTTTAGTTACTTGTCTTCTTCATTGTATTGTGCTTGCCTGGTACTTAACCTCATTCCCCCCTTGACAGCAGCATCGGTGTTCCAAGAGGCTCCGTGGATCCGAGAAGACATCTCTCACCTGTGGCCTCAAGGGTCGTACAGTGGGTTTCTATTTAGTTCCCCTGTACGTCACTTGGGGACGGAGGTCTCATCGGTCTACACGACACTCAAGTCAGAACAGACTGAGAAGCCGTATAGTCGTGTTAGACGATGCAGGGATCCACGGATGAACCCATAGCTGCTTTAGTTCAGGCAATTACAATACTAAGGGCAGATATGGCCGCCGCAAACACTGTGATCCATCAAAGGTTGGATTCCATACAAAGTGTTCAACATTCCCTTCCTGCAGACCCTGAGTTTGGCGATACCGGCTCCTCCACTACACCCTCTCCCGTTACTGCTCCTGTAGTCCCGACTCCGATGATACTCCCAACTCCTTCCCCCTTAGCTGCTCCTGAACGCTATCAAGGGGATCCCAAGAAGTTCAGAACCTTTATTAATCAGTGCAAGTTACATTTCCTATGCAGACCTTTGGCTTTTCCCACCACCACTGCTAAAGCTGCCTTCGCCCTTTCCCATTTGGCCGGAACAGCAGCTGCTTGGGCTAATCCCCTGTTAGAGAACAACAGCCCACTTCTTTATGACTTTGATTTGTTGGTCCTAGAAATGGCCCGAGTATTCGATACCCGACACAAGGTACAGTCTAGGGATTTGGAGTTGTTGGAATTGACTCAGGGTAAAAGGTCTCTGATAGATTACATCACCCGATTCAATCAACTAGTTGCGGAAACATCATGGCCAGAAAACAAGAGGGCGGTGGTTTTCTATAGGGGGTTGAGCAACACCATGAAAGATGCTTTAGCAGTGATCCCTTCTATGCCTACTCAGTATCAGGAATTGGTTGATCTGGTCTTGCAGGTAGATGCGCGACGATCGGAGCGTAGAGCTGAAATAGGGGCCTCTTCCTCTCCCACTCTTGTTGGCACACCTGCTTCCAGTACCGAAGAACCTATGCAAGTGGGAGGGTTACGTAGTCCCATTACAACATCTGAGAGAGAACGTAGAAGGGTGGATAATGCATGCTTTTATTGTGGTACCACTGGCCATTTCGTGAAAGAGTGTCCTCGACGGCCCCGGAAGAGTCAGGTTTTTCGGACGGCTCGACCTTAGAACCGGAGAACAGGTCGAGTGTTCCGTCATCTTCTCCGGGTACCTCTCTTGCCTTTACTCGTGTGCAACCCATTTCTGTAAAGGCTACCCTATGTCCCTCTACAGGCCTTCTTCATGCAGTCAATATCATTATCGATTCGGGTGCCACTGGTAACTACATAGATATTGATTTGGCCCATTCCCTCAACCTACCTTTAGTGGTGAAAACACGTCCGGAACATGTCCAAGCCGTAGACGGCTCTGCACTGGTTTCTGGTCCTGTCAGACATCAAACCGCACCCCTCCTGTTAACCATACAAGAAGTACACACCGAAACCCTGAGTTTTGATTTGATCACCACACCCCAATTCGGCATCATACTAGGGATTCCATGGTTACATGAACATAATCCATTGATCAATTGGCAGTCAGGTACTGTAGTCTTTGAGTCTGATATTTGTCAGAACTATTGTCTTCCGGTCCATCAAGCCCCTGACACACCTTCTCGGGCCTTGGGGGCCTTAGCCCAACTCACACTGACTGTCGACGATCCAGAGTTTGTGCATACACATACTGTTGGGGGGTTGGTATCTGGGATTCCGCCAGAATACAGAGAATTTGAGACAGTGTTCGACCGGGGCTCGTCTGAGGTACTCCCTCCACACAGACCATATGACTGCCCAATCGAACTGCTTCCCGATTCCAATATTCCTTCGGGCAGGATCTATTCTTTGTCTCCTTCGGAGGAACTGGCGCTAAAAGACTATGTACAGAACGCCCTACGATTAGGACACATCCGCCCCTCCACTTCACCCGCGGCAAGTCCTATCTTCTTTGTACCCAAGAAGGAGGGGGATTTACGCCCTTGTGTAGATTATCGGCGTCTTAACGCTATCACAAAAAAGGATAGGTATCCCATCCCGTTAATCACTCCACTACTAGACCATTTAACACACGCTTCCATTTTCACTAAGCTCGACCTACGCGGCGCATACAACTTAGTACGCGTCCGCGAGGGAGACGAGTGGAAGACCGCCTTTTGCACTCGGTATGGCCTGTACGAATATCTGGTCATGCCCTTTGGCCTATGTAACGCCCCGGCCACTTTCCAACGATTCATGAACGACATATTCAGGGATATACTGGATGTAAATATGGTTGTGTACTTGGACGATATCTTAATCTTTTCTCGTGATCTTGACGAACACGTGAACCATGTCCGAGAAATATTGACCCGTTTGAGAGAACACTCCTTGTTTGCCAAACCTGAGAAATGTCAGTTCCATAAGACAACTGTTGAGTTTTTGGGTTTTCACATCACCCCTGGGGCGTTATCCATGAATGAATCTAAGGTCAAAGCAGTATTAGATTGGCCAGTACCTCGAACACTCAAATCCTTGCAGGCTTTTTTAGGATTTGCCAACTTTTACAGACGTTTCATTTCTTCCTTCTCCACGATTGTAGCCCCGCTTACGGCCCTGACTAGTCCTCAGGTATCTTATCAATGGCAGAGAGAACAGCAGGAGGCTTTTGAGGCTTTGAAAACCGCCTTTACTACCGCACCGGTACTCCAACATCCAAATCCTGATCTTCCGTTCATAGTAGAGGCGGATGCCTCTTCCTTTGCCCTCGGTGCGGTATTATCACAAACATGTCCAAATACAGGCAAATTACATCCAGTTGCATATCATTCCCGTAAGTTTTCCAGTACTGAGTCTCATTATACCGTTACGGAGAAGGAACTCTTGGCCGTCATGGATGCTTTCCGTGTCTGGCGTCATCATCTTCTGGGGGCTAGGCATCCCATCACGGTATACTCCGATCATCGGAACTTACAGGATCTGGCTTCTTTGAAATGCATTAATAGCAGACAGGTCCGATGGCATCTTTTCTTTTCCGCCTTTGATTTCCATATCATGCACCGTCCTGGCACTTCACATGGGAAGGCGGATGCCTTGTCACGTTCTCCGGGAGGGGTCCAGTTGCCTACATTCCCCGACACTGTCCTCGGTAAGAGCCATGTGATTTGTCTCTGTACACCCTCATTGTCACTATTGGATTCGGTCCGGTCCTGGACTAGCGTTCATTCTGACCAGTTGCGAGAATGGGATCCTGTATATTCTGATGGTTTACCCTTCGTACATGAACGCCTGTTTCTTCCTACACCTGATACACGTAACCTAGCTCTTGAGTGGTCTCATGACGCTCCCTTCAATGCCCATCCTGGACAAGAGCGCACTTTAGATCTACTCAAGCGTTGGTGTTGGTGGCCTTCTATGAAGCGCGATGTGGAGTGTTATGTCAGGTCTTGTGCGGTATGTGCTCAGGCTAAACATCAAAGGGGTCGACCGGTTGGATTGTTGCTTCCACTTCCGGTACCTCCCAGGCCCTGGCATACGTTAACAATGGATTTCGTTACCGATCTCCCCAAGTCAAAAGGCTTTGATACCGTCTGGGTAGTGGTGGACACATTCACTAAAATGGCCCGTTTTGTTCCTTGTAGGGGTATCCCTTCGGCCCCTGTCTTGGCGGACTTGTTTTTTGAACATGTGTTTATGCTATTCGGCCTCCCTTCGGTCATAGTTTCCGATCGAGGTTCACAGTTCACCTCTCGGTTTTGGAGGGCCTTGACGAAACTATTGGGCATCGATACGAGGTATTCTTCGGCCTATCATCCGGAGACCGATGGTCAGACCGAAAGGACGAATCAATCGATGGAACAATACCTTCGTTGCCTCATATTGCAACATCAGTCCTCTTGGTTGGCCGTTTTGCGGCTTGCGGAGTTCGCGTATAACAACGCGGCTCATTCGGCTACTGGTTATTCTCCTTTTTACGCCCTCCATGGTCAACATCCCAAGGTCTTGCCGGTCCCTGATGCCTCTGGTTCTTTGAATCCTGCGGCCACGACGTGTCTTAGGGATCTTTCTGCTATTCATGCGAGTACAGTGGTTCATCTCACTGAAGCAAAGGCCTCTATGAAGGCCCGTGTGGATGGCAAGCGTCGTGCTGCTCCCCCCCTGGTGGTGGGTTCTAGGGTCTGGTTGTCTTCCCGACATCTTCGCCTGGTGGGCTGCCGGAAATTGCTGCCTCGCTTTGTCGGGCCGTATGTGATCTCGCAGGTTGTTAATCCGGTGGCTTTTCGTCTAGTTCTCCCCAGCTCTTGGCGTATCCATCCTGTGTTTCATGTCTCCCTCCTCAAACCCTGTCCTGACTCAGTCCGTCTTCGTACACCTGTTGCGCCGGTGTCCTTGACCTCTCCTGATGTTTTTGAGGTGTCGGCCATTTTGGGTTCCAGGTGGTTTAGGGGTAGGCTCCAGTATCTGGTGGATTGGACGGGTTACGGCCCGGAGGAGCGTTCGTGGGTTTCCGCATCTGATGTGAACGCCCCGCGGTTGGTAGCCCGCTTCCATAGGGATCATCCGTCCTGCCCACGGGGTCGTGGGCCGTTGGGGGGGGCTATGTTAGGCGATCCTCTGCACACCAGGCCACGACACATCAGAACACTGCCCACATTCCCCCAACATCTCCTCCCAAGCTTCGAGGCTCAAGTGATTCGGTGAACCCACAGAACCGAAGGCTCCGTACCAGTGTACGGGCTCGATTGCAACCCTTTCTGCATTGGCAACTGCCTTGGAGAACGTATAGCAGTAAGGGCGGCCTTACGTCTTCCCGCCAGTCACGTGATACACTGCGGCGTTCCCCATGTGATCTTGGTGGACGTCACATGACCCAGGGGCGATCAGTATAAAGGTCTGAGAGACAGAACGCTCATTGCTTCTCAGCTGGCTTCGGACACTGTTTGGCGTTACAACTTGCTCCTTGTTACCCTGATCACGGAACTCTATCTCGGACTCCCTCGGACACCCCTTGGTACTTTTGCTTGGAACTGTTTACCCGTTGCCGGATTTTTGGACTACACCTCGACTTGTCTTTGGATCATCCCTTGGTACCTTGCTGATCTTCTACGCCTTCTTCCCCATTGGGGATTCAAGTCAAGCCCTAACTCCCACAGGTGGCTACTCTTCATCCACGCTGAACCTGCGGTTCTACCACTCCAAGGATCGCCGCATCTAATGAGCCTCGAACCTCCATACTAGGTCACCTGGGTCTCCATTACACCAGATAGGTAAGACACTTTAGTTACTTGTCTTCTTCATTGTATTGTGCTTGCCTGGTACTTAACCTCATTCCCCCCTTGACAGCAGCATCGGTGTTCCAAGAGGCTCCGTGGATCCGAGAAGACATCTCTCACCTGTGGCCTCAAGGGTCGTACAGTGGGTTTCTATTTAGTTCCCCTGTACGTCACTTGGGGACGGAGGTCTCATCGGTCTACACGACACTCAAGTCAGAACATTTCCCTAGGAAAACAATTATAAATTGTATGACTTTTCATCACATTTCTTTTACCAATTGTGTTGCAAAATGAATCATTTCAGCACATTATTTAAAAAATTGTTATCAGGGGAAACTCCTGCGAGCCCTCCTTAATTGTTTAGGGCTCAGTCGCTACGCTCGGTCGCTTGCGCTAATTTGAGGAAACATTTGCGGCCATTCACAGAAAACATACACCATACAGTCCCTCCAGGGGTTATCTGTCGCCTGGCACAAAAGGCTGCATCTGTCACTGGAGCAGGGATCTCTCCAAATGTACACCATTCTGATCTATTTGATCAAATCTATAATTCCAGAAACGCGTACACTTCTGAAACATTTACTACTTTCTCAGGATGTATAGTCAATTTATATACCCCGTCCCCTTAGTACTTATAAAACTAAAAATGTTTGGAATTAAATCTATTAGACTGTATCGTTCCCTTCTGAATTATTTCCCTTTAATATTATATGTACAAAATAATTTCTTGTTGGCTCTCTCACAGATAGGTGGGCAACCTCTTAAGGACTGGTTCAATTCTCCCCCTCTTGTAACAGAGGGGCATCATTCAGCAAGATGGGGTCACCTTCCCTCCACAGCCTGGGTCCCCTCTTTCTGTATTGGGCCTGTCTGTTATCTTTGCCACTGAAGAACCACTGAGCTTTAACTCCAGGCAGGCCTCTCTTACAGTGCATTGCTTGTAATCCCCAAAAATCCTTTCTCCTTTCTGTTGTTGTCATCCATTCACCAATCAACCTCTATTTGACTGACTGCCATCTGGTATACAAAACAAAATTGACCAATAGTTAAATGCCCTTACTGTAATTATAGAAAAGGGAATGAAGAATACGTAAACCATCAAAAATAAACCCACTCCATAAAAACATTCCTCCTATCTCTGTACATCATCATATATGTAATGAATGATATGATATGATATGGCATTTATAACGCTCCTATACACAAGTATTTCAAGGCGCGATCAGGAGTAAGACTCAGGCACAGAGATATTGTAATGGTTGTTAGTGACTTTTATTAAAGTAAAAGAATGGTTGGAGAAATCCTACCTCACCTTAACACTATGAGGGGATCTCAGTGTCAGAATGTCCAAAAGTAAAGAGTTCTCCATCCTGTATCCAAAATCCTATCCTGACCCTTACAAGCTAAACCTAAGAAAAGTATAAAGGGATAAAATCTTTAAACTGGCCATCTGTAGCCTTCTTTAATGTTGCAACGTAATGTTCCAAAAGGTGCACAAATGAACAAATGATTACAATTCCCCAAGGTTTCATAACTCTCAGTATGATGGGGGAAGGTCTTCCCTTTCACTGAGTTCTCAGCTTCTCTTCAGCTCTCTACCACAGTTCTTTACCTTTGCAAAAGACAATATTAAAACCAAAGGGATATTATTCCCTTCCACCAGCAGCGTACACTCAAGGGTTCTTCCTCTCCCCTTGACTTACTCCACATTTCACAGTTCTTTTACAACTAATCCACTCAGGGAGTATGGTTCCCTTCCCCTAGATGTCACACACTTGAAATGCGGGTCTCGCAGTCGCAAGCCTTATTAAGGGGACGAATCTCAGGGCTATTTGCATTCCCCTGAGTCTTTCTTTTGTTAAATGGTGGTTAGTGCGGGTTAGTCCGTAAGACCTGAATTGTTGTGTAGTCAACTCAGCTCGTGAGACAATATGACATGTTTACATTGTTTGTTGAACTTGTGCCTTGCGATGTATGCCTCGTTACTAGCACTACAAATTTTGTCCCAATGGTGGTGGTAGTACAAGTTCAAGCACTTTGGGTTCTTATTTAGTTTGTAATATGGCAGCTGAATGCACTAAAAGCTATGACGACAAATATGTCCTTGAGCTCTTGGCCCAATCTTCTCTATTTTGAGGGTGAAGGGTCCCTAGAAGTCCCTAGTAGCCAACTTGAGCAACTGGGATGAAATGTTACAGTTGAAGAAAAGATTGGTCCGCACTGAATTACATGGATCTATTATGATCGAGTATTTGCGATCTGGCACCCTCCCACAAGGTCTAGTGGTAAGGAACGAGCCCCGCTTGTTCCTTGACAATAGGGAATTCATTGTTCAATGGAGATATATAGCGAACAAGTGCGGGCGAGATTGGATAATCCTTATCATCGATACGGCCCGAGCTATGACGATCAAAATCTCGGGAGATCTCGAGAAAATGGAGGAAGAGATCATGAAGTTAGTACCACTAGAGACCTATAAAAAATGCTTGGAGGAAATTTTGAAAGAAATTTCACATTTCAAAGATTTTTGCGCACAGGATCGCATTGCGCGAATGAAAAAAGACCTTTTACAGTTCTCGCACGAGAATGCATTCCGATACACAAAAGAAGGGTACGATCCCTTTGCAGGACAACAACAAGGAGGTCCTAGACAAGGGGGACAAAAACAAGTTCGTTTTGGCAAGACTTCCTTTAGTTCAGGGAGCTCGAGCAGCAATAGCTTTCCCCAACAAAGAGGCTACAGGGGGTCCCGCAATTGTGGCAGGAATCAGAGAAGATCGGGGCGCAATACCCGTAATAGGAGAAGTTTATATCCTAGAAATCAAGGTAACCCCATAGGGACACCGCCACAACAATTGCAGCAACAAGGTTTTTTAGACCCTTGTCAGGACCCAGACAACTGGGATGAAGCACTGAGAGTGCTTCGCAGCAACAGACCCTATTAGTTAATTTGTCTACATATACCCCGACAGGTGATGAGGTTTCCTAAAGGTTTCGGTTTTGTTCCCACTGTCCAGTATGACAAATTCCGTACCCATGTGGAAGTAGAACAACTAATACAGAAAATACATTTGCAGCAATATTTTGCCCATAATACCTATGATGATCAAAGTAGTGAAAGCGGTTTCAGGAATAAATCCACGTTCAATCCCCCAGTTGCCAGCTATACTCTGGAAGCGGTAGCATTTACGAAACAAGTCTGGCCTGATCTGAAACTTCTGGAAATGCAACAGCATAAGAGACCATTTCAAAATATAAGTAATTCTGAAAAGTTGGCTGTGAAGAGTTTAGCTACAAATTCTGAAATTATCTTGCGTAAGGCGGATAAAGGAGGAGCGATCGTGATGTTGAACAGGCAAGATTATACCACTGAATGCCTCCACCAACTTGATGATAGAGGCTTCTATCAACCGATCAGCGAAGATCCCACTACAAGATTGACTCTACTAGTTACCACCAAGGTTGAAAAGGCTCTAACGAGAGGTTGGATATGCCAACAGGAGAGTGATTACTTACGAGTGAGGAATCCTGCTATACCTAAGTTTTATATTCTCCCTAAAATCCACAAAATTTTGGAAAATCCTCCGGGACGTCCTATCGTCTCAGGAACGGGAGCACTCCTTGAACCACTTTCGCGGTTCGCAGACAGGTACCTGAAACCCTACGTGTCAGCAAAGTATTCTTACATTCACGATACCACCGAAGTCATCAACAAGGTGGAAGACATGCAGTTCGACCCTAGGCACCAACTCTTAGTCTGTTTGGATATTGTGTCTCTCTACACATGAATTCCACAACAGGAAACATTGTTAGTGTTAGAAGAGACTTTGCTGACTGAAAGGACTGAAGGAATAACACCCAACAGCTTTATCCTTTGGTGTGCCGAAATGGCGTTGACAGAAAATTATTTCATGTTCAACGGCCAACTTTACCATCAAGTTCATGGGACAGCGATGGGGTCGTCCGTGGCTCTGTCAGCAGCCAATTTATATGTCAAAAGTTTCAAAAGGAGCACCATTTACAGTCCGACAAACCCATTTCTTTCTAACTTGGGCTTGTGGAGACGTTATATTGATGATATACTGATCGTATGGAATGGGTCCCTAGCGCTGTTTGGTGACTTTGTGGAGTGGATCAACAAACAAAGTCGATATTTGAAGTTTACTTCAACAGAGAGCAACACGGAAATTAATTTTCTAGATGTGACTAGCTGGGTGGATACTGGGTCCAATACCCTGAAAGTAAAACCGTTCCACAAATCCACGGATCGGAATTCTCTTTTTGTGTTTGATAGCTGTCACGCACGCCATACAAGGGAAAATCTCCCTTTTGGCCAATTTTTGCGCCTCAAAAAGAACAGTTCTACTCGTGAGCTTTTCCGCTCTGAGGCACAAGTACTAGGATCTAAATTAGAAGCCAGACAGTACCCTAAGAAGATAATCAAGCATGAATACAAAAGATCTATGAACAACAATCGTGCAGCTCTCCTTGAATATCATGACCGAACTATAGAGAAGAAAAATCTAGTGTTCGTGAGTACTTACAATCCTTTGGCCAACCAAGTGGTTAAAATCATTAGGAAGAATACCTAATCCCCCACACTAACGTGGGATGGGGGTTTAGATTCTATAAAAGACAAGGAGGCGAGTATTATGCATTACAATCTTTACTGAGATCCACAGCAGCAAAGAAAGAAAACTTTGTAAACGAAATTTTCAACAAACAAGAAATTATAACAATGCAATGGGAACATCCCAGTTCAACATGGAGGGCAGGTCATGCCCTGTAGGTAGCCAATAGGGAGCGAGCCCATCCCATATAGGTCCATTCCTTTAATAACTCCCCCTCTTTCTGAAGCTGATCCTCTGCACACGATCACCGAACCGCTTCTCCACGTACAACGAAGACCAAACTCCTCTGGAGATTCTGGGCAGAACCGTAATCAAGTTGGAACGGAGACTCATTCCTTTTCCTGCGTCGAAGCCATCAATCGAAAGCTGAAACAACAACCAACACCAGTAAGGGTGGGTGGGTGGGATAATACTCGCCTCCTTGTCTTTTATAGAATCTAAACCCCCATCCCACGTTAGTGTGGGGGATTAGGTATTCTATGGCAAGACAGGAGGCTCATATTATGCAAGTTCAAAGCCCTTGCATTACATTCACCGCCACATGAGCAATACGTTTATGGTAAAATGTCTTAAAAGTTGACTCCCTTGACCAGTCAGCTGCTTTCAAAATCTGTTCCAAGCTACCCCCCAGAAAGGCTGCTTTAGAGGCCATAGCGCCACGGACTGAGTGGGGACCAAAGGAGGAAGTGTCCACCCCTGCCTCTCGCATTACCCATTTGATCCATCTGGCTATGGTAGAAGGGGAGACCGGCTTATGGGGTTTTCGGAAGAAATCAGCAGCTGAGAGGTATTGGGAGGTCTAAAACCTTCAGTTTTTAGCTCAAAACATTTCAGACAATTAACCACACATAATTTACAATCTTCAGGAAAAGCAGGATAGGAAATCGAGGAAGTCATGCATTTAGTTCTCCGTGAGACAAAGAAAGTAACCCCCTGAGGGGTGAACATCTTATTATCCACATCCAAAGCTCTGATATCAGAGACTCTTTTAATAGATATTAGACATAGCAACATAGCAAGTTTGGCAAATAACTGCCGCAGGGACAAATCTTCATTTGGAGGCCAGGACTTAAAGAGCTGCAAAACCAGATTAACATCCCAAAGAACCGAATATTTCGGTTGCGGTGGAACCTTAATACGGATAGATTTGAGGGCTCTTCGCACCAGGAAATGTCTACCCACCGGTTCCCCTTTCACCAAAAGGTGTCCTGCTGAAATAGCTGAACGAAAACCATTAACAGTCCTGTAGGCTTTCCCTTCCTTATACAACTCAACTAAAAAATTAACCACCTCTACAGGAGGGGCTGAAACGGGATTGAGGTGCCTAGCCACACACCAGCTAACCCACTTGTTCCATGCTGAGGAATACCCCACCTTAGTAGAGGGTGCCCAGGAGTCCTTGATGACCGCCATAGAGTCCTGCGAAAGTCCTCTGAAGCACCAGGAAGAGCTGAAATCTTCCAAGCCATAAGGGTAAGGTGTCCCCGCAGGACCAACTCGTGAGGGTGACCCTCCGGATCCACCAGCAATAGGGGATCGAAAGGGAGGAGACGGGGAATATCTACCGCTAACTCCAGCAGAGCCGGAAACCAAACCTGAGAGGGCCAAAAGGGGGTTATTAGAACCAGAGACGCCTCTTGTGTGCGTGCTTGGACCAGAACCCGCGCTATCATGGCAAAGGGAGGAAAGGCATACCCCAGTTGACCCGACCAATCCTGGAGGAAAGCGTCGGTGCCCAGAGCTAACGGATCTGGTCTCCAGCTGTAAAACGTGGGAACTTGACAATTCAGTCTCGAGGCAAACAAGTCTATGGTCAGGGGACCCCAGAGGGACACTAAGCGGGAGAAGAGAGACCTGCTCAACATCCAATCGCTCCTGTCTTGCAGGTGCCTGGAGTTCCAGTCTGCCACTTCGTTGTTCACTCCCGGGAGGTATTCCGCCTTCAATGTAATATCCCTGTCGAGGCAAAAATGCCAAAACTCTCTTGCCAAATCCGCCAAGACTTTGGACCTGGTACCCCCCAGATGATTGATGTACCTCACCGCAGAGATGTTGTCCATGCGGAGGAGAACACAACAATTCCCCCGATCCTTGAGGAGACTCCGAACCGCAAAGGACCCCGCTAACAACTCTAGGCAGTTGATATGTAGGTGTTTCTCTGACTCCGACCATTTCCCACCTGTGGAAACCTGACCTAATCTGGCTCCCCAGCCTGATCTGCTCGCATCTGACTCCAGAACGACATCCGGAGATGGGCCAAAAATTGCCTTGCCATTCCAGGCCTCCATGTGCCTGAGCCACCACAGGAGTTCCAACCTGGCCTCCGGCGTCAATACCACCATTTGGGAGTAAGAGAGACATTTGCTCAAATGCCTGGTTTTTAAGCGTTGTAGAGCCCGGTAGTGTAAGGGAGCAGGGAAGATAGCCTGAATGGATGCTGACAGCATTCCCACCACTCTGGCTAACTGCCTGAGGGAGAACTTCCCTCGCTTGAGGAGCAGCCGAATTTCCTTCTTTATCTTGGACAGTCTGGTGTCTGGGAGAAGAAGGATGCAAAGCTTTGAATCTATATTGAAGCCCAGAAATTGGATGCATTGCGTAGGCTTCAATATGGATTTTTTTACATTTATCACAAAACCTAAATTCTGCAAGAGGGTCACCGTGAAGTTCAGTTGAGAACACAGAGTTTGATAATCCTGGGCTAGGAGCAACATGTCGTCCAGATAAATTATGATCCGAATCCCCCTGGATCTGAGAAGGGCCATCACCGGCCTCATTAGCTTGGTGAAGCACCATGGGGCTGAGGACAGGCCAAAGGGAAGGGATGCAAACTGCCACACCCGCCCCCCCCACTGAAACTGGAGAAACTCCTGATGCGGGGGAAAAATGGGAACAACCAGGTAAGCGTCTTTGAGGTCCAATTTGACCATCCAATCTGCAGGGAGAAGGGTATCCCTGAGCAAATGAATTCCCTCCATTTTGAAGTGGTGATACACCACAAAAGAGTTGAGGGCTTTCAGGTTGATAACTGGGCGAAACCCCTGGTCTGGTTTCGGGACCAGAAAAATGGAACTTAGAAACTGAGAGGCCTTGTAAGAAGCCGGGACCACCGCCCCCTTGGAGATGAGATCCCTTACTTCCAAATCTATGAGGGATTGTTTGACGCCGTCGAACACTAGAGGAGGGGGAAAAGACAACTGACAAGGTGGGGCATAGAATTCTATTCGATAACCCTGAACCGTTTGGAGTACCCAAAGATCTGAAGTGAGGGCTTCCCACTGCTGGAGGAACCTGGCCAGTCTGCCCCCTAGACTTTTGAGGGAAAAAACTTTTAGCACCTGAGAAAGTACCTGTATGCCCTCTTGCTCTTCCGGCTCCTCTGCCGGCACGTCCTCTGCCATACGAGTACTGTTGAGGGTAGAAGTGGGTATGCGCTCCCCGAGCAGAGGAGGTATGTTGTGCGCCACGGGGCGCGAACTGGCGGGGACGGGAGGAGCCCTGGGCAAAACGGCCGGAGGAGCGGGCCCTACCTCGTCCAGCCTTGTTAAAAACCTTTGGGGCAAAAACCTTTTTAATATTAACCTGCGCTTTGTCCAACGCTGTAAAGGTGTGAACATAAGCCGACAAGTCTTTCAGGAAAGAATCACCAAATAAATTACCCTGAGCCGAAGGGCCCCCTTCTCTTTCGGCCATGTCTGCCAACTTGGAATCCAACCTCATCAATAAAGATTTTCTCCTCTCCCTACATATGGAGGCATTGGCGTTGCCGAGCAGGCATACCGTACGTTGGATCCAACCCCTTAAAGCGTCAACATCAACCGGGGTATTAGAGGTCGCCGCCTCTTCTGCCATTTCAAAAATTTGCGTGACTGGACCCAGGATGTCCAACAGTCTGTCTTGGCAACTACGCCACGCTTTATCGACCCCCTTCTTGGGGTCCTTCCCTTTCTGGGACAGAAAAGCCGCCATAGACTGGTCAATTTCTGGCGCCAAAGCCACCTTGTCTGCAAGCATAGGTCTGGGACACTCAGACCGCAACTTATTACGATCCTCTTTGGGCATAGGGCGCCTTATCCAGAACCTGAGGAAAGAGGAAACCTCCTCTGAAGGCTGCCACTCGGCCGACCTGGGGTGTTGAATTAGGGCAGGGTCAAAGAAAGGCACACCACTACCATCAAGCAGGGGTGATTTCTGAGGGCGCGCAGAAGTCACTTTCTTTTTCCTCCTCTTAGGGGGCGAATCCGAATCAACAGAGCTCTCCGAGGATGACACCGCAATAGGGTACTCCTCTGGTGCAAAATGTGCATGCGCAGGGCCGGGTGTGGAAGTGAAAGGTTGATGAGACTCTTCCCACCCTCTCTTTAAAGCTCTGTTTGGGGAAGATATGGGAGAAATGGCCATGGGGGGACTGAATTGTCCCTGGATATGTTTAGTTTTGGCCGTACACTTTTTAGGGGCCAGGGGTGCAACAGAAGGGGAAACCTCTTGAGAGGGGTGGAAATCCGCAATGCGGGATATTAATCTGTCAAAGGCAGACGCCAAGGTGTTATTTAAACCAACTAAAGCAGTGTCCAAAGAGGACTGGATAGCCTGAGTCACCGAAGGCTGGGCATGACAGGATTGATCACCCATAATCTCTCCAGCCCTTTCACTTTTCTTGGCAGTACGTACTTGAGTGCTGGCATCAGCAGAGGAGGGGAGCACCCCCTTATCCATGACAGCACTAGGCAGTATTCCACTCGGAATATATATATATATATATATATATATATATAATATATCAACGACAGCCGGGCAAGCTGACAACCAATGAAGCCTAGCAGGCTTAACCCACAATACCTTCCGGTATAAATATCAGGGGAGAGGGTCCCTTATGCCTCACCCAGGCAGGAACTGCTAACTAGCAGTAAAAGCATGCGAGCAGCGTGAGGGAAAAAAATATTAAAGGCAACACATTTACATACATAAATTATTCCAAATTATATATTCAATATTCATCCACAGAAAAAACCTAGGAAGACAGCAGGCTCGAACTGCCGACCTTCGGCACACCACAGCGTGTGCTAAGAACGAGGACGAACGCGCGCGCAGCCTGTCAGAATACACGCTGACTGACTCAGGCCGCCGCGCTTGAAAACAACACAGCCGGCGGCGCGGCCCTGAACAGGGGCGCGCCTGCCTCAGAACGCGGAGAGCGTTCGAAACAATGTGTCCCAAAGGACCGACACAGCTTGTGGGAGGGAACGCACGCCCTTCAGGCCTACGCGCCCAAGCCACGGAGCGGGCACCAACGAAACGCCACGCTCGTGTGTCAAGAAAAATATAACCTGAAGGAAAGTCAAAGAAAAAAGCACACGCTTCGAACAAAAACGCCGTAATAAGGCAAACTTAGTAAATAAAGCACAACTAAGCAATACAAGCAATTCCTACAGACAATGCCACAATGTAGCTAAGGAAAACTGCAGGTGTGACTTAGCTGTGGGTCAGCAGCAAAGAAAGAGGGGGAGTTATTAAAGGAATGGACCTATATGGGATGGGCTCGCTCCCTATTGGCTACCTACAGGGCATGACCTGCCCTCCATGTTGAACTGGGATGTTCCCATTGCATTGTTATAATTTCTTGTTTGTTGAAAATTTCGTTTACAAAGTTTTCTTTCTTTGCTGCTGTGGATCTCAGTAAAGATTGTAATGCATAATATGAGCCTCCTGTCTTGCCATAGAATTGGCACATTCTCCTAGGGGGCCGAGTGCCCAGTGGAGCAACCAATGTGCGCGTTTAAAAGAGGGCCTTATTTGAAAGATCTTCTTACTAAGAATGATATAACCAAACGTCACCCTCAACAGAGAAGCATCACAGAACTGTGGGGGTTACCGTAACTAGTAGGTTATGCACCATCCGGCCAATGTACCAATTGCCACCTAACTAGTAGATCGGTGCAAGTGGACATAGGTTTAAATACACTATGGTCTCAGAATAAATTTACCAATTGCAACACAGATAATGTAATTTATGCAATTTGATGCCCGTGTAACAAAATGTACATAGGCATGACTAGCCGTAAGGTGAAAGTAAGAATTTCTGAGCACAAAAGTTGTATTAAAAATAAAGTGATCACAGCCCCACTAGTGAGTCACTTTCACTTTCTGATGATGAATCACAAAGAAAATGATTTGAGGTGGACAGTACTCCTCAGTGTTAACTCAGGTCCAAATGGTGAGTCTGTCACCAAAAGATTACAGACAAAAGAAACGTGGCTCATTTTTTTGTGTAAAACCACAGAACTGGGGCTTAATGAGGCCATCGATTGGAATGGCATAGGTTGAGACCATTGTTAATGGTGCAGAGACACAGGAGCACTTTTTATGAGTCCGGGGTCCCCTATGCTAATTGTTTTTCTCAAGGCAAACTGTGGAAGTGGTCTTGTATTTTATAAAGCTCCACTGCGGTTTGCAGGAAGCAGAGGCTGCTGCTCACGTTAACGGCAGGCGGGCCGCAGCAGGCCACTAATTGGGTTACACCTAGTATCAGGTGTTAATCATTACTAATTGGCTGCTATTTAAGTCATGTAGCTCGAGACCCGTGGTGCTGCAGAGATCAGTCAACAACATCGGTCAAGGTACGCGCAGACACAATCGAGACGGCTCCAGTATTTTGCTAAGTAAGTGGCAGTTAAGTTTGCATTTCATTTTATTTTTCGACTGAGGTTTTGGAAAGTGTGTCGGTGTAATTTTTCGCACTCACCACAGTATTGCAGTAATAACAGTTAGAGACCTTTTTATGTTGATTAAAGACCCTTTGAGCAACCCGTGTTTGTATTGTTTAACACAGGTTTGTCTCTGTCTCTTCCTGTGATACATGGACGGCGCTGCCACGTTCCCCATTCATCACTTCTGCCGATTTGACCGCACATGAAAGGGACATCGGAATTTACAACATGTCAGTGTCTAATGGCAGCGAGAGCGGCTTATGACTCCATCAAGGGTAAGCCTCACACCCTTCTTTCGCTAATAGTGGTAAATGGCAGCCAGGGTACCATTCCCCGTTTGAATATGTGTAAATTGCGAGCTGCTATTCGTACTGAGGCCCAAAAGAGTGTTCTATGTCTATGGTCCCTTTGAAGGTGAGCCTCTCTTTTTAGATGCAAGAGGTGAGGTCTGTAGGTTAGGACAGCCAGCTGGTGCCCATAGAGTGCAATTTATTTATTTATTTATTTTAGTATTTGTAGAGCGCACTACAGCCCAGAGGCAACGAGGCGCTATAAGGAGATTTAAAGAAGGCTTGCTTGAGGGTTACAATAAGCGGCCCTATATGGTATACTTAGGTGTTACAGGGTTACAGACGATATACAGTCCTATTACATAGTTGCAGCGGGTATACAGTGAAGGTTACAGTTGGCAATAGCAGCACGTGTGCTTTCGGACGTGATACTGTGCACTATCATTCTCTCTGGAGAGAAAGTGACTGTCACATAAATGATAGGGTACCAAATTGGTTGGCAACTTTGGTATGTTGTGTACAGGTCCCGAGGGAGAGTTGTTTTAATAAAATGTATTTTGGTATGACTCAGAGGTTTAGTTGCTTGGTGCACGTTTTCTCAAATTGGTGTATTTTTGTTTTGTTTGCAGAGTTGGTAGTGTCTACTATGATAACCGGTTTACCCATCCGTCTTGTAACATTAATTGTGAACTATACGGTGAGCCATCAACAGGACAACTATATTCCTGTTTTTGTGCTTCAAATGACCAGCTTATAATCACAGCTATTTTTCTATGTTGTCCCTCCCTAGGTTGCATGAAGTCCACTGTGATAATATAATCTTGTTATATGATGTTTTAGGAGCTAAGACTGTTTTGATAAATCGCCATCTTTCTCACCCCTGAAGTTCTCACATTGTTTTCACTAGTGTTAGAGAACGAAACATGTCGGTTTTTTCTGTGTTGTACTCTAACCAACACTGTACAATGAAGAATTGAATAATTGAGAACCGCATATCAGGTTTGATGCAGATTAATAGTATAAGATCATAGTGTTTAAAGAAAGTACCCCCGGACTATCTTTGCTATTTAATAGGAGTGTTTTATCACTTTATAGGGTCTCTTTTTCTGTACCATTAGTCAGTTGTCTCTGTTAATTAGTTCATCAGATTAGATTTTTTTTAGAGTGTTTGAGTTATGGTTTAACTACACTTCGTAATTTGTATATTCAAAATGATAACAGTTCAGTGTTTTTTGCTTTATTTTACAATCATATAATGACCATATTACTGTCAATTTAATAAAATATTAAAAGTGTATGTATTACCCACTGGCATAATTGGTTTGTTTGCTAAGGTGGCCATCTGATTGGTGGGTTTCATGCTTAGGGATGTCCCACATAGGAGCCATGAGATTCTCTTGTTAAGCAGCCTTATTAAGGGGACGAATCTCGGGGCTATTTGCATTCCCCTGAGTCTTTCTTTTGTTAAATGGTGCTGAGTCAGTGACTCTCCACATTCTCTTTCGTAACTTTCACTCTTTATCATAGGGCTTTCTGCACGCTTTAGCAGACTCCTTAACATTCCCCACGGTGCACAGCATTCCTCCTGAACCCTCCCAATGCCATGCTTTTCCCTTCAGGCTCACCAGTTTGTTTTGGCTTCTCCAGCGTTATTTGTATCATCTTGCGGTTGCTGTGGCTTGCCTGTGGCTCAGAACAGGGTTCCGTCCTTTCTCTGATTCTTGCTTGGTGTCCTGCATCTCTTGACAGCATCACGCTGCCCTCGACCTCACTAGGCAGACCTCTGGCTTATCAGCTTCCTCTGGACAGCATGTCCAGCAGCCTTCCAGCGTCGGGCAGCACTCTGCTTGATTTCCAGCTTCTGACCAGGTTCGCTTTCAGCAAGGTTCTCTGTGGCATATCTCTCACCCTTCGCGCAGCTGATGGTTATTTAAGCATCCCAGTACTATATTGCCCCCCCCTCCAACAACTAGAAAGCAGCGTAGGCTTCCTGGCTGTAGTAATCTTCATCACTTCAGTCTTCTTTCTCGTCTCAGTACTTTGGTATAATTTGCCACAAGGAACCCTGATGTCAGTATAAGATGGTTGGGCGGGTTTAATACCACAATAAGCCATGACAGTGTGTGAACCTAGGGGTGGGGGGCAATTCCCAGAGTGGAAAGGTGGGTACTGCATGTGTTCTAACCAGTATTGCTCCCTCTCATGAGTGCCCCCTCCCCCATATGATCCTCCCTCGTACAGCCACCCCCAGGGCCGAGACCACATAGTGGCTGCCCTTCCCATGCCATATGGGAAGATAATTTTCCCAGTAAGGGAGTTATGATATAGCTGGATTCATCACATATAACATAATATTACAACAATTATAAAACAAAAATTGGGACAATACATTAAAATTTCATAGCCTTGTCACTAAATGTGCCAGCGTAAATGCCACCCTATTGATTATAAATAAAATTCATTACTTAAATACCAAGAGTGTCAATTAGAAGATTCATCAACCCTCTAAAGTGCGGAATAGCACATCATGTGAATCCAACTGTTTTACGAATGTGAATAACACTCGCTCTTTTAAACTTTTTGCAAGAAGCATTTGTAATGGTAAAGGATAAGTAACAAACAATAATACTAAAAGTATTAGATCACTCTAAATAATTTAAATAAAAATGCTTCTTGCTTCGAAGCTAAATTGTAAAGTTTCAAAATGTATTTTAATATATGGCAACACTAGATATTCTTGTATCGTTAATTTTTTATTTGTTTGACAGAAAACTTAAGCTATTTACATATATTTCAAACTGTAAACCAAATGCTAATAAAAAAAATGGATTTGGTGTTAAGCCAGGAATTCCCAATTTAAATGTTATGCTCTATTCCCTGAAAAAAGCCTCTTGTCATCCATGACCGATGGATGTATTTTGCCACACTGTGGTATTTACATTGTGGATTTACATAATAATGCGTCGTTCAGGGATCATATATTGTGCCGCTTTAAGGTTGTTATGGTATAAGATGCTCTAGGTTTTCTATATTTTGGACATAAGAACATCATTGTTTAAGGGTTTCCTCACTACCACCACAAGTGGGGCATAGGCTATTTTGCGGTTGTTTCCATGATCTTGTAATATCTGCAACATTCAAAATTCCCATTCTGAATTTGATGAAAAGAGAAAGTGCAAATGAAGGTTGGATAATGTCTAAGCAATCTTCATATCCCATTTCCATTTTACAGAGCCAATACGATGGTCCTAAAGACAAGTTGACTCTGCTTTGGTCCTGCACAATGTTTCATATGCCTGTTTTACAGGCCTCTTTGTTTCTGAGTTCGTATCAGATCAATTGAGCCAAACGTGGGCCAGGTTTAGTGACGTGAATAGTCGTTCAATGTGCTGTACCCAAGATAAAGCCGGACCACCCGCTTTCTTATATTTTAGGAGATCGAGAGAATTCCACAGACGCCTACAATATAGCACAGGTTTCAAATGTACTAAAATATTCAGGAAACTTTTTGGGTAGTTTTTGTTTTCTGCTGTAGCAAAATCTAGCGTCTTAACATGCCCCTTACATTTTGGAAGCTCTGGCTTGCGCTTTGAATAACTGTATAGCTGGTTTCGCAGCACCACAGCTATTCTGTAAGCAAACCTTAATATAGCAGCCACAGGTATCCCCACCGCAAGAAAACGGGCACACTGGCTACCCGCCAAAGAACGTGATCTATAAAAACACTCGCCATCACCCACAAGTGCATCCACCATGCAGCCCCACCCTACCTCTCCCAGAGAGAACAGATCCTGGACCTCCAGACCTACCAGAACTCCCTACTACCACCAACTCGCTGTGCCTAGAGTCAAACGTGCAAGAGCAGGGGGTCAAGCTTCCCATTCATCGCTGCCAGGGAATGGAAATCCTACCTTTCACCCTTGGAGCTGAACCTTCGCACCTTGCATTTCGCAAAGCCCTCAAAACATGATTGTTTTTTAAACCAAGAACTCTAGGATAAATCTGTGATCATTACAATGTAAGTGTGTAACTAAGCCGTGATCTCCTGTAACAGCACTGCAATCCCCCCGGGCTGCCTGTACGCTTTATAAATGTAAAAAATAAATAGCTCCACTTTTGCTTTCCATTGATATTTTTGCTTTAGCTAGCTCTACTACCCATTGGAAGTCCTCAATTCTAATGCCCAAATAATCGTAGGCTGTGACTTGTACGAGTTTCTTCCCCTCGACACAAACCTCTAATCTGATGGATTTAGTGTGACTTGGGAAGAGCACCATGGCCTTTGTTTTGTCCATATTTATTTCCATGCCCATTTCCTTTCACTTATTAAATATGGTCACTCATTTCCTGAGACCGGAGGGGGTAGTTAACGGAGCCGCATCGTCTGGGAAAAATAATGTGGGTACCTTGTCTTGGCCTAGTCTGGGGGAGGTCAGAACCTGCAGCTATTAATGTGTCAATGATCTCATTACATGGCCGCGGTAACAGCCATGTAGTTATGGTTAAGTTGCTAAAACCCAAAGGAAGAGCACTTTTTGGGCAGCTTATAACTTCGCTCCCCTTGGACAAATCCTCACCAAACTTTGCAAATATGGCCCACTGTGAATTCCTTTGCACATTTTGGTGAGGCTTGGTCAAGGGGGGGGGGCATAGACTGAATGGAGATCACTTGCTCACGCCTACGGCCCAAACCACTGGACAGATTTTCACCAAATTTGCGGCAGGAGCGCCGGCTTGGTCCCGAAAACGTGCTTTTGTAAATTTGGTGGAAATCCATCCAGTAATTGTTTTTAAAACAACCAAAAAGTAGGTCCAAAAGAATTTGTGATATCTCGCCCCGCTGACACACTTCCCTGTTCACTCCGCCGATAGGACACTGTTTGGCTAATGGACCTACGTCATGACCACAGACAACGTGTTCCCTGATTGGTTGGAGTTAAGCGCGAGGTGCAACACCTTTTCTTGATGCGCCCACCATCTTGGATTCATGGACATCGGCCGGTGTCCGCAGACATCAGGGTAAAAACATATTAAAAAATACAACATTGCACTTGTCAAACGTATAAAATACTCTCTGGGGAGGTGAGGGCTGATGAGGATGGGATGGATATGGCTGCAAGAAGCAAAAACAGGTGTTTTTCACTGCGACAGTCTGCAAACAGTTCGGATGTTGGCGAACAGTCCTGTGAAGTTCGCTGGCACCTCTGCGTTACAGGGTTGGTGAAGAGCAGTTCTTGGATGGCTTATAACTTTGGTGCCACTTAATGATACTGCAATTTTGTATTCATATTCTTAACCCGATTCTGAATGGATTTGCAAAGTTTGGTGGGATTCGGTCAAGAGGGGACAAAATTAGAGGGAGGGTCCCAAAATAATGTAATGGCCTTCATCCCCCATCACAGGGGCTGGAATGGGGGGGATAATGGTCCGGAGACCTCGTTATCCACCCTCGCTTCGCTTGGGCTGATAACTTGGGCTGCTGGGCTGGTATCCACCGTTCCGTGTCTTTTGTTGTTTTCAGATTTATTATATTTTTGGGCAGGAGAGCTTACAACGAAAGGTGGGGAGGGAAATGAGGGAAGAGGCGCCAAACACTAATATGGAGGGGCAGGTGGACAGGAGAAAATGTTGCATGTGTGTTATTTCTAAGGTAGGGGACAGTGTTTCACATGCTCTTTGATAACAGCAGTGATGGTGGCTCTTGGGGAGGAGGGATGGCATTAGCGGATTGCTTTTTAAGATAAATAGCAGTTTTGCTAAAAGTATGTACTGTGTACTAGATTGTTAATGGATAATGAGTAGGAATAGGTGTAGGAGCTGTGCAAGGGAACATTTGAAGTTGAAAGTTCATAGATCAGTATAAAATGCAGTTCTGAACTGTTCGCGAAACACAGATGTTCTCGTGAAGTGCAGACGGGTTCTCAGACACGTCATTATGCTGCGCAACAGCGTATGGTCAGGTGGCACTGTCCGGAAGGTACGCAATGAAATCAGATGTTTGTAGACGTCTACAGATGCAAAACCAGTTGAAATAGTTGCAAAGAGTGTACAGAAGTGTTAAAAATGATTCCAGAAGGTGGGGAAATGGCAAAGTTTTAAGGTGACACTTTGTAAATTGGACACAAATTGCTAGTAAGTTGTAGGAAAATAGCATGCACTAGAAAAACCCATGAAATTCACTGAATAAACTTTGTTAAAGGGACGTTATGTTTAAGTTGCACTAATAAAAACCTATACATTTCACTGAAAAAACTTTGTTAAAGTGACATTATGGTTAAGTTGCGCTAATAAAAACCTATGAAATTCCATGAGGAAACTTTGTTAAATGGACGTTATGGTTACAAGTAAAACCGAAAACCCCCAGAAATTCGCCAGTTATGGTAAGCTAAGCAACCATAACTTGTGCCAGCACCGCTCACTGCTAAGACTAACACCCAAGCTCGATGCTGTTTTGGCGAGCAGCATTCCCAGTTGGATTTTTCAAACAGTCTTTATTTCATCATGGCAAGTTAAAAGAAGAAAATCCCAGTTTCCCAGAGGTATGTGTGTCAGCAGGCAGCCTGCCGTGTTTCGCCACAGACTTGTGGCTTGATCACAGTATCTTCACTAAGTGCATACAAGTTTTTTTAAGGGAAAGAAAGGACACCAAAAATTGGTGAACACTGAGAAGGTGACTAACATTTTTCATACAAAGTGCTGCCATTTTGCTTTGGGCTAGTTGGGAGTTGAATATGCACTTTACTGCTTTTTTTTAAACGCACATATAATCATTAAGTCTGCCCTTTCGAAAGGTTACTTTTGACATTAGCCTAATTTAATACAATTATTTAGAGGCTTATCATTTATAATTAAAAAATAAGTAAAGTGCATAGTGCGTGTGTTGACATTTAAGCAATACATTGTTTGATACATTATTATGCAATTCAAAATTTCAAATAGACTAAATGATGATGCATTTTCATGGAATTGCCTATTTAAGTACATTCAAATAAAGTGCATAGTGCATTTAACAAATGTATAGGCAATTCGAATTTATAAAGTAGTCTCTTCCATTAATACAATGAAAAAACCAGAATGTTCAATGATAAAGTGCAACGTGCATTCCTATGATGATTTCAGGCGTTTTTAATGCTTATTTTCATAAGAAAATGCAGGGTCAGGGCGAGCACACAACCCTGTATACATCTTTCTCTACATTGAATGGCAGAGTTGTTTGGCCCACAAGGCCCCAGCGGACCATTGCTTGGGTATTAATATACAATTGTAATGTCTCCACCAGATATTTGGGGGCTCTCCTTCTCTTATGGACTTCCCAAAGTAGTGCCATAGGGACCCCATCAAAATCTTCCCGTAGATCAATAAAGTCATCGTACAGGCAAGCTTTCCTTAGTACGACATATTTCTACATGATAAGAAGCAACCTGAACACTTGGTCCACTGTGTCCCTTCCAACCTGAAAGCCCGCCATTAAGTTGCTTAAGATGTTGTTCTTTGTTGCCCATTCGTGTTGCTGTTTTAATAGTACCTTGACAAAGATCCTACCTATAGTGTCCAGGAGCGAAATGAGGTGATAATTCGTCGGATCCACCAACGCCCCCCTTCATACATGGGTATTATTTCTGCCTTGGTCCAAGAATCTGGTACTCTGTTAGTTGGGATACACGCATTAAATAACCAGTGAAGGACAGGGACCCAAAAAACAGACTCTGTCTGAAAAATATCAATCAGAATTTTATCGGGCCTCAGTATTTTTCCTCCCTTTTGCGAATGAAGCGCCTCTCATTTCTGTCACTGTAAAGGTTCTGAACTCGTGTGGGGGGAAATCCTCTCCTGCTGTATTGGTGCATGGTCTGTTACTAGGGTTTTTTTGTTTCACAGTAGATCCCCCCCCCTCCCCTAAAGTGATTAACCAGTCATCCTTTGCTATACAGCCCTGAATCGCAAGAAGATTTCTTTCTATACTGTAAGTGACCTGCTTCCAAGAGGCAGCGGAACCCCATCTTTCAAAGATTCCAATAATGTATCCCATTTGCCACTCAAAGGCCTTATTCTTTTACTCAGCAGGCACCTATATTCAGATTTTAGATGATGTAAGTTTTCTTTATTTCTCCCACCCTCATTCTTTATGCAAGCAAGTCAATTACCTCTGGCTTCCCTGCATTTTCAAATTCATCTTTGGATCATGAACCTAGCAAGTTGTCATCACATATCCTTTCAATGTGCTCTAGGATATCCTTGTATATAGCGGGAATACAACTGTTCAGATCAAGATGGCCAATTTTATTGTCCAGTGACAGCTATTGCCGTGCTACTAGCTATAGTCAATAGGCTCTTTGAAGTCTAAGCCTTAGTGGTCTACGACCACTCACATATTGTTCCAGTACTTCAAAGTTAATGGCACATCCCCAGTCACTCGCTGAAATAAGGATGCTATCTATGTGTGAGGAGCTGTTATTGCAACCAAAAAAAGTACATTTGGCTGGTTGGTCACCGTTACTTCTTCCATTGCATGACCTTAATTCCAAACCATGTAAAATGCATGCAACTTCGATAGCTCACCCACGCGTTCTAGTTCGGGATTCTGCCATCAAGTCTGGGACATCCCATACTAATTCTTCTTCAGCCCATAACCCAGTTAGTTCTCTTATAGGTACAAACTGGAGATTAAAGTCTCCCACAACAATTATGCGATCTAGCCTTGTATCTTTATGTATTCATTTTCTGAACAATCTTTCCATTATTGTGACTGATTGGGACTTATGTTCCTTATACACTGTGTTATAGATGTTAAATAGAGAGAGCTGATGCCCTCTGCCATTTTACATAAGTAGATATTGGATATCTGGTGTTCCAGTCTGGACATTAGCGGTTTCAAAGTTGAATCCTGAGTCCACACATCAGAAGGCCCCCACTTGGTCTACCTTTAGCACTCTTCTTAGCAGTAACAAGGTTTCGATCAAATGAAAAACAGGTGCTTACTTCGTCAAAAAACCAACTGCCAAGTGCAAAAGCTGCATGTTCAAAGAAACCTTCTGAGAAACACTAAATTACACAAAATTGCACATTACAAGCCACCTTGTGGATTCTACTCCATAGGAAACATTCATTTCACAGTCTTCCAACATCATTTATCCAAAAATTGCAGTTACAAATCAACATTCAAGAGAGGAATACAGCCCAAGAACAATATTTCACTGCATTTGTTCCACAAATAAGCTCCTCACTTTGTGTGCCCCCTTAAAAAAAAAAGACAGTAGCGCCCAGGCAAGGTAGCCTGGGTTAGCCATCAATAAATAACAGAGCCGGGCAACATTGTAAATGAATGTTGGGATAATGGTCCGCTTCCTAATTTGTGAGAATGCAGGACAAAAGAAAACAAAATGTAATACGTCTCCCATGCCTGCACTACACAATGCACAGCTGGTATCTGCACAAAAACCTTGCCACTTGGCTGTATCAGCTTTCACCTAAAGGCTGTCAGTTGTGGCAGAAAGTAAGTTATGACTGCATTGAATCCGTACTGCTGACAATAGCAGGCTTCCTATTGGAGTTAATCATCAGTTCTTTAGATTCACGCTATTTTTTGACAACACTTGGTCCCTGTAACTGTTTTACTGGGCATTGATCAATAAAGTGCTGGGTACAGAAAGTGCTTGTGCATTCATCTGGGTCAGACTCGATTTAATATAAAACAGCCAAGGAATCCTCTTGGGGTCACTCTAACCAAGAGCTCCTTAATGATATATTGGGTAAGGACTACCTTGGGGTTAGCCCATATCCGCAGCCAAATGAGAAGAGGGGCCGAACGCCGATCATCTCCCAAAATATCTGTGCCCAATTCTACATGAACTGCAAAATTGGCTGCGGAGCCAGGGAGCCCCAAAAGCCTTGCAATTCCGCTATTCTCACATATCCCCAGAGAGAAGCACCATAGTTGATCACTGCCTTTGTGTGGATATCATAAACCTTAAGAATCATTTGCAGAGGATGATCCTGGCACATTGCCATAAAACGCGACACTCCCCCCCCCCCCCCCCCCCCCCAAGGACTGAGTAGGCTGCATTTTATGTTTAGTGGCATTGGCCTTTCCAGCCATTGATGAAGAAAAACATGTACCCCAGTAGTCCAATACGAATACTCTGGGTATAGTTGCCCTGCCACTTAACATTTTATTCATTTGGATGTCTTTTTTTTTTCCCTAGTGCACATCTATAACAGAAGATTTTGCTGAATTGACTTTTAGATCCAGGTCAGTCATAAATTGTGTGTAGACATTTATCCGTTTTTGACGTGCGAGCAAATAAAACGATGTCATCTGCGTAGGCTAAAATAGGAAAGGCCCCGTGTCCTAATCTCGGGTAATCTGTTTTGGTGTCTAGCAAAGCTGTATCTAAAGCATTGATGTAATGAGTGAACAAAACAGGGGTCAAAAAGCAACCTTGCCGCACTCGCTTTTTCACATCAAAATGCTGTGTACATTGTTCCCTTTCACCATATTGCGCTCAAGCACGAGTATCCTTATGAACTGCCTCGATGATGATCAACAATTGCAACGGATATTCCATGGACCTGAGCAACCTTCACAACTTTGCCCTGTTGACTTTGTCAAAGGCAGTGTTCATGTCAATTAATGGCTCCTTCCTAATATGTGACGACTGTCACCAATAGATACAAGTTAAGAGCTTGATCTCCAGTTCCCACACCGGGCCGGGCCTAAAACCAACATGGATATGATATAAGTCATTTATACTGCGCCTGTACGCACGCGTTTCAAGGCGTGACAAGACAAAAGAGGGAAGACAGAGGGAGGACAAGACAAACGATCTTACTAGACCCTGTGTCATTCAGATCATGCAAGTGCGCGAACGAGAAGTTCAAGGGGAACGAGGGGGGACTTGCCAGGGGGAGGGACAGGAAAAAGGGCAGCAATGCTCTGAGTAAGAGCAGCACAGGGCGGCGCAGCTCTGGGCAAGTGCAAGGAGGCAAAGGACTGTAGAGGTTAGTTACACCCCCTAAGTGCGTGGAAGGCCTGAGGAAGTGCAGGAGTGACTAATCAAGAGAGCCTGGTACTCAGTGAGAATCTGAGGGTAGCCAAGAAACCAGTTGGTGAGGCAGACGGGTAAGACAGGGTAGCAGGGGAGGGAGAGCGAGAAAGCAGAGGGGAAGAGGACACGGTTGAGCTGCTTCTGGATCTTCAGGATGTCTGGCTCAAGTTTGAGAGAGGCAGTGAGGTCATTCCAGAGGGAGGCACCTGCAGAGGAGAGCAATCTCCCCACACTCTTTGCCTGGAGAAGCACCTGACCCTTTGGAGGTAGCTGAGCGTAGGGCTCGAGAAGGAAGGTATTTAGGAAGAGAGAGCGTTGGCTGTAGTTAAAGACCTGGCCCCGGAAAGCCTTGTGGACAATGCAAAGGGTCTTGAAGTTGATCCTTGCAGCCATGGGAGCCAGTGGAGAGATTTCATGGCTGAAGAGAGAGTCCCTGGGCTTGAGGCCAAGGATAAGTCTTGCAGTCCTGTTCTGGATTAGTTGCAGAGGACTGAGAGTAACTGAAGGCAGATTGAGAAAGAGGCTGTTGCAGCAGTCCAGCCTATAGAGGACCAGGCCTCTAGAGACAGTGAGCTTCAGGGGGAAAGTGAGAAAGGGAAGAGTCCCTTTGAGGTGGTGCAGCTGGTAGTGGGACTTCTTGGCGACATCCTAGATGTGAGGAGAGAAAGACAGAGTGGAGTCGAAGATGACACCAAGGTTTTTTGCCTCACAGGAAGGCTAAGGAAGAGGGCCCGAGGAGGCCGGCCAGAGTGAGCTAGGGAAAGCTGGAGCAGGAGTCTCAATGAAAAGGCTCTCCGTCTTACTGGCATTAAGGCAGATATCTGAGAGTATTGATTTTTTAAGCATCAAGTCTTCCAAGTGCCCCAACAGTACCTTTACAAAAATGTTAAAATTTGTATCCAAAAGGGAGATGGACCTATATGTAATGAGTTTGCTCGATCTCTTCTTAAAAATTAGGAAAATTATTGCATTCTTCCATGACGAAGGTGTTGCACCCGATTTTTTTTTTTGATTTTTTATTTATTTATTTTTTTTTTTTTTTTTTCCCCCAACAAATCAATTATGTCCTGGAAAAGATCCACGGGATCTGCATCCGGACCCAGAGCCTGGTCATGTGCCTGGTTCAAAATGGACAGAATTGCATCTTTTAAAGAATTAAATCATATCTGAACTGGTAATTACAGATCACTCAGTTTGACCATAATATACATCTGGAAAATTGACAACCCAGGCCCAGCTTCAACTGTTGTCTGTCCCCCTTAGCACCCGTTTGTGGTAAGAACCCAAAGCAACAAATTCCCAAAATATGTTTGAATCCTTGCTGGAAGTGGCTTCAACCAAAGACTCCCAAGCCTGCTGATCGAGTTCTAGTTTACGTCTCTCTATTTCTGCCTTATATTTTGCTTTATCTTGAATTATATCCCTTCTGGTGGGCCCCACATTGTTTAAAGAAGTGCTTCTTTGGCCTGCTTACATTATTCATTGAGCCAACATCTAACTTGGAGCTTTCTACCAGCATAATCTTGTCAGCGGATGCCACCGGAGATCCACTATCAATTACATACCAGGGAGTGAATTTCTTGGAGCAGGCAGGAACTGCAGCGAAGAAAAGCAGTTCGAAAAGGAATGTGACCTAATAACAGATTTCGTGGGAAGGGGTATTCACTTAACAACATATTGAATCTTAACAGAACACACATGTTACAACCTACTTTGAAACTAGACTCTGATACTTATCAGAGCATTGACATTGTGACTCAATATTCAAAAGATGCCTACATCCTGGGTAGCACTTTATGTTGATCTGTGATGGATTTAGGGAACTAAGCCTATTTAAAACCAATATTTAATTTGCAGGCAATCCAAAGGACGACAGATGCGATGGACTTTTATAAGTTGACTAATAAACTTGATGTGGTATACTGGGTGGCAAAATATATATCGAGCTTGGTTGCCTGGGAATCGGGTAAATAAAATGATTGAAAGCCCCGTTAATTCTTACTAGCATTTGGGTGCTAAAATGGGATTTACTGTACTGTACATAGGATATCTTAGGTTTTCGACATTTGTATTTTGTGTGTATCAAACTGTTTTTATTTGTCCTTCCAGGTTCAAATGGGCCCTTTTCTCTCCTTTACCTCACTCTACCGGCGGCGTCCCTCAGAGCTCTATCCTCTCACTGTGGCTTTTTAAAATTTCTTATCCATCTTGCCCACCTGATCGCCACCTTCTCTCCTCACTTCCAGTGTTATGCAGATGACACTCGGCTCTCCTTTAATCTTCTCTCCTCTACCTCCTTTCCTTCCTCTCTCATTCCCGATTGACTGCTATTCAGGCATGGTGTTCTGCCAATGACCTCTGTCTTAATGCCAGTAAGGCTGAGATCCTTCTCATTTGAACTCGCCCTCAATGGGCCCCCACCCCTAACCCTCCTCAGACAAAAAGCCTGGGCATCCTCTTCGATTCTGCTCTCTCCTTCTCACCTCATATCGCTGACCTTGCCAAGAAGGCCCACTTTCAGCTTCACCTCCTCAGAGGCATTCTCCCTTTCCGACCATCCCCCAGAAACTCGATGGGCCTCATTACAGGTCTGGCAGTAACCCTGTTGGTGCTACCGGTGGGTTGCCGCCGGACCCATAAATATTTACCGGCCCCTGACTTTCATGTGCCACCGAGAGATTACAACCCCAGCGGCCCGGAAAATCAGGCACCAGTAAAATATAAGTCCCCATTCCCATATGGTCCAATAGGACTCTATGGGAGTGGGGACACAGAAGCACCAGCACTGTTGCTAACGGTGCCGGTGCATCTGTGACCGGTCTGCCTACCATGGCAGCTGTGCCCGGCAGGGACAGACCTGTCGGGCACTGCGGCTTCAGCATGCAGACCTACCTATAATATGCAGGTGCAGAAACAATGGTGCCAGTAAGCTTACCAACGCCCTTGTTTCCAGACCGGCAGGGTCATAATGAGGCCCAACGTCTCTAGAGCTCTGGCTGGACTAATGCAACAGCCTCTTCCCTCCCTCCACCCTCTTCAACTAATCCAGAATAGGACTGCATTACTTATCTTGGCCTCAAACCCAGGAACGCATCTCTCCAGCCTTAAAATCTCTCCACTGGCTCCAGGTGGCTGCAAGGATCAAATTCAAGACCCTCTGCATCAGCCACTAGGCTTTCTCGAGCCGGAGATTGCTCTACATCCAACTTTCTCTCTAAATACTGCCTTGCTAGAGTCCTTTGGTCCACCAGTTCTATCTTTCTGCAGGTCAGATGTTTCTCCAAGCATAGAATGGGGGGCAGATCTCTTTTCTCCACAGGAGCCTCCCTCTGGAACGGCCTCCCGCTCCTCTCAGACTTAAGCTGGATATCCTTAAGTTCCAGAAGCTTCTCAATTCCTTCCTCTTCTCCTTCCCTCTCCCCTTCCGCCCCCCCCCTGCTGCTATGACTCACTACCTGGATCTTTCTGAGTCATACAGGGGCCAGGCCCTCCCTTGACCAGTCTGCCTCAGCACCCCCCAGATCCCCATCAGCACTTGCCTTCGGGCACCCTTCCCTGACTAGATGACTAGGTCTACTAGTTTACCCCTATCCGTCCCCCAGCGCACTTGCACAATAGGCTCCCCCTAGCACTTACCCAGCCCTTGAGGCCCCTTCCCCCTGTATGCCCCTCTCCCCTTACCTTTCCTTCACCCTGACCTGCCCCCCTCCGCTTCCTGTTGGCTGCACTTGCACAATCCGAATGCCGCAAGGCCTAGTAGGAACATTTATTGATGTTCCCCCTTTGTTTTGTGGCACCTGGAAACTTTTTCTGATGTATAGGCGCCAATACATTTTTCAATAAATAAAATAAGGTGTTTTTGAGCTTAAAGTGCAGGGTGACAAGCTCAGATATTTAGTTATTTAACAAAGACTTAGTTGGTTTCAGCCATAATACTTTTCCTCATAGGTATAGGTATGCTTGTGCATTATGTTAGAGTAGCCTGTGTGCCACAGTAAGGACCTTGAATTTGACTCTAGCTACTACTTGGAGCAATTGAAGTCTACTGGGAATAGGGGAAATGTGTGAGCGCCTCAGCACAACATAGAATCTGAAACATTAGCATTGACGAACATATAGTTACTTCTTAATACAAAATACAGACACAACTCTCTTAGGTTAGGGTGCCCAAGGGGGAAACTAATTGCAATGAAGATATGTGCTCATTCATGGAATGGATGCTTTTTAAGGCGACACTTAGGAGTGTGATTTTTGTAGGGAAGAGGAGATTAGAGGAACACCTTTGGTGAGGCATTTAGGAAGGCCAGACCACATTGCCTGAAACCTCCCGCACTTCCCCACCTGCACTTAGAATACCCTTTTTTCTGGGGGATTGTTACAGGTTTTGAAATCTCAGGCAAGACATTCTTTCTGCAGTGAGGAATCAACCATCTTATTTCCAGTCGTGCTCTTGGGCGGAACTGTGTGATCATGGTGACCAGGTATATTTTACTTAGGCAATATGGTCCAGGTGACAGTGGGATGTTAGTTGTCTATAGGTTACTGTTGCATGAAGGTTGTTTTACGTACTTGGTTCGTCATCCTTTACCAGTTACTTTCTCATTGTAAAGATTTAAAGGTAGCATTCTACCCTGCCCAACCATCATTGATCATCTGTTAGATAGGTAGGCTAGTGTAGCTTTGAATTAAGACAATCCCACTAGCACACCAACAATTTGACTTGCAACTCAGCTAACTATTAAACTATCTAAACCTAGGCAATCACCTTGAACAACTTGATTCAGAAAGGGGCTTTCTGGTGAAAACCAACCCTCAGTGAAAACTACCCATAATACTATGTGGGGTTAACGTTCTGTGATGCAGGAGAAAGAGCAACCCAGGCACTCAACAGAGCAATGGGGGATACAGGCCGCATTATAAGGCTGGTGGCCGCGGTGTGAACGGTGCCAGTAAGGCACCGGCACCGTTCATACCAGGCCGTGCATTACGAGTTCTGCTTGCGGGTTCCTGACAGCCCGCCAGTGATGCCGTTATTAACGGTGCCAGCGCATCCATGCTCCCGACCCCCATTGTGCCCTATGGGGCAGAATGGGGATCTGACCCCGGTATTACCGCCTCCCGCGAATGGGCAATTACCCGACCCCTTCATCTCGTAATGGGCCAGTTATTGCCCAATCACGGGAGGCGGTGCCGGAAGCGAGCATGGCAGTAGCCATGCCTACCATACAGGCGCGGCTACTTCCATGCTCGTAATGAGGCCCAATGCAGTAAGAATGACCCTTGAGCAATTTCCCCAAGGCGAAAGATCATGGGATGTACGAGATACAAAGGTATTCGTTTGGATTAGGAGATAATAAATGCCTGTTATCCTTTCTGTCAATTGTTTGTACATAAATGTGATCATATATTTTGGAACAATGTGTAGCTCGCACAGTTCCATCAATATAGGACACATTACACACTGGCATAACTGCTGTAAAACAAGCCCGAAATGATCAATGAACGAATCTTTGTTCATGGGTTAATGTACTGAAAAAGCAGATCACCACATATATAAAAAATAATGATCATACATCATGATTTGGCCAATTTCGATCAACCTTTTGTCAGGACCTAATCTCCCTAACTACTTGTTGTGAGCAAAAGATGCTTGTCGTGTTCTGTCTACAATTCTGAAATAGTATTTTCATGAATGCCACTGCCAAATCAAATATGTAATGCCTGACAAACATTCTATGTAGTAAACACCATTGCTCCAGTGTCTTAGGGTTATTTCTGTTGAAATGTGGAGTAGGTAGTGAGGCTTGTCCAGACCAATATGTGAGGACATAGTGTGCCAGGAAATGTTAATCCCTGGGCTTGTACAAAGCTATCTCCCTCTGACATGCATAGCTGTAAGAGTATTGAACTAGTTACTTAAGGGGGGGGGGGGTCTCTCTAATAATTTGAACCAGCCAAACTGTGAAGGGTGGTTGGAATGGTTTCCCTTTGAGTGGCATTTGCAGCCTTGAAGGTATGTGCACCCCATTCCTGTGGTTACCCTAACAACCGCTGGGAGGTACAGATTATGACGAGGAAACAGGATGGGACACCGCACAGTCGGAGGAAAATGCCAGTTCGCAAACAAACCTCTTTCTGCACCAATATGCTCCATGATGCTACTGCAGCTCATGGTGGGATGCGAATAATGTTTCAAACAATGGTAGAAGGTCTGGGGACAGCATCCGAAGTTATTAGGAAGTTGCAATAGTTCATCTGAGAAGAACAAGCAGCAGAGGAGGGGAAGAGGCGGCAGAAAAGCAGCTGGAGCAGAACAGGCCAGCTGAAGATATATAAAAGGCAGATAAATGTAGACCGACATATAACAGAAGCGGCCAGGGATCCTGAAGATATAAGACGATGAGCCTAGTATCTAAGCCTGGGTAAAAGAATTCGTCAGAACCACGAATCACTGGAATTTTCACTGTATTCAGGTTATTTTGGCTTGGCTAAACCTTTATTCAGTGACAGATTCGGGTTATGGCCATAATTCAAGCTGATGAAATGTTTCTGCACTTATTGGGTTGAAGAGGTCAGTTATTTTCCTGCCAGCACATCTTAAAAGCAAACCATGTAAACAAGTAATGGAATAGGCCAAAGGTACTGAGCATTTCCTTCCAGGGATGTTCAAAGAAAGCAAAGTGTCTAAATGACTAATGACTTGCACATGGCTGTTTCTTTAATATGGAAATCAACATTGACTCTTTGTTTGCAGCTGACAACAGTGCCACATTTTCAAAGAGTAATGGAAATAAAAAATGGACAGGGGATACATTTGTTTTATGTGCATAATTTTAAGAAATGCAAAAGTCGCCAAAGGTGGACTGCGCGTTTCCAGGGGACTGTGCGTTTCCAGGGGACTGTGCTGCAGCACAAATGATGTGCTCGCCATCCCCCTTTCATACTCTAGTGTCGGGAGCATGTATGGCACTCTCTACAAGACCGGATGCTGGGCGTGCATTTCATCATGATGGGCCTTAATGGACTGTCATTGTGGAATGTGTAAAAAAAAAAAAAAAAAAAAAAAAAAAACCAACAATATTCTATCGCTGTTTGGTGGGCAGTAATATTAGTGTGACAACAGCAGTTCGTACCCTTGCAGATCCACATTTAAAACAAAAATGCATGAATGTGTCAGAAAAGACCGGCTCATCCATTGCACTTCACCTGCACCTGCACCTGTTCCATAGAGGCACAGGGTAATGTTTTTTTTTTTTTCTGCACATTTTCATGTGCATACCACTGCTGAATTCCGGCTGTCTGTTAAAATGCGCAGAAACGCCCCATTATTTGTGCAATATCCAGTGCCGCCTACTTCAGTAATGCATGGGGCATTACTGAAACACTGCATTTGTCAGCACAGCTTTGCAGACCAATGACGGTAAACTCCTAAAAGTGACTTTTTACGGAGAATACCGCCTTGATAAGAGCCTTTACTGCTTGCTGTATTCCAAGCAGAAATAGAGCCCTTTAGCTTATAACATCTGCCTGTGACGCTACTCTTCAACTCTACAAAGATCTGCTTGGGAGCTGTGTGATTTCTAGCTATAAAAGTGGAACTTGTAATCCTCTATGGACCCAGACAACTGTTTTGTTAAGGTGTTCTCAGAGTACAAGTGGAATAGCCTTAGGGCCTGCTTCATGTAATTTTTAGCGCGGTGCAAAGTGGATTTGCCCTAACTGTAATTGGTTATTTATAACGCTCTTAATACCCACAGGTTTCTAAGCGCAGACTCGGGGATCGAAACTATGTTGCCCCATCTCGTCTTGCTTCCAAGGCGCGCGCGTTGCCCGCTGAGCTATCCTCCCAGCACCGCAAAATAACACTGCACCATGAATCAGGGTGTTTGTTGCACCGTGCATAGTGTTCCATGAATCGGGCCATAAGACAGCAATTGATGAAGAATTCCATTAACGTGTGCAAAGTGCGGAAGGGGCAAATTGCGACAGGATGCGATCCACACATTGTGACGAATATTTAAAAATCGATATGCACCATTTGCAATTTTAACTGCCACACTTTGCACACAGTGGGAACCCTGATTCATAAAAGAAGTGCAGATGCCAGGAAGCTAACGTGCCTGAATCGTGGAATTGTTAGCACTGTGCAGAGTCAGTGCAGTGACTTTGTACTGACTTTTCACTGCAAAAATACACTTTGCACAGTTCCATGAATCAGGGTGTGTGTTGTCAGTGCAAAGTGAAAAACGTTTTTACCAGAGAGCATTTTCAAACTATGCAGGAAGTTCATCACATTAAAAAAAGTTTCTAATTATTTAAAAATGTAAAAAGACAATCTGTTCGTGTTTATCTAGGTGTGAACAGGGGGGAATTGTCATAGGCGCACATCACTATTTTTTGTACATCAGGATATTTAATTTCCATGTGTAGGTGAGCCCATCATCTCAATGCCCTGGTGGTACACACCAGAAACAGCCATTTTGCAAATGTCAAGTGGATATTAATGTAAATACACATCCAAGCTGCCCATACAGTCGCAAGTACACATGTTTACCCTGCGTCTGTTGACAAATGCCATTTTCCAAAATGTTATCAGTCGTCACCTGCGCCATCTGTAGTTTTCAGATTTTCCCAGCTGAAAATGGATTTCTCAATAAGTCGTATAAATGTTTTGGAAACAGATTTGTAAACATGATAAAATCTGACAGAACAATAGGCAAGACTCAACCCATGGATGGCATAAAGAGATGGCTCAACAATATGAGGAACCTTTCTCGGTCTGCCCAGCCTCGCTCACGATTAGGCCATTTTAAGGATTTCTAACTCTGGCAAAAAACACTTTTGGCTTTTGTGTATCCATGGAATAGGCGTTTGCCAGGCACTGTCATAACGCTACCATCTGGCCATCAAATGGCAATAGCTGGCAAATTCTGTTAGTAGCTGACCACATTATGGCAGTACCTGGCAAATTAATATCTGTCTATACAAGAACAAAAACTGTTGGATTTGCCAATGATTGTTTCTAATAGTAATTCAGTTTCTGGAACAGGTGCAAGGACACACCTATTGCTTATAAATCAAGTAGCTAAAGGCAAACTTGGTTACGATATATTGATTACACCAAGAGCTGATTCACAGCTGCAATTAAGACATACCCTTCAGAAGATTGCTTGGAGATCACAAGCACAGAAGAGATCACAGTGGGGTGTTTTGGGTGGGGAAGGTTAAGTAGTGGGTGTGAATGGACATAGGCCATAGGGACTAGCAAGTGATGTGCAGCCAATGGGTGGGTAAAGAGCTAAGCCACACCAACTATGTCCATCCTCACACACCATCCCTCTCCTAGATTCACTTCCCATAGCAAAATGTTCAGTTCATAGGCAGCGCTTTCAGCGCCACCTATAAGGCAAAAGTAAAAAAGGATAGATGCTCTCTAGCGAGACCTTACCTGTAACCAATTGTTAGTTGGTTTTTTAACAGGTTTTCTCATGGTTTTTGTTTAGATAATTTGGCGAAATTGTATAATGTACCTTTCAGTGTTGATGTCTTAAACTATGAATAAAAACCGTTAAAGCGATAAAGAACAAGGTCCTATGACTGGAAATAGAAATCGAAGCCGCTAACATTAGAGCAACCTCATGAAAAGGAAGTATAAAAATGAAAAATAGAAAGCTATATTTTCTAGCGACTATGGAGGGGAATGGAAGGGAGAGCAATGGCCAAGCTAAGCTTCTGTCTGTATGGACCAAGCAGTGTTGGTGTCGCCCTGCTTTTAGCATTGCCCTCTGAAAAAGGCAGGCCCATTCATATTTGTGCTCGAGTTCTCCCTTTATAAAACAGGATGTCAGCTGCAAAAAACGACCCAGAGGCCCATTTCGTGAGCTGCAAACATCAGGATGCTGGGATGAGACAGGAAGATGCAGTATTCCGAACTAATTATAGCCTGGACAGAGGCTGGAACAAATTAGTGAATTTACAGCTATGTCTGAAAGCGACTGCTCTTGGAAAACTGAAATAGCACAGGGAACCTGCTATGACAATTTGCCACACCCGTCTGTATTAAGCAACGTTTGATAATCAATTGGAACCCATGGTTCTTTATTGCACGTTCACATTTTGGTAAAATATTATAGGGCCTGCGGTAGTGGCCCTGTAGTAGTTATGGTTAAGTTGCTCAACCCATAAGAAGGGCACATTTTGGGTGGCTTTAACGACGCCCCCCCTAACTCCCTGAACAAAACCTTGCAAAAAAAGTATATGGCCCAGTAAGATCGATCCTGCAAAGGTTCACAAGAGGGGGGTGAAGTAATAGGGAGGAGGGGTCCCAAAATGTGTAGTTTTTCCCATAGATGCAATGGAAAGAAAATGTTGCTCACGTTTACAGCCCAAACCGCTGGACGGATTTTCACCAAATTTTGCGGCAGGAGTGGCGGCTTGCCCCTGAAAGCGTGCTTTTTAAAATTTAGTGTAAATCCGTCCAGTAGTTTTTTTTTTAAAACGACCAAAAAGTAGGTAAAAGAAAATTAGTGATATCTCGGTTCGGTCCGTGGACTCACTTCCCTGGTTGGTCTGCGGACGGGCCTCCAATTGGTCCAGTGGACGGCGTGCGGTCCATACACATTGGGCACACCCACTGATTGGTCAATACAAAATGTGAGATGCGTCAGATTTTTGGAAATGCCTTCCACGTTGGATCCGCGGATGGCCACAGCAGACCGCGGACAGTCCGTGGGGAAGAAGTCTGTAAAACACATCTTGGGTCATTTGGTGGTGGAAGTAAGGGCTGGGAAGGGTGGTGGAGGGGAAAAAAGATATGGGGTTGGTTGAAAAAGGCCAGGCAGGTGTGTAGCTGTCCGCGGACACCATGGTTGTTCGCGGACAGGGCAGTGAAGGGACAGTTTGGGAAACATTTGGGTTTATTTGATGGCTGAAAGAGGGCGTACAAATGATAGGGAAGTGGAATTATGTAATTGAATTGTACACAGTACTTATGTTTGTAGTACAATTGAGGATGGTGCTCACAGAATATGTAGTTTAAGATTGCTGTGGCTACTTAGTGTTGTAGCATCATGAAGCTACATTCTCTGGTTTCTTTTCTGTGGAAGAAAAAACAGTACCATTGGTTAAGCATTATATTTCCAAAGCTGTAGTGGTATACAGTTTTCATTATACATTTTCTTTTTAGAGCCTCATAATCAGTACTTTTTAAATACTATGTTCGGTACGACATTAGTATACTGCTGTTTTCCAATTATATAATCATTGGTCATATGGAAACAAATCCATACTCGATTTTAAAAAATGATTACCGTTACGTGAGTTTAAAGGTGATAGTATGTTGTTTTGAAGTATGTTGTGATTACGGGAATGCTTGAAACAGTTAGATAGCTGTTGGCATATTCTAAAAACATTAGAGGTTAGAAGAGGTTTTGCATATAAGAATTGAGATGGTGTATTTGAAGTGCTTTGCAATGAAGGGTGTTTTTGAAGTAGATACCTGTTGGCGTATTCTAACTAGATTGACTTTCAAAAGTGTTCTTGCAGTATTTTGGATGTAGTTGGATGCCTGTTGGCATTTTCTAACTGTTCATTGTGCTATAGTTTATTGACTAAATTTGCGTAGAAGGAATATTAAGGAAGCATTTGTTAAATTTGCTGGTAACTTATGTTTTGGGATAAAAGAGGTATTGTTACATTTAAACCACCAACTTTTCTTTCCACATATGCAATGTAGTGCCCTGAAGTAGTTGCGGCCCCAGTGTGTTATATTATACCTATTGTGAAGATTTTCTTTCCAAGAGATACTTGGCCGTGTGTGAAACTTGTAAGCATGCAGTTATTTTTGGTATCATTTGCATTGTACCTTAGAAGCATTAGTATGACCTATAAGCTATACACAACTGGTCTGAGCCGTTTAATGTTGTGAACAATTAGTGTCAATTGAAAGAGAGGATCCATTGTCATATTAGCATAACAACTTACTCCAGTCAAGTTTCTGAATGTAAATGGACCAGAGAGTTCTGTTTGTGGATCGTTAGATGGGCCTACAGCTCTTTATGGAGAAGCGTCATTTGGGTCTTTCTTTTGCGATGGATGTGAAGTTGACTTTGTACTATATTGTGGCTGTGTTTGATGCAGGAGTTGGTCATTATTTTTTTTAGTGGTATTGTTGGAAAATCTGCTTCAGTTTCTATTATTTGTCTTTTAAAAGGTTTCTTTCTTTGAGGTACATGGTACATATCTAGATGGGGGTACATAGTGCCCAAAGCCTTTTGTATTCTAGGATGCAAGGAAGGTCAGCATTGACTTTGTTTGCATTAAAGTTAACTAGGAATAAACCATTGAGTGTACGCAGACGTGAAAGTGCTACATAACTCATACCTTTTTTAAAGACTGTGCTGCCAATGTCAATCAATGATTGATCTAGGGTTAGACCTGGTGATTTGTGAATAGTGACAGCATATGTGACAGAGTAAATTGCTCACTGCGTACATACATGTTTGGAAAGAAGGAAACGTCCTATTCGGCCAATTTCTTTAACTTCGGCAAATTTGTCAAAGTGGATATTGAAAAACAGAATGTTGTGATGCAGATATGTCTGTAAACCAACAACTGTACCAATTCCTCCATTGACTAAGCTTTGTTCTACATCAATGTTATGTTTTAGAATTACTCTGCAATTCAGACACAAAGTTAATATTTTCTCCAATCCGTCTGTGTTGGAGATACATTTTACTAAGCTATTTAGTCGTGCTGTTGCTTGGTGACACATAGGAAGTGTCATGCCATGCACTTCTAGTTTATCTGTGGAGTAGATATGCAGTATAGGTTGCATTTCTTTTTTCAACATCGTCTCACTGAATTGACTACATCTTGCACGGGTTGGCATTAAGGACATGCATTTTAGATTTTGTTGAGTTAAGTTTTCCATAACATCAGGAGCAGATGTGTTTGCTATATAGCTCATGGATTAGTCTACTGTTTAAGATGGATTTTGCATCTTTAGTAAGCAGCCGAGTTCTAATGCTTTTTAAAATGTTAGCCTATGTGAGATCTGCAGACTGCATGTTTTGAGTTAGTTCTCTGTAGTGAAAATGTTGCCAGAGATTTACATTTCCAATGCTGCTGGGAGTATTACGGCATTCTTTGTGTCCTAAGGTTTTGAAAATAGATTGCCCTTTCACTTGCGTTAACAGTAGGAGATCTCAAAAAACAATAACATGTTTTCCTCCAAACAGTTCCTCATAGTTGATTTTTAGGACTTCTTGCATTCTCAGATGAATTAAAGCCACCATGAGGTTGGACACTATGCTTACTTCATTTATCAGGAGCACTTTCATTTGTTTTAGAATTCTGCATACCTCCGTTGCAACTTCTGCTGACCATTTGTAGTATTCTAATTTGTTTTGGTGCTCTACAGGGAGGAGTATTAGTCGGTGTAAAGTGACACCACCTATTTTGTTAGCAGCTAAACCTGTGGGGGCTGGTACTACAGCCGAAAGGTTGTTGTTTGTTAAATTTTGTAAAAATGTGCTGATTATTTTAAGAATATTTTGCCAGAACCAGCTTCACCACTTACATACAGGAACAGAGGTTTATCATTTTTACAGGTACATGTTTAAAACCATGCTCAATTTCTTGAGGAGCGACTTCTAGATAATTGGTGTGCTGTTGATCATTTAGCAGAGTTTCCAGAACTGACAAGTTTTCCTTAGACTGTTTATATTGATACATGGTATATTCTACCTCAGTCATGGCTATGCTTCATTTAAAATTAGTGGTTCTCCAAGTGGGTCTTGGCTTCCTGTAAGGGAAGGTTGACTGCCCTTGGGGTGTCTTTGTGTAGTTGAGCATCAATTTCTTCCTCTTTTTGGTGAATTGTCCAACATATCCTTGTATTGTTTGAAATTGACCTTTGTCATACTGCTTTCATTTGCTTTAAATGCAGCTTCAAATGAGTCAGTCAACTAATCATTATTTTTCCTTTCGCTAAGGTTTAAAAAGTTATCTATGTTGAGTCTTAAATGATAACTTTACATGATCAATTAGACTGGGTTTCTTTAGATTCACTAGGCTTCCTTCACAAGTTGAAACAGAATATTTGCCAGTTTTCTCATGTGATGTGACATTGTTTTTGTTGGTGTAGTTTTGGGGAATGTCGTAGAGACGCATGTTTTCCAAAGCAGTTCTTCTGTTTGGGTAGTATGTGTCAAATAAATTGTTTTTAAAATGTCCTGGCTAGTGGGATCATTTGTGGCTATGTTTTCTATCTCTTAGTACTCTTTTCGGGATAAGGCTGGTCCAAGGTTCAGCCAGACAATGTGCTCAGATTTACCATAAAAGGCTGTACCTGTTAAACGCTCTGCAGCTTCGTAGGACCTGCATATTCTACGGGAGAGCATTTTTATACCAAAGCTGTACAATTTCTGTGATAGTGTTTTGTCAGATGATATGTCATGCCAGAGGTCCTTTAGCTCTGTTTTCTCAGCTTTGGTGAGATAGGCTGTGACATACCTTGTAACTGTAGTGGAATTGTCTGCAATGTATTGTGTATCCATGTTTGCATTCCACAAGAGGGCATGATTGCATTGTAATCATGTAGGTACTTGGATGCTTCGTCCTTATTAATGTTGTATGCATTTTTAGGGGATTTGCCGTTTACGCTGTGTTTAACAGAATTCAAGCTATTTACTTGTCCTTTTTTGCACACTGGTCTAGGGAAGACAAAGTGACAATTGGTATAGTATTACACTTTGTTTTTATATCTGCAGTATTTGCCACATTTATGTTTTTGGAAGCGTAACACTTGTGTATGTAGGTCACTATCTGTGGTTTCTAAGGGATGTTCCAGGTAATTTATTTTTCAATAAACTGTAAAACAGTGGCGCCACAATCATGGCCACTTTTTGGAGCATCTTTTATCCACAAAAGCATGTGGATGTTTGGTGCTCCACTGGATTGATATTCTTTCCTCCAAAAGAAGTGTTGCACTTCTCCGAGCGGAGGGGTACTTTTATTGCAGATAAAATGCAGCATGGCTATGAAGCGATGGTGAATGTACCTTGATACATTTACAGGGTCAAGAGAACAGGGTTCCGCTGGTGTTTTTATGTCTATTTTGTCTTTATTTTGGTCTGCACAACTTAAAGTAACCATGTGGGTGGGCCTGGGTTCCTTAGCATACAACATACATAGGCCTGACATCAGAACCAGTATTCTTTTGTACGACATATGTTGGCCAAGAGATTTGTGATACTTGAGTGCAAAACTTAATCTTTGTCTTTTATTTTTTAAAGCCCATTGGATAGCGCATATGTTTAAAAAGTTAAAGCCTATTTTTAATGTGTGCAACCGCATAACATAGAGTTGCTAGTTCACTTTCGAAGAGGAAGTGGAAAATATATTCCACTTTAGAATACATTCCTAAAGAGCGATATTTTGATGCACTAATTTGTGTGGACCTTTCATCATATCTTCCTCCTTTTCCTGTAGGAAAGAGTAGAGGAAAAAAAACATGCTTCTACACCTTTTTCCCATATGCTCATTGGGGATCCATTTGCTTGATGCATTTGATATGTTTCTAATTCATCATCAATTGTGTCTTTGGAGTGAAGTGGGTGAATGTTATACTGGTCTAATGTTGGCTGCTGTAACAGGACCTATATGTTTGAATTGGCCAATTTCTTGTGACTCTTGAATAATGTGGGTGGTTTCTTTTAAGTTTTCCTCTATATTTATATCTTTGTAGAATTCATTGTTTTCTTTTAGATATTGTAGGTCTTGTTTAACTTTGTTTAAGTCAGTTGACTAGTTGTTGCCACATTCTTTTGTTGGCACACCATTAACTAGTACAATCAAAGATTGATCTATTGGCCGTTGTAGTCCTAGAGTTTGAACATTTTCTTTTAGTTCAAATGGTAAATACACTACTTTGCCACAGATGCATTTTAGTAGCTCGGATGGAGGTAATTTGGCTGATTTTGTTTGCATAATGGGTGCACTGTTTGTATTGTAATGCTCCCGTACAAGTTAAGCTGTTCGAGAGCTTTTGGAAGTGGGAATATTTCTAAGTTATTAATCATAGCATGTGATGGCATTTAGTTATTGTCCGCCTTTGTGTTGCAGTACGGTCACACTCTTGAGGGGTTTGTTATTTTGTATTTACCTTCTGCTGTTAGATATAAAGCTAATTGGAATTGGGATTCTTCATTGTTTTCTATTTTTAAGCTAGATCTACTGTTCTTGTGTTTTTTTTTTTTTTTTTTATAAAACGTCTGTCAACAGACTCATATTTGGTCTCGTATTTCAGCAGATGTGTTTTGAAACATAGCTTTTTTTTGTATGTGTTTATTAGGATGTTGGTGTTTATGAGGTTTTTGGTAATGTTTTCTCAAGGTACTGAATTCTGTAAGTCACCTTCAGTTCCAAAGTATTTACGTTGGATGCATTCTATTGAGTTATTTGGCCTTTCCATGTGGGAGAATGTTATTTAAATTCTGCAGTTGTAGAGCAGGACTTTTTGCATGGTATAATCGATGCACAACATTCCGTATAGTAGAATGGTGTGTCGCTAACATTTTGAGGTGGTGGAAAGTGCTTTTTCCATGCAGTTCCTAAAATGCAGGCTAATGAATGTCCTGGCAGAGCAGTGTGGCTGCGCACTGGACAGGAGTCTATGGTTTTTAAAGTTTTCATTTTACTTTTGTCTTTTAGTTTTACATAGGGATTGAGGAAATGCTGTAAAGATTCAATGGATTGTTGGCGTACATTACACATTGAGCTGCATGTCCATTTGTACACTGGACTGTTTGTTTGGGTGAAATGAGCATTTGGTTCAAAGTTTGTTGGGGATTTATTTTCTATAAGAGTTGCTTTTGCCATAATGGTTTATTCTACCAATTCATACCCTCGACCACTATTGTCTATGGCGATTGTTTTTTGTTGTTCTTGTTTATAAGCTTCTTCATTGAAGTATGGTTCTGTGCTGCTTGTGTGAATCCATTCACCTTTACAGAAATTTGAAAAGGTCTCTATTTTGACACTGCGCACGTTTAGAAGTACTTATTGTAATTTATTGATTCATTTAGTTAGTGATTTCATTCTGTTTAAAATGAGCCCAATGGGGAATGGGGAATGAGGAATTCCCGAATGGGCCCAATGGGGAATGGGCAATACCATTTTGCCAAACCCGTGATCCGGCGGTAATAGCGCCGGGGGTTTGGCGGTAGGGCTATTAACGCCGGCGCTAATATATATATATATATATATATATATATATTTGTGAGAGTTCATGAAAACTTTTTTTTTAAATATAAGCCTACCTGTACTATGTTGTTAAATGCAGATCTTGTTGCATCTGTTGGATCTGGAAATAGAAATCTTGGGCAGTTGCACAGTAGATTTTGATGCAGATGTCTTTCATTAACATGAGATATGTACTCTGAGAGTTCAAGTGTACATCTGACATTTTGAAGTGAGATGACAGGGTTAGATGTAGAGGTTTTGGATGTGATTGGTGGATGGATGTGTGACTCTTTGAAATTAGCCAATGAGGGAGTGTAGCGAACATGGAAGTGGGAAGGGTAGAAGGGTTGCCCCTATGTAAGCGGGTCCTCGGACACAGCAGTAGCACCACCGGTTCTTCTGTGGATGCCTGGCATGCAAAGGGGACTGTGGGGAGTAGCCAATCAGGTTTGCTGGGTGTGGTATAGAGGGTAGTAGGGGTTTTGGTTTCAGGTGTTGTGAGAGTAGTGATAATGGCTGACTATGTGTTTGAGAAGGCAGACTCTGTGGATTCTGGGGGACTTTTCAATTCAGTCTTTGAAGGGATATGCTGATAATCATGGCATCCTTGGAAATATTGGATTGAAGTCATTTCATTGAATTTCATAGATTTTTATTAGTGCACCTTAACCATAACGACCCTTTAAAAAAGTTTCTCAGTGAATCAATATAAATAAAAGTCAAAATTTGTCTGGGTTTGTGGCAGGATGTGTGGATTTGCAACTTGGCAAAGTGTTGTTCCTTATACAATTCCATTGTTTCACCAATTTGCACCACATTTTGCATAGGTACCTGTTAGGACCCTCTGGACATTGCTGGCCACATGACATTTGGACTCCCCAACACGTACCCCGGATATCAGCACAAGCAAAAATGTGTTGGTGAGTTTGTGGCTTGGTGAAGCGTTGTTCCTTATACAATTCCACACCGCTTCACCCATCTGCACCAAATTGTGCATAGTTGCCGGTTTGGACCCTTCGGACTTTACTGGCTACATGACATTTGGACCCCCACCCCTTTTCCTGGATTTCAGCTAAGTTAAAATGTGTTTGTGGCCTGCTGACAAAGCTGTAAACCATGTTCACTGGGAAGGGAAACAAAAAATGTATGGGTGGCGAATGGACCTGAGAGGCCAAGTTGAAGGCGGGTAACATTCCAGAACTTTCCACATTTCTGCTGCATCAGGTGAAATAACTTTTCCAGAGGATTTTTTGTGATCTGGTGCCTGCCTGCCAGGCGAAGCCGTAAACCATGTTCTCTGGGAAGAGAAACAAAAAATGTTTCTCAACTGGTCCCAACATGAGGAACACAACTACCACGTTTCAAGGCCCTAGGATACACGGTTTCTGAGATATTTGCAATACAATGCACCACAATGAACAACCATGCCAGGGTGAGGTGGAAAAGCGACCTACAGGATCATTAATTTTCAACAATTTATGAGATTGTTATCATGTCTGTCTACAAGACCCGTTCAGAGAACTTCTACTTCTGCTAGATGTAAATAAAATATGGTGTTTCCAGCACCACAGTGCCAGGATACCCACTGGTGGTAGCTATACAAGCAATGGTAGCATGCCCCAATGTTTGTAAGCTTCAAACCCAATGAGCCAGTGATCCAAATGGTTTGCTTGTTGTGAAAATGTTTACTTTTTGAATTTTGTGCCACGAATTACAGGTAATTTCTCCAGAGATCTGTGTATAACCTGCAGTCACAGGCTTGAACCCTGGTGGGGCAGACTCAGCCTTTCATTCTTGTGATGTTTAAAAATGTTGTACATTCTCATTGGGTAATGACAGCTAGTATTACCATTGCTAGCAGAGTGGGTAATCAATAAAAAGGTGTTTTAAAAAATGACGTATACATTCACAGAAAAACTTTGTTAGGAAAAGTTATGCTTAACCTTTCTTTGAAATTATCCTGGTTTATTTAGCAACACAATCATAACTCATACCACACTATCATGCATAGCAAGCAGGTACATGTATGTGGGGCACGTGGGAGTCTACATGGGGATATTTTGGGGGATTGACCTACAACGTTTCGCCTTCCTAGGTGGAATTCGACAAAAAAGGTGAAGGTGACCCTAAAAGTTTTTTAAAGAAACCTTTATGCAGAGACTCTCCTTGCACTGCCTGCTGCAAGTATGAATGGAAATATTTGAATTTGTTCCGGTCTAGTTTTTCACAGATCTTTGCAAAACTCTTTGATCAGGAGTACATTTCAAACAGCGAGTACTTGGAATGTGCCTATGCAATGTCAGGAGATGCAAAAGGTGCCAAGACATCTGCTCCAGATCTGACATAAAACCCAACCGAACCACAAAATACAGATACGAGGGACATACAACTGCAGAATATCCAGTGATGTAAACATTATCCAATGCAAGAGATGTCTGCAAGGAAAGTATGCAAGGAGCTGCATAAAAGGATGAAGTTACATAGCTACACCATCACTTGGCCAATCTTGAGCCCTTGAGTCAGCAATGCAATCACCTCATCAAAGTCAGAAGACAACTCCCATCATCTCAAACAAACACACGTTGGGCATAACTGTTCAGGAACCCTCCTGGATGAGGACACAGGAGAATTCCAGAGCATGAGACAAACTGTGATAAAAGCGGACATTGCGTTGGTCAAAAATAAGCACAATATTCTACAGTTTCACTACTGTGCAAAACATGTGTTGGTGGGTTTTTGGGGACACCACTGAAGCTTGAGGCATACTAAAGTAACACTGCACAAGTTCAACCTCAGAAGCACATTTTACAGTGTCAAATTGTGTACCAGCCAGGAGGTCTTAGCAGAACCATTGAAATCACTATAATGTCCTGAAACCACAAAGAGGCTGCAAAACACAGGAAAATTCAATACCAACCCATGTGTTTTTAAACCTTTGACTTCAATATGTCTTTTAAAATAACATCAGGGTGTAACAGGGCCCACCTTAAGACAGCCTTTGCTTAACTTTGATATCATATTGATTCAACAGTTACACGTGAAAATGATTAGTTTTCTCAAAATGCAACTTTCAACTATAAACATGGACTGTTTTAAACCAGGATATTTGTTCCCTGACCTAAGGAGTTTTTATGGTGTTTTAGCCAAAAAAGCTATTCCAGATCTACATTGGATGCACACTGTTCCTTCAGGCCGATGGAGTTTAAAATGTTTTTTGTTTTGAGAATGCACTGTCCTGTGTTTTTCATTTCCCATCATTTCACTTTGCACCATGTGATGAAGAGGTCTGTGGAACTTTGAATGCTAATGTCTTGTTCCATTTATGAGTACTATTTTTAGTTAGTCTCATAAAAGGTATCAAAACTTGTATCTTGCGTGATTTTAAAAATGGACTAACGCAGTGCCAAATCTTTCTTTACCACTACAACTAAGTTTAAAATATATGGAAATTTCAACACACGCCTTTGATGCAACTGAAACATAGTGACCTCTTGGCACAAGTGATACAGGGAAACGGGTTGCTATATTTAATTTCCCTATACAAGATATTTAAGCCATAAACACTGACAAACAGGCAATTTGTACTCTCTCAATTTGGGACAAGGGCAGTGAGCATGCTAAGGTTAACAGCCCAGAACATGGCAAGCACGATCCCACTGGGGGTGTCCCCCCTCCTCTTTAGAGGATAGGCAATCCCTAGACCGTAATGTGAGTTATCATCCCTTGTGAGGATTACAATGGACAACTGTGTGAATATCCCTGGAGAAGTGGATTCTATTGATTCTGAACCTGTACTGTTACCATCCTTGCATGAAGAACAGGAACAAAGGATTACCCCTTCTACTCGTAAGGAGAAATTTAAAAATCCAGCGAGACCGACAAAGAAGAGAGACACAAACCTGCCGAGTAACTCAGAGGGTGGAATGTCCCCTTATGCGTTGGAGCCACACAGAATGCACCACGCACACGGTGTAGAAACCAGAGGAGCCAGAGAGCCTGCAGAGTCCTGCTTCCTTCTACAAGGTTGCGAGCCGGATAAGATCCAACCCACTGAAAGTAGAGGAAACCTGACCATGCAGAAAGTGGTCAATCAGCACAGAAGACTGAAGGGAAACCGGAGTTGAAGTTCTGCACCAGCCGAGGAGACAACCTTCCCAGAGGAATTCCGTCACACCAAACAGGAGTCATGATGCCTACCCCCCGGGCATCCGGATCGAGTCCATCAGCCCCGGGAGCAGGCATCCAGATACTTATTAAAACCCCAACGGCCCCGGCTGGTGGCTGTTTGGATTCAGTCCCGGCACCTTAGGCGCCAGGCTCATCATAGAAATCAGTCCTGGTGCCATAGGCGCCAGGCTCATAGACTTTACTTACCTTATTCAGACCATGCTACAAATGAGTCCAAGCCAACATGAGGCCTGGATGGGACTATTTTATTATAGGGACTATTTTTCACTCTGGTGTGGTTCTGGGGAACTTCTTACCTGGGACTACTTTGCAGGCTATTTAAACCACGCCCGAACAGCAGCCCATGCTTCGTGTTATTCTGCATCCAGCAGTGTAACGCTCACTGTGTCTGCAAGTCAGCATCCAGTCTTCTGCCACGCCCGCCTCGAACCCGGAGCTCCTAGACAAAAGGAGAAGAGGTTAGATCACGGACATTATTTGATTCCTTACCTGATTCCGGACACCAGCACAGCTCTGAGCCTAGAAAAGACATTATTTCAGCACGTGTCGCTTCGCCAGCAGCAACGCCACGTTATACTCACCAGTCCACCGCATCTTTCGACTCGGCGCTGCCTCCATCATTTTCTTCGTCGAAACCCAGCACCTAGGGGGAAAACAAAAGGAATAACAAGGTGAGCCAGGTGAGCCGAGAAAGACAATCTCTTGCCACCATAGGCTTACCTGCTTTACCACCGGAGGTATTATCCTTTAATTCGCCGCATCTTCCTATGCCGCACCTATAAAGGGAGAGAAAACAGCAAGTTAAACTCGTGCAACTTTTACTGGACAGTGTTTGGTAATACAGACTCTTACCTGAACGCCATCAGCTGCCTCCAGGCAATATTCTTTTGGACCCAGCTGCAACCTAACGAGGGAATAGAACAAGAGTGAACATCGGACATATTGAACTCTTTGAACTTTATAGACACTGGAGTGAATATGCCTCGAACTCCTCCAGTACCGTCAAACGAGTGAAGTAACTGGTATCTACGCGCCCCTGCATGCCATGCAGGATGGAGAGCTCATCATTTAAAAACATAAGGTGAGGTTACCAAGAGGGGATATCGGAGGTGATTAGTGGGGAGAAAGAGAACAGTTGGGGGGCCATCACTAAAGTCCACGGGTGGCTAAATCCCTTTCTCCACTTGCAGGAGAATACTTCTATGAGTCCAGCAGACAAAATTAGGCAGTCCAGACTGTCATCTCTGCACTATGCATCGTGTTGGTGGAGACCGCAGCTGTCCGGGTCCGATCGACACCCCTGTGGGAACCAGGTGAGCGTAACAACAGGTACATGTACTTACGGGGAACCAGGAGAGCAGAAGGTCTGGCTATACCCTGAGATGGGGTGACAAACCAGATACCCCAAGCTGGGGTGAGAAACCAGATACCCCAAGACGGGATGAGAAAACAAATGCCCCAACATGGGGTGAGAACACAGATACCCCAAGAGAGGGTGAGATAGTACATACCTCAAACAGGGTAAAAAACCACATGCCTCAAGCTGGTCTGAGAAACCAGGTACCCCAAGTCGGGTTGAGAAACCAGGTACCCCAAGTCGGGTTGAGAAACCAGGTACCCCAAGTCGGGTTGAGGAAGCAGATACCCCAAGTCGGGTTGAGGAAGCAGATACCCTGAGAGGTTGTGAGAAATGAGGTACCCCAAAGCCAGAGTGGGAAACAAGGTATCCCAAGGCAGGGTGAAAGACAGGGGAGCATAGGGCAGGCTAAGTGACAGTAGATTCCAGGATGGGATGTGAGAAGCTGAACACCAAGGCGGGATATGAGAAGCTGTACTCCAAGGCAAGAAAAGGGAAGTAATACCCCAAGATGCACGATCAACCAACAGTTGCCGTGACAATCGCTGTGCAGATGTTGCAGTCTCCCTCGAGAAACCTGCGTTAATGCTGATTAAGGTAAGCCTTCAGCACGTAACATCATATGATCAAAACAAATTACATCTGTTCCATACAGTCATCTAATCCTCGCCATTTGACCCACAGGTAAGGCGATCCATATTCAACGATACAAACCTATCAGCATTAGCACCTATCCTTCTGTTAACATCAGTGAAGTTCATCCAACACACAAGCTGCTCGTTGAAGCATCTCGGGGAGTGCGCACATTATCCATTTTTAATGCACACTACATTTAGTTCTGGGAGATTCAGCATCACAATCCACTTTGTTTTCCTTATAGGAAATGTGGTGTTTATGACGGCTACAGCCTCTAATTTCACAACAAGACGTTTTTGAGGACACTGTTATCTTGACACACTAAATCAAAAAGATTTTTCAATGCGCACCTTCTGTTTATAGGTCTTGCGCAACGGTGACTCTGAAATTAGCCATCACTTTGTGATGTTTCCATGACAAATCGCGCCGATAACTCTATTTGAAAGTCCCTCAGTGGGTGAGTATTCACCATCCGTCCTATCTGTTATTTTGTATAAAACTGAACTTATGACCACGGAGTGGGACACAACGCTTTACAAGCGAATGGTCCCACTAGCGGTCATATTTCATTTAGTCATGGAAATATTTTCTTTTGGTTTAGTATTGTTTTGTCTGAACAAAAGTGGCTTTACATTATGAATTCACCCATTGCACGCTTCATGTGTTCATTTTGGAACACTCCTTTACACAGGTCAGTTAAGGACTTATTTTGACCTCTAATGAAGTTACCCATTAAACATTTCTGACTTGCGTTATATGGTCTGTCTTCCAGAAACTACTCCACCTCCCATACCTGATGATGGGCTGTACCGCCCGAAATGCGTAGTATATACAAGGAGCGACACTACTCTGTTAAATCATTGAAAGTATTGTCCACCACGTGTAGGAGAAAGGAACTGTGCTAAACTGTATATATATTATTGGATTGTGGCACATTTTCCACTTATTCTTTGCACACGTGTATGAATTCTCATCAAGTATTATTGTGATTTCCAGCATTGGTGAGCATTATACGCTCCACCTAGAAATAATTTTTGTTGTGATTGTAAACTACCAATTTATAAATTCATCTTTGTCTTTTAAATGTCTTTGGAATTGATTGACTTTTTTTGATAAATCGATCAAAATACTTTCTGACCACATCAGATGAAATTGTGCACTGTTGTCCCTAATTTTTAGAGGACCTTTCAATTTTCACTTTAGTTTCCAGTTACCATTTTCAATAAAAATGTTAAGGTCCAAAAAAGTAATGTGTAAACTGCTAGCATGTCCAGATAGTGATTACAAAGCCATAGACATTGGTGTATTACAAAATTGTCAAAAGAGACTTGTGATCCCTGCCAAATGACTAGAACATGGTCTATATAGTGTTTCCAAGCAATTAGATTACCAGCATGAGCTTCGTTATTGAGCACATGTGTCTCCTCATGAAGAGATTTGACAAAGCGGTTGCAAATTTGGCCCCCCTGACTACCCTCTTTGATTGCATGTAATAGGTGCCATTGAAAATGCAAGCATTATTAGTCTATATGAATCTTAGAAAAGACTTTATCATCTCAATATGGTTATAATAAGATGCAGAGGAGTTTCGAAAGGTACAATCAGCTGCCTTAATTGCTAGGTCATGGACAATGTTGGTGTACAGGGAAGTGACGTCGGAGTCGCTATAAGATAATCAGTCTGCCATTCAATTGATTTTAGAAATTGTAACACCTGTGTGCTGTCTCTTAGATATGTTGTCACTTTTAATACATATGGTTTAAGGATTTCATCCAAATACTGGGAGATGCCTTCTATCACCCAGCCAATGCCACTCATGATAGGTCTCATCTCTGGGTTTGTTTCAAACTGTTTATGTATTTTAGGTAAAAAATAAAGAGTTGACATTGTTGGTTCTTTAATAGACAGATGTTTCATCGTCAGTTAGGTAACCCAATAAGTACCATTCGTGAATGAGAGCATGTAAGTCTTCAATGACTCTCTTACTAAGTTGTTTATAGCAGCCAGGTGTGGCTTGATGGTTAATGTCCATAGTGATAGTCATGAGTATTGAGGATAAAAATATTCCCTCCTTTGTCAGCCTCCTTAATGGTGATTAGCTTAGTCGTCCAATGCTTTTAGTTCTAGACTATCTAGGTTTGTTCTGATTCTTCTCTTTTGTTCATGTGAATTGTAAAGTGAGTGTGTATGTCTTTAATCAGAGCTCTATGAAAGGTGTCGACTACATTTTCTGTCCCTAATTGTGGGGTAAATTTGGACTTTGGTTTGAGTTCTGGCATGTTTAAATGTCTGGCCTTGACGCCAACTTCCCTGCATAGGTGCCCTGTCTTTATCAGAGTCTTGATCCAATGATAATAGAGTTTCTGTGTTGGCAATGTCTGTCATGGTATATGCACTCAAAGGATCAAGTATTGGTTTGGGAACATACGTTTAAACTTGGGTTGCAAACATTTTTTTAAATTTAAGTTTTCTGACAAATTTGAACAAATCAACTTGAAAGTACAAAAAATTAGTATTCGAGGTTGGTGCAAATGATAATCCTTTATTGAGTACTCTAATTTCATTCTCGTTAAAAATTAGATCAGACAAATGAACAACCATAATCATTTAGCTAGTTGTTTCTTGGCATTGGATCTTGTCAGAATCCCGGAGCGTCCAGAATCTTTGTCTGAACTGCCGCTGCCGCACCCCCTCGTGCCCCTGGTGTGACAATTGGCGTTGAAATATTTGATATGAGAGGATTGCGAAATCTTACTTGTCTTTTTTGACCAACCATCAACAGCAGGTGAGTGGGGAGTTCCTGTCAGACCTTATTTGCTTGAGCTGTGGGGTCCCGCAGGGATCCTCCCTGTCGCCACTGTTTAATCTGTATATTCGGCCACTACTTGAGATTCTGAGACGCTATGGGTTGAATTTTCACTCATATGCTGATGACACCCAGATCTTCATACGAATTGGCAACTTTCAGGAAGCTTTTAACAAACTGGGGCTTTGCCTGGAGGAAATAGGCAGCTGGATGTCCAAGAATTACTTGCAACTTAATGCTGCTAACACTGAATTGATTCTATTTGGACCAAAAAATCAGTTGTTGGCAGCTAAGAAGTTGCCTATTCCATTACTTCTGGGCAAGAGTTTAAAATTTGTATCAAAAGTAAAAAATGCGGGTTGTATGTGGCAAGAAGACCTGGGCTGTGAAGCCCAGGTTGGAGCTAAGACAAAAGCAGTAAATTTCATTCTTCGAATGCTACATCAAGCACTCCCCTACATACCAACCAAAGATCATGCTTCTGTGGTAGGAGCTATTACCAGTGCCCACTTGGACTATTGTAACAGTCAATTGTTGGGCATTCCTACTAAACAGCTTCAGAGGGCGCAAAATGCGGCCATCAGACTGATATTTAGACTGAAGAAAACTGATCATGTCTCACCTTTTCGCCAAAAGTTGCATTGGCTACCAGTCGAAGATCGCATTAAATTTAAGACAGCCTGTATTGTCTATAAATGCGTCAATGGCCTGGCTCCCCTGTAGTTACAAGAGCTAATACAGCCATACCAACCCATGAGACAACTGCAATCTTGTGATAGACATTTTTAACCATTCCTTACTCGGCTTTTAGAACCAGAGGTGACAGAAGATTCTCTGTCTTTGGTCCCAGGCTGTGGAATTCGTTGCCGCAATCCCTAAGAACCATGAGCTCACTTCAATTTCGCCAGGCACTGAAGACTTTCCTTTTTAGGTAGTTGTCCCTATTTCATCTGGGATCCTTTTCAACTTCGTTGCTACCTTAAGCTGTGTCATCTGCGCCGACATACGGTTTATTTCGTTTGGTGCGCTTTACAAATGTAAAAAATCAAAATCAGTTTCATATTGGTATTTCTTTGGCTGCCCTTCTTGAAATGACAAATTTTCTCTAAAAAACCCTGTCCACTGTTGGAAGCTGAGTCGGTTTCAGATATAGTGATTGTATCTCCCTCAGAATCTGGATCCGAGTTGACTGGAGTAGTATTGTAAGAATTGTTTTGTGATTTGGAAATCAGATCATCATATTTAGTTTGAAACGTATATACCCCATCTTGTCTATAGTCCTTGTCGTCCCCGAAATACTTCCTGAATTTTCTTAGTTTAATTTCATCCTGATATTCCCTGAGTATTTCATATATTTTGCCAACGTTTTATTGTTTGTTAGACTCTGCATTTGTAATTTCCATGATCTCTTTTTTGAGCTGGTCAATTTTGAGACGTTAATCTAGTGTGTTCCCTCTTGGCATGTATGATTAGTAACTCTAGCATATTTTTAGAACTCTGATTTAAATTAGTTTCCCACTTCTCCGCAAGATCTTCAACTTCTTCATTTTCAAAGTTAGGAAAAATTAGAATGCGCAAGTAATTGGTTTGAGACACTTGCTCCCAGTATTTATTTATTTATTTGAGAGGCGCTCCAGTCTAATACATTTTGGTTTTCTCTATTGAGTTGGAGTTGCTCTTAGAGGCATTTGATGGGCTGCCTCTTGGACCAAAAAGGGCTGCTCGATCTTCGTCTTGATTAAGCAGATAATCAGCCGTTATTAGATGTTGTGGATTCCAGCAGGCGCTTGTATGGTCAATTTGATACAAAAATGATTCAGGGTAAAGGGGTCGACAAATGTACCTGCGCGCTATATCATCACCTGTGAAGTAACAGGTGGATAATATAGCACACATGTACATTTGTCGAACCCTTTACCCTTAATTAATTAGATCAACACCCCTCCCCCTTTCCCGACACAAACCCTTTCTGGTAGACAGTTTACCGTGAGCGACAACCGACTAACACCAGAGCCGTGTGCCTGACATGTCCCAACACCATGGTCAGGCAAGGTCAGGAAATTAATGATCTTGACACACACCTGATTCCCATCACACTTCCCCACATGGATAAAAGACAGGGCACAAAAGCACACTCTGAGTGAGGAAAAGCACAGGAGAAAACAGCAGTTCCAAGATGGTAGTTTAACAGAAGAAGAAAGGTGGCGAGACCGAAGAGGGTTGCAAGTAGGGAAGTGCCTCTGACCTCTAGAAACCATTACTTTCACAAACCTTGGAAAGTGAGAAGCCTAAGACCAGGAAGTGAAGCTGAACAAACCTACACTGCATCTAAGGTATCCGGGGTGCTCCTGTGTTGATAACCCAGGCAGGGAGGAGTGAATGCCGCTGTGGTACTTTCCTTGGCTCCTACAACAAAGCTGCACCAGTAAAAGCAGCACAGCCGGTGAGTCATAAAGGCTGATACAAAACCAGCATATGTTTTAACCAAGTTTGTAAGCAACAACATTGTACGAAGAAATCCACAAAGAACACTGTTTGAAGTTAATGCAATTGAGCAGCACAAACAAGTGGAAACCAAAGGAGTGAATGTACTTTGAAAACCATAAATAAGATACTGTGTACAGAGTAGTCCAGTGACACGTGGGCACCCATTCGAATGTCTGTTAGGCATCCAAATGAATGGCAACTATGTGGTGAAAAAGGAACTTTATATCGAAGTGGTCCTGCGACGGGTCAAGCTAAAGCCTGTGCACATTCTAAAGTCTTCAATAAGTGTAAAGTGAACTGCTATTGGTCCGAGGCCAGCTAAGGGAGACTAATTGAATACAAAAAAGGGATCTGAGCCCGGCTGAGGGAGATCCAGGGCGAACCGTGAGTCACCTGAGCAAAGAAGGTCGATCTGAGCCCGGAAGAGGGGATCCAATGTTGAACTTTTTTTTTAAAGGGATCTGAGCCCTGCTGAGGGGATCCAGGGTGAGACACCCGAATCAGAAAACTGTAAGAAGAAAATAACTTTCTATTTTGTTTTGTACATCAGGCCCTCTGAATCGAGAGACTTTTATGGGAAAAGAGACTTGGGCACAGAAGGCCGTGGTGCTGGAAATAGAACTGTATCCTCATGTCGGAGAAGCCAGAGTGTGTGCTTGTCCCCAGTGAACTGCCTTGCTCCGTGCTGAAAACGTGGGGAAGGGAGGCCAACGGCCTGAACATCCTGACTTATCATTTTGTGAACACTTCTTTCTTTTTCATGAACATTACCACCCCACTATTTGTAAATTAGGGGTAAGGATTGGCAATGGTTTTCTTTTGTATAAGCCCTTTTATATTGACAAGACTCCACTAAGACTACATTATTATTTGATGGTTGTAGCTTGCTCCCATCTGTAGATTTAGGTTTAGATAGGCATTTTTCAACACCTTGTGAAAGTTCAATAAACACCCTTGAACTGTGGTCACTTGTGTCTGTATTACTTCGAGACCATGCTTCCTTGCAGTAGGGACAGGATTCAGCATAGATTAGGCTTTGGACAGTGGGCTCTGGTTTGTTTGTAAGATATTCTGACACGCTCCCTTTATTATTTTCTTTATAGATTAGGGTAAAAACCTCTTTAAATTTGGGATAGAAAAGGCCTTCATTTCTTTGTTCAATAAAATCTGGTGTTTGAAATTACCTCTTATCCTCCTGTCAAAGTGCCCACAACCTCAGAAAAAACCTAAATCTCGAGTTACCTACAAACAGGTGTTTTTTTCATCAATGTTCTCACTCAAGATATAGCGGCCCACTGTGGCGGCTCCCACAAACAAACAGTGACTGACAATACTGAATATAGTAGACCTGTTTTATATTTACATTGTCATGTATAAGTGACCAGAAAGCAAAAGATGATGAGACAGGGGTGAGATATAAAACTGACAGAGCCATTGGAATTGAAAGTAGAGAGGTTCCCTACCAATCAGGGCTGTGGAGGACTTGTATAGGAAGAGACAGGGAGTGAGGCGTTGGCTAGAACAGAAGGAGGAAGCATGTACCTGCTGGTCTGAGAGGCTAATGGCAACTGCCTCTGCCTCCCAGTGCCCAGCTGCTACGAGCAGATAGGCTGATGCTTAGGGAAGCTCAAGAAAACCATGCAAAACACCTAGAGAGTAGATGTGGCACTGAGAACTCTGAAATGTCTCTAACATTGAGAGTGCCTTGAGACGTCTGATATAAGGCATAGTGCATTAAAGGCACAATTCAAACTCTGAAAGGCACCTAGAACCCGAGTGAGGCTTTGAAGTTACAGAAATAACCTAGAACCAGAGAGTGCACATAGGTTTTTGTTTACTGATTTTATTCAGAACCAGACAATTACAAATCAATTAATATAAGCAGAATACCAACACCTAATAAGATGTAGCGCAGTATCATATTGTACAAGGAAAGGATGAACTGTAATCACAAATACTTGTTAGAATAGCAACATGTAGACTTCAGAATAGACAAAGTATAAGAATGAAATTTGTAAATCCAATTATACTATTAACTTTATTACCACTTATAGTTGTTATTAACACTGAAACCTTTTAAATATCTAATAGTGAATTATTGAGGTACCTGTATAGGGATCTGATCAAATTTAAAACTAAAGAGAACTCAAGACATACAGTATGACATAACAGCAACAAACATGAACAGATGGGTAGAACCCAAGGGAGGAATGTAAGAAATATATTGCGATCTTAATGCATAGGGTACATCAATTTACATCTTAATTCATGTGATGAGATCACTGTGGTAACTTTGAACACATAGGGCCTCATTACGACCCAGGCGGTAATCTGCCGACATTACCGCCATGGCATAATGAGCGTTTATGCCATGGGCCGATGGCGTAAAGAGCGCCACATTACGACCCATCGCGCACGAGCATTACGCCATGGCGGTAATGTAATTAACGCCATGGCGGAAAAGGCTCCTACCGGCATTGTAGGGCGAGCAAGGTGCACTTCCGCCACCGTAATTACCGGCCACCGTAAAAAGCAGAACCGGAAATGGCGTCATCGCGGCCGAACGGGAAATAGCACGTCGGCCATCTTTAAAAACACAATCCATTGCCATCCTTCCGAACAACACCAGATCCAACCCTGACACCTGTCACAACCAATCACCCACCCATCCAACCACCCAAAAATGCCTAAAGTTGTTAAGAAGGCATGTGACCGCCAGCGCCAGGACAGATTTAGCCGGGAGGAACTCTGCATGCTTGCGGAGACCCTGCAAGACAACGCAGCTGTCGTTTTCTCGCCGGAAATGACCAGGCCAGCGATAGCAAAGGCCATCTGGGCCCTGGTGGCCGAGCGCGTCAGCGCAGTGGGGACCGTACCCCGCACCCCACAGCAGTGCAGGAAGCGCTGGGATGACCTTCGCATACGGGTCAGAGCCGTCATCTCTTCGAACCTCAACCTTGCCCTGGGTACCGGTGGAGGTTCGGAATCCCCACAAACTCCAACCGTGGGAGATTTGTGCAACCACGATTGGCATTGAAGGCGTCGGAGGGATGGAAAGGGGAGTTCCGACATCAGGCGATGAAGGTAGGTGCCTCAAACAAGGCATGCCATAGTCACTGCAGTCCATTCATGTGTAGCACAAGGTTGCCCTAGAGTGTAAATGCAACACATTAGCTCCACACTGCCCATAGCCACATGTGAGCACCACCCTGTATACACTGCTGGCACCCACATACCTGCATCCACATTCCAAACAAAAAGACAACCTGCATGGCCCTGCCTGATCTGCCTCATCTACTGACCAGAATCATGCCAATCATTGTCATTCCAATGTCCGCAGACCCATCAATAACGCCCTCCCACCTTTGCTCCACCACAGGCACAGATTCACACCCCGAGGACCAGGACACCCCTGCGATGAAGAGAGCCAAGAAGGCCAATAATACCATCCCCCGCACCCTCAACCTCCGCTGCAGTGAGGCAGACCCCACAACAAGCAGAATCCACTGCAAGCAAACCGGACGGCCCACCGGCAAGCACCCCTGTAGGCAGCAGGCCAGCAGCAGCAGCTCCACCTGTACCAACATTGCCTGCCACAGAAGGCACCGGGTCTGCGGCCAGCAGCAACATGGGTGAAACAGCTGCAATTGCTGCATGTTCAGACTCTGACATTGAGGAGCACGAAGTCAGAAGCCCCACTGACCTTCTACATTCCCCCTGTTTGTCAAACACCAGCCCCATGAGGTTCACACACAGGGGCACACAGAGGAAGAGGAGTGGCCTGCTACCCCATGCCCAGTCCTCAGTCCACAGGAGGGGAGCAGCCCCTCCATCACACCACCAGCACTGGGCATGGCCCAGCAGGGGCGCAGTCCCTCGAAGACATCATAGAACGGCAGCAACAACTGTCCACGATGCTGACTGAGCATGCCGCGGAATGTGTGGGGGCTAGGGCAACCATTGAACAGGCCACAGAGACCCTAAGGGCCGGTAGCGCAGAGCACTGCCACCCTGAGGGATGCCATGCAGGCCATGTCTAGGGACATTTGTGGTGAACTTGCCGGGTTGCGTTGTGCGCTCACTGAGCTCACCCACACCCTACAGGACGTGCATGCACAGGGGCAGGCAGGGACATCCTCTGCTGCCAGTTCTGCACAGAGCAGCCCCGTCCGACGTTCCGGACGTAACCTGTGCTCCACAGCCAGGGGTGCCCCGGGGGCCGGGAGAGGGGGCTTGTAACAGCCTGTGGCCACTGTCACAGGCATCTGTTGACACTTACATGGGGTGTGTTGGGGTGTGCAGGGGGGGAGGGGGTGTGTTGGGGTGTGCAGGGGGAGGGGGTGTGCAGGGTGGAAGGGGGTGTGCAGGGTGGAAGGGGGTGTGTCACAACGTTTTATGATTGAAATACACTTTTTGCTTTTCCGAAATGAAATGTGTAGACATTTTCATTGCATATGTGTGCTTTATTGGTGTGCATGTCCCAGAGACACACAGTGCCCCAAGTGCAGTCTCCATGTGATGCACACCAGCCGTGTGTGCCCGAAGCAGTGGTCGATGATAGTTTGGCGCATTGCACGCCCCTCCTGTGCATCGCCTCCTCCATGGGGTGCCGCCCCATCTGCATCCTCCTCATCCTCAGGTGGTTGCAGTTCTGCGTCAGGGGGCAGGGGCACATTCCGTCTGACGCACATATTGTGTAGCATGACACATGCCATGACGATCTTTGCCACCTTCTCATGGCGGTACAGGAGTGCCCCACCAGACTTGAGGCATCGGAACCGTGCCTTCAATAGGCCGAATGTCTGCTCTATGACCACACGGGTACGTGTATGTGCACGGTTGAAGTCCTCCTCGTGCTGGTTCTGCGGGTTCCGGACTGGTGTAAGGAGCCACCTCTTCAGGGGATAGCCTGCATCACCTGTATGTAGGCGAGAATGTATGTGTCAGCCATGACGTCTGATCAAGAACATGATGTGCCACCATGGCTTGCATCCAACTGTTACTTTGGCTCACTTCTACATGCACTAATTAATTCACACAATGCAACCAGTATATGCTCATGGCTTCCATGGCCTGTTTTGCATGCCATCACCCAATGTATGCAGAGGGGTTGAGTGCATTGTGAATGCCCATCCACTGTGTCCGTTCATGCCGTTTGGTTAGTTGGCCTGGCACATGTCCTGTGATGGCAATGCGCACATCATTGCAACATTGCTGTGGGCCTCATCATGACCCCAGTGAGCAATGCTGATGTAGTTAGGGACATTTTGGGGGCCCTGCTGTCTGTGTAATGATGTTTCTGTCCGTCATGTGCCTCCTTCGTGGGCAGTTATGGGGGACAGGCCTATCGGTTGATGGTGTTTGGTGACGTGCATGTAGGTGCTTTTCAATGTGGTCTGATTTGGTAGAATGCACTTGCAGATGGTTGTCATGGTTGGGACACAACCTCATTCACATGGTAGGTCTGCATACATTGGGTATTAGCTTTACTGGTGTTGGGTGGAGTATGGGTTGCTTTGGGGTATCCTCTGTCTCCGTTCTCTCTGCTACTCACAGCCAGGTGGAGTATGCATCATTCCCCCCCCCCCCTTCAGCCAGGTGGAGTATGCATCATTCCCCCCCCTTTCAGCCAGGTGGAGTATGCATCATTCCCCCCCCCCTTTCAGCCAGGTGAAGTATGCATCATTCCCCCCCCCTTTCAGCCAGGTGTAGTATGCATCATTCCCCCCCCCTTTCAGCCAGGTGGAGTATGCATCATCCCCCCCCTTTCAGCCAGGTGGAGTATGCATCATTCCCCCCCCCCCTTTCAGCCAGGTGGAGTATGCATCATTCCCCCCCCCTTTCAGCCAGGTGGAGTATGCATCATTCCCCCCCCCCCTTTCAGCCAGGTGGAGTATGCATCATTCCCCCCCCTTTCAGCCAGGTGGAGTATGCATCATTTCCCCCCCCCCCCCTTTCAGCCAGGTGGAGTATGCATCGGTACGTCATTCACCTACCCACTTCACATTTCCATGGTCATGACATTGGACTCACCGAGTAGCCAGGATCTTGGGCCTGCATGTCGCTCCATGTAGCGTGGTATTGTGGAGTTCCTCAGGACCATAGAATCATGGGCTGATCCGGGGAATTGGGCACAACAATGTGCGATGATCTTGGTGGAGTCACAGACCATTTGCACGTTGATTGAGTGTAACTGTTTCCGGTTGCGGTACGGTACCTCCATGGCACGTGGAACCACCAATTCCACATGGGTGCAGTCGATGGCACCAATGCAACCAGGTATGCCGGCTAGTTCATGGAAACCCACTTTGGTGTTTGCAATCTCCTGGGCAGTCCGTGGTAATGAGATGTGGTCGTCTGTGTGCTTGAGGAGGGCATCGAGCACTTGGATGAGTTTTCGTGAGAATAATGGTTGTGAAATGCCATGCAAGTGCCCCACTGTGTGCTGGTAGGTGCCTGTGGCCAGGAAGTGGAGTACAGACACTACCTTCATTCGGGGTGGGATGGCGGTTGGAGTTTCTATCATGCTGACGATGTCGTCGTGTGTCATGTCTACGATGGTGGTGATGGTGTCCCGGTCCAAACGGTACAGGGTGTGGATCTGCTCAGCAGTGAGGTTGAATGGATTGGCTCTGATGCGTGGGATTGGGGGCTGCCTGCGTGGTGGGGCTTGCTGGGCCTGCCTTGCCCTCCTTCTCCTCCTTCGTCTCCTCTGTGCTGCCTGTTGTTGCTGTTGTAGCACTTGCATTGCTATCAGGTCCTCCAGCCCCAACATTGCTAGTCGTATTGGTATCATTGTGGAGTGTGACTGGGTGTGGGAAGGGGTGGGGTGTGCTCTTTTTGTACTTCCTGAGTCTGTATTGCCTTCACCTGTGCTGTTTCTGTGCACCTGTGGCAGCTGCATTCACTTTACATGGCCCTTTACGGTTGGTTCGCGATGGCGTAATTGGCACCATGGCGGTAAGATACTTAACGGGCTGGGTGATGGCGTTAGGTGCATGTCCGCTTGGGTCGGCATTCGCGTACCTTTCCGCCATGGCGCTAAGTACGGTGTGGGAGGTCGCGCGCGCCCTTGGCGCAGTTAGCGGCAGCGTTAACTACGATGCCGCTAATGGCATCGTAGTTAACGGTCACGGGTCATGATCGGACCTGGCGGAAAACGATGGCGGTAACCATTTACCGCCATCGTTTTTCACTTAGCGCCAGGGTCATAATGAGGCCCATATTATCTCCTTATTGCTGATTCAGTTATAATTAGTGCTATCTAAATAATTAATAAAGGAACCCCATTTCCTCTCATATTAGGTCAAAAGTGCAGATTTTGAGAGTGGTGCTAAGAACTCTGAAAAGTGCCTGGAGCCAGAGAGTGGCACAAGGAAACTTAACAAAGCAAGATGGGTAGTTAGATGTTTTTTAGAGATGCCCAGAACCTGAAAGTAAGTGAATTTGAGGAGGACTGTGAATCGTGGAATACTTGGAAATACCAAAAACGGAATGGCTATTTCAAGAAAGTCAAAGATCTGACTCGTAGGGACTTATTAAGCATCACACGTGATGAAAAACCATACTATGTGTGAGCATGTGGTCTTATGAAGAGAGGGAGGCTATTGTATTAATGAATTTTTGTAGGCAGTTACACATACCTTAGAAAAGGGTTCGACAACCTGTTGCTCGCCGGATGTTTTGGACCACGACTCCCATGATCCCTAAACATCGAACATGATGGCTAGTGCTGATGGGAGTTGTAGTCAAAATCATCTGGAGAGCCAAAGGTTGCAGACCTTTGGCTCTACGTTAGAGCAATGTAATAGAATGAGTCCAAATTAGGGTACCCAATTACTTTATCCCGTGGGCATTTTTTTTACTCGTCAGTTAGGTTCACACAATAGAAAACCCCAATATAAAGATACATGGCTACATACACACACTTATTGGAGCCACTATTTGGATTAATTACTGGGCACATATATTTAGATGTTCATGTGAAGGAACGTGCAGACATATTTAAATAAAATGGCAAATATTCCCTGGTCAAAGATCTATACATTTGCATCAATGGACTTGCTAGTCTTTATACCTCCATCATTCAGAAATGGGTAATGCTGGTATTTTTGTATTCTAGATCAGCTACTTATTTCCATGAATCAATATCACCTCGGAAATGATATTCTTCTCTTTTGAACGTAGTATGTTCATATGTTTCCAGTTTACTATTTTATTTAAATTTTTGTTTAGCACTGGTGTGATGGAGAACCAGTAGCTACCGACATAAGAAGGAAGGACAATAAGGCACAGAACCACAGGGAGGGATATAATACAACCATACAGCAGGACAACATAATGATCAATCTGAGTGAAATGAATGAACCACAAAAGACAAGGACTACATATCCCAGAATGCCCCTCCACTTACCGCATTCATTTAAAAGCCAGAGAGTGGGAAATGGAAGTAAAGAAGGGAGGCGGAAAACCACGTGCCCCTATTCAAGCAGTCCCACACCATCGGGGGTTAAAACTCAGGCCAGCGTAGCGAGAAGGGAGCAGGGACGAGGGGAATTAGACGCAGGTGTGAATGAAAGGTGGTCAGGAACACATGGCGTTAATTACCAGAGACGAGGGGCTCCAGGGTTAAAACTGCTACCAAACCACTCGAGCTCTCTCATGTTTCAGGAATGGTAGGAGGCTGCCGGTGAGGCTCCTGAGTGGAACAAGGCCAGTAGCCCATACCGGTGGGCCTATTAGGAGAAGAGGAAGGACCGGCGGAGCACACCGTACCTGTCCAGCAAACAGCAATTATAGAGCAGAGGAAAGCGCCTAACGGAAAAGGTGCTTGCCGCGGGTGTGGAAACTGACACCAAAAGATTTGATTTATCTTTGTGCTACAAGCCGGGATCGGCCAGGCAAGTGGGCTGCATTCCAGTGAGACCTGCAACAGAAGCCCAGGACTGACAACCTTGGGAGTGCGTGGGGGGTTTCTGATTTAAGAACTGCAATTGCTGAAAGAGGCCAATCCTTAGTTGTTTTACCTGACCAACCGTATCAGCACTTGCCTAAATAACATTGTATCCTCCGGTGAGCTGTGCAATAAAGTATGTGTTTTGTGTACTCACACGGTGGTCTCTGGCTCACTACATTACAGTGGTGTCAGAAGTGGGATTGTGTAGAGACACATCTGACCATGGAGGCAATCCTAAAAGCACTGGCGGAAGGACAACAACAATACCACCTCCAACAACTGGTGCAGGTGCAAGGCCATCAGGCCCAAGCAGACTGACGAGCATTGCAACAGGCTTTACAAGTGTAAACCGCAGCCCAGGAGCAGGGCAGGGAAGCCCTGCGAATTCTGGGAGAATCAGTAGCAGCACACAGGGCGCATTCCGCCATTAATACCAGACGGGGGATGATCCCAGTTTTGTGAACTTTGAACGTATAGCACGAGCGGCACAATGGCCACAGGATCGATGGTCTTTCTTTTTGGCGCCCCATCGAAATGGAAACACCCCATATGCCGAGATCAAGAACTCAGTCCTAGAGAAGCTAGGGATGGACGAGGAATCTTATATAGTCTCCAGTTCCGTCAAACCAGACTAAAACCCGGCGAAAGCCCAAGGCAACTGTTTTATCGGGTACAAGACTTAGCTGAGAAATGGTTGCAAACCAATACTGCCACAATTGGGCAAATCAAAGAGAAGATAATGCTGGAGCAATATATAGAATCATTACCGGGGCCCATACAAAGGTGGGTTAGGCAACGTCACAACCTGACACTGACAGAAGCCATAGATGTGGCCACCGCCTACCAGAAAGCTGGGACAATGCGCAGTTCTTTGACCCTACCAGCAAGGCATAACAATGACCTGCATGCCTTGCGTAGTAACAACTGGGTGGTACGCAGGAGCCGGGGCCCAGACCAGAACGTAAGGCCAATACCAGAACCAGCATAATGAAAGGGCAGGCACCCCAATGTTTTGAGTGTGGAGAATGGGGCCACATCGCCCGGTTCTGTACGAGGAGGAACAAGACAGAACCCATGGAGATTGGTACCTTACAATCACAAGGGAATCGGAAAAGACTGCCCCATGTGATGGAGGTAACAGTGGATGGGCATCCTCAACAAGCAATAATGGATAGCGGAAGCCGGCAGACGGCCATACAACCACATGTGAGCGAGCCAGACCCAGGACAGGTTGGAACTATTGACATTAAATGTGTGCATGGGGGACATTAAAGGGTACCCTATGAGAGAAGTTGTGTTAGGGTTGCATGGAAAAGAGATACCAGTTAAAGTCGCCATCATACCCACCATACCCGCTCCTGTGCTAATAGGGACGGACATTCCAGAGTTTGATAAGTGGTTAAAAGAAGCTCCATATGCACAAACTGAGATCAGAGGAAGTGACATAAAAGAAAAACCCTCAAGGAAACAAAGAAGGGAGAATAAACTGAATGGGGAAAATGGAAGTGGACATTGCCCTCATAGACTGGGAGATCATCTGCCATCTTTCCAGACTGAATCGGGGCTAGATGAAACATTAAAAAGGGCACACAAGCAAGCCTTAACCATAAAAGAAAGTCCAGATACCACTCATTACTTCAAGGTAAAACAGGGGTTGTATTATAGGGTAACCCATGGCCCAGATAACCAAGAGAAAGAACAATTGTTGGTTCCACAGTCGTAGCAAAAGACACTGATTCAACTGGCACATGATCATTCCACAGGGGGGGGGGTCACCTAGCAGAAAACATGACTGGGAAAAGGGTGTTACAGAACTTTTATTGGCCTAGCATATATGTGGACATAGCCCGATATTGGCAGGAGTGTGCCACATGTCAGAAAATGAGCAGTCACATACCGGCCCGAGCGCCCCTGCAATTAATGCCCTTGATTAAGGAGCCCTTTCAGAGAATAGGGATGGATATTGTGGGACCATTAGAACCCTCCAGTTGGGGATTCCGGTTCCTCCTACTAATAGTGGACTACGACACCAGATATCCCGAGGCTTTCCCTTTAAAAGGAACCTCAGCCAGGCAGGTAAGCAATGTCCCATTACCCTTCTTTGCTCAAGTAGGGATACCCATGGAAATAGTAACAGACCAAGGGAGCAACTTCATGTCAGTGGTGATGGAGGTATGTAAAACCTTAGGAAGACAGCACTTAAAAACCTCAGTGTACCACCCACAAAAATATGGATTGGTGGAAAGATACAATAAGACAATTAAACAGATGATAAAGAGAGCCACCAGCCCTACAGGGTTGGAGTGGGACCTGGTGCTGCCATGGGTGTTAATGGTTTTAAGGGATGCACCCCAATCATCAACCGGATTCTCCCCTTTTGAATTGTTATTCGGTAGGCAACCTAAATCGGTGTTGGGATTACTAAAAGACAATTGGGAACAGCAAGAAGAAACATCCCTCACAGACTATGTTCACGACCTGAGAGAGCAACTGGGAAAAGTGAAAAACTATGCTCAAGAAAACTTGGGTAGGGAACGTACTGTGATCAAGGGAGCAGACCAAAAACCTTTAAAATGGGGGGGATAAAGTACTGGTGCTGCTACCTACCCACACTAACAAAATGCTGGCTCAATGGCATGGGCCGTACCAGATAACCAAAATCTTAGGACCAGTGAACTATGAGATGGAACAACCGGAGGGGAAAAACAAATACCAGAATTATCATGTCCATCTACTCAAGCTGTGGAAAGAAGGAACTCAGTGTGCCATGTTCAGCCCTATCGTATATGTCCATTCCAGAACAATCGGTTCCAAACCACCCTAGTAGCCTACAGGATGTGCAACTAGGGAATCAATTGACTGAGACCCAAAGAACTGAATGATTTTCTACGTTGAACCTGGTGGCTGGAATCTTTTCAGGCATACCAGGGCAAACTCATATGGCTACCCATTCGATTTCCACAAGAGGGAAAGATTGTACGCCTCAGGCCATACCGAATTCCGGAGTCAAAACATGGGGAGATCGCCAAGGAAATAGAAAGCATGCTGGCACTGGCAACCATTGTTCCTTCAAAAAGCGCCTGGTGTTCTCCCGTGGTATTAGTGCCAAAACCAGACGACACCACCAGGTTCTATATGGACTTTAGGCAACTGAATACTATTTCCCGGTGCGAAGCATATACAATGCCAAGAATAGAGGAGCTCATAGAAAGACTGGGTTCTGCCATGTTCTTGCGCACCCTGGACTTAACCAAAGGCTATTGGCAAATCCCCCTGGAGGCTGCTGACCAAGAGAAAACAGCGTTTGCCACAGCCCAGGGCTTATTTCATTCGCAGTTTTGCCCTTTGGGCTGCATGGGGATCCAGCCACCTTCCAGGCACTAATGAATAGAATACGGAGGCCCCATGGACAATATGCAGCTGCATACTTGGACGACATTGTAATATTCAGCAAAACTTTGTCACATTTAACCCAAGCAATACAGGCAATAAGAGAGGCCGGTTTGCACATCAACCCCAAAAAAATCCAAACTAGTGACCCAAACCACAAAATATCTGGGGTAGGGGGTGGTATTATAACTCCATTACTTGACAAAATTGAAGCCCTACAAAAACTGCGAATGCCTGAAACTAGAAAAGAAATTCGGGCATTTCTGGGATTTGTGGGGTACTACAGGAGATTCCTGTCCCATTTTTCGACCATAGCAGCCCCCCTTACGGATGCACTGAAGAGAAACCGTCCCCTGTTAATAAGCTTTTCAAACGTTGATACAATTGATTTCCTCTCAGCCCGTTCTCCATTGTCCTAACTTTGACAAAGAGTTCCATTTACAAAGGGACGCCTCGGGATGTGGGCTGGGAGCGGTACTGTCACAGGGTACCGAACAAAACTTGTGTCCTATTGCTTTCATCAGTAGGAAGCTTCTCCTCACAAGATCCCATACTCAACCTTAGAAAAGGAATGCCTAGCAATCAAGTGGGCAGTTGAGTCTCTCGGATATTACCTGCTGGGAAGACGATTTACCCTCTTTACTGATCATTCCACACTAAAATGGTTGGCAACCTAGAAAGACTCCAACCACAGAGTCCTACGGTGGTTTTTGACTCCACAACCATACCACGTCATAACAGTTCACAAGCTTGTAAAGTATCAGTTAGTGGCTGACTATTTATCCCGGGCAATAGACCTGCCCGAATGGCACAGGTCTGGTGGGGGAGTATGTGATGGAGAACCAGTAGCTGCTGACATAAGAAGGAAGGACAATAAGGAACAGAACCACAGGGAGGGATATAATACAACCATACAGCAGGACAACATAATGATCAATCTGAGTGAAACGAATGAACCACAAAAGACAAGGACTACATATCCCAGAATGCCCCTCCACTTACCTAATTCATTTAAAAGCCAGACAGTGGGAAATGGAAGTAAAGAAGGGAGGCGGAAAACCACATGTCCCTATTCAAGCAGACCCTCACCATCAGGGGTTAAAACTCAGGCCAGCATAGCGAGGAGGGAGCAGAGAGGAGGGGAATTAGACGCAGGTGTGAATGAAAGGTGTTTGGGAACACATGGTGTTAATTACCAGAGAGGAGGGGCTCAAGGGTTAAAACTGCTACCAAACCACTCAGGCTCTCATGTTTCAGGAATGGTAGGAGGCTGCCAGTGAGGCTCCCGAGTGGAACGAGGACAGTAACCCATACCGGTGGGCCTATTGGGGAGAAGAGGAAGGACCGGCGGAGCACACAGTACCTGTCCAGCAAACAACAGCGATTACAGAGCGAAGGAAAGTGCCTGACGGAAAAGGTGTTTGCCACAGGTGTGGAAACTGACACCGAAAGATTTGATTTATTATTGATTTGTGCTACAAGCCGGGATCGGCCAGGCAAGTGGGCTGCATTCCGGTGGGATTTGTTACAGAAGCCCAGGACATTGATTAAACAAGTGGGCGGGGAAAACGCTCGGACCATTTTGGAATTACATTTGTTTGAGTCATGAACCGGAGTCCTGTGTAAAAACCGTTACGAACATTAAGTGTTAAAAGTAACCTGGAACCCTTGAGTTTTTGTTCCGGCGAATGGCATTGGAAAATAAGACTGACAAATCAGAACACCCCCCCCCCAAACCCCACCCACCCAAGGTTAACTTAATAACTGCAATTGCTGAAAGAGGCAAATCCTGATCAACTGTATCGGCACTTGCCTAAATAACATCGTATCGAGCTGTGCAATAAAGTCTGTTTTGTGTACTCACACGGTGGTCTCTGGCTCACTACATTACAACAGCTCTAGCCATGAGGTCCTGGTGCACATTACATTGGAACAATGTTGAAAAGATGGGAAGTGAAAGTCATAAAGTGTTTCAGGATAGAATAGGAAGATTAGGATCGAGAAGTGGTAGCATGGGCGGTGTGCAGGGGTATGTGGAAAAAATATTTATTTTTAAAGGCTCTTTCTGAAAGTGATGATGGAGAGTGAAGTGTAGATATGAAGAGGTAGGGTGTTCCATGCTCTGGGTGCCCACTGGGTAAATACTTGTTTTTGTTTGCATGTTAGTTTTCAGAGTGGAATGTCTAGAAGATGGTGATAGGTTTGAGTTGGTTGTGAAGGTAAGATGGGGTATTGTGGTAGATGGCTTTGAATACAATAAATAGTCCTTTGAGGAAATTCCCTGAGGTATGAGAAGTCAGAGGAGTTGGGCAAGAGCTGGGGTGATGTGTTAATGTTTGGGGAGGGGAAGGAGGAGTCTGGCCACTGCACTTTGTTGCTTGCAGAGAGGAAAGCTTGCAGTAGGGAAGCTTGAACAGAGCCAGTGCTTGGACTTTGGTGCAGAACTCACCAGAGGGAAGGATATGTCTGATCTTACATAGGAGGTGGTTGTAGATTGCATGTTTTGGTGACAGCAGCTTTGTGGTATGTAAATGAAAGCAGGCGTTGATGGTGAAGCCAAGGGATTTGACAGGTGTGGAGAGGAATGTTTGTTGTCTGCAGCAAGTTCTTTCCTACAGGGGATGAGGTTGGGTTTGTCCCTGGGGATTGGGGGAGATGCCCTTCTTGGCGCCAAAACGAAGAGGACCCAATGGGAGATATGCTCACATACAGGCATACCACACATGGACCAATCATGGACCACGGTGGTCCCAGGTATTCACAGCATACCAGAGTCTCTGGCACCCAGGATGTGTATTGGAACCAGACAGTCCAGCCCACATCCTGGAAGCACACATATAAGGCATGCAGAAACCTGTGAAAGCTTGGCGTTTTGCGGGAGAATGCATGCCCAAATAAGGACTGACCTGGGTCAGCTCGACCAGGGGAAGGTGAAGGGGCAAGATGGCCAAAGAAAAGGACAAAGAACCTCGTGGCATAGCCATTTTGGAGCCATGCCACCTATTTGTGCCAAACGCGGTAACTGCGGTTTACCTTGCAGGAAAGGGTTGAAAATATATGAAAAGATAAGCTGCCACCAGCCCTGTCCAAGGCACACCTGTACGTCTCCTAAAAAAAATCCTTCGAGAGTATCTAAGGCCTTTACAAATGACAGGAAGACCCAAGTGCACTACACTACATTATGCACTTGCAACATGTTGCAGGAAAGTTGCAACATGTTGCAGAATAGTTGCAACATTGCCTAGGACTAAGGGAAACAAAGTCTCCCAATACTGACTGTCTGTAAGGGCATGCCAATTTCCTAATAATAAAGTGAGCGAAAAGCCCAGGGGAGTGCAGCAGAATGCTGTGCTCCTCTGACAAAGTCAGACTATGGTATTTAACATCAGAAGAATGCTTTGACATTGGACATTGGGACATGTTGTCTGAGATGCATGACCTGGCAAATATGGAGCGGGTGCTGTTTTGGAGAGTTGGTAAATTGTGTTTGTTTGAGAAAATATGGGGTAGAATTTTGCAGTTGTTTTGACTGTGCATTGTTATTGGGTAGGGGGGACTCGGGGCTGTGTTCTTTTTTTTTTTTTTTAGGTTTGTTGGGGTTCAATGAATTTTATATCTAGATTTGTACATTTTCCTGTGTAAACTGTTGTGATTCTCCTTTGTTTGCATTGTTTTTAATATTCATTGATCTGTAATGGATGTAATGTAAATAAAGGTTAAAGAAAAATCATGTCTTCCTCCAAACATCAGCAAAAAGTTGGGGGGTACACAACTGGGTGGAAAATTATACATGAAAGGGAAATCTTTCCTAACAACAAGGCCTAACAGGGGACAAAGAATGAAATAGAAAAACAGTAATTTGCATGAAACCCTTAGTTCGGTCTGCCCTTAACAGGGGCGAACAGGGGACAAAGAATGAAATAGAAAAAGAGTACTTGCAGGAGCCCTTAGTTCTGTCTGCCCTTTGCTCTGGAGGCCTGGCTGAATGGTATGAAACAGATATAAACAGGAAACAGGAAATCAGTTCTCTTTCGGCAGTGAAATCAGCAGCAGCAAGATTACAGGATGCAACTAGCAAGTTGGAGGAAGGTTGCAATAATAGCGTCAGGCTGCTAAACAGCAACCCTAAGGGTGGGGGAGTATTTACCCCTACCTGTGAATAGAAGAAAGAGAAAATGCAGTCAGATACAGTCCAGGTGCTAGTTGAAAAAGGTCTGCTGATGTATACTTGTTGGGGGCTTCAGGCTGCAAATATGGCACCCCTAATTGGGGGAGGGGCATTACTCCTACCTCCAGATAGAAGAAATAGAAAATGCTCTGAAGTGGCACACATCAATGGGTGCTAGCTTTGTGCTGTTCTTTCCATGGGTTGGCATGATGGGCAGCATGGCTGGTGTGAGAGCGCAATGGATTTTGCAAAATGTATGGTCATTAGAGAATGTTATATTGCTGACATGACTCATGGCCCCCTGGGATGGAAATAGGGAGGAGTTGAACCATTTCAAAAAGCACCTTAACAGCAACAATCATAGCATAAGGTTCACCACACATAGGAGTAGCCAATTCCTTCACCTTCTTGAGGTAACATGTAAAAGATGAGATGTAAAACCCCAGTTTACCTAATTTCCCCTCCCACTAATGCTATCCTACATTATACGAGTGCCCATCCCAGCCAAATCGAGCAGAGTTTCCTCATTGGGTAGAACTGTAGTGAGATCAAAGTTTACCATATGGGAAGGACACTATGTTTGACTTGTGTAGACAAAAGGCTATGATGAACATACCCTAATGCAAGCGCTGGACAAAGCACAACATATTTAAACAGGTCTTATTTGCAACATAAGGATGGTTCTGACTGCACCAAAGAGCATATATGTCAGGGTGCCCACAATTTTAAAAGTAGCCTGTACTAGTTGGTGTAGGGTGATTACATTGAATACATTTGGTCGAAGGAGAACACTGTTATTTTGCTTATGTTGTTTAAGGTGTTCACTATTATTTCTTCAGGTTACAGTTCGTGTTGCAATTGTTTTTTTTGTTGTTGAGGTAATTGAAGGACATTAAATTGATGTATTTTCAAACATTGGTACAATTGTTTCAGAGCAATGGAGTCATTGAATATTTTTATTGTTTTTTTTTTCTTCCTCCTTGATGAAATATATACACAGTAAAAGTGGTATATACTAAATATTGGGGGCAAACCAGGAATTTATAATTGCATTTATTCATGAAATCACAGAGAAAGCAATGCATTTTTGGCAATCAAAGCATACAAAATGTACCATTTATAACAGAGGGGAGGACATGGGTCCTTTACAATGGTGTGAGAGCAGGTGAGTTGAAGGCCACGTGTTTCCATAGAATGTGGAATCATTAACCAGGGATGAGGAAAGGACATAATGACAAAAGAACGGGATGGCGATGGAAGTACTGAATTAAGCATGCAGGGGTAATGGAAAAGTACTGTAGGGTTATTCATGAAGGAAGGGAAATGGGGTGAAGACTAGCATAGAGAGCTAAGAAGAGGATTCTTCAGAAAGAAGAACTTTGAGGTTGGATTTAAATAGTGGTAGAGTAGTACGAGTGGGCAGGGAAGAGCATTCCAAAGTAGGGGAGTGAGGAGAGAGTGGAAATTAGAGGGAGCACAGGGGGCTCGAGTGGTGGCAAGGATGTGAGCAGAGGGTGATCATAATGAGCGAGGTAGAGAGTAGGGAGTGTGATGAGCTGATAGGTATGGTGGGAGAGTTATGTAGATAAGTTCATACTTGGCCCTTTGTTTCATAGATAGTCAGCCAATCTGGTGACAGGCAAAGGAGGTAGAGGTAAAGGGAGAAAGGTTGAAAAGTGTGCTGACTGTGCAGTTTAGGACTTTGTCCAGAGGTGAAAAAGCATAGGTGGGCAGATCTAGCAAGGACTAAGGAGATTAGCTGTTTAGCAGCATTGAAAGAAAGATTATGACATATTTTTCTGATGTTCAGGAGGTTGAGTTTGGCTGCAGTGGCAGATTTGGAGAGGAAGAGAGAGAAGTTGTGTGATGAATCGAAGACGACACCAAGGTTATGAGCGGAAGCAGAGTAAGGAAGATAGTCGGGTGAAAAGAGAAGAAGAGGGAGAGCGGAAGAGAGAGCCTGTTTGTCTGGGAGGTAGAGAACCTCAGTCTTAGTGCAGTTGAGCATGAGCGAGTGAGACGCCATCCAATATTTGATGAGGGAGAGACAGATTGACATTTTTGACAACAATTTGTCGGTTAAGGAGTGAAAGGAGAAGAAGATCTGAGTGTCAACAGTGAAGAGTTCATAGGAGAAGCCGTAAGAGAAGATACGGGTGCCAAGAGCTGATGCATAGAGAGTGAAGGGAAGTGGACCCTTGGGGAACTCCAGCATTAAGGGGGTAAGTGAGGAGGCAAGGCTGTTCAGGACACCTCAAAGTGTCTGGGGATTAGTTATGAAGCAGAACAAGTGAGGGCCTTTTCCTTGATGCTAAGGAGAGATAATGTAGCGAGAAAGTCAGAATGGCGACAGTATTCAAGGCAGCAGAGAGGTCGAAAACAATTAGAATAGATGAATGGGTTGCATGAGGAGCAGAAGAGATGAAGTTGCTGACATCGAGGAGAGCTTTTTCGGTAGAATGCAGATGATAGAAGCCAGAATGAAGAGGATTACGAAGGTTATGCGTATCAAGCAACCCAGTGAGTCGATTGGATACTGCTCACTCTAGGATTTTGGAATAGTGTGGTAGAAGAGAGACATTGTGACATTTGGCATGACAGGATCTAGACCAGGTTATTTAAGGAAAGGGATGACAGTAGCTGTCTTATAGGACGAGGGGAAACTAGCATTATCAAAACGTGCTGAAGAGGGAAGCAAGATGTGTTGCACTACTAGGAGCTATGCACTTCACAATGTGCATGGAGAAGGGTTTGGAGGCACAGGAAAAAATAGCCCTTAGGAGTGGGGCATACATCTCATCAGGGTTAGTGGGGGCAAAGGAAGGCATAGTAGTGGGAGAAGACGGTAAGCGTAGTGGAGAAAAGTGAGCAGGAGGAGGGGATAGAAGGTAAAAAGCAAGAGTATTGTGAATGGAAGAAACTGTAGAAGCAAAGTAGGGCACAAGATCATTTGCAGAAGGTGTGGGTTTAGGAGGAAGTGCAAAGCCTTTTCCTCATTGTTGCCTTCAGGGTACATATGAGAGGTGTAATTCAGTGCCAAGGATGGGAGGATTTTGGAGTGTGTGTAGTAAGAGTGTAGTGAGAGAGGAAGGGTGCATAAAGAACACTGTCAAAGTTATTGACGTTTTCTCCAGTGGATGGAACAGTGAGTTCAGCATAGGAGGAAGGGAGTGGTGTAGGTCCGAGAGGTAGCCAGGGAGTTTTCAGGAGGGAAACGTAGTAAGTTATAGTAGATGGAGAGAAAGAGAGGAAGAAGCAGGAGTTGAGATTGAGGCAAAGATGATAGTGATCAGAGTGAGAAGAAACAGTGTATATATTAGAGGCAGAGAGTTGGGAGGAGATGAGAATAAGGTTCAGGGAGGTACCATATGAATGGGTGCAGAGAGTGGACACAAGAGAGTGAGTGGTTAAGTAGAAGAGCGTTAAAGTCAGTGGATAGAACAGTAGAGAGAGGGGAGGCTGAAGTCACCATTGACAATGCAGTGGTGATCGGGTGGAGAGACAATAAGTTGGGAGATGTGGTTGATGAATTGGCCTAGAAGACCAGGTGGTTGGTATAGAGAGAGAATATGTATGTCATAGGGGACAGTGACTGTGGAGATAGTGTATTCAAATGTATTTGCAGGAGATAGGGTAGTCAGAAAGGTAGGATGTTGGGAGGATGAAAACAGTCGTATACCACCACCCCTGCCAGTGTGGCGGAATGAGTGAGGGGAGAGTGAGTGAAAGCACATGAAGGCAGCGTCATGAAGGGCTGTAAGGGTTGCAGATTTATAGGGAGAGATCCAGGTTTCAGTAAGGGTAATGTGGTCAAGAAAAGGAGAAATAGAAAGGATGAAGTCAGTGATAAAGGAGATTTAATTGCAGACACAGTGCATTACAAAGAGCAATAGAAAAAGAGTGAGATGTAGAAGCATAGCAATGCTGAGTCTGAGAGAGATGCCTAGAGTATATGCGAGAAGAGGAAGTATAATGAACTGTGGTTGGAGTAGGTTTTGTGAATAGAAAGAATAGTAGAGTGAGATGTGAGGTGGCATTGAGGAGAAGAGATGATCTGGATGGGAAGAGTTGAGATGGTTCTGATTGGAGGAGAGTGAAGAGAGGTAGGATGGAGAGGAAGAGATAGCATGAGAAGTACATGACGAGGGTGAAGCTGAGAAAAACAATAATGGGTACTTGCAGACAAGTAGCAAGATACAGACAAGCAAAGGCTATTAGGCTAAGAGGCAAAGGGGCTGGTCAACAGCTGGTCTGCCATCACAGAAACATAGATGGGTATTGATTACTACAACTTGATTTTACAGCTGGTGCTATTATGGTTGATGACTGGGAGCCGCAAGCCAAATGGTGCATAAGCTAACCCTGACTAAAGTAAGAGGCAAGTCTTTCAGCGTGGCAGTTTGGAGCACAACATTACCCAGCCATTATACAAGCAAGAACAGCTCAGCAGTAACACATGTTTTCTTATTAAAGTGCCTCCATATAGTGTCACAAATACACCTAAATAGGGACTTACTTTTTGTAGGCATGGGTAAAAGCATAGCCATAGCCATGTATCCTTAATACACTTGCAGAATAAAGAGTGCTCATATTTGTCCAGAATGTTCCATAGGCAAATTGCAACACAATCCAAGATGGTTCCCTACATGGACCAATTGAATATGGGTCAGAGGCAGAAAATGCTGAGGAGCAAGGAGAAGTCGAGGGCCAGGAGGCCAATCATTCCAGTAAGAACAGGTTATGGAACTTCCAACCAATGGGGTCAATTCATGAGAAATATGAGAAGGGGAACAGAGCGGAGAGGGAGAGGGAGAAGGAGTAGACACCCAGAAGAGTGACACAGAGGTGGCAGCTGCTGAAGCCTGGAGGCGAGAGGGCCTTATGTCCAGGAAGCTATCAAACTTCGGTTGGGCTTTAGTTAGTGTGCAGACCGAACCAGAGAACTCCAATTATTAGAGGGGTTCTGAGGTTTGGATGCCATGCTGGCAAGATGGTGGAGAATCCAGGAGAGGGCACTGCGGAAGTAAGAAATGCTGGAGATGCTGCCAGGAGACCCTTGAGAGCGCTTTGCGAGAGCTGGAAGTAAGCAAGTGATTCCTGTAGGCCAGAATGGTGTACAGTGAGTCGCCAGAGAAGCCACCGGCATTGGAAGTCTTCCGGGAGAAATATGATGGCACAAGAAGAAGTGCAAGGACATGTTGAAAAGAGACCATGGAGGTGGCAGTACACAAATTGGGCCTCCCACAGCAAATTGACAAATGCACTCATAGAAGCAAGATATGCATTAAAGAGTGTGAGAACAGGAGAGCTGAGACACTGACTTCTGTTGTCCAAATACAAAGGTGTCTAGTAAGGAATGCGAGTGTGGGAGAGCTCAGATTGAATTCTGGGCATTGCAGTGCAAGTATTGAAGTGTTTAATAAAGAATGAGACCCTTAGCTCAGACACTGGAATTATAGTTGAAGTACCAAAGTGTCTAAAAGGCTGTAAGGAAAGAGGTGTTTAGATTCTGCATTGTAGGCACTGTTTTCCTAGTACCAATGCATCCTATAAAGAATTTGAGAAGAACACATGTATCTCAGACAACGCATTTTGTATGCTGAAGTCGCAAAGTGTACTAGAAACTGCAATAGAAATAGCTGTTACTGGACAAAATGTAATTAGCAACATTTCTTTCATATAATAAAATATAAAAAATACTTACTGTTATAATCCTTAAATTCAAAGATATATTGGGCTCATTAGGAGTTATCCAGTCCGGATAAAAAGCTGGTAATATGGGCACCAGCATTTTTTCCGTAACGGGGAAGCACAAGTTTGCTGGAGGGGGCATTGATCTACCGCAGGCCTTGCCTTCTGGTTGATCAGGCCCCTACCGGCAAAGAAATGCCTGAATATAATACCGGTACTGGTGATTCAGGCAATCCCATCCAATGGAGTCCTAACCGCGTCTATGGAATGGGAACTTACCAGCGTCTCAGCCGCCTGTAATATCCCGGTTATACTGGTATGTCAGGTGGTGGAAACGGTAAGACATTTTTGCCGGTATCCTACCAGAATTACCAGCAGGATCCTGGCGAAACTATAATGAGGGCCATAGTGTGTCTATTTAGAGTGTGTGCACCACTCTTATGCACACACTCAATGTAAACATAATGTGACAGTGTCCCTGCCAAAGGGGATGGGGACCGCAATCAGCATGGCGGCCTACCAAGGTACTTGCCAGAGCAATCCTGCCCCAGCAGAAGAGTGAGGGAGTTGGGAGGACCCAGGTCTCTGCCCCTTCTACATGTGCCAGGATGAAACAACAATGTACCACTTTCTTGCCCCATACCTGCCCTAGAAAATACTGGGCAGAGTTATTTTTCTTGTGGGGGAGATGATCATTTCGTATGGCGATGTGCTGAGGTCCCCTGCCTAACCACGGGGAACACGTGGCGGGTGACCAAGGGACCAGGTACCTCCCGAGCTGGTGGTGATGGGCAGGGGGCAGAGTGGGAGGATCCTTGGCTGCCCTCCATTGGCCACCAACACAGGACAGGGGACAGACACATGGAAAACCCATATGGACCCCTCCCCCAGCAAATAGGCCCTAAAGCCATCAAAACCGTGTCGCGAATTTCTCAGGAGGGAAAACAAATGTATTTCTTCAATGACTGGCATGTTTGTAAGCAGATAGCACATGAGCTCCCACTGTTACTGTTACCAAATATCCTTGGCAGATACTAATCCACTTTCAAGACCCATGGGATTTCTCTGCAAGATCCAAGCTCCTATGCAGGATACCATGTTGCCAGTTCACAGTTTGACAGATACCTCAAAGAGTTACACTATTATTGCTACCAAACCGCCTGCAGCAAAGAAAGACGCACTCCCAAGTGTTGAAGGAGTCCTCCCCAAACCTCATGTTCCTGCACATAATAAAATGTTGCCATTTTGCAATTTTACAGTAGATTAGCTACCAGCAACCGACAAGTTTACCATTCCATTATTTACCAGTGGAGTCTTAACTAGCAGTAGACGCAAACTCCGTTTTACCAAGAACAGAACTTTCCATCACACATAGGGTTTGTAAGAACACACACAGCATGTTTATGCATCAAGTTCACATGCTGGGGATGCAGGGGAGCCAGGGCCTTCCCAGACAGTGTTCTGCAGTAGCCAAACAAAGGAAGTGGGGTTCCAAATGGCAAACAGGCCAAATGGAAGTTTGATCTAACCCTCCACGCCGGGAATGAGTTGAGGGCGGCATGTGTGGCAGAACCATGGTACTCACAGGACTTCACTATCTGAGAATACAGGTGCAAATCCTCACAAGGAGCTCAGCACAGGGAAGGGAACACCCGGCTATCTAAAAACCGATCAGCTCAGTCTAGAAATGTGGGAGTTTAGAGAAGGAAGTAGGGGCAGGCAATTGCAGCACGTTGGAAAGCAGTATGAGAGTTGATGAGATGGGGTGTTACATGAGGTTTGAAGCCATATGGGGGAAAGATGGGGTGAAAACGTCAGGAGGTGGTTTGAAAGCAAGCAGGGAGGTTGTGTTAATATCAGGAGGGGTTAGGAAGGAAAACATATAGCGGGGTGTTAGCATAAGGAGGATGTTGGAAAGAAAGCCAAGAGGAGGCCGAAACATCAGGCGGTGGTTGTATGGACAGCAAAGAGGAGGTGGCAACATCAGGAGGTGGTAACATCATAAGGTGGTTGGAGGGGGAAGCAATATGGCAATGTTAAGAGGTGATGATATCAGCAGGTAGCCAGAAGAATTAGTAAGGAGTCCAGAATTTCAGGTAGTTAGAAACGTCAGTAAGGCCCAATGAGGCTCGGTTGGCCAAGGCAGTTTGTAGGGGCTGGAGGTGGGACAGGTTAGAGTCAATAAAGACAGAAGAGGTTTAGGCAGTTCCAGGAAGTGGAAATAACAAGACCCAATGATGGGAAGGTGATTAGACAGCTTTTGTCTCTATCTGCCTGTGCTGATTGGACCAACAGCTGGTGTCAAAGAGAAACATGGTTGTTCAGTATGGAGAAGGATCAGTGATAAGATTTGGAGACCCCTGTAAACCCACCATGGTCTACAAAAGAGAAGAAGGGTTTACTATCCCATAAACCAGGGACTGGAATCGAGAGCAAAAACAGTCTGGGAACCTTGCAAACTGACAACAAAGCCAGGAGGTGGGGCTGTATCACACTGGATGCTTTGACTGTTAATTTGATTTGATTCTCCCTAATTTACTTTCTCTATATGTTGCATAAATAAATCCTATTAATCATATGTCTGGTCTATTCATCCTTCTCACCAGGCAATAAGACAGCGAATATGAGATGTTTCTTGAATCACCATGCAGATGCATTTTGCACGCACTATCAAGCACTCGTGCCCCCCGACACATTACATGCACACATGCATTTCTTTTGTGAATTGGACCCACTGTTTTTTCGTTGAGCAGTTACCTGAAATCTCATTGTTGGCCAAACTGACCAGTACATGCCATCGAGGAGTGCAATCGCATGATTGTTGCAGCAAATCATGGAGGATTTTTCTAAAGTAATAAAGGTATTTGTTAAAGATGTGCTCGAAAAAATATCCTATTATAATATCATCAGAGAATACTCTACTTTGAAATATGTTATCCATAATGTTCGGGAAGTGCCACTACTATTTTCGATGTAAAATACTGAATGTCTTAAATTTCACACTCCTAGCTATATCTTTACTCCAGGATTGTTGCAAACATTATTTTCAACCCTAGGCAATGCTACAGTTTGAAACCTACCTCCACTTACAATGTGATCCATTTGCTTCTTTAAGGAACACTCAAGCACCCCTCCTACCTGCGAGGCTAAAAACCTCAGGGTCATCTTCGACCCCACACTCTCCTTCTCGCCTCACAACTCTGACGTCTCTAAGAAGTCACACTACCAACTGCACCCCCTCAGAGGTATTCTTTCTTTCCTCTTCTTCCCCCAGAAGCTCACTGTCACCAGAGCTCTGGTTCTCTCTCTAGGCTGAATTACTGCAACAGCCTGTTTTCTAAATCTGCCTCCTTCTACTCTCTGCCCTCTGCAACTTATCCAGAACAGGACGGCAAGACTTGTCCTTGACCTCAAGCCCAAGGATCGCATCTCTCCAGGACTGAAATCTCTGCACTGGCTCCCAGTGGCTGCGAGTATTAAGTTCAAAATCCTCTGCATCATTCAAAATGCCTTCTGGGGATTGTGGCCTCAATAATTTCAACTCTCCCTTCCTAAATATCTTCCTTCTCGCTCTTTGAGGGAGTTGGAGGCAGAACAGCAGAGTCAGTCGCTTCTCCAAGCAACAAGTTGGTGGTAGATCTCTTTCTTTCGGCTGGGGCCTCCCTCTGGAACACCCTCCCTGCCTCCCTGAAACTTGAGGAGAACCATCTCCGGGTCCGGAAGCACCTCAAAGCCTTCCTCTTTGCTTCTGCTTTCTCTCCTCCTCTCCCCTGCTGAACTCTTGGCTGAAAACGAAACTACACTGGTTACCGGGCCCCCCTCTGACCTCCGGCCCAGGTCCCCTCCCCCCGCCAGTTGCACACCTGCACTGCTTCCCTGGCAACCACCGCATTTGGTGACTGTTTTCTGCATCCCAACAGTCCCCTACCAGCACTTGACACCTGATGTCTGTGCTTACCCTTGCACTTGCCTCCAGCTGGCCATAAATTGTTTTTATTTATTCTATTTATCCCATGCACTGCACTTACCCCACCACCTTCCCCACCCCGCACTTTTCCCCTTTCCCCTACCCCTGCACTGGCATGATCTGAATGACACCTGGCCTAGTAGGATCGTTGTCTCAGTCTTCCCTTTGTTCCCCCTCCCTTGCTGCGTCTTGCCTTGAAATACTTGTGTATAGGTGCGTTATAAATGCAATATCATATATCATATTTCACACTACCTTCCCGTCAACATGTGGAAACATTAGTATTGCCATCTCCTCCTTCGTGTGAAAGAATATTCTGGCCTTCTCTTTACTCCCACTGATTTTTCACTGGGCAGACCAGAGATAAGCAGACTTCCCGATGGAATGAGAGAACTCTGTAGTGGGAAAAACCAGTTTAAAAAAACCCACCATAACTGGAATTAGTCTAGCGTTTCATAGACAGGGATCAGGAAATGGTGAGGCGTTCCACTGCAGCCAAGGAGCCCTGCAAAGTTGTGATGCATCTCCATCCTGGCACTGCCCGCATATCTACCTTGACACAACCATGTTACAGAAAGTGTATGAACCCAATAACCAGCGCATCATAACTGGAAGGATTGAACCAACTGCAGAAGGTGGGTCATGTTGGAATGCACATTGGTGAACACCTTGAAGCGGAAAAACTAAGCATCCTCTTTTTATAAGGACAGTAATGGCTGAGAAATCTCCCAGGCCTAAACCTCGTGCGATGCCGCCGCACGGGTGCTGATGCCCATGTGTCCGAAGGTTGCAATGATGCACAATGCCCACAAGATGATTCTGCCATTCCATACTCACATAATTCCCTTGATGCTCAGAGCTGACATGTAGAACCCCATACTCTTATCATCTCATCTACCGCAGACCCATATCATCATTGTTATTCCTAGCCTCACCCTTCTCATGGCCACTCATTCCAAGCAACAGCAAACATGTGTCTTTGCTTATCCCACCTTACAATGGAAAATGTGTACCCTGTTTTGGGTACTCATTATCGCGAAACCCCTTTCCCCGGAAGTTATACAACCATTTATTTTGCTTTGTAAAAACACTAAGAACCCAGTTCCTGAACCATTTCAGTTCCCTCTCTTTCGATCGCAAGTGCTGAAGACTATTCTGGAATTGAACAGGGTGTATACATTATCTGTCCTCTCCCCTCATTCACGCCTTTACCGCCTAATACGGTTTATGTTCCCATGCGTTTGTCTTTTCATTGTGGCATGACCTCTCTGTGTATCGCCGCTAGTACATCATGAATGCACAGGTCTTTGTGAAGATTGTAAAGCACTTTGTGTCATGGAGCTGCACAAACACAAAACCATTTTTTTTTTTTAAAAGCAGGTCAAACGCTGCATGTAGTTTGATACTTTGCAACAGAGCAGTACAGCAATGAATCTGGAATAGAGGAAAGGCAGTTGTGTACAATAACAAGGAACAGCTGAAGCAAATGCCAGTTGTATTTCAATCATACCCGAGGGAAATATATATATATACACTTCTGCAAAGAAACATGATACGCTACAGAAACGGCGCATTGCTGGCCTACATCTACCCCGAGTTTCACTTCCTTCATTTTTGAATCGTCAGAACATGAGAATGTGACGGCTAACTACACGTCTGAAACAAGGGAAGAGACACGCATGCGCAGGGAGACCCTAAGCAGGCAGAGGAAGGAATACGCGGTCACTGTTTTGGGAAGCAATGATGTCTGAAATGATGCAGTATGAGAACACATATTAGCCACCCGCCTGACGTACAGTCGTCTCAGTGTATGGCTGCATGCGAATGGACCTATACTTGGCTCTCTCATGGATCTTTCTCATTCTCAAGGCTAATCAAGAACTTCAACTCCTATAAGACTGGGTGAAGATGCTGAAGGATGGCGGCCATGTTGGCTACCATGTTATGCATAAGCCACATTCTGTCATCTTCATTGCTTCACAGCTGCTCTACACTGTGCGGTCACACACACACTTCTGCCGGTTCTGGAGCACTTGCTGATGAATACAATGCCTAATATTTAGCCTATGTAGCCTGGTTCGGTGCTGTAGCTTCATAGCGCCATCAGCATTGGTTCTGTTACGTATCAGAGTCTTTGATGTTATCAGACGTTCTGCATTCTTGTGGGTAATCTATCATGGGACTGACTGGTTGGGGATGGGACTCATTCTAGAATGCCCTGTGTGTGGGTCTATTGGGATTCGGGGCTTTATTGTTGGGGCTCAGGCTGGCTCAGGCAAAGTGACTTGGGGAAAAATATGTGCCAAGTATTGCCTCCTCAAGGTACTTTCAGGAGAATTACATGCCGCTAAAACCAACACCCCCCGGAAACACCCCCTGCCTCACCCACCACTGACACGTACCAATCTTTGCCAGGGCAGGAAGGCTCAATTGCTGCCTGCCCATACAAAGAAGCAATATGTGCTTTGCTTTCTGGTGGCCCCTACCAGAGGAGTAACTTTGGTGAAAATGTTGGGACATTACATTTAAAGGAAAGGGGCCCCTTGAGGGGGACAAAGTGGAATGCACTAAAGTAGGGGGGGACAAACGCCCTTGTCCACCCTATAATAATGCAGTTGGCCCCTACCATCCATGACAATAGCACAATCGTCTGCCATTCTTTTTTTTTTTTAAAACTCTCTTTATTAGTGGTTACAAAAATATCTGTGGCACCATAGCACATCTTATCTCACATGTACAACAAAAATACATCATTAGTATAATTCTATTTCCAATGTTACAAAGACATGTCAACATCTGCAATCATGTTACATAAATAAACTCTGAAATGACTCAGATGTCCTTGGGCCTGCATGATACAGGTTGGGTCGAAACAAACTGCTCTTCTGCCTCATTAATATGTGTTAGTTCTTGTAGGAATTAATTCATGTTGGGCGGAGCGGCGCTTTCCCATTTCTGTAGGATGCATTTTTTGGCTACGGCACAAGTAATGTTGAATAGTCTTCTAATTTTTTCAGAGCATTTGTCGATGTCACCAAATAAGTATTTCTGGGGGGTCAATTGTGTTATCTCTTCCAGCAATTCTGCCACCTCCCTCCAAAAACCCGCCACCACCGGACATTTCCAATACATATGAAAAGCATCAGCCTGAGGTGAATTACATTTGGGGCAAGTGTCTGATGCATCTGGTGCAAATTTTGCCACCCTGGCCGGCGTATAATGAAGCCTGTTTAGGATTTTAAATTGAATCAACCTCAGCCCAGAATTCAGTGAAACATTCTTAGTAAGCATGCAATACCTAGCCCATTTCTCCTCTCCGATGGGTATCCGCAAATCTACTTCCCATTTCTCCTTAATGTGGTTTAACGTGGGGGTATGGGCTTGAACCTCGGAGTACAGCCTGGAGATTCCCAGACCGTCTTTAGCCGTTATTAACTGTGTACACGGATGAGACGTAGGCTCGTCCGGAAACAGCGGCCACTTTTTCTGGAATGCAGATCTCATACGATAGTATTGGAGTGTTTTAAGTGGTCCATCTCCCAGTGCCCTTAAGAATAACCTCAAGTCCACGAATTTCCCATCCACAAACATGTTCCCCAATTTCATTTCTTCATTAGGGTCCCAGGATTCTTGCATGCTTGCGTCATGTGTGGGGGGCAAGCCCAGGAAGTTCCAAAGAGGTACCTCCAGGTTGTAGGGTGTCTCAAGCTTCAGCCTTTTGAATATTGCTTCCCATGCCCTAACTGTGTAACTCAAAGGGTTGTATTCACAAGTGTCCCTGTACTTTGAATCAAAAAGAACCCACTGTATGTTTGTTTGGTGTGTAGTGTATGCCTACAATCGTCTGCCATTCTGAACACCCATCTATGCCGCCACATTTCAACCAATTCTAGAGAAGTCACCCTCCTCCATTGTGGTTTGTCCCTAAAAAATGCAAAATAGCATGAATTCACTTTCCAGCATACAGGCCTCCAGCACCATCTTTCACGACTCTGAAGGCATGCCCATTGAAATCATTGGCAGGCCAGGCAACCTTTTTTACCCATAGCTGCCTGGCCTGTCGCCATAGCTCGCCTCACCACTGGCTCTAGAAAATGTGAGCACACCACTCCATGCCCAAGCTAGGATCCCATCAAAATCATATTCCTCGCCTTCAAGGCAACCACCCAGGGGTGGCTCTTCCATAATGAGTGAGGAGACGCTGCAAGTATCCTCGCCCATTGTGGAGGAGCCACTCCAGCCGAGTGAAAACACGGAGCGCTCCCTCAGCTGCTTGCTACATCCGAGGGAGCACTCCTGGGCAGTCTTAAACTGTTGAAGGTAAGCATAATTTCACTTTGAATGTTTAGTTCCCCAGTGCACATGTTGAGTGGACCATGCAAGGCCAGAGGCATTTTGCTTTCAGAGCCATGGCCCATTGGGGATGCATGTTGGGGAACTTCATGTCTGAATGTGCAATGGGATGCTCCTGTGCCTCCCCACACGTTCAAACAATGGCGCGCTCCAGCACTCATGTCAAGGAACAGGGAAGCAAAGTGAGCGTCCTGTTTCATGGACTTGCGCGCAGTCATACGGCCACGAACCAGGAAGTGCTCTTTGCCTTCTGGTTCTTGTTTATGGTGTGTGGGAGGAGCGGGGCTTTTGTGGAGGTGCTGCCATAGTGCAGACCGTTGCTACAGGTAAGACACATTTAATTATGTATTATTATGTAATATGTTTGAATGAGTGAGTGTATTATTTATGGATATGTCTGTGAATGAGCGAGTAAATGCTTTGTATGAATGAGCGAGTGAATGTGTGTGAGCACAAGTCTGTGCAGAAAAATTGGCATTTTCTACTTGCCATCTATCATAGATGCCCAGGAAAAAATGCTATTGATAAAGCATTGATGATATGTATTATTAAGTGGCTTGAGTGGAATTTTGGTGCAGACAGTCTAGCCATTTCTTACTGTGGCATGACATTTATTAGTGGGCATCAATGATAAAGCCAACAAGATAAGTGTTATAAAATGGCTTTTTCTGTAATCTGGCCCCATATCTATAAAAAAAGTATCATTTTAGTGCATTAAAGGCAAAAGTCAAACATTAAAGCATATATTTAGAGCTGACAAAACATGCAGTTAAGCGTCTCAAGGGCTGAAATCCTGGTTTCACCTCGTAACTAAAGTGATCGATTACAGGCAATTCGTTTCCTCTCACGGTGCCGTATTTGACAATAGTGAGATGTCCGGTCTAGGTTCTGTGTTGTCGAAGTTGGGCAGGCAAATCATCAAGGATGTGTATTGTGTGGTGAGCAACACAGCAGTTTTTGTGTTGTGTGCATGGGTCAGTAGGATGCTTTGTATGCACGACAACATGCCTCATTTCCTTTTGGAGATGGTAGCCCAATCATGTTTTATTCTTTGAATTCTGGGACTTGTAGACTTCTATGTACACTAGGGAAATTAAGGACTACAAGCCCCAGAGTGCAAATAAGAAAACGGGGCTACTACCTCAAGAAATCAATGGGACAAAAAGGCATGTATGGGTGGTGTTTTGCGGTGATTAATGAGGCAAGACGCGAATTATGGATCGTGTGTTATGTGGGTGGGGAGACAGGATGCCAGGTATAGAGCTGGAGATGTATGGGGGTGTACAGGCTAGAGGACAGGTATGAGGTCTGCTTTGTGTGGGGGCGGGAGAGGAGAGGCGTAGACTGGGTAGAGCCTGTGGGGCACGGCCCACCCAAAATGTGTAAATGCCCACTCAGCAGTGCTGTGTGGGCATTTACAGATACTTTTGTCAGTGCAGTGGGCCCAACTACATTAGCTTCAGGCCCCATTTGCTAGACAATCCTGGCTAGGCCTCTGCAGGAGAGTAGGTATTGGATTTGTTTTGGGGGAGTGGGGAAGCAGGAGGCGAGGTATGGGTCTTTTGCCAGCCCTGCTAGTTTTTTGGTCTTAGAACTAATATGGATAACTGGCACAGTTCTGGTTTGGCTCCACCCATGACTTCTGTAGCTCCCTCACCCTCTAAGGATGTGTGTGTGTGTGTGAGTAAAGTTCGAAAATTCTTGGATCTGTTTTTGTGGGATCTGCTGCCATATTTTGTATGATGATCTAAGTGGTAAGTCTTCTTTTTGGTATTCTGTGGCACAGCATGGAGTTTCGTATTAGATCTATAGTTTTACCAGCAAGTACACATCAGAACTACAAGCACCATAATGCACTATTATGTTTTCTCCAAATCATAGTACTCTTAACAGTATAAGATTAAGACAGCCCTCAAAACGTCTTCTTTCCTTACTGAGTATCACTTTTGACATTCTCAATGTCTGTATGTTTACAGTTTTGAGCATGTCTTTCCACAGGTTTGTTAGTGTACTAAGGTTACATTTACGCTCTAAATAGATAGGTATTAGAGGCTGCAAATTCACCAATACTGATGATCCTCCGCCAGGTGGTTAAATGAATAGATAATTCAGAATTTTGAGCAGCCCCCCTTCACAGAGGGAGAGAACCTAATTTCCCTCCCTTTCCCATGGGACTGCATAGTTGCTTGTGTGCATTGCTGCTCACCGTGAATTTAGTCAGGGTGAGGTCTGGCCCCACCCTGGACTTGGGGCAGCAGGGCCCACTTCCCCATGATGTCTGTGGGGCACCTGCTAAGCAACTGGGTGGCTTCCCCTGGCCCCAGGGATACCCAGACCACCTCTGTGGTACCTTCATTTGTGACTCTAGGCCTCAGTACGACCCTGGCGGTATTAAGGGCACGGCTGCCGCTGGTAATGATTTTTTACTGGGTCCCAGAAAAGGGCAATAACCGGGTCATGCCGACCTTGGCGGACCCAGTAATTGCCCTTTTCTGGGACCCGGTAAAAATGAATTCCCATTCCCATTTGAGCCCCATAGGGTGAATGCTAACAACGGGCCTGTTAATGACGAGCCTGTTATCATCCTGGACTGCTAGCGAGACCCGCTAAGGACCAGACATTCCTTAGCGGGTCCCACAGCAGTCCTCATAATAGGGCAGCCCATAATGAACGGTGCTGATCCCGTACTGGCACAGTTCATTACGGGACCACCAGGGTCCTAATGAGGCCCTCTGACACAACTATTGACTGAACAATGCTTGCTAAGGTGAAGGAACCATCAATAGGAAGATATAGCAAGGTGCAAGTCACAAATGTCATGTGTTGCTTCCACAAATCAATATGTTCCTAACAATGTCAATAACTAGCATGAAGAAACACAGGGGCCAATTCACAGACCGTGTTGGTAGTATGTGAAAAGCAACATGTTGGTGTCCATCCTGAGTTCAGACTTATGAAGAGACCTGTATTACGAAGAGGGCTGGGCTGAGAGTGCAAGTGTCTTGCAGCCCAGCCCCTTTCATTATGAGTGCCCCATAGCGCATATAGCACATGTGCAATTGTCACCATAAGCCATCTGGATGCTGGATGCACATTGCAATTGGCCTTAGAGGTAATATATATTTTAGATTTCCACCACTACTTCGGGGTTGGAAGTGTAAAGGAAGAATGGAAACTCTAATGCTGTGCATGGATGTATCAGTTTGGGGGTTCTGGGTGAAGTCAAGGACTCTGAAAAGATCCCAGGCTGCACTGCTCTTTCCCCTGTGCCTGACCTGTGGGGAAGGGAAAGAGCGGCAGAGAAATCGCATCTGTCATATTATCCCTTTATCTTCCCCAGAATTCATTCAGCACACAGCCAACTCTTGGCTCTGACACCTCTGTCAGTGGGCAAAGCATTACCAGGCATCTCAAGTGCTATTCACAGGGGAACTCATTATGAATATCCGGTTTGCAAGCCTCCACATCTTATAGAAACTCGTGAGCACGTCTCAAAGCCATCACGCACCCATAGCTCGATTTTACTAATATCTACACGGCTAACTGACCAGATAAACTATGTGTCCAATATGGACACTTTCTTTATTCTTTTCATGACCTTTTGGTCTGCAACATACTACTATACAGGCATCCCAGTTTTCACTACCACTTCAACTCATGTTTGGTTTCCCTTTTGTTGTGACCTACGTGTGTCTGTTTTGCTCTTAGACGTACTCCCCCTTTGCCATTTCCCATCTTACCTTTGCCTGGTTTACTTTTCATCCTACAGACCACGGTCTGGGTTACACCAGGGGTGGGGTCACAGTACATCCAAACCGGCAAGGGTTCAAGGGTTCGGTGCTCTACTTACGGTAACGCACAGGATCGCATACCTTTGACAATAAGGGATGCATTGTGGGATGCAGATGTCATTTCTGGCACTTCCCTACCACATAGATGGCCGAACTGCTGGTTTTATGGCACTTATTATTCCAGCCTTTCTGTCTGTATTGTTCCAAATGTATTTTTTACCAATATTATCTGCCTTATTATTTATTACACTTTTATACTTCAGTATACATCATACCCACTTCATTATGCACTCAGAGGTTTTGATTTAGCCAAGCTCCTATATTTTTCTTATAACCACCTTCCGTTATATGGCGAATTAATGTATCAGTAAACAATCTTATGCACTAGGTGGCAGCGCCACCTACAAGCCAAAACTATTGCATTAGAGTACAGACAGGGAGAAATGGCAAATGAGGAGGGACACAAAGCTGTTCGGTGTTGCTTGGTTATTTGCCCCCACACTGACTGCCCATGGCCATGCTTATCCCTATGGACATGCCCGCCCAGTTCCTGCCCAAAACAATGCCTCATGGGAACTTTTCGAGCTTGCTTTAATCAAGCCTTCCCATCAAACTTCGCACTTAAAGTGCCTGTCAGTGTTTTTGTCAAAGCAGTCTTCTATGAGTTAATGACTTCATTGGTGCAGTAAACGCGCTACTGGTGTATACAAATTTCTAAACCAAGTCTGTCTTCAGCCACTCGATTTATAAGCACTATGCGTGTCCTTCACCGAAGTCCTGTTAAAATCAAGCATTCGCAAAGCCAGCAGTTTTGGCTTTTGTATAAGTATTAGGCATTTGCCAGGCACTGTTGTTATATGCCCAGGTACTCACACCATTTTGCACCTGCTACCATCAATGACCAGGTAATACCACTATGACAGTGCCTTTCCCATGTCCACACAAAATCTCAAACTATTTGCTTTGTCAATGCTTGTTTGTATAGCTACTGACCTGGCAGCAAGAGCCTATTCTTATACAGCCACTTATTGAACCCAATTGCTCCTAATCCACTTCGTCAGTTCCTCAAAAATAATATGGGTCTCTAGGAGGAGGATTACTTTTATATTGAACTTGTGAGGGCAATCGGGTTTTGCTTGGCTATTCTCCTTATTCTGAATACATTAACATTCCACAATAAGCTTTTAATTGTTACTGTTTGAGTACCTCTGTTTCCTAAGTCTGTTGTACTTCCTAAACATCAACTCTTCCAACAGGTGAACATACACATTGCTGAATTTGTAAAACCTTCGTCCTGGCATGCTCAAAGCCTTTTCACCAATTCATCCACCTTACCTTCACCTGCCCTGCTGCCTACTGCTCCCACTCTGAGACACCTCACCCACACACCTATTGAAAATCACTCTTGTTTTCTTGGGATGAACTCTGACTTAATTTTCAGGCATTAGCCCTTCCTGCCAACAAAAAAAACACCCTGATTCTGGTCAATGTCTGGGATAACATCCTCCTCACTGATGACACCGAATCTATCTCCTCCAATGCACTTACACTCAGATCTTCTGCTTTTGATGCAGTCATGCATCCCCCACTTCCCTGGTAAAACTAGAGAATGTTTTAGTGTAACGCGTCAGGTCCTGAGGTGGTTTCGTCACTTCCGATCCAACTGGCAGCAATCTGTCAGAATTTGTATCATGCTGCCACCGTGTTAAACGTAGAGTTCCAGACGACTCCTGCTTTCCTTCTCCATCTTTATATGAAACTCCTCATGGATATTTACTGTGGCTGTCCCAAACCTTTGAAACTCTTTTCCTCGCATCATCCACCAAGCCTCATCAATACTTCAGTTTAGGAAGGCTTAGCTATGCATACAATCTTAGATATTTGGGGTTCACCATTTCCAACAACGCTTCGAAGTTGACTGTTTAGGATCGTTTGAGAGCAAGAATCCAGCCTCTGTCCACCCAGCTAAAAAGTGTCTATGTTGATCTAAGTAGATACTCTTTGATACCGTGTGAGATTTTATTTGGCCAAAATTGTGCCTGCGATAACTTACGGTGTGAAGACTGTATTAGTTAACTTAGGTGATTACCTGAATTCCTTACAGGGTTCAAAGTGGAAAAGATCCTTAGGTTTAGTTCTTTCAGCACCAAATTACATCATTAGGCATGATTTGGGACTAACTTCCCTTGAAGCGATTGTACTATGGAAGAAACTTGGAGTATACGCAAAAAATGCCGATTCGCCGGCTAAATCACTATTTGTGGATTTAAATGCACCATTTAAGAGAAAAATCTATTTTTTCTCTTAATATCTTTAGCAAAGAAATATGTAAACCTCTCAGTATGATAGGCTCAGAGAAGGAGGAGTTGTTTACTAACCCAAATAAAAGAAAGAATAAACTGTATGACTCAGACTGGCGAGTGACCATTGCTCAGCTGGGCCACTATTCTGAATATTCCATAATTATCAGAAAGAGGAAGTGCTTGTTCAAATGCATCTACCGCTTCTCATGTAATAAAGTTCATAGTATTCACATTATAAATAAGGGTGTAGGAGCCCAGCTAGTGTGAACAAACATGGGTCAAATACCCTGTTCTATGGGATTTCTCCCACTCAGGAGGGTCTACAACCACGTTTTAGCTCACTGCACCCTTCACAGAGGAGGAATAACCATTTGCATATCGGTTTTTGTCCCACTCACAAGGGCAGTCCTGCACGGAAATGCTAGGCAATTCTCCTCTGAAAAAGGATACCATCAGCAACCCCAGAAACATCTTTCCGCCTTGTTGGGCCTCCTCAGTGACGTGAAGCTGAGCCTCTCTAAGGCACAGTAAGCAAGGGGTCCACGTCTGGATTACCCTGGGTAACTTGGTATGAAACCCCAAGTTTTACAAATCAAACATGGGCATGGGAGCCCCTCTACTGAGAACGAACGTGGCTTCCAGACCTTTTGTGCAAAAATGTATATTAGGGTCACATTTAACCCGCTTCCACCATAGCCACTTTCTAAGAAGCACAACACTTTAGAAACCCTCAAACATCTTGTTTTATACTGTAGGGAAATTAGAAACATTAGAAAACTCAATTTTAAAACTCATGTGTATTACTATTTTGAACAAGCAAGTGAATCTCTTTGGTCTCGTTTAATTGAAGGGAATAGTGTTGCATTACTGCTTGGACTCTACATGTTTAATTAAAGCTTTTTGATTTGATGCAAATACAAATCTCTTGATTATTTATGTATTCTTCAGGAATTAAATAGGGCCTCGCATGAGTATTGAATACTTTTGCATTGCTCTTTGCACTTTATAGTTGCATTAATATTGAATATTTGGAGGAATTTACATTATAATTATATGGAATGCTATTTCAATGATGCTCCTGAAAGGAAGTTTGAAATGGACTGTTTTTATGTGGTTTTATATAGGTTTATGAACTTTTATGTTTTTGTATTGTAATTGTTATGAACTTGTTTTGTGTAAGGTTTAAATGTACAAACCAAATCACAATGATAAACAAATAATACATGAAGAAAATGATACGCATGCAAGCACGACACTCTATCTGATTTCCTGATATAACTTCCATTTCTTTTCTGCCAATGTCACCTCAGCGCTTAGCAACAGTTAGGTGTGTGATGCGCACTATACAAGCAACCACTGCGTTTTTCTCTGAAGACTCTCTTTATACGCAATGGACCGATCTCTTCTAACTCAGATCAAAAGGTGATTGAGCACTTTTGTGTTATATTCTCTTGAAGGTTCACTGCTTTGTGTGAAATCTGTGAACAATATGGCACAGAAAATATCTCATTGTCGTGTGTGTCTATACCCAACTTAATCTCGGTTGCACTGCCATGGGTGGTTGCACTGTACTGCCATGGGTGGTTGCACTGTACTGCCATGGGTATGTACTGCTCTATCTTTAGTACTGGTGACCAAGTGTCCTGACTGTGTCTTTGTTTAGCTCAGAGGTGTGACAGTGCATTAACCCTCCCAGCAGCACCTTCACACCCCATCTATGAATTTCAGAGAGACCTCCAAGCACACACGTCCTACCTGTATCTCCCACACCTGAACATACCATATCACCTCTAGCACACTTAGTACAGCGCAACGTGAATTTGAAAGAAAACCGCCTAAGACGATGGTGCTCAGGAGGCTGATACCTTTCCTAGAAATGTATATCTTTGTACCTATCCTTACAGGCTTGTGAAAAAATGGCTAAACCCAGAAGATGCAGAGTACGGGCCAAGGCCTCTTATTGATTTGCATCACTGCTGTTGGCCAATCCAGTATTGCTACCTCGTACGACCTCTCTGGCTCATGCTGGTGGGTTTCAAGTGATGGACTGAAGATTGTGATTGCAAACTGCAAGGATCCTTGCCCATTGGCTCATAGAGAGGATACACCAAACTGCCTTGTGTACCCGCAGCATCCTTGTTTATTTATCAAGTAGTGAAAGGAAACTAATTCTGTGGGGGGGGGGGCATTTTATTAAGCCGAATGTTCACATTCTAAAGACTAGAGAAGTCGTCTTCAAATGTTGGTGATTGCCCCCATTCCAACGTGGGTGCACCCTCGTGTGTGTATATATAGGTTCCAGCATGTGTGGGCCTGACCATTATTTCTATTACTGGTTATGGGGGTTGGTAACAGAAATTGATGATGTACCGCGCTGGTGGGTCTATGGCTGCTTAGCTGAATGGGGATGGTCTTGCTGCATGTTGACTGTCAGGGTTTCCCGCCATAGGCCTAGTGAAACACGTGGTGTGGTTATGTCTAAGCAATGCCTTCATCCCCAGCATTCAAAATGGTTTGTTCATTAGTGTTAAAATATTTCGCAGCAATCAAAAAAGACTAAGAATTCCATGATACCGTGATCTTCAAACTGTGAGCCTGACCCCCTCAGGGGACCGAAGGATGGCCGGGGGTGGAGGGAGGGGGGGAGAGACTCTTTAAAAAGGTTGTATAGCGATTGTTTTTTTTTATTTTTTTAATCATTTTTATTAGATCAGTGGATACCAGGCAATACAAGAAAAGGTAAACAATTTATTAACAGATTTTAACAAGTACATAGTGAGTGCTTTTAATAGAAAATGTAACATATTAGGTTTTGGCAATATTTTTACTAAAGGGGGGCTCAGCATAAAAGGTTTTGATACTACCACATTACTAACACCTTGGCACCTGGGCAACGTGCCAAGGCTGACAGTCATTCAGTGGTCCCAACATTATTTTACAATCTCTAGTCGGTGGGTGGCGGACTCTGCATAAGAAATGTGCATAGTGGAAAACATTGGATTGTCACAGAATCGAGATTTGACTTCAGTCAGGGTGAGGACAAGCTTTCTAGCTCTGGAAAGTTATTGATTATGGTAAACAACTCAATTTCGATTCACTGTATTGAAACTGTTTTGATGTCGTTATCCTGGAAAGGTGCAGTGGATTTGGCTCTTGAGGACTGAACCGTAAAACCATTGAAACTGTGTCTAACCTCAGCAAGCAATTTCCACTTCTCCAAGGAAGCCACCACCTGGATTAAATCATTTCTCTAAGACCATACATCCAGAGTAGTCATAGGTGACATAGCAGCAGACCCCATCTCAGTCCCACTGGGAGTTCCTCAAGGATCATGCCTCTCCACAACACTCTATAATACGTACACCAAATTACCTTTTGCAGCATTAGATGCAATGGGAGTAATATACACCTACTTTGCTGATGATACACAAATACTTATCCCAATTTCAGGCAACCTTGAACAGGATAACATTTGTGTGAATAAAATGTATTCCATCATCCAGAACTGGATGGCGGCTAACAGCCTATGTCTAACAGAGAAAAAACGGAGATCCCCATAGTAGGCGCTCCAGCCTGATTAGCCAAGCTTCACCCACAATACACAGCAATTATCATTGACAACATCCCCATCCCCATATCCAACCAAGTAAAAACCTTAGGGGTCTATCTAGACTCAAGTCTTACTATGTGTAAACATATCAGTGCCCCTGCCTCATCCACAGCCTACACTGCTAAACTTATCACATTGAGTCGACCTTGCCTTACACAACAAAACTGCATCTCCCTCGCTAAAACCTCATTCTAGTGTAGAGGAGGTCTCAGACATGGCCTGCGCCCCTTCCCCTCATTTTGAGGTACCAGGAGCGTACTCACCAAGGTATGTGACGTATGAGGTGCAAATGAACCAACAAAGAGCTGCACTGGGATTTTGCCCAGTATACATCAGACGATCAATACCTGTTGAAGCGCCCATAACCAGACAACCCTGGGCAGCACGGTACCCTATCAGACAGCCATACCAGCCGCTGATACGAAGCGAAGAGTACCTACAGACAGTCCATGAAGAGACCCAAAGAGCCCTAATAGAAGGCCAGAGAAAATGACTCAAGGGCCTGAAAATACTCGTGAATGAACAAAAGCAGCTATCGAAGATAGCACGCCAGTGCAAGTAACTACAAAAATAAATATAATGGACACAGAGAAGAGACGATGTTAAAATGTGAGTAAACGTTGCTACGAGACAAGATGGAAGCAACCGACCTGTTAAACGTGTGTGAACAGGCTTGAAACGCTAAGAAATCGATACTGCTTGCAATGCTTAGTAGAAGATAGAGCAGCAAGCGCCAACCATATATCTACCACAATAAAGCACAATGTACACGTGCAACTCCATTTTGTAAAAGCAGAAATGTACCCAGGCTACCAGAGGCCTGACAGGCCAAGTTTCGTAACCCAGCCAAAGGCAAGAGAAGGAGCAGAATCGAAACTCAACAAAGAGCGGCTCATGCCTAGGAAATCAAGGTCAACCGGAGAAAGGGAGGAGAGCGTCAGCTAACAAGACTCAAACTTCAGAGCATACCAGCCTGCCTCATGAAGATCAAGATAAGGGGGACTCATGCAGGTGGTGAGGCTGAAACAGAATTAAATGCACTAAAAGCTGGAAACTTGAAGCAGATTCATGGTGAACTAACACGTGACCAGCCAGGCGCGAAGAAGTACCACCACCTGATGTCATCCAGGACCCGAGGATGCCATAACTTTTCCCGATAGACTACAGTTTCGAGGCCATCCTTAGCCAACTAATTGACATATCGCCCTAAAACACTGATTGATGGAAGGGAGGCAGGGTGAAACTTGGGACACCAGGCACATAGGTGTCCATTCTGCATGCCGTTAATTAAAATGGGGATTTATGTCTAGGGGTGTAAACCTGCCCAATAACAATGGACCAAGTTATCTGGAGTACTATAGATAGTAGAACCAATAAGACGTCGTACTTGTAGTGACGTCAATCACGTGTGGTGTAGTGGGATCGGTGTAGACGCCCACCCGATAAGAGTTATCCAATCAGCATGCCCTATTATCATATAAAGATATAGCACCTATACTTTTTTTTATTAAATATCTTTATTGGTTTTTCAACAATTAGTGACCGACAAGGATCATAGATAGATCAATGCAATATGCACAATCCAAAAACAACATAACATAACATTCCCAAATTTCCCACCCCACCCCCCTCATCCAAGACCTCAGGTACATCAGTCTTATCCTTCTGGACCTTGTGTTGGGTCGGGACTGTCCATACTGACCGATGTGCTATCTGGAGCCACCGGATGGAGCAGAGGCACTGTCAACGCCACCCAACGGAGTAGTTCATCACTGGAGTCCAGCCTCTGTACCTGATTCGCTGTTTCCCACGCTGCGGTCTCAGCGGCAATCCATCTTTTGAGATCACCCCACCAAAGGGCCTCGCTTAGGCCACCGGCGCTTTTCCAACCCATGGCTATGCGTCTTTCCGCAGTGATGTATATCAAGTCTTTGAGTTTATTTAGGGGCTTGTTCTTACTGTCTCGTTTATACCTTCCCAGGATACAGGCTTCTGGTTCGTGAATTACCAATTCAATCTTCGCGTTTGTAACCCTCTCCTTCACCTGGGCCCAGAAGCTCTGGACCGTCGGGCAGCCCCAGAACATGTGGGTCATTCCCGCCCTTGGCTCATTGCATTTGGGGCATATCTGGGTTGTGGCTCCTTTGAACCTTGATATGGCATCAGGTGTGAGGTAGGCTCTGTTGTTGATGTACAGTTGGATGAGTTGGAGACAGGCATTTCTAGAAATGTCCTTATGGTAGTGGGTTACTCTCTCCCATGCTTTGTCCTCAAATTCAAGGCCCAATTCCCTCTCCCACCTCTCTCTGCATTTAAGTTCTTGTTTGGTGGTGCCCTGCAGTAGGGCTTCGTATAGTCTGGAGGTTGCGTGGCCCCCCTCAGCAGTGTCAAACATCGACTCAATGATATCGTTCTCCATGATTTGGTCGGTGGCCTCCGGCCATCTGTCCTTCATGGCCTGTGTCACTTCTCTATGGAGCAGAAACTGGCCTGTGGGCAGGACTGTGGACTCGCTGAGGTCACTAAATGTCATGAGCTCCTGTTCGTACATGAGGTCTCCTAATACTGCCACCCCATAGGGTTCCCACTGAGTGCGTATTTCTGTGTGTCCCCATGAGAGTTTAGCCATGACTCGCAATGGGGATCTGCAGGGAATATGGGTCTGTCACCCCCACTGATTTACATGCCCGCCTCCAGAGCTGGGATCCAAGTCTAACCAGGTATGGGTAATGTCTCAGGGCCCCCTTTTCAACCCATAGTAAGTCTCGGAGCAATCGCCGAGGCAGAGCTGGTTGGAGGAGTGGGGTGTCAGAAGTGGTTTCATCTGCCATCCAATGCATCACATGCCTTAATTGGCTAGCCAAGTAGTAAAGTTCGAAATCAGGGACCTTTAAACCCCCCCCTCTCATGTGGTCTATAGAGAATGTCTAGCGCCATCCTGTGCCTACCTCCCTGCCAAAGGAACCCCCTGCAGAGTTTGTTTATGTCTCTGAAAAAGGAGCGAGGGATGTTGAAGGGGGTGTTGGAAAAGCAATGAAGTAATCTGGGGAGTGCCACCATTTTGAGGAGACCCGCCCGCCCAGCCACCGAGACAGGGAGCTTACCCCAGAATTCCATAGATTTTGCAAGGGCATCTTTGGCCTTTACCGTGTTGAGAACGTGTTCGGTGCTAGGGTTACGGTGTATGGTGACACCCAAGTATGTGAACAATGTCACCTGCCATTGAAGGTCTAAAGGGGGCAGGGATCTATGCTCCTCTCTGTACAGTGCAGCAAGGGGATAGAGACATGACTTATCTTTATTGATCTGAATGCCCGTGTGTTTGTGGAAACCATCTAAAGTCTCTAAAATGTAGGGCAGGAGATGCTCCGGGTTGTGCAGGTACAGCAGCATGTTGTCTGCATACATAGAGACGTGGTGTGTCTCCCCGTTGAGTTTGATGCCTCCGTCTCCATACTCCTGCCGGAGATACGCAGCTGCAGGCTCTGCGGCAATAATGTATAGCATAGGGGACAGTGGACAACCCTGCCGTGTGCCTCTGTAGAGGGGCCATTTCTCTGAGTATGACTTATTGGTGCGCACTCTGGCCATGGGATTGGTGTAGACCAATTGGGTCCATTTCAGGAAGGCGGGTCTGATCCCCATCCTGACCATGGGGGCATATAACCATTCCCATCTCACCGAATCGAAGACCTTGGTGGCATCTAGTGACGCCACAGCATATTTCTGAGGCCCTCGCTCGGTGCTGTATAGTATATGGTGTAACCTGTGTAAGTTTTCAGTGATAGAGCGCCCAGGCACGTAGCCAGTTTGGTCCTTGTGAATCAACAGGGGGATCGCTCTACGTAATCTATTAGCAAGGAGTGCAGTCAGTATTTTGTTATCCACATTTAACATAGACAGTGGTCTGTATGACCCACAGTCCGTCCCATCTTTTTCCGGTTTCAGCAGGGGGATTATTATGGCTTCTCTCATGGAGTCGGGGAGGGTACTGCGCTCGTAAGCCTCGTTGTATACCTGTGCAAGCAGTGGGGCAAGGGTCTCCTCATATGTTTGATAGAATTCCCCAGGTAAGCCATCCATGCCCGGCGCTTTCCCAGATTGTAAGGATCTAATTATTGCTTTTACTTCGTCGGGGGGTGATTGGGTCGTCTTGGGCTTCAGCCATCTGTGGATCTATTTTGGGTAGCTCTGTTATCCAGGACGTCCTCTATCTCGGTGTCAGTGAGGGGCAGGGTCTTGGAGTATAGGTCATGATAGAACTTGGAAAAGTCTGAGTTGATCTCACCCTGTGTGTGTGCTGTGGTACTGTGAGGTCTGAGTATGTGGCAAATGGGAGTTCTAGGGGTTTCCTTTTTGTAGAGCCAAGCTAGGAGTTTACCGGGTTTATCTCCCAGCATGTGCGTTCTTTCAGTGTGCTTAGCGTAACTTAGTTTCCCCAATGTTTCCCAGTGTGACAGGCAGTTCTGTCTCAGTTTGGTAATTTCAGTCCGATCTGTCCTGCTCTCCAGCTCCCTCAACTCCCCTTCCGCGCCCTCCAGGGAGTTATTGATGGACCTTTGGGCACCCCCCACCACGGCTATCCTCTCCCCCCTCATGACTACTTTATATGCCTCCCACGCGGTACCGACGCATTCAACACTGTCCAGGTTGTTTTGCCAGTATTCATCGGTACTGTCTTTTATATGTTAGCGAAAGGCTGCATCGAGCAGGGCTTCGGCCCTAAGTCTCCACGTGGGAATCGGGGGTCTGAGCGGGTATACTTCCCAGGTGGCCAACATGGGGGAGTGATCTGACAACACCCTTGGCAAATACTGTGCTTCACTAAATGTGGCTTGCTGCCCCAGACTGACTAGAATATAGTCCAGCCTAGTGTGGATGTTGTGTGGCGAGGAGAAGAAGGAAAATTCTCTTCCCTCAGGGTCCTGTTCCCTCCACAGATCACATAGTGATAGCTGGCTTATTAACTTAGATAATATCTTGGCTGGGGGGGATGAGCGGGAGTGTTTAGTATCAGACCTGTCTTTGAGGGGATCAAGTGTGCAATTATGGTCTCACCCCCCCCAAATCATAGTGCAATTTACATAGGGGCTGAGTCGCGAAAACAGGGAGTGGAAGAAAGCGGTGGCATCATGATTAGGAGCATAAGTACTAACCAGGCATAGTTCCTTCCCCTCCATGGTACCTTGCACAAGTGCCATCCTTCCCTCGTCGTCCGTTCTGGTGCTCCCCACTCTGAATGGGATGTTCAGGTCGATCCAAATCAGGACCCCTCTAGCATAAGAGGAGTAGGAGGAACCGATCAGGGTTCCTCGTCATGTTTTGGCTAGCGCCTTCAGTTTTTCCGTCGTCAGGTGTGTTTCTTGAAGCATAGCAATTCCGACCTTGCATCGTCGCAGATATGTGTGTATCCAGCGTTGTTTCACAAAGCTGTTCATGCCCCTGACGTTCCACGTCATTACTTTTATTTTTTCAGCCATAGGCGCCGTGGTGTCCGTTGCTCCTCCTCGGTCGAGGTCCTGTCGATGCTGTATCTGTCGTGCAGTTATCCTGAGGTCTTGATGTTCTACGTCCAAACTTCCCAACGTGGGTGCTAACTCTACGTTTCTCCCTCCCCTTAAATAAACTTCCCAACCATAGAACTGGTCCAGCGAGGTGACCCTCGTTCTGACTGTCCCGTTTCTGCTCCTTAGGACCAGGCATGGTCTTCGGGTGCCCTACGGGCAGGTAAACGTACCCTGAAAAAGGAAACTCGTGGGGGGTTGGGGGAGCACTTGCTTCTGTTTCCGCAAGTATGATCATATCAGCCGATTAATAGGCTAGGTGTTTCTGCTGAAATGCAGTTGTATTAAGAAGAGTTCTCCTGCGGCTTTAGGGAGGCGGTTCGGTGCGGCTTCCGCCTATTGTCTTCGATGTCGGGTAGTTGCTGTCCGTCCATACAGTCCCGTGCTTGTTCCGGGGTGTCGAACAGGAGGGCCCTGTTGTTGTGTATTACCTTTAGTCTTGCAGGGTATAGAAGCATGTACTGCAATCCCGCTGCCTTCAATCTGGCTTTCGTATATATGAACTGAGCTCTGCTCATCTGTACTTGGAATGTGTAATCGGGATAAATCGCAATCTTGGCGACGTCCCTCTTGATCTGGCCACCTGATTGTGAATGCGCCAAAATGACCTCTCGGTCCCTGTAGTTCAGTACTTTCGCTATCATGGGGCTAGGTGGACCGCCCGGTGGTGGTTTCTTGGCAAGTGACCTATGAGCCCTCTATGGAGAAGCCCTGCGACAGCTTTTCTGCACCAATATCCTGCAGCAGGAGGTTCTCCACGTAGTTGGTGGGATCTGGGACTTCAATGCCCTCTGACAGGCCGAGAAGCCAGATGTTGTTGCGGCAAGCCCTACCTTCTGCCTCCTCCGCTCTGTCCTCCAAGTTCTTGACTCTCTGCTGAAGGCCATCTACGTCGTGCAGTAGTTGGGTTTTTGCTTCCGTATTTTCGCGTACCTTGGTCTCCAGCGCTTCGGTCCTGCCAGCCAAGGAACGGACATCCTGACGAAGGAGGCCCAGATCCGTAGCCACGGCGTCAATTTTGTTCACCATTGTTGCTTGGAATGTCTTAATGGCCTCGAGTCGTTGGGTGTTGCTAGGTTCAGCCGCCGTTGCAGTGGGGCCGGTTTCCGTCCCAACAGTTGCCGTGTCCGAGGCCTCGGGATCGGGGAGACCGTTGGCCGTGAAAGCGTCTATGGTGGTCTGGCGCTGCTTGGACCTAGCCCCCTTCGGCGTCGATTTGTTCGAGCGTGACATTCTCCTGGATCCGGCTACGTCGCTGAGGGCAGTTGCAGTAATGTGTGCTTTCTTTTGTGGCCTCGGGTGAGTCTTGCGGCTTCGAGGTGCGGAGGCCTGTGTCGGGCCTATTGTCCACGGTCCCTCGGGTGTCTCGATAGCCCATGCGACGCCGCTGATGCTCTGTTTGGCATCTGTGCCTCCCAGCCGCTCTCCCTACTCCTCTCCCGAGCGGTTGTGCAGGTTTGTAGTCTCGCGGTCCGTTGGGATGGCGCTGGGTTCCCCGGGCTCAGTGTGTGAGAGCCGCCATCTTGGTTCCTTGCCGAGCGGTAATCCGCGGGCGACCAAATCGAGTCTTTCGGGCTTACACCCTCGAGTGTGGAGGGTCCTGGTGCTTCCCGCAGACGTCCGCAACAATCGTGGTGCTTCGCAGGGTTTGTTGAATGTTTCAGAGCCGTAGAAAACCGCTTATAAATGGCACATATAGCAGAGCTCGCCGAAGTCGCGTCCTCTCTACATGGCGGTTAGCCACGCCCCCCAGCACCTATACTTAAGTCACCTTTCCTAACCAATTATATTGCATGTCGAGTTTTTGTAGAGTTAGACGTCAATAATGACGAATATTGCCTATAAGAATTGCTGTTCTACTGAAGTTCGAGGAAGTCGGATCGAGACAGGTGATCGCAATGCTGCTGATTTCCATTTGTTTCTCTGTTTGGTGTACTTGTCATTAAACAGACTTCCCTTTGCCAACTTACTGAGTCCTCATTATTGAGTCGTGTTGGAGTAAGTGAATCCTGCACCCCCTGTCCTCACATGGTGCAGCTATCTTGTCTTCCAAGTTCTAGAGGGTGAGCGCTGAACTATGGGACCGTCAGTGAATTCCTCTCCTCCTGAACACTTGGTAGCGTGAGGATGGTTTCGGCCATTAATTATTGATTATATAATACTAAGACACCTTAGACCGATGGCACGAAGTAACTCCGGGCCTTTGGCAATATCTCGAGTCCTTTCACCATTCCGGCTGAGTAGACTGAGAAGCTCCCCATGGACAATGATAGAGTAAGTCCATAAAAAATCTGCAGTGGGTCCGAAGGAACCCGCCTTTCCAAGCATAACCCTTCTCATTCCCACAGGCAGCCAATCGGACGAAAATCTTAAAAGCTGGAAGAGGAAGGGGCTGTGATCCCGAAGTCCCAGAGAGGAAAAGATGCGATCGGTGAGTGAAATAACAAACTCGTTACTTTGACAAATGTCGTGTAGGCATTAGAGCCAGTAAGGGAAAGGTAACGGTGGGTGGCAGAGAAAAAATGAAATAGTAAGTGTGATGCTGGAAATGCATCGGAGGGACAGGGCCTCCGTATCCTTGTCCTTTACTGCTTTTTATTGTGTTCTGTCATGTTTTCCACGCAGGAGTTCATGTGGAACTCCTGGCAGTGCAGCTCTTTCTTTTGGTTTGGTGAACGGACCCGTGGGATACCCTTATGGCACCCATGGGTGGGGGTACAACCCTGTGCCCCTAGTGTATGTTTTTGGGGTACCTGTGGGTGGCCCACAGAGCAGGGTATGGGCTGGTGGCAGCTCCATGCTGAATTTGACAGGTGCGCGGAGTATCCTCCATTTTGGGATACCCCGGCCCTGCCAATGGGATCAGTTGATCCCTGATGGAAAACAAGATGGCCCCGGTGGCCTCTTGCTTTCTACTACCCATTACCTTGTTTTCCCAAAGTCCTGGGAAGCCCTGACTCTGTCCCTGCCCCCTGACTGGCTGTTGGATGGAAGTGCCATATATGGTGTTGTGAAGGCCCAGTCAGACTAGCTGGAGCCGTCCCGGGTATGTATGTTGTGGGTACCTCCTGTAGGTGGGACCTCGGTGATTAGAGTGTGTGACGAATATGCATTCTGTGCTGTGGGTGTCTAGTATCTGGTGGTTGACACAATGACTGAGACAACCCTGCCCGAAACCGGTATGAATGCAGCTTGGAGTGTTGAATGGCTCGGTACTTGTCCCAATACACAACTTGTTGCGAGTGTCTGGAGAGAAGTGAATGGCCTGAAAACCTCGTGTGCCTGATTGGCTGCCTGCCTGCATGAATGCCCGTAGTCGTGATTGGATGCTTGAGTGTGACCCAGCAGAATGAATGGGAGATCAACAGTATATCTGGGGACCTCTCACTGCTAGGAATTATGTTCAGAAGCTGAAGTCCACTACGATGAGTAACTGGATTAACTGACGCTTGACCTTGAAGCCCTGCTGGACGAGAAGAATTGCTGTTGCTCTCTTTCACAATCTGAAAGCTGCTGTGCCTCCAAGGACTGACCCAGAGAGGACCTGGTAAGGCGCCCTCTTCCCAAGCTACGAGGGACCATCATGCACAGCTGATCTTTGCCAACGCTCCCTGGTAGACAGACCTTCGACAGGCTGCCGACCCGGGGACTGCTGCAGAACTCCAAGGAGAAGCACTCAGACTGTTGTCCGCCACGGTCGACGACTGCCGTCGCTGACCGGAGCCGCCGCGCTCCCGTTTGCCTAAGAACTTCAATTGATCATCGGACGCTCTCGTCTGCATCGTCATCAGCTTGTCTGCCGCTGGAGAAGGCCCGACCGTCGACGCACCGAGGAGGTGGGTTTCCGGCCACCTGCAGACCGCAGAGACGCCGACGACTCGACACCCTTGCTGGGCCACAGTTCTTCATCATCTCTTTGCAGTCCAGAACTATTGTCACCGAGGTGACCCGCACGCCTCTTCCTTGCAGGACACCAACGCTCTGTCGTCGACTAGCACCGCTAGGAACGAAGCTGCCACAGTTCACCCTGTTCACCGTCGGACGTTCGACGAACCGTGACTCCTGCCTTAAAGGGAGGGCACTCAAGAAGGGCATCGATTCCCCTACACCGAACGCCAAGTTCCCCGACACCTCTCGATGATCCGTGGCTCCCGCCTGAAAGGGAGGCACTCAAGAAGGATCGGTCGGTGCATCGTCGGAGAACTCTACTCCACCAGGTACATTGGGGGGGGTAAAACCTTAATAGGAAGAAGTAAGACTATCGGACAATATATGGACTGGGCTTGTGCTATGTATCTTTATTTACAGGTTGCCCAGGTGGGGGGGGGGGGATCTCCATACAGAACTGTGCCTAGTGGTAGGGGTCAGCATTCTGCCTATTGTTTCAACCATCTTACGTTCCTGCCTATCTCTATCGCTGGTTTACTCGTTATTGATCTGTGTGAAATTTTAACCGTACAGTTGATGCACTTTAATGAGATTTGATAACATTAGTGGTACCACTCTAGACTTGTATATATTTATCATTATTGACTTACAAGTACAAAGTGCGTTATTGTGATTGTGTACATACCTTTGAATATTAATTATATAAAGACTGTGTTTTCAGTAATACAGTGTGTGGACATTCCTTTGTGGGGGTTCGGGGACTACACTGTACTTAAGAACCAGCCTGCATCACCTCCTGAGAAGCGAGGCATTGATTGCTCGTCCATTGCTACCGTAATAGAGAATCTTGGCTGGGGTCTGCTGTGCCTCTCCTCTACCATATAGAGAGCGGAAGTACAGACACCCCCTAACGGTCTTTACAGTCAGAAGTAGAGAAGACTGTGTGTATATATATATATATATATATATATATATATATATATATATATATATATATATATATATATATATATATATATATATATATATTAGTAATGACTCAAGCATAAGAGATAAAGAGTGGATACTGGGGGGACACCCGAGAGAAAAGCAAGGGATACCAGGGGGGCACCTGAGATAAAAACGTAAATTACCAGGGCGGCACCGCACCTGAGATAAAAACAAAGGATTCGCCTTATTCCTGTGCTTTAATACAGCGGTCAGAAGAAACGTGAACTCAGAGCCCACAGTGGGGGGACAAATAGACTACGGTGACATTTAAAGACGCATCAAAGGAGTTTGTTTAGATCCCATGACTTGGTATTGATTAGAAGGCAGATATACTTATGATCAGCTGGTGTCCATCTAGTCTGTCAAGTGTCTGTCATGTGTGTCCTGTTTTATGTAAAATAATTGCATTGATTGTTTGAAATGCATTTTGGCTTTGCGCGATTCAGTAACTAAGAGGGAATCGCCATTGAATTGCTGGGTTTTGAGTAAATTGTGGTATAAATTTTGGCAGGAAAAGATTGGATTGGAGCTTGCGTATGTGGTGCTTGCTCATACTATTGTAAGGATAAAATACTGTATAAATATTGTTGGTGGCAGAATCAAAAATGGAGGAGGTCACCCCACTTGCGCATCTGTGCATGCAACTACCTAAGCATGCACCAAAACTCAGGAAGTATAGCACAGAGTGGGTAAAGGGTACCGACCACCAAATGTTCATCCCTTGGCCACAGAATGGGTCCCTTTCTAAGGCTGTTTTACAGCATGTGACAACCTTCCTACACGCCACATATACAGGCAAGAAGCTAGAGAAACGTCTTGCTGTTCTAGAATTGTGGAAGATGTTTGCAGAAACAAAGGTGGAAGAACCACCCACAGACTGGATACTAAATGTATGTATAGAGGGGGGTGAGACGCCTACCGCGCCACCAGCCCCACCTGAGCCAGTCATTGAAGGGAGTAAAACAGAGGGGTTTTACCCACTAAGAACTTAAGGCAGCCACGGGGTATAGCAACCCTGCATATGAGTCGCCTATGTACAGTAGTGACGGTAATAAGGGAAAGGAACAGGAAAACAATATCACCTCTGCGGTGTCAAGGGACAAAGAGAGATGCGAAGATGAAGGAAAAGATTGGGCACGGAGTTGTGCACCTCCAGATAAGGAGAAAGGGGGAAATAAACGTAAAGGAAATGAAGGGAGAGTTGATGAGATAGCATTTGCGAAAGACGATTGGATGGGAGGTCAGATATTACTGAAGTTGGATGGAAAAGGAAGTGATGATTTGAGGCCAAGGGAGAGGTCTGATGAGAAGCAAAGGAGAGAGAGAGAGAGAAAGAGATGGAAGTAAGGGATGAAAGACAGGCTAAGGCGAGAACAACTATATCGCGAAGAGCAAGAGAAACAGCTTGATCGCAGACAAGAGGTAGCCTACGACCGGTACAGACAGACTAAGCAAAGGATGGAAGAAGAGCAAAGGGTACGTGAGAAGAGAGCAAGAGACGAGAAGAGGCGGAAATCAGAAGGGCAAAGGAACATAGAAACGAAAGAATGCGGGAAGTAGAAAAGGCTAGAGAAGAAGAGAGGAAGCGCAAGGAAGTAAATGAGGAAATGGAACGTAAGTGCAGACAGAGGGCACGGGATCTTGAATAACTGGAGCGGAAAGTTAAAAATCCAATCCTGTTGTAGAATGGAAGACATAGAAGAATTCTTTCCTGCACACGACTCAGTGCAAGGTATAAGTGGGACAAATATTGAAGATGACTTCGACACCAGAAGCATCGGGGAAACGATTGATAAAATATACGATGAGATGGGGCTAGAGCAGATATCCGATAGGGGAAGGGAAGATGAGCGCTTAGCGAGCACTCAGCTATATGACACTGAGGATGTCACCCGAAGTAGTGGGAGCAGGGGACTGTCCCTAGACAGGCTGGAGATTGGGCAGAACGAAGAAGATGCAAGGAGTTGTGTAAACTGGGAGTATTCAGGATCTGACTCCGGTGGGGAAACAGAGGATGTGGCACTCGAGGAAGGGAGACGGAGTGAAAAACAGCTCCCAGAGGACCGAGGGGTACGATGGTCGGACACTAGTGGGTCCACAAGTAGGACACCGAAGTCTGCCGCGCAGTCCGTCCGACAAGAAGGAAGACCCCATGGTCAGAGGGGGGGGGGGGGGGCTCAGCACCTACCTATGCAGACAGATTAAGGGCATTGCCAGGGAGACGGCAAGGCGGGAATGCCACCCCAGCAGTAGACAGAGGAGCTATGGGGAAGGAAAAGGAAGACGGCGCATTCCAATTCCCATTGCTAGAAAAGGGGGAGCAAGACCACAATATATTCCATGGCCACACATGGACCGTGAGAACTTAAAAAATAAGCTTCCAATGCTGACATCGGGAGCCGGAACGTGGATACACGAGTTAGAGAAAATGACGGGGGATGTCACCTTAGCTATAGGGGACATGAAGGGCCTCCTAATTGCCATACTTGGTGAAAGAGCAGATTATGTATGGAAACGGGCGGGCTATCCTAGGGTAACCCTAACTAACACGGAGCATCATTTAATAACTGTAGGGCAGCAGTGTGGAAAGCGCTGCGAATGCTATATCCAGTCACTTCTGATATGAGGGCTATAATGACTCGGAAAATGAAAGCGTCAGAGGATCCGTTGATCTATATCCAGAATTTTCAAGACGCGTGGGTGCTCGAAACGCATGAGTCTTGGACGAAATCTATCCCTGTATTCTACCACATATTATGCCAGGGGTTGCCTGAACCGGTGCAGAAGCAGCTCAAAAAAATTGGTAGGAGTAGAAGCAAAACCATGGGCCGAAATACAGTTGATAATTGCACACTACTGTAGAGTGCTGCAAGAAAAGCTGTAGACTTCCTTGTTCTCTTGCGCCCTGCTACCTCAGGGTCCGTTGCGCACAATAAATAAACAAACAAACAAAAGAATCGGAAAAAGGAAGCAACCCGTAAGGGTGAGGAGGCAAAGCTGGTGCAAAAGAAACTCACAAGGTATACTCTCGAGGGAGCCATGCTGACGAGCCCAGCTGAGTCAAGCGCACAGCAAGCGACTAACCCATCGCAGAACAATCAGGGTAACGCAAGATTTTATCCGAGGTGAAGGGGTTTTGGAGGAAGAGGATGGCAGAGTAATCAGGGAGGGTTTCGAGGTAACCAGGGAGGCTTTCAGCATAATCAAAATGGCCTTCAGAACGCGCAGATGGGCGGTCCAGCTATGCCAGATGGCCTGACCACCGCCAGTGTGTTGGCTGTATGGAATGACAGGACATGTGGCGCGTGTGTGCAGAAGCCAAGGCATGTGGCAAAATAGCCAAGGGATGGGGGCAGGCATGGTGAATCTGCCTGCCATCCCGCAGCACGGCACTGCACAAAATCACAGTGCAGCAGCAGGCGCCAGGCCTGCAGCAAGGTGCACAGCAAGTGGTTTATCCCCCGCACAAGGGGAATGTACCGCAGGGACAATCCCAGCAGGCACCATCGCAAATGTCACAGGGCACTAGCTCCGGAGGGGGAGTCATCCATGGAGCTGGGGGAAATCAACAAGTATACAGTGGGCTGAACTTATGTATGAAATAGGACAGCTCACGGGGGACTCTGATGTGTTCTATCCGATCAGTGACACCAGACCCTAATGGGGAACCTAGGGTGAATGTCGTCATAGGGGGTAAAGAATATTCCTTCTTAGTTGACACGGGTGCAACGCGCTCGTGCATACGAGAAGGCAAGTTTTCCTTGTCTGGCGAGGCCATAGATACTCAGTTTCACTGGAGCTCACAGTAGAGTTCCCTTTACAGACGCACTCCCAGTCTCTGTGGGAGAGCGCAAAATGAATGTACCCTTATTATACTCACGTCAGTCCCCAGTAAACATCCTGGGTCGGGACTTAATGACTAAGTTGAATATGACAATCTCGTTTACCGAGAACGGTATAGTGTGCTCCACTCCAGGAATGCATTATTCAAACGTGTGCGAAATGATCAGAGCATACTCCGGACGTATAGCCATGAGAGCTATACCGTTAGAGCCAGAAGTCTTGGCATATGGGGTGTGGGTGCTCATGGCAGGATTGCCAGGCCTCACACATAGAACTATGAGGTCACCTGATGAGTTTTTATTCAGACCCAGAATACCTATGCACGAAGAGGAGGAACAAGTATTTCCCTTAATGATACAATCTGCCGCAGTGCGAGGGGAAAGTGGTATCGGTAGAAGGCTATGATGACGAAGGCAGACAATGGTGTGCTATTATCACCATCGAAGAAGGTATCGAATGACTGACGTCACCAACGACGATCTGTTCGAAGAACATCCTGACCTGGAAGAGACAAGGAGGGAAGTAAGTCTCACATTTTGGGTCAAAATTATCAAACGGGAGGTGCCACAGAGAATGATGATGGCGCTGATACGTCCAGAATACTTTGATGACGACATGGCCCAAGTGCCTGCCGCGGTATGGACTACAGGGCCCTATGACGTAGGCCTCCTGAAAGGGGCAGGTGAAGTAAAAATTAAACTGAAACCAGGAGCAATTTTACCATGAGCGCGACAAAATCCCATGTCCAGAGAGGCAGATGAGGGGATTGCAAAGACAATTTCCACCATGATGGCGCTGTTACGCTCACCGGGGGTGTCAATCGGACCCGGACAGCTGTGGTCTCCGTCAACGTGATGCGTAGTGCAGAGATGACTGTCTGGACTGGCCCGCCTAGTCTTGTCTGCTGGACCCGAAGAAGTATTTTCCTGCAATTGGAGACAGGGATTAACCACCTGTGGGTTTTAGTGATGGCCTCCCAACTGTTCTCGCTCTCCCCCGCTAATCACCTCCGATATCCCCTTAGTAACCTCACCTTATGTTTGTAAAAGATGAGCTCTCCATCCTGCGTGTCTTGCAGGGGCGCGTAGATACCAGTTACTTCACTGGTTTGAAGGCGTTGGGAGAGTTCCAGTAATCATTGACTCTGAAGTCTCAGGTGGGATTGGTAGGTATCAAGTTCAAAGAGTTCAATGTGCCCAATGTTCACTCTTGTCCCCTTCCTTAAGTTGCAACTGAGTTCATGAGAAGGTCTCGTAGCTGCTGCTGGCGTTCAGGTAATAGTCTGTGTTACCCAACGCTGTCCGGTAACTATTGCATGCGTTATAGTGTTGTTTTTCTCCCTCTTTACAGATGCGGCATATGAGGATATGGAGAATAATACCACCGATGGTAAATCAGGTAAGTCTATGGTGGTAAGAGGTATTTGTTGATTCCCTTGGCAATTCCCTTGGCTCACATTGTTATTCTTGTGCCCCTAGGTGCCGGAGTACGGCGAAGAAATGATGGAGACAGTGCCGGATCGAAAGATGCTGTGAGAACTGGTGAGTATGGCACCGTGCTGGAGCTGGCGAAGCGACGGGTGCAGGACTGATGTACTTTCCAGGTCGGGAGATGAAATGGATCCGGAATCAGGTGAGGAATTTGAAATAAGTTCGTTTTCTAACCTTGTCCTTTTCTTCCTCTTTATTCTAGGAGCTCTGGATTCGAGGCTGGCGTGGCAGAAGACTGGATGCTGGCTGCAGGCACGCGGGCGTGGCAGAAGACTGGATGCTGGCTGCAGGAACGGTGAGAGTCACGCTGCTGGATGCAGAATAACACGAAGCATGTGCTGCTGTTCGGGCATGGTTTACATAGCCTCCAAAGTAGTCCCAGTAAAGAAGTTCCCCAGGACCACACCCAAGTAAAAAATAGTTCCTTTAGTAAAATAGTTCCATCCAGGCCTCACGTTGGCTTGGATTTATTTGCAGCATGGTCTGCATGAGGTAAGTAATGTCTATGAGCCTGGCGCCTATGGCGCCAGGACTGATTTTTATTATGAGCCTGGTGCCTATGCCAGGACTGAACCCAGACGGCCCCTAGCTGGGGTTTTTGTAAATGTCTGGATGCCTGCTCCCGGGGCTGATGGGCTTGATCCGGATGCCCGGGTGTAGGCATCATGACAGGCGCAGGGCATCCTAGTGACGTCAGAATCACCTTGCAACACATTATTTACCCTGTCAAGAAATCAAAGGGAGGGTCTTGTCATTTAATCCAAGATTTACGAGCATTAAACGATATAGTTGAAGCCACATTCCCTCTAGTCCCTAATCCATCCACAATTCCATGCAACATACCAAATGAGGCAAAATATTTCACGGTAATTGACCTGAAAAATGCGTTTTCCTCAATCCCGTTGCACCATGACTCTCAAGATCTGACGTCATTTACTTTCAAACAAATGCGCCTGAAAAGCACGAGGTTTCTACAGGGGTACTGAGTCTCCATCCATTTTCAACAGAGTCCTGCAGATGGACCTAAACAATATTGCAGTAGACAGTATTGTCTTGCAGTATGTGGATGACATTCTGATCTGCAGCATCACTGAGGAACAATAAAAGCGCGACTCTCTCCAGCTACTGACAATTCTGGCTGAGAAAGGATACAAAATTGATAAGGAAAAGTTACAATACTGTCAGTGAGAGGTGCTGTACATAGGCCAGCTAATCTCACACGAAGGGAAAAAGGTAACCCCAGAAAGGGCTGAAGCTATCATGCACACAGCTAAACCACTCACGATAAAACAAATGCGAAGCTTCTTAGGCCTGTGCAAGTATGTCAGAGCGTGGGTTTTCGACTGCAGCTCATATACCAAGGCCCTGCGTCAGGCTTTGAAGAAAGCCCAGGCAACAAAAGGAGAAATTGAATGGACTGAGGCAATGGAGAAGGGGTTTTCAGGACTTAAGGGGGTAATTTGTAAGGCCCCAGTTCTCGGGATTCCTAATTATGCAGAGGAATTGTACCTATTCTCACACTCTGAAGGTAATTTTATGATGGAAGTGCTCGCGCAGTTAACCTCGCTGGGGTACAAGCCCCTAGCATATTACAGCGGGAGTCTGGACCTGGTCCTGAGGGGCCACTTCCCATGTGAACAGAATCTAGCTGCAGCCGCATTCGCCATTGAGAAGGCATCTATTGTGATGGGGTGCTCCATGAAATTGTACATCGAGCACTCGTTATTCGCCATACTGGAGAAGCCAAAGGGCACGCTGACCTCACAGAGAGCATCTGCCTATGAGGTGATTATCTCCAACCCATCGATCAAAATAGTTCCATGTAAAACTGTGAACCCTGCTACATTCATAGCTGAGCCAGTCGCAGAAGGAGAACCTATACATGACTGTGCGAATTATGAGGAATACTATGATGAAATCCCCAGGATAAAAGAAAATGCCCTGGCAGGTGGCAAAATTGTGTTCATTGACGGGTCTTCAAGAATCGATCAAGAAGACGGACAAAGATATCCAGGCGTGGCCATGGTAAAACACCTAGCGAATGGAGAGTTCCAAGTACTCGTCAGTGCGCAAATACCCTCTCACTATTCTATGCAAGCTGCAGAACTGTTGGTGCTTATACTCGCCATTGAGAATCATGAAAACCAGGAAGTAACTGTGTACAGTGACTCAGCCTATGTGACGTCCACAGTACATGCAGGTCTAGCACGCTGGAAAGGAGGGGCTTCCTCTGAGCGGACGTCACGCCAGTGCAACACGCAGCCTTACTGGACAGGTTGATAAAAGCACTACAGCTCCCAGTGGGCATAACGGTTGTGAAATGTGCCTCCCACACAGAGGGGACAGTTTTCGTGTCACGTGGAAACCATGAAGCAGACACAGAAGCCAAGCGCATGGCATCCAAAACAAACAATCATGGACGTGGCACGTACCCATGAGGATGATGGTAGAGCGAGCCACACCTGAGGCCTATAGTAACATGGGGCGGACTCAGCTAATGGAACTCAAAGGGGAGGCACCTCAGGAGGAGAACAATTTGTGGAAGCATCGAGGGTGTTCCTTAAACCCCTCTACGGTTTGTGGAGGCAGGACAGCACTGGTAAACTGGTAATTCCTGTCCTACTGAAGGTAGCATTGGAGCTGTTACACTACCCTATACATATGACAAAGGAAAACCTTGCTGCAACGCTCGCAGAAGACTGGTTCATACCAAATTTAGCAGAGCATGTTGCATTTTTCATGGTGAACTACATTATCTGCCAACAGTTCACCGCTGAGCACACATTAAAAGTAGTGAGGAGTTATCCCCCGGCTAAATGGGCCATTCCAGCACTTGCATATCGACTACGTCGACATGATTCAAGTGTGCAAATGATACAGGTATTTAATTGTGGTGGTGTGTCCATTCTCTAGATGGATAGAAGCAGGTCCCTGTACACACCCAGATGCTACCAAATTCCTAGTGAGGGAAGTGTTCCCTTGATGGGAGGTGTGCGAAGTAATGAGATCAGATAACGGGGCTCACTTTGTTAATACAGTGTTCGAAAAGATCAGCTTGTTGCTTGGTATAAAGCACAAGTTCTCGTTGGCGTATCACCCAGAGGGGAATGGGATATGTGAGTGGCTCAGCAGCCTGTTAAAGGAGAGGATAGCCAAGTTGAGGCTCACATTAAGAAAGGGATGTCTGCACTGTCTACCACTGGCATTATATGCACTTCAGAACCAACCCGGCTCCGACCATCATCTTACGCCGCACAAGATAATTACAGGCAGAATGATGAGGACCACTCTTACCCCCTGAGATAGAGCTAGATGTGATGCCCAGCCATCTAGAGAGGTTCTGGGAACAGAGATGCAGGAGTACCTTAACTGTATGACATCCAGCGCCTCTGTCATTTTAGACCAGCACAAAACACATCAGGAAGTGCTGAAGCTGACCCAGCACAAGGTCTACATGCGCCCCCTCGTCTTCCCTGGTGACAGCGTGCTTGTGAAGAACTTTACCAGGAAGAGGTGGGACCAGCCAAGATTTAATGGCCCCTTCATCGTAGAGGACTGCACCCCGTCCGCTGTCAAGCTCCAGGGCAGAAGGGCATGGATCTTCCTAAATGACATTAAACCCCATATAGGAGAGAGCCTTCCAGTTGCATCCAACTGCGAAGAAACCACAGACAACGTGGAAGAACCTCAGCACGTGCAGATAAGATCCATGGTGAGGAAGAAGGACGCATGAGCAGCATGATCAAGGCAAAAGGAACACTGATTTAAAGTGAGGCTTATAAACAAGGCATTTTCCAAAACCAGTGAAAGATCATAAAGGACATAGTGAAAGATCATAAAGGACATAAAACGAACACACTGTGCATCCCAGTTGCAGAGTAAAGAGAGGCACATCCAAAGCCACAGCAACATTGATAAAACAAACTTTTGAAAGCACGTCATGCCCAAGTAGTACAAAGAATCAAGACTCTGATAGACTGTAAACAAAATATTCTGAGTGTAACACGGTATCCTGAAGCATTATTAGTAAACAAGACTTTGATGAACTAAGAGCAAAAGTTAAGAACATCACACAGTCCCCTGAATCAACCAACACCCAAACTTTGTTTTGCAGAACGCATGACATCCCCCAACAGGAATATTACAAGAGATGTGCTGTCCTGTTTTCAGTTAGTGCTAGAGACATATCCATCGCTTGTAGGGAGAGTTACCAGTATAACAGACTTTGTTCAAGATCCAGCCAATGAGAAAGTAATCTGGCAACTACTGACTGTAATCGCAGAAGCCTTCATTGTACTGCCAGAGTACGGTGATAAGGACACAAAGGCTTCCACCGCCAATAGACATTGATGAACTCACGTTTAATTTGTTCTTCCAAATAATCGAGAAATGCCCAGGGCTCGTCGGAAGAACTGATACACGCACTTATATCAGAGATCCAAGAAACCTAGCTCAACTGAGCCAGCTGTGGACTAAATTAAATCATTTGGTGGTAATCCACGCAACGGGAAGGTGCAAAGACTGTGCGAATCAAAATAAAAGCTTGTGATCAGGACACAGCCAAACAGGGCAAATGTCCCTATCACCCGAGGACACCCAGCTTGCACAGAACGTCCTGTTTAGATTAGTCAGACTATCCAGAAATGGTAGGAAGGCCTGCATATGTTGACGTCATCACCTTCCTTAGAGATCCAGCCAAACGCCCCACACATGGGCACACTTCTCCACGGCATAATGCTCCAAGTGGAGCTGTCCAACTTCCAGCGAGAATTCATAAGGAGATTCCAGTGAAACTTTCCACCGAGGACAGATCGAGAAGAGCAGAAACGAGGATTACGACAGCTTGTTCCTAGTTTATTTTATATTTTTTCTCCTATTTTTCTTATCCTTTTCTTCATCTATCCGTCGTGGAGCAGATCGAGGAGAGAGGCACTGTTCTTCAACTTGTCACTGAGAGACCGAGCGAAAGGAGCGGACCCAGGAATTCACCATCTTATTTTCCTTTTTCTCTTTTTCCTATTTTTTCATATGTTCACTTTTATTTTTATTTTTGGTTCTATTTTTACGACATTTTATTTTTGCGTAATTTCCAGCATGTCCTCAGGGCCAAGGCAAATTAGAGGAGTGCACTGGGATTTTGTCTATCATAGAGATGCAGAATGAGTGTGATGTGTTAAAGTTGTTAGCCTAACCTTTTCCATAGTCTAGCACAGGAACTGTCCTGAGTACCCAGAGACTACTGTTGTCACTCACCTGAGGGGGGACATTTGGAAGGCACTCATCACTTAATAGTAATGAATTCTCGAACTACGAGACCAGAGCAAGAGAAGGAATAAATAACTGACTATGAACCCATTCGAAATGGGGGCCCAGAACAGTAACTTGGCTTTACCCCCACTTCCCTGGAAGAAAATGCTGCAAATTGTCATTCCGAACGATTATGTGTATATGTATAGTTATTATTATTGCTTTTCTGTCATTAACAGTCAGGACTGCTTTCTTTATTGGTGCACAAAGTGTCCCAATCTCAGTGCGCCCACCAGATAATGAACGTCTGGGGCCTACGAAAGCACCCAGGCCCTATATAGTCATTGCAGTCTCAAGAGAACCTGATGATAACATTAACAAACTAAAATTAAATGTAATTTGCAGTAATTTAGACACATTCGAGGTCACAATTATTTGTTCCCCTTCATAGTCAGAGCAAAAAAACTGCACGAGGAGCTGAAAGACAGGACTATAGAGATTATAACAGCAAGCACACCTGCTCCAACGCAAGGAACAAGCCTCAGTCCTACAACACAACCACGCGTTGGGAGGGTGGGGAGCCAATGGCGGTTAGAGGAAGTCTATGACAAAATACAAAAGGGAAGGTGTGATGCTGGAAATGCATCGGAGGGACAGGGCCTCCGTATTCTTGTCCTTTACTGCTTTTCTCGTGTGTTCTGTCGTGTTTTCGCACAGGAGTTCATGTAGGACTCCTGGAGGTGCAGCTCTCTCTCTCTTTTGGTTTGGTGAACGGACCCGTGGGATACCCTTATGGCACCCATGGGTGGGGGTACAACCCTGTGCCCCTAGTGTATGTTTTTGGGCACCTGTCGGTGGCCCGCAGAGCAGGGTACAGGCTGGTGGCAGCTCCATGCTGAATTATGGAGCTGCCGAGTATCCTCCATTTTGGGGATACCCCGGCCCTGCCATTGGGATCAGTTGATTCCTGATGGAAAACAAGATGGCCCCTGTGGCCTCTTGCTTTCTATTACCTATTGCCTTGTTTTCCCAAAGTCCTGGGAAGCCCTGACCCTGTCCCTTCCCCCTGACTGGCTGTTGGGTGGAAGTGCCATATATGGTGTTGTTGTGAAGGCCCGGCCAGACTAGCTGGAGCCTTCCCAGTGATGCATGTTGTGGGTACCTCCTGTGGGTGGGACCCGGGTGAGTGAAGTGTGTGACGAATCTGCATTCTGTGTTGTGGATGTCTAATATCTGGTGGTTGACACAATGACTGAGACAGCCCTGCCCAAAACCGGTATGAATGCAGTTGGGAATGTTGAATGGCTCGGTACTTGTCCCAATACACATAACTTGTTGTGAGTGTCTGGAGAGAAGTGAATGGCCTGAATACCTTGTGTGCCTGATTGGCTGGCTGCCTGCCTGCATGAATGCCCTTAGTCGTGATTGGATGCTTGAGTGTGACCCAGCGGAATGAATGGGAGATCAACAGTATATCTGGGGACCTCTCACTGCTAGGAATCGTGTTCAGAAGCTGAAGTCCACTACGACGAGTAACTGGAGTAACTGAAGCTTGACCTTGAAGCCACGCTGGACGAGAAGAAGTGCTGTTGCTCTCCTTCACAATCTGAAAGCTGCTGTGTCTCCAAGGACTGACCCAGAGAGGACCTGGTAAGGCGCCCTCTTCCCGAGCTACGAGGGACCATCGTGCACAGCTGATCATTGCCAAAGCTCCCTGGTAGACAGACCTTCGACAGGCTGCCAACCCGAGACGGGGACTGCCGTGGAATCTCGAAGAGATGCACCCGGACTGTTGTCCGCCCCTGTCGACGACCGCCATCGCCGACCGGAGCCGCCGTGCTTCCATTTGCCTAAGATCTTCACTTGATCATCGGGCGCTTTCATCTGCATCGTCGCCCGCTTTATCCCGCCGGAGAAGGCCCGACCGTCGACGCGCCGAGGAGCATCCGCCATTGGGTTTCCTGCCACCTGAAGACCACAGAGATGCCGACGACTTGACGCCCTTGCTGGGCCACAGTTCTTCATCATCTCTTTGCGGTCCAGAACTATCGTCACCGAGGTACCCCGCACGCCTCATCCTTGCAGGATGCCAACGCTCTGTCGTCGACGAGCACCGCTAGGAACGAAGCTGCCACTTCACGGCCGTAGTTCAAGCTGTTCGCCGTCGGACGTTCGACCCGTGACTCCTGCCTTAAAGGGAGAGCACTCAAGAAGGGCTGTCGATTCTTCGACACCGAACGCCGAGTTCCTCGACGCCTCTCGACGATCCGTGGCTCCTGCTTTAAAGGGAGTCACTCAACGCATTGGAGAACTCTACTCCACCAGGTACATTGGGGGGGGGGTAAAACCTTAATAGGAGGAAATAATACTACCGTTTCAACCATCTTACGTTCCTGCCTATCTCTATTGCTGGTTTCCTCGTTATTGATCTGTGTGACATTTTAACCGTACAGTTGATGCACTTTAATGAGATTTGATAACATTGGCTGTACCACTTTAGAATTGTGTATATATATATATATATATCATTTTTGACTTCTGACTACAAAGTGCGTTATTGTGATTGTGTACATACCTTTGAATATTATATAAAGACTGTGTTTTTAGTAATAGTGTGTGGACATTCCTTTGTGGGGGTTCGGGGACTACACTGTGCTTAAGAACCAGCCCGCATCACCTCCTGAGAAGCTAGGCCTGGATTGCTCGTCCATTGCTACCAAATAGAGAATCTTGGCTGGGGTCCTCTGTGCCTCCCCTCTACCATATAGAGAGTGGAAGTACAGACACCCCCCACCAGTCTGTACAGAAGGAAAGTAAACGCAAAACCTTCTCCTACCACAGCGATGCAGTCGAGGCAGCCTGCTCCACTGAGACATTCAGAGAGGAAAAGCAGCACATAGTCATAGCAAACTACAGAAGAACGCTGCAAATCAAGAGAAGCCCGCACGAAGAGAACAATGAACTTAATGATTACCTGGACAGCACAGCCCATCTCGGAAATAACATATGGTACCAGCACATGAAGGAAGTAGGACGAAGACACTCAGAAGGAGTATGCTTCGTCTGTGCACTCCTGCCGTACAGCATGGGCAAATCCAAAATCTTCATGGCAGTGGAAATCGATGTTCCCACGGCACACTGCATGTCACACATAGCAATGTGCAACACCAGAGGACAATTTATGGGAAGAGACGCTTCACTGATATGGGCCACCGAAAAGGACTACCCAGACGAAGATGGCTACGTCCAGGACATTAGAACAGGAAACAGGGCGCACACCTGGAATCACATGATCCGATACGAGAATCCTGACGTCAAAGGATCAGGGACACGATGGGTGACAAACCCGAGACTGAACATTCACGGAAAAACTGCAAAAGAGGCACAAATCTGGAAGAACAGAGGCCAAATGCAGATCTGGGGAACAGTGGTTTCCCCAAATGGATGGGAAGAAGGAGTAGTGATCTGCTGAGCTTGGAGGGTCCTTGGTGCCTGCAAAGAAGCAATAGAAAACTCTCAAATACTGTGCAAACCCCTATGGCCAAAGCTAGTAAAGTTTCTAACATGGGTCGAAGATGGAGGGGGACCCCTGCAGATAGTGCCACTGGAGAGCCCGAAACTATGCTTCTGAAACAATGGCACAAGGAAAATGGGAGAGAATCAAAACTGCGGACGAATCTTTGAGGCTCCAGGAATGACACAAGGAACCGCTGTTATTATGGACCATTGCTGGGCGTGTGGATCCAAGGCTGCCGAAAAACTGGGGAGGCATATGCACACTAGTGAAGTTCCACGTTCCCACGCTAGTGATCCCTAAGAATGACCTGAAGTTGGACAGTTTTCTGAAAGCAGATGCTCATCTAAGAAGATCTGTGGAACTGGTATTCAGGATGAAGAGGCAAAATTACTTTCCTCCCAAATCAGAAGAGGCATTCCATGCAATCCCGTATGAACACAGGCTGTTCAGCCTCACCTCAACAGTATTCACAACACTACTCCTGCCCCACATCCAAGTTGGAGTTAATGCTAAATGGCTGCAGATAACCAGATGGGAGTTATTGCAGACCATCAATACCACTATAAAAGGATTCAACGCGATCAAAAAAGAGCTGAGAGCAATCAGACTAATGACCCTCCAAAACAGATACGTGCTTGACATGATCACTGCAATGGATGGAGGTGTTTGTGCAAAAAATCGGAGAATCATGTTGCACATTTGTACCATCACACGATGAAGAAAACGGAACCCTAACAGAGGCCATAAGCATGTTGACAAACCTGAAAAACTAGATGATCGATGAAAGTGATGAAGTGGACGATGACAGCTGGTTTGGAGACCTATTCTCGTGGGTCCCACAATGGATGGCAGATATATTCAAGTTTCTGGGAGTTCTACTAGCAATGCTATTGCTAGGATTCTGTGTTATCAAGATAATCATTACACAGTGCCATAAAAGTGTGAAGAAAGCCATAGGAATGAAAATAATGGTTGATGTCGAGCCAGGGTGGAAGCCCAGAGACCTGACGGATGAAGAAATAAGACTTTGTGAAGGCCAGTAAATTTGCGCCAGAAGGAACAAGGTTCACATAGCCTAAGAAACGAAGAAGGTATGAAGGAAAATGGATCTACTGCAGCCCAAATGGACAATGCCAGCTAATGACATGGAACAAAGACGAACATGTGAAAACAGCAGGGAGTTTGAAAGGAGTGCTAAAAATATGGACTCCAAAGCCTCACACATTCACACCATCATGTACAAACCCTGAAGACAATGAACATGACACCGAAGAATTAAAAGAAATAAATGCAAAAGAGGTTGTAGAAGTGGTCGATGGACCATCCAGAGGGGGGAGTGTAGAGGAGGTCCCAGAAATGGCCTGCAGCCCTTCCCCTCATTTCGAGGTACCAGGAGCGTACTCGCCAAGGTATGTGATATATGAGGAGCAAATGAACCAACAAAGAGCTGCACTGTGACTCTGCTCAACAACATCAGAAGATCCATACCTGTAGAAGCGCCCATAACCAGACAGCCCTGGGCAGCACGGTACCCTATCAGACAGCCATACCTGCCGCTGATACGAAATGAAGAGTACCTACAGACGGTCCATGAAGAGACCAAAAGAGCCCTAATAGAAGGCCAGAGGAAATTACTCAAGGGCCTGAACAGACTCGTGAATGAACAAAAACAGCTATCGAAGATAGCACACCAGTGCGAGTAACTACGAAAATAAATATAATGGACACAGAGAAGAGACAATGTTAAAACGTGAGGAAACGTTGCTACGAGACAAGATGGAAGCAACCGACCTGTTAAACGTGTGTAAATAGGCTTCAAAGGCAAGATGCTAAGAAATCGATACTGCTTGCAATGCTTAGTAGAAGATAGAGCGGCAAGCGCCAACCATATATCTATCACAAAGTACAATGTACACATGCAACTCCATTTTGTAAAAGAAGAAATGTACCCAGGCTGCCAGAGGCCTGACAGGCCAAGTTTCGTAACCCAGACAAAGGCAAGAGAAGGAGCGGAATCAAAACTCAACAATGCCTAGGAAATCGAGGTCAACCGGAGAAAGGGAGGAGAGCGTCAGCTAACAAGACTCAACCTTCAGAGCATACCAGCCTGCCTCATGAAGGTCAAGATAAGGGGGGCCCATGCAGGTAGCGAGGCTGAAACAGAATTAAATGCACTAAAAGCTGGAAACGGAAGCAGATTCATGGTGAACTAACACGTGACCAGCCAGGCGCAAAGAAGTACCACCACCTGATGTCATCCAGGACCCGAGGATGCCATAACTTTTCCCGATAAGAGACTACAGTTTCGAGGCCATACTTAGCCAACTAATTGACACATCGCCCTAAAACACTGATTGATGGAAGGGAGGCCAAAACCCCCTCTGGCAAACCCATTGGCCAGGTGGAGTCAGGACTCGGGCCTCTAGAGCCTGGCATCCTCTTCAAAAGCCCTCATGCGGCCAGTCCTGGCGCCAGGCTCATACACCATGAAAAACAATGTGCTTGGGGACTACTTTATTGTATTGTCAGCCAACATGGAGGCATCCACATAGCTTGGTTCCTAAGAACCAAGCTATGCGGTCTAGTGTTTTGGGTGTGGTAGCCTAGGGACTACTTTACCTGGACTATTTTGTTGGGGCTATTTAAACCACACCCGAGCAAGACAACACGCTTCGCGTTACTTTGCAGCTTGCAATGTGACGCTCACCGTGTCCAGCTATTCCCTCGAACCTCGGAGAAGCAGAACCTGCAAGGAGACAAGAAGATCATCATCATCATCATTAGCAGCAGCATCTTACCTGTAGTCTTCATCTTTAAACACTCGCAGGTACTGAGAACAGCTTCCTCGAATCTGCACGCCTCCCGGACAGAACGACCTGAAAGAGGAAGATAGAGGCAACATTAAAGAAAGCAGTAGAGACATTTACAAATTACGAACTGCTCAAAAGGCTTACCTGGCTGGTCGCCTCTCGGCTGGCACCACTCCGGACATTCAACTCGCACTGAAGAACACCGTGACCTACAAGGAAGGAAAACACAGGTTAGCAAAGGCAAGACTTCGCAGCGCTACGCATAGAGCTTACTTACCGTATCATAGCGCTCTTAATGCACCATCATTTACCAGCGGGGCTCAACAAAGCCAGTTCGCCGCACTGAAGCTCCGCATACCTAAGGGAGAAAAAAGACATTTAAACAAAGAAAGGCATGCAGGATAGCAACAAAACTAAAGAACAGCAATGAGACCTACCTGAACAATATCAAACGGGCCGGCGTCAGTGAAGTAACTGGAACGCACTCGCCCATGAAAGACAACGCACCCCTGCAAAAAAGGCAGGATGGAGAGCATGCCTAATTCTACCACAAGGTGAGGAGAAGGCGCCAGAGGGACTGAAATCATACGGGGTGGAGGGAGGATACTTAACCCAGTCGGTCAGTCTTGAACACAGTCCTCCTGTATTTTCAGGCAGAACCTTCCCCGCAGACCACATCAGGGCAAAGCTGAGAAGCATACCAGCGAGTAACCCGGCTGGGTGGCGTCCCTGTGGATACCAGGTGAGCGTAACCGAGGCAGGGTGAAACTTGGGACACCCGGCACATGGGTGTCCATTCTGCATGCCGCTAATTAAAATGGGGATTTATGTCTAGGGGTGTAACCTGCCCAATCACAATGGACCAAGTTATCTGGAGTCCTATAGATGGTAGAACCAATAAGACATTGTACTTGTAGCGACGTCAATCACGTGTGGTGTAGTGGGATGGGAGTAGACGCCCACCCGATAAGTTATCCAATCCGAATGCCCTAATATCATATACAGATATAGCACCTATACTTAAGTTACCTTTCCTAACCAATTATATTGCATGTCGAGTTTTTGTAGAGTTAGACGTCAAGGATGATGAATATTGCCTATAAGAATGGCTGTTCATCTGAAGTTCGAGGAAGTCGGAGCGAGACAGGTGATCGCAATGCTGCTGATTTCCATTTATTTCTCTGTTTGATGTACTTGTCATTAAACAGACTTCTCTTTGCCAACTTACTGAGTCCTCATTATTGAGTCGTGTTGGAGTAAATGAATCCTGCACCCCCTGTCATCTCATGGTGCAGCTATCTTGTCTTACAAGTTCTAGAGGGTGAGCGCTGACCTATGGGCCTGTCAGTGAATTCTTCTCCTCCTGAACACTAGCCAAGATCGACTATTGTAATATACTCCTGCTAGGCACCTAAAAAAAATATATAAACAAAATGCAACTACTTCAGAACAAAGCTTTAAGAGCACCTTTAGACATAAAAAACGGGATCACATATCTCAACACAGAAGAGAGGTACATTAGCTATCCATTCAAGCCAGGATACTCCAAAAAACGCTCACCCTTACACATAAATGTGTCTCAGGTAATACCCCCATTTATCTCAACAAAAGCCTAAGCCATAAAATCACAACTCGAGCTCTTAGATCCAATGCAAACAAACATCTACATATCCCTTGCTTCACGAATGCAAGAACAGGTAGCTCCAGTTTCACCAATATCATTGAGCCTTCCGTGATCAAATTTAAGAAACTCCTCAAAACCTGGCTCTTTAACAAATAATAATTCCACCACAGATACATAGCAATACAACAGCTGAGCACTGCATAGCCCGGACAACTTTTGTAAAAAGAAAAACCTTGTTATGCATATAAGAACGTTATATAATCTGAATGCAATATTATAAACCTACTCACTAGATAACCACTATGCTTGTATGTCTTTTGATGACTAGAGTTATCACTATCGTGTTGATAGTACACAAAGTAACTAATTCGTTCACCAAAGTAACATGTCTGTAATTAGTCTAAACTACCATGGAATTAATGCCTCATTTCTGTTTCTCGTACCATTGTAAATACTCTGTACCACTGCAACTGGCTGTATATGCAGCTATTAAGACCAAGTATACGAGTAAAATACGCTGTGATACCCTTGGGTTTGGGCGTACAACAAATGCAATAAATAAATAAATATAATTGATATAAAGAATAAGCAAGCTGTATGCATATCACTCCATAGACATCCTACAGAAGAGACCTTGTGTAGCATTCAAACACGTGCAGCAGTTGCCCAGACAACAACACATGGTGACTTGGATTTTATTGTCCAATTCCTTACCAGAAATGTTTTTTTTCACTGCTATGATAATTAATGTAAAGTGACTTGGCAAATTTCGTAAAGTCAAATGGTGTTACATTGTGAAACCACTGAAGCCACATCCTGCGTAATGTCAATGTGGATTTTCAGTAAATGATGCAACAGGCGGGAAACAGCACCTTAGTAAATTATTGTGTTGAGGCAGCGAGACCACTTTTATGTGTAAACATAGATGTGCACTGTGCATTTTCAATCCTTATATTCTTTAAAGTTTTTGTAATGTGTCATAATGCAACAGAGCCGCCTCAAACGACACACAAGGTGGAACAAGAAGATAAGGGGGTACAGATGTGTTCCCGAAAAGGGAGGTGTGTGAATATGGAATTCAATAGCAGTACATTTTCCTCACATTCCTGGTTAACTAGCATAACAATAGTACAATGAAGTGTTAAGGATTGATAAATGAACAAGCTGTTCGTTACACTAAGTGTCAGGAGATTTAAGGGCTGGATAACTCAGAGGTGGGCAACTCTAGCTCTTCTGCATTGTACTGTCTGCTCAGCTTCCCTCCACTGGTATATTAAAGGTAGCGGGACCCTGGCTCCATAAATATTCAATGGTTATTGATTATTACAGGCTTTTTTTAAACAAGAAGGTCTTCAGGTCTATCTTGTCATTTATTTGACCTTCCGTCCTTCTGAAGGTCATTCCAGTTCTTGGCTGTAATGCCAGAGGAGGTTTTGCCTCCTACATGCATAACCTTTGTGTCTTCAATATCTATGTTTAGTTTCGTACTGATGATTTGTCAAAAGAACCAGTACATATATCTTCGCCTTTGTGTGCCATAAACAACACCTGCATTTGCTGCATTGCTGTTTTTGCCTTCAGTTTTCTTTCAGTGCATTAAAATGACGTTGTGATGATTGCTCCTCCCACAAGTCTGGGTCGGGGCACGCAACGGCCAGACCAATAAATGGGTTTGCTCCCTTGTACTTCAGTATCATAAAGCCTCCTGAATGAGACGAAAGAAGCGGGCAAGCTTATCGGACAGTCGCAACATCATACTAGTGGACACATCTCTCTGCAGTAGAGATCCAAAGCTCGGAACTTAAATGTGAAACTGGAAAGTATCGGGGCATTTACGAGAGGTGTGTGCTAGTCTTCAGCATCCAAAGTAGTGTCGCCTCCTACTCACTCAATGATCCATATGGCAATATTTAGGATTTGCACCATGATTCCCCATTGACCAATAGTCAAAGCAAATCATTATAACCCGCATTAACTGGAATGCTTCTTTTTAGTCTTGGAATGAGTTGTACTCCTGCACTTTATCTCAAGACATTTAATCAGGAATGCCGTTAATCTACCTGTGGTGTGCCGAAAATAGAAGCCGGACCACAGACATGTTTCAAACAAGGAATTTTTATTAACTTAAAGGAAAACCTGCCTACTCTGGTCCTACTTTATTTTATTTATTTCACTTGTAATGCACACACAAGCCCTCAGGCATCAGGGCACTATTGAACCAGTTGCATGTGGCCCAAATGTGAAAGTCATGAGGTTACAGAGTATGCGTCAGTGTACAACATTAAAACCGTATCTAGCGGGTTACAGTTTACATTGCATGACAGATTAGTTGAACAGCCAGGTTTTGAGACTGTGTAAGGTCCAGAAGGAGCCTTCCACTCTGCGGGCGGGTGGGAGACAGTCCCATTGCTTGGCTGCAATGACTGGGAAGCTTGTGCCTTCTGCTTTCACACGTTTGAACTTGGGTTGCACAAGCCTGTGAGAGTAAGGGGGTTCTGGTGGGCTTAGAGGGTTGGGGCATGGTGACTTTGTGCAATATGTAAGGGGGACAGAGTTGGAAATACATTTGTGAGTTATGGCAAGAGTCTTGAATGTGATTCTTTCTTTGATAGGGACCCAGTGGACCTTTCTACGGGCAGCTGAGATATGTTCTGAACGGGGAATGTTCAGGGCTGCACGAAGGGCATTGTTTTGTATAGTCTGGAGTTTCTTTAGCTTGCGAGATGAGGTGCCGGCAAACAGGGCATTGCAATCGTCTAACCTGGCACCCACCACTGGGCGGGTGATGGTTAGACAATTGTCCTTAGTAAGGAAGGGCCATGCAGCCTTGATAAGTTTAGTGGAGTAAGCTGCCCCTGAGGAGATGGCGTTGACTTGGCACGTAAGGGATAAGGTTGAGTCGAAGTACACTCCTAAGGTTTGTATGAATGTAGAGACTGAGATTACTGAGCCATCAAGGTTGAAGGCTGAGTACAGAGGGTTCAGTTGCTTCAGTGCTGGGAGGGTGCCAATGATGAGAACTTCTGTCTTCTCATCATTGAGGCAGAGTCCATCGGTAGACATCCAGGCTTGGAGAGTGGCATAAATTGAGTTCAGTGTGGCATTATCGTGTTAGGATCCCGGTAGAGGAAGGAGGATTCGTGTGTCATCAGCATTGTTTGGATAGACGATGAAAAGGGAGTCTAGGTGATCAAAAAGGGGCTTGGTGAAAATTTTGCGAAGTGCGGGGGACAAGGAGGACCCTTGTGGCACCCCAGAGTTGATGGGGGAGGGTGATGTGCAGGAGTTTGCTGCAAAGACTTTCATAACTGTCATAATCCCAGTGAAAACACCAGGCACACACTCATATGGTAATATATGGAGGGACTGGACATTCAGGATGACTGGTTGGTGCAGGCATTTATTAGGAAGTTATGACCCATACCAACATGGCTGCCAAGTTAGGACCTGCTGTGGAACTCAAGATTGTCCCCAGCTGGCCCATGAGCCTGAGATCCCTGGTGGTCTAGTGTTACAAGGTGCAGCACGAGGCTATAGAACCACGCCCGGGCCACACCCTGTGCTTAGCGTTTCTTCTGCTACCTGCAAGAGCAGTGTAATGCTTACTGCTCCTGTTTCCACATGCACAAAGAATTTTGCTTACCAGTGCAAGCTTGAACTCATCTGTGTTTGGAATCTGTCTCGCATCCATACTTACCTGAAGACTTCATCGACAGCGCTCCGTAGCAGCCTTATTTCTTGATACTTACTTGAACTCTTCATCGATCGTTAAAAGGTTAAAAATATGGTTGTTATGATCGTACTATAGAAAACCATTAAAACAATGAATCTGGAATTGTTCTGTTTTTGCACAAAACTGAGTTATGCATGTGAAGTGTTGTCTGTTTAAATCAGCCTTTGGAACTTTAATTGGTGTCACTGTGGATTTGGGATATAGTGCAACAAACACGAGATACCTGTTATAGTCTACAAAACATTGATATACATTTTACCTTTTTCATCCATGAGTGCTTTGTTTTATTCTGCAAATTCCTACACTCAATGCATTCCAGTTAATTACAATAATTACATCAATTTCAAATGTTTATTTCCATGCATTCTCTTTTCCTAGCAATAGTTAAAGTAAGAACCCTGCCTTTGATCATAGGTTGATGCTATCACTTACTTAACTTGTCATCGACATTTGGAATATCATCCGACATGCGATGCACCCCTTATCCTGATAAGAGACCCTTTGCCTCATTGTGTGGCCTTTTGTACATTTATTTGGGAGTGGCCCAGAATCCTACCGGGCCACTCCCAGCCACACCGCTCACTGGGCTACAGCTCTTCAGTGGGTCAGTGGGGAAGGAGTGGTTTGGGTGTCCATCATAACCAGTCTATCCAGTGGGGCCAATGTTTCGGAACAGACCGGACCAGGCAGGGCACCAGGGGAAAGCATTGCAGAACGCTAAGCCCACATTTTAAGCGCTGCCCGAGTGTCATGGAGTTGGAGTAGATCATTTGGCTGCACTTTTGGGGGAGTTGCGGGTAGAGTGGGGGCAACGCTTCAGAAAAGACCGGACCATGCACTCCTGCAGGGCATCAGAGGTAAGCGTTACAATAACTCTACCCTCAAGAAATGAGGCAATCCATGAGGTTGCTTTGGTAGAGAAGGAGGCTGAGAACATGAGATGTTGGCAAAGAATGTTGTGATCGACCAGGTCGAAAGCCGCAGACCGATCAAGGAGGAGGAGTGTTATTTATGTAGCGCCTTAAACCAAAGTGCTTTACAGAGAACCTATTTACATACAGACATAATCCCAACCGTACTTGTTTATATGTAATTAAAATTGTAATAGATAAAAGGTGTGTTGACTTAGTACCTATTTGTTAAATGTACTAGGTTATTCTGACCTGGGGGACACCCGAAGGGGTGACAGGTGACGTGGCTTGATCTTTTGTTGAAGGAATGTCCGCAATTTTTGTTTAGGAGCGCGGTCATCACGTCGTTAAAATGGCTCTACGTCTCTATATGGTTGTTGGGTACTTGTTTATCGACCTCAGAAGGATGAAAGGCTGAGTTGGCCTTGCTGGGATTCGAACCTGTGACCTGCAGATCACACATTGATTGCATCAGTGAGCGCTCAACCCGCTGAGCTATCTTACCCGCTGAGATATATTACCAGATCAAGGGTAGGTTTTTTTTTTAGAAGTAGGAGGACCCAGGGTTCCTTTAGGCAGGCTGTTACCAGCCCTAGGGTGAAAGAAGCGTTAATGAAAGCCGTGATAATGAGGGCTAATGTTTCAGCAGTCTTTGATCAGTGGGGCTGGGCAGACTTCACCTTTGCATTGTGAGGGCTTGAGGCATAGGCTAATGCACAGCGATTCCTGTGTAGTAATTTTGTTGAAGGTGAACTGGGGGACTCCAGGCTTATTTAGGATGGGGGCATGGGAGACCTTGTGCAGATGGGCAAAGCTCCTTTGTTTGGCAGAGATTTTATTATTTAACATATCAATTTCTGACAGCAGGGCTTCCTGGATGTTGTTGCAGGGTGGAGGTTTAGGGGCTAGGGGCTTCAAGTGCTCGAAGGTTGGCGAAGAGTTTTTTTGAGTTGGAGTTGGCTTTAGCAATTCTGGTGTTGAAGGTGCTGGCTTTAGCTTGGAAAATGGCTTGAAAAGAAAGGTTCCTTGAAAAGAAATATTCATCAGTTCTCTGTGTTTTGCAATTGCCAACAGTCTCTTGCACACATTTCGCTCAATTCTGCATCAGTTCCTGAAAACATGATTCACTTCTCAAGTCTTTTACACTGAACTAGTTTTCATTTGAGCTCTTCATACACATAATAGCAGGAAATTTCTTTTTACTTTTCTCATTTCGTTCAAATACTTGTGATATAACATGACATGACAGTTCACTTTTCCGGGCAATTACCCATCTTCTCAGGGCTGCGGTAAGTAATTTGTCTGTGTTCAACTTTCTCCTTTGGGCTTCCTGGGCCACCTTGTTATTTAGGTCTTGGCTTGGCCACATAGACGTACACTGGGCTCTCTAGCCTCACCGTTTACCCCTTGCTCGGGTATTTCCTCAGGTTCACTCTTGTCACCTCTATATGTCTAACATAGGCTTTACGGGGTCAGCAACTAGCACTCATAAGCTTTGCCTCCTGTGTATTTCACAGGGTCTTTGTATTACACCGGAACTTGTATGTTTCCATGTTTGTTGCAGAGCTCAACCACCCACGTACCTGATGTTCCACAGTATTCTCTTCCGGGAGGCCTTGTCTCTTCAGCAGCCTTCTTGTGGGCTCACCACTCTCTCTTTCTCACGTTTTCTCTAGCAGCAGCCCTCTTCTGGACTTCAGGTCTCTTTTCCTCTGGCAGCGTCCATCAGGACACATAAGGAAAACTTAGCTTGATCAGCGTTCCAGGGCTCGTCGAAGTTGCATTGGCGGTTCGCCAACCACGTACATCTGTGGTCCCGTCTCTAGGCAGCACTGGTTCTACGCGGTAGTGGCAGCGTCTGCTCAATCCGTCTCTACTCCTGCTGATTGATTTACTGTCAGCTGGTTCCTTTCAAGGTAATGCTAGAAAGATCTTCATATGGGTCCCTGTAATGAGAGCCACATTTCCATTGATCGCAGGTATTCGTAGTTGCTTTGGGATCAGCATTAATGTCACACAGAAAAAAAGGTTTTACTACTATAAGAACTTCTTCGGCACCCATATAGGCAGAGAGCACAGAATTTGGGTGAGATCTTGATAAACACTGGAAGTCCTTGTCCCCAATGGGGGAGTCACTCCCAATGAGATCCCGCTTGCCAAAACGCCTATGGAGGGTCCTGTTTAGCAGGCTCACTTCCCTAGCCTTAATGAGATTAGCTGGCACTTGGGAAAAGGGGACAAACACCCTGGATTTGTCACCTACCACACAGAATGTTGTTGTAGGTGAAGCATTTCTTTAGTAGAACTCTTATCATTAATGTTTTCTTGATACCATTCATGGATTACCGTACTGTAGACAATTTAGCTACGACAGTACACTGTTTCTGACAAAGCTGGGGGACTTGAGATTATTCTCGGATCTATTGCTGGATTCTCAAGTTTGTAACCGTTTTCTAGAGGTGGGCCCTTTCTCTTCAGACCGAAGCACAGCAGTGGATTGTTGACCATGGACGTTGAGAAGTTGGCGGGATCGAACTGCAATACACTTTGGTGGTGTTGCAGAATTATGATGTACTTGAGAGTGGCATTTGTAGACTGCACTAATTGTATCACCCAATCGGCCCTCCCACCAGATGCTGTTTATCATATTGATGCCAGTTAGCCGCTTGTTTTTCAACAGGTATCAAAGTATATGCACATGCATGACCTGGCCACAAACACACACACACACACACACACACATTCTCTGTGTGAAAGAGGAGAGCCTGACATGTACATCATTTCAAATCCCATGGCTTTCAGGCCCCCCCCTTTGTCCTTTGTAACGTTCTGTAACCTGAGTTTGGGTGGCTGTGGGATTCAGGGCTTGCATCTTGGTGAACCCCTCAATCAACTGGGTTCCAGTTTTTGGTTTGCTCCACCGTTGTTTTTTGTTATTTGCTGTAGATAATACTTTGCGTGTTTTTATCTATTGTTATTTAATCTTTGATTTTTTTGGAGGCCAACATATAGTTCTAATACACATGGAGTCATTTCAAACAGTATTTCTGTGTGTGTGTGTGTGTGTGTGTGTGTGTGTGTGTGTGTGTGTGTGTGTGTGTTTTTTTTTTTATCTTAATCAATTTATTTTGATGCACTCAACTCCAGTTGTGCATTCAACACGTAAGCCTTCAAAGCATGTGATGTTGAATAACTTTCTGGCACACAGGCATTCAAGCGCTTGTCATGCCTGTCTTTCGGGTAGAGCCGTGGATAGGATGCACATCTAGGAAACTAAAATAAACGTAGGCCAGCAATCGCAATCGGTTGCCCCTGCCAGCATTGAAGCTATTCTAATACTTTGGGAAAGTTCCGGCAACAGTTTTTTAAACAAAAACATGTTTCAGAGAGATATAAACATGGCAACCTATTCCTGTAAATGTGTATAAACAAAGAACACTCAGTTGGCAGGATCTTGGTAGTCATAGTGAACTGACTGAGGCCTCATGTAAATTGTTGTAGCACATGTTTTAAAGAGTGCACTTAAAGATAGTGTAACTGTAAAGTCATATACTTTTCTACTAGTAATACTGAAAAGAATGTTGTGCACAGCTCTCAAGAATCACAGATGAATCATATAAAATGTGCACCTGCCTCTCTGAGGCTGTCTTTCTCAGGGGACGCACTCCCCCATAGCCAGGAGCATACCTTAAGCTGCTGAAGCCCCAGCAACCACCGCCATTCACATCACACTGACTGCCAAGCTCTGAAGTAGACACTTCCAATGCTCCAGGGTGATTTTCAACGGACTCTGCAGCCAAAAGTTGCCATTTTCACCTCCTCTTTCAACTGAGACTGACTCATCTATGATTTTTCCGCACAAAATTAATTTAAGGTGACCCGAAGTCATGTAACCTGCAGAGCAATCTCTCCTCTGTCCCATTCCCCAAGATGTTGTATTTGATCAACACTGCAGGCATTCATATAATAGTGCCCCCCCTCTATTAATAACTTTGATGTGTGACCTCTCTCTCTCTTTCGCCCTCTCGACCCCTCCCTCTCTACTTCTCTCTCTTTCTCTGACTCTCTTCCTTGCTCTGTCTGGACAAAGCTATAGTATTAGGGGTACATTTCCCATCCATTTTCAACACATAGACCCCAGAAGATTTTGATATGGTGGTAGGCAGTACTGTATGTTGCACTCTTGTGACCTCCTATTTAAAAAGGTTCTCCAATGTCAAGACGTTGACTGTAAAGACTGATCTGTGCCCATAAAAGTGTCCGACACCTGCCGGGCTGTCTTTATCCCCATGCACCATGATCATTTTTAGGAACTCTCCAGCCCAAAGTATCATCTGCGTCATCACAGCCTTTTACGAAACTATGTGTGCCATTTCACTGAGACTGTTTTTCTGTGTTTGCTTTCCCACACAGACCTATTTTAGGAAGAACTCAACTCCTGCTCATTTTAGGGTTTTCCCTCTTCTGTGTTTCCCCACTCCTCTCACCAACATGGTGGCAGAGGAAAGCTTTGCATGGCCCAACATCACCCACTTCCCCCAAATGGCTCTAAACAGTATGCTAATACAGGATCATGCAAACAAGCTTTCCGATCATTCATGAACTTCCCAGTGGCAGCTCTTATGGAAAACCTCACCACACTTCACTTCAAATGGGCTGATTTACCTCTGACTAACCAGGACTGCGACTCACTCCTCCATGAACTCCACACCACCCTCATAACCAACAACATCTGCCATGCACCAGTGAAACGGCACACTTTCAAGGCGAGACCCTCTTCACCTTACTACACTCAAGAACTCAATTCAACAAACGAACCATCAGAAAACAAGAGAAGACTTGGCAAAAATCTTGCAGCGCATTCAACCTCACCCTGCTCAAGGAATTCTCTGCTACACAAAGATGACTGATTACCACTGCCATAGCCAACAATGAAAGCAAAGCCCTCTTCAAAGCCATCAAGCAGTGCATCAACCCTCTGCTCAACCCACCATTGTGCACTCCACAGAGAAAGCCACCACCATCAACTCTTTCTTCATCAATAAGATCAGCATGATCCACTAACACATAGAGACCAATGTTACAACTGTCAGCACACTACACATCCCATCTCACAACCACCGGGCCAACTTTCACTTTGGAAGACGTTACTGCCATTCTAGCATCCCTCAAGGCCACATATGTGGATGACATCTTCCCATCCTCCGTACTCAAAACACTTCTGACTGAAGTACGCCTCCCTTACCTGACAATCATCAACAGCTCCATAACTCAAGGTACCTTCCACTCAACCCTCAAGACTGGACAAAACCTCCCGTTTCTCAAGAAACCAACACTGAACAATGACAACCTCAGCAACTACCGCACCATCACGCATCTTCCCTTCCAAGGTAAGATCCTTGAGAAAGCAGTAGCCATGCAATCTCATTGATCCAGTTGTGGATTTCCAGTGCTTACCTGAAGCTCAACCCCTACAAGACTGAATTCCTACTGCTGACCAATAACACAGAACATCCAGACATCCAGAGCTGGCTCTCTGCTATGCACCTCAAGGGCTTCACACCCCAGCTGCCCACCTGTGCCAAGTCCCTTGGGTTTGACATTGACAGAGACCTCTCCTTTTAACAGCACATGGCAAGGAAAACATAAATGGCTTGGTACGAACTTTCTCTGCTGTGAAAAATCAAGCACTTCATCTTAGAAAACAACTTCAGATCTGTTGTTCAACCCTTGGTCCTCTCCCGCTTCGATAGTAGAAATGCCATTTTGGAAGGACTTCCAACAACTACCCTGGCTTCCCTGAGATGTGTCCTGCATGCTGCAGCACGACTCATCAAAGGGCTGCAAATTTAAGCACATCACCCCGACCCTCATCGAACTGTACCAGCTCCTGCTGCAAGCCTGGCTACTATTCCACTGAATACCCAAGATATTTGAGAAGTATCCTCATTAATGATCAGCCTTACACTGGTTTGAGAGACACTAACACTAGAATGACAGTGGTGGATAGAACCCCGCTCAAGCCAGAGGATTATGTAGGTGCTCCTCTGAGAACCACCAGGTTAGCTGGTGGGCGTCCAAAACCTAGTCACAATACTGAAAAATCACAAGAAAGCTAAAATTCCTGTAAAATATGAAGTGCCTGCCAGGTGCTGTTGGGTAATGACCTAGCCAAGTTGGGGCTTGTTTCTGACGGGCTACCCCTGACTGCTTCTGCACTCAACTAGGTCTCAGGCCAAAAGTGTCTGACTGATAGTTACGCAGGCCAAAGGGAAACACAAGGCAAGAAGGAAGAGCAAGAAGGGCAACTCTGTGACGGGGGCACTTCTCTACTTGCTGCATCAGCAGCACCCACTGTGGTCTGAGCTCCTGGGGGCCTAGGCCCAGTGGTGACCTCTAGACACAACTCCTGAGGGAGGATAGCCGGAGGATCCGCCTTAGGGAGAGGAGCTCAACCCAAATGATCCTTGTGACCTCTAGTGCCTGTTGGTTGAAGGTGGGCCCTCTAGGGAAGATTTGTCTATGGGCTGGAGGGAGTGCCACTCTCTTGAGGGTCTGAGGAGACAGGCTCAGGCCCAAGATTATTTTGGAGGGTGAGCTCCTTTACAAGAGCCCACAGAGCCAGAACTGGCTAACTGGGTGCAGTTAAAAGTTTGGTTGTACCAAGATCTACAGGTCCTTCCTTTTGCAGTTGGCACATGAGATACCCCTACCTGGTCATCGTGGCACCAAGAAGACCAAGCAAAGGCTTTCAACCCATTTTACTGGCCCAGGATGGGGGTAGAAGTGGCAGCCTTCTTCAAGACCTGCCCTAACTGCCAATTGCCTGTTAAGACTGGAGGCACTGTCATTGTCCCACTTTAGCCTTTGCAAATGGTTGACACTCTTTGAGAGGGTTGCCATTGACCTTGTCAGTCCCTTAGACCCTCCTACATCAGGTGGTCAATGGTTCATCCTGGTTCTGGTAGATCATGCCAACGGGTACCCTGAGGCTATACCCCTTCAGACCATTGCTGCCAAGATGGTTGCCAGGGCCATCCTGGGCATTTTCACCAGTGTGGGTTTCCCTAAAGAAGTAGTCTCTGACAGGAGAACCAACTTCATGTCTAATTATATGCGGGCAATGTGTAAGGAATGTGGTGTAACTTACACGTTCTATATATCCTACCACCTCCAGGCCAATTGTCTGGTTGAGAGATTTAACAAAACTATCAAAAGCCTGTTGGCTGCTTTGGAAGAGTCTTTGAGGAGGAAATGGGTCCCTCTCTTACCATGCCTGCAGTTTTCTTATAGAGCGGTTCCTCAGGAGGGTGTTGGATTCAGCCCCTTTGAACTCCTCTTGGGACATCAATTGTGTAGGCACCTTGCCTTAGTTAGAGAAGGCTTGGAATCCACACCTCCCGGTTCTGCCAAGCAAGTGGGGGACTATGTTCTAAGCCTCTGAAGGAGGATGGCACAGATGATGGGCCAGGCATCAGCCAATCCCAAGACCAGCCAGGAGTTGAACAATTACTGGCATGACTTTAAGGCGTCACAGGTGGACTGGACTCCTGGCCAGGAGATCCTTGTTACGGAGCCAACCAAGCGCAGGGCTTTGGCAAATAAGTGGTTTGGACCCTTCAGCATAATCACCAAGATAGGGGAAGTCAACTATCGGGTGGACTTGGGTAACCCTTGGTTAGCCCCTCAGGTCTTCGATGTTAACAGGACCATGCCTTACCACCAAAGAGGGGAAGTCTCATGCTGTCTGCTAGCCTCAGGGCAAGAGAAGGATGAGTGAGCTCCTTCCTGACTTGCTGCATAGCAATCCTCAGAATGACTCAGTGGAGAGAGGGAATCTCAGAGCAGCAGAGGGCCTGCATGGCTTTGCTTCATCAGTATGCCCCTTTGTTGTAACTGACACCAGGCCTCATCCTATGGTATTGCAATGACATGGGCACAGGTAGCAGTGTACCTGTTAAAAGCGGATTCTACAGGATGTCAGACACGGCAAAGAACCAAATCCAATTTGAGGTCGCCAAGATGTTGAACCTGGGTGTCATTGAACCCTCAACCAGTCCATGTTGCAGCCCTGTGGTCCTTGTTCCCAAGGCCAGTTCCCAGACAGGTACCAAAGATTGGAGGTTCTGTCTGGACTACAAGGTGGTCAATGCAGTCACCAAGACTGATGCTCATCAATTGCCAGGGCTTATGAGTTCATGGACAAAATAGGTGCTGTCAAGTTTGTGAGCACCTTTGACCTCACATCAGGCTATTGGCAAGTAGCTCTGATTGACCAGGCCAAGGAAAGAAAGGCTTTCTCAACTCCTGATGGGGCTTACCAGTTTAGGGACATGACATTCGGATTGTAGAATGCTCCTGTGACTTTCCAATGGTTGGTCAATCTTGCACTCTGTGGACTAGAGGCCACATGTGTGGCTTATCTAGATGACCTTGCTGTCTACTGTTCTACTTGGGAGGAGTATTTGACTCACTTGGATAAGGTGTTGTATGCCATAAAAAGGGCCAACCTCACTATCAAAGCCACCAAGTGCCAGATAGCCCAGGGCAAGGTCACTTACCTTGGTCATGAAGTCAGGGATGGGGGTCAAATTCAACCTCTCCACAGCTAGGTACATGCTGTACAGGACTGGGAGATCCCCACTACTCATACCCATCTGAGAGCATGTTTGAACCTCACTGGGAACTACAGAAACGTCATGGCAGACTATGGCAACATAGCTGCCCCTCCGACAGCTCTGACGTCAACCAAAAAGAGCCTAGGAAGGTCCATTATACTGAATACTGTCAGAGGGCTTTTGATGACTTAAAGGAAAGGCTGTGTAGGGCACCTGTGTTGTGTGCTCCTGATTACAGCAGACCCTTTGTTGTACAGAGTGATGCCAGTGACACAGGAATTGGAGCTTTCTTGTCCCAGTTAGATGACAGAGGGAGAGAGCATCCCATAATCGTCATCAGTAGGGAACCGAAAGGTACAGAACTCGGGTGGGCCACTGTTGAAAAGGAATGCTTTAGCATAGTTTGGAGTATTAAGCATTTTAGACCTCACCTTACTGATTATCTTTTATTTATTTATTTGTTTTGGTTATTATTTAACTTTTGCAAAATTTAGATAAATAAAATAACAATTTCTGAATTAAAATGTCTGAGTAAAATATAATATAGTACATACATAAAAAAGAATAACAAAATATAAAATTGTGCCACATACAGTTAATTGACCCAAAAGTGACATGAAACCTTACATATTACTAGAATAATTTGCATTTATCTGAAAAAAAACGTAATACAGATATATGTATACAGATATATGTAGCGGGACCACTCTACTATGTTACGTTTCCCACCACAGGGTGTCCAGGTCAACTCTATCTATATTCATAGCAAACTTTTTAAAACAGTGAATACGTTCACTTCTCAATACCATAGTCTATAAGCAAATGCCGTAGGGTTTCTTTACAGTTAACGGACTTACAAAATCTGCAGACAAAAGGTCCGGGGCTTAACCCACCCATGATTTCATTTATCTCACCTGTCTTTAGGAAATTGAATCGAAACCTCATGAAGTCGTGCCATCGGTTCTTATCTGGAAATTGCATGAGCTAAGGTTCTGGACATCCCTTTTTTTAATAGTGAGATACCAGTTGACAGAACAGCTTCGTGTCCACCACAGCATCCACTGTTTTATCCCAAGGGATTCAATTGTTGACCCAGTTTGCCTAGCGACTCACTGCATTCCGCTTTTAACTTTGACAGAAAACCAAGCTCAGGGGACCCTTGACGTAAACCTTTCCCCAATACTGAATATAGGGTTTTGTTAGAACTCTCATAAAGTTTTCTGCAGAGGGACAACCTTCTCCATTCTAAAAGACTATTCGCTGACTGCAGTCCTAATTCATAACAAATGGCTGCTACAGGGACTGATTTGGGCAAGCAATATAATATTGACCGCCGGATTCGCGCCTCCAGTGTATGTAGCTCCGACCTTGCCCAAGATGGAAATAATTCTAAGCCATAACACAGTTGCAGAAAAATCTTTGAGTTATAGAACCGAAGTAATGGAGATAATGAGAATTTGCCATATTTGTGGTCAACTTTTTAAATTTGAGTTATTTGCTTACCCACTTTCCCCTCTAGATACTAAAGATAACGTTTTTTTTAGAATGATCAAATATAGGGAAACCTAAATAAGTCATGGAGGTCCTAATTGCTAATTTCCCATGGTTCAAAAACCACACATCCCATAGCAGTTGAACGTCTGCTTAGCCTCATTATTACCGTTTTTTTCTTAGCATTGATTTTCAAACCATTTCTTACAATACATTCACTGAATGCAATTAGTAAGTGTTGGAGACCTCTAGGTGTATGATCGAAATCAAGAAATCATCGCATACGCAGTCCAACAAAATTTCACCCCCTCTATTTTTGGCAGCGCAAAGGCTGTCTCCTCCAAAACTCTCCCTGTGTCTGATGCAACCTTGACGCAGACCATTACAGATGCCCGTGGGGTGAGATAGGAAACTTTCTTTTTTTAGACATACTTGTATTGATGATCCCTCGTGAAGATGAATCAAAATCGAAAGGAGACCTAGAGGCATCTCTAATTTAGATAATTTTGACCACTGCATCATTCTATCCTCTAGGTCGAACACCATTGAGAGATCCATGGCTGCGATATAGACAGGAGTACTCTCTGCCTTCAAGGCTTTCTCCTGCAAGATCGTCAACAGGAGACCTCCCGCATCTGTGCCTACCGCTTTCCTAAATCCCTTTTGCTGTGTGGCCAGGATATTATTTCTATCCGACCAATCCTCAATGTGTTTTAAAACGAGACCTGCAAAGATTTTAGAGCCAGCATCTGAATGAGCAATTGGCCGATAGTTTGTGGGGCAAGATCTAACACGCTTTTTTGTAAATTGGCACAACGTAAGAGATGTGCCAAGAGGTGGGAACAGACCTAGGTGAGATAATATCTGCAAAAAGCAGGTAGAATGCCTTCGCCCACAGGATGTTTTTAATATATGCTTTATTTGTATTTGTATTTGTATTTTATTTATTTGTATAGCGCAAACCAGGCCCGGAGGCTACCGGGCGCATATCTCAGAAGCAGTGGTTACATAACAGTATGGCATTTCAAATAACATTTGGGTTGAACAAGGTAATCCGAACACATTGGAAGAATGGACAGAAATACATAGGTAATCGAATTTTCAGAGTGCAACTTGGTCGTTTGATGTGACTAGCCAGAGTTTGGCTTTGTGTTTGAATAAATTTAGGGAAGGAAGGTTTCTGATAGTAAGAGGGACAGAGTTCCACAATTTGGCTGCCAGAACTGGGACGCTGGACCCACCGGCTGTTTGGAGCTTGGATCTGGGGATCAGTAGGCTCTGGTTAAGGGTAGACCTTAGAGATTGAGATGGGGTATACTGCGTGAACCGTGAGGAGAGATAGATGGGGGCCTGGTTATTCATGCATTTTTAGATCAGGGCAAGCGATTTTAATGAGATCCTTAGGGGGACTGACAGCCAACGAAGGTTATTCCTAGTTTACGAGATGTGGGCTGATGTAGGGATATTGAGGGCTGCTCTGATGGCGTTATTTTGTATGATCTGGAGTTTGTCTAGGTTGCATTGATTGGTGCCTTGGTACAGTAATCCAGTTTGGACATAACCAAAGTCCTAGCAAGGATTGTGCAGTTATGAGTGGAGAGAAAAGGGCGACATGCTGTGATCAACTTGCAAGTGTAAGCTGCGGCGACAGCAACTGCATTCGTTTGTCTGTGGAGGGAGAGTGTGGAGCCGAGGTAGATTCCGAGAGTTTTGGTATCTTTGGAGACTTTAATGGAGTTACCGTCGATATTAAAGGAGCTGAACATGGGGTTTAGCTTGTTAAGTCTTTGCTGTGTACTCTGCTTTTTCTTCTCTTGGGCTTTGACAACAAAGGCATGAGTATGCCTCAATCTTCTCGATAATATGGAGGTGCTCTTAACTGACTTTTTTTTTTAGGGAAACCACATACTTGCCAAATTGGTCATGTGCTTACAGTGAGATTTTATTTTCACTGTTGGATGAGTTGAAGTCGGACAGGAATACTGCATTTAGTTTTTGTACGTTCCCCTTAGGCCAGGAAACTCTGGATTTGGCATTTTACATCAGGAGAGGGACACTATAGAAGGTATTAACTTCCTTGCTAACCATCAGGGATAGAATAACTTCCAACATCAAATGATCTCTACATGAGGAGTTCTTTAAATTAAAAGCTTAAACTGTATCTATCAGGGTCCTAGACATAAAAGATGTAGTCAGCTGTGGAGGAACGTGTACCATTCGTCCAGTTGGAGGGATCTACATATCCACTCAAAAGATAATTTGCAGACAACAAGCCCCAGCTGAGAAAGAAATGATGCCACACATGACCTTGCAATTTCTTCCTCGTGCACCCAGGCGGACCCCCTACAAAAGAGGTTTTGTTTTCATCAGCAAAAGGAGTTAGAAGACCCAAATACCTTTCTGCCAATACTCCATTTGGCCCATCCTTATAATTTTGATGTTTAAATCCCCCAAAATAAAGATCTGCATACCCGTAATGCTAATCAACCGATCTTCTATCATGGACCTTATTGTCTCTAGTGTCTCATAAAGATTCATTTCCGGGTTCCAATAGATGTTAAAGAGTAAGATAAATTGTGATGGAATGCTCGCTTTTAACTCCAACAGAACAGCCAGACAGCACTGCGACACGTTGAGAGACTCTTTTGTTATCGGACTGTCCCTAATAGCAACTAACAGACCCCCTGACGGTCACCCTCTCAAACCCTTAGAAGCCAATTGTGAGCAAACCTCAAAGCCATCGAAGTAATGGGCAGAGGTCAACCATGTTTCCTGTATGCAAATTATGGAATATTTAATAAGGATCGAGCAAAGGTCAGAAGAATTCCAGAGGTGCCAAGAGCCTCTCAAATTCCATGATAACGCAACATTTTTTAATTTGTTAAAGGTTTGTCTTTAATGCATTCAGTTGGGTGATGGAATCTCTCAAGCTTAGAGCCAGCCACCTCCAATTATGATCTTGCTCCTCACCTGATTTGGGACTTACACTCCTCCCAATCAATTCCCCTTCCTGTACCCCCCATTACACTCTTTCCGAATGTCTACCCAATTGGGGGTTCAGGAAACCTGGACAAAATTTAGAATGTCATACCCTAACTTATAAAAATTGTTGACCTCCAGCAATAGGGCTTCATACACAATGCAGGAGTACAGAACCAGTCGAATGTGATCATAGCGACCAGGGTGGATAAATTCCACCAATTTTATGTCAGCCAAAGTAATTCATCTTAGACTGGGAATTTCTTTAAGTAGAACCAAGATCCTCCATCTATTGAAGACTGATTTAAGGGCCTTCACTTGCCACCCAACTGCACAGCTCCCCTTCTGTTGAGTGTCTTTCCTCAATCCTTCCGGTGGCTTAAATACATTCGCCTTGTTGTTTAGTGCCCTCGACCCACTAAGATGAATTATTTTATGAGGTTCATCTCCTGTTGTGAAGTTCCTAGTTCGACTGCGCGCCCCTCGCGCGCTTCGACACAAGCTCCTTTTGAACGTGTGTTGCTGACATTAAAAGGGGCATTAGGTGTATTCAGATAACGCCCCATCCTCTAAATGGGTCGTAGGGGCCCCCCTGAAACCGTATGTGAGATGGCAGACAGAGGTCTGGAAACGTAGTCCCAACAAATCTGTCAGTGTTTCTTACCATTGTTTCAAGCAGATGATTAACAGGAGTTATTTCTCCGTCTCGGTACCCAATTTCCCAGATGATTCCCAATACCGGTACTACTCTAGGTACAGACATTCAGCTAATATTTTCCTGGCTCTGTTTCCAACAGTGAGTTGCGGGACTCTGCCCTAGCTGCACACAAGGGATTCAACATGCCGGCCAATACCGTAGCATCACTGACTGTGGAGATGGATCCCCTCCCAACATGGTTCCCCGCCTTATATCCTGGATCACAATTATTGGATTCCAGTGAGGCGCTGATTGTGTCCTCCTTATGTTTTTTTAGTAAAAAGGTGATACATGGCCATTCCCGTCTTCAGAATTATTGTAGCATCACCTAAATCAGTTCTTTTTTGGTTTTTTTGTTTTCCTCCCCTTATGTTTCATTGCCTCGGGTAAGGTTTCGGGACCAACTACACACTCACCCTGGGACGGAAAATCATTAATCACAAGGCAGTCCACATCCTACCCAACTGAAGCCAACTCAGGCTCGTGGTCTTGTGAAGCCCCCAACTCCTCCCTTACCATATTACACCAAGATTTGCGAGAGGGATTGTTGGGCCCTTTCCCAGAGCTCAATTTTTGCATTTAATTCTTTTTCTTGCCCTTTTTTGACAAAACAGGAAAATCCGGCCAGGCAGCCTGAGGCTCCGGAGAGAACCAGATCTCCTCCTGTTACCTGTACAACCCCCATTAATGTCAAATCCTGCTCTCCCATTACATTTACAAAATACAGTGTTACCTTTGGGATCTCTGGGAACTTTCACCAGACCCTCCCGCGTTACTTCATTATCAGCTCCATCCTCTATATTTGTTTCTTTGATGCCATGGCACAGGCATTTCGTTTGTTCTCTTAGTTCATTTCGAATGAAGTCCTATGTCCCACTCCTCCCTTGCCCCCCATCTTCCACCCCCTGCACCCAGAGGCCCCCGAGCTGACGAGACAGTATCCGCCACCTCTTCCCTCTGCTGGGACAGGGCCGAGAGTGAGATCTCCCCAGACAAGAAAAATCAGTGGTGTACCCAGTAAAGATAAGTCCTTTCTTATGTCTCCCGGCTTGAGTTGCTGATCACTATCAATGTCGGTGCTACTCACTCTACTCGGCCCGGGAGGTGAACTACCTGAGCCTAACAGGAACAGTGAAACTCCACTCTCCCAACTTCCAGCATAGTTATATCTAACAGGAGGCGGGGAATGCGGGAGAGGGAGAGCCAATGCCATTCCCATTGTATTTTTCACTGGGGTGAAGACGAGGGGAACGGACACAATGTCCTCATACATCCTTGCTCCACTTAGGTCCCTTTCCTTATACAGGGATTAGGTTTCATATTTGCAGAAAATCTACAAGCTGGAAACACTAGATATAAATCACGCTCACTCTGCGAGTGAGTAAATAACTGATCCAAGGCCCAACTGATGGGCTAAATAAGCGCGATTTGCCCTCTCCGCCTGTGAGCCTGCAAACAGGCTAACAGTCACTCTGAGGCACGCTGGGTTGCACGCATGGGTGCGCGCTGCCCCGTGCCTTTGAAGAAGTTGGCAAATCAAATGGGTTGTGGCTTTGTGCTCATTCAAAAATGTGAATTTATGGTCAATTCCAGCGTGAAAGTTTTGGTCCAATACTCCAGGTTCACGAGGAAAAAGTCTGCCAGCGTCTGCAGGCTAACAGGCACTCTGGGTTGTGCACGCGCAGTGGCACGCGGCTCCGTGCCTTTGAAGAAGTTGGCGAATCAAAGAGGGTGTGGCTTTGCGCTCAATCAAAAATTCAAATATATAGACAATTGCAGCATGACAGTTTTGGTCCAATACTCCAGGTTCACGAGGAAAAAGTCAGCCAGCGTCTGCAGGCTAAAAGGCACTCTGGGGCAGTCCGAGCCTGACCTTACTGGGTCAGCCTTCAAGATCCAACCTGACAATAAGCCTTTAAAGTGGCTTATGGACATGAATGGTGAAAACTTCTCAGGTGGTCCATTAGCCTGCAACAGCTAGACTTCACCATTGAGCAAATACTAGGGAAGAGTCATGGCAATGTAGATGCCCTTTCCAAAAGGTATGTTGACCATCTGTATGAGGGTCACAATCTCGTGGGAGATTAGTCCACCCTACTCTCAGCCTGGGGCTCGGGGGCGAATGTGATGCTGCAAATGCTTTTGGGGGGACTCCTCGTGTTTGTCCCACTACTTCCCTATTTGTGTTTTCTGTATGTTTTCAGCATAGGAGTCCAGTTTGGACCACTGGCAGAGCACCTTGGTACCATTAGTATATTTATTTGGGCACCTGTGTGTTGCCCACAAACCAAGTTATGGTCTGGTGGCAACTACATGCTGACTCGACAGTGGGTCTGGGTATCCTCCATTTTTGGGACACCCAGTCCCTGCCTATTCAATGGATTCCTACACAAAGGCAAGAGGACCACCATAGCCTCTTGGTTTCTTTTGCCTTCATCCCTTGTTTCTCAAAGTCCTGAGAAGTGCTGGCTCTGTTCCCTTCTCCTGAATGGCTGTTGGGTGGAAGGACCATATATGGTTCATGGGGCTGCCCATGCCAAACTGGCTGAAGCCTTACCACGGACTGCTTGTTGTGGGTACACCCTTGGAATGGGACCAGTATGAATGGATAGAGGAGCCAATTAGCATTCTGTGTTGTGAATGTCTGGTTTTGGTTGTGTGACAAAATGCCTGAGCCAGCCCTGACTGAAACTCAAAATTATTTCACTGTGTGCTCTGAAAGGCTGCCTCCAATCCACATCCAGTGGTTTGGGTGTCTGGCTTTCGGTGAATGGTCTGAATGTCTGTGCGCCCGATTGGGTGCTGCCTGATGAATGCACTACGGTGTGATTGGCTGACTGCGCCTAGCTCATACTGCGACCCCACACTCCCCTCCTTGTCAGAAGTCAGAAGCTGGAACCTGAAGTCCGATGCTGAAGTCAGAAACCAGAAGAGGAAACCTGGAGTATTCCTTGATGCTTGTTTGCTCTAGCACCTTGAGGCGTCTCTTGTGCTAGATGGTATTGCCAATAAAGATCTCAGACCAAATAACTGGACAATAAAAGAATATGGCAAAGTACTACTTTATTCTTATTTTAATAAAGCAGGGTACACTGACAAACATCGGACTGACGTTTGCACACACACACAAATGTACTTGATTGCACAGAGGTCTTATACCCCAATTTGCATCATCTATGACATCACCCTACGTGATAAACTGTGGAAGCTACTGGCGAGAGGGATTGTTTAGGGGAACATATCTACGTATAGAAGGTATACGGTTAGTACTTCATTGGCGGTCTGTTATCTGTACGACACACCTCAAACTACTTCTAAATACATATAATACTGATTATAGTGGACAAAATGGCAGTGGATTGGTCTATGTAACATTGGATAGCAGGTTGCCCCATAGACCCACTGATTGTTTGGCATCCCACCCGAACTTGACCTTTCGGCTCGCTTGTAGTCATGTCAGATTACTCCCCACTAAGCCATCATCTCATCAGTTCGACCATAAACCAAGGTTTCCCCTCTGTAGTTGACCTTGCCGTTGCTCTCTGTTCTAGGACATTCGAGGGAGTACAAGCACATAATTTATCATCAACCACAGCTTACTAAATAGCCTTTGTTTTCATCTTCTGCATCACATGTGAGGAGACCACAAATTTGTCAATTTTTACCTCCTATTTACTGCTATTTGATTCAATTTAGCTGGGTGTTATTGCTCCCTTGGCCTCTAGAGACTTGCTCACTCCATCTTTTATGAGCCTTATTGACTCTTAATTATCCAATAGTTGGCTCTTGCAAATGTTTTCATCTTCGCTAATCTGAGAGAAATGTGTCTCGCGTTCATGATGATATCTGACTGCCTCCCTTTGTGCTCTGCAATTATTTCTTGAAAAAGCATCCTTGATCCTATGCCAACATAGACTCCTCTTCGTTTGCTCACAAAGCGGTTTTCCAGCATCTCCTGACTCTTCACTTTGGTCTGTTTCTTTGGTAGGCAGAATGGATCTTCACATGAGCCGGCATCCATTTGCCAATCATGACCCTCCTAGCCACGTTATATATTCCTCTATAGCAAGCTTCTATACCTCTCATCTACCTTGAGCTGCTACGCATTTACACTTATTGATCCACAAGTTACTTCATCTTCTTTGTACATACATGGTTACTTTATCATTCCGTACATGTTTCTCTTGTCGCTTCAGTTACATCGTCATTCTTAAGTATTGTCTTATCGTTTCAGCATATTCTCGTATATCTTCTTCATGACATCACTCTGCCCTTGTCAGATATCACTTCAACTCTCCATGATGTCTAATGGTGCGTGCAGACATCCCTCCAGTCTCTCAATGTGTGGGTACATTCAGTATGGTTGTCTGAGTGCATAACGTCTCTCATACACTCGATGCGTTATAAGGACAACACAGGGGGTCCCACATACAGGTCTTCTTCTGCTGTTCTAGTATGATGGTGGTGAGGGGGCAGGAGTTAGGATATATGTGTCTACCTGCTCCTCTATTCTTGTATCCTGAATCCAGCTGAAGGATGACGTCTGCGGCTGCAACTCTTAAACAAATGCAAAGGCTTCTTTGTTGATTCATGGACTGAACCAGAGAGGACCTAGACAGGCAACCTCTTCCCGTAGCAATGAAGGGACATCATGCAACTGCTTCTCTTCACCCAAAGTGTCCTGGAAGCCAGTCCTGTGTGCCTGGCATCCTGCAGAGGTATCTTTGTGGGTCCTGAAGAGTATTGTCTGGACATCTTGAGCCCAAGAAGTCCACCAGCGTTACACAGGGTCCAGATGCTGGGAAGCCAGATTGCTGTGTATTGCTTAGAAGATGGGGTACCCTGGCATAGTGCTGCCCGACACACTTAGCTTACCAAGTTCCAACCATCTGAAGAAAACTTCAAGGGACACTTTAACCACAACATCTGTCCACTTTTCCTTGGCTGAGGTAGTCCAGAGTTGCTCTCTGCAGAGAGGTGCCCGCTAGTTGGTTTCCCACCATGAAGAATGCGTCCTGAGAGTCCAGACATGTTGGAGGTTGGCAGAGCAGTCCAGTGCTCGAGTCCAAGTCACCAAAAGCCAGCCTGTCATCCGTGTTGCGGCTGCAGCACCAAAGAACCAAAATGCAGCCAACAATGAAATATCGATACCTAATTCTATCACTGCACCCGTTGCCACCAAGGGTCATCAATAGAAACCGAAGGACTCATCTATACTTTCCATGCCTTGTTGAGGTCCGAAGAAAGTTTTATCTTCGTGGGATATCGCCAGCCGGGGTAACAACCCGACAAAGGATGCTGTCTTTCCGACACTGCTTAGTGACCTTATCCTGCTCGACACTGTTGTCCCAGCGACTCCTTCTTCAAGAGGGGGTCCATCCTCAAGGGGCACCATTGATTAAAACAGAAACTCCACCACTTCTTCCTGCAGGGCGCCCAAGGTATTGTGACGATGAAGAGCATCTTCCATCCTCAGGGTTCATCCAAGGGTTCCAGATTCATTTGGGATCCTGTTCTCCTGTGGCTTCTCAGGTGCTTTGGGGTGGTGGAACCTGTAGAATCAAAAGCAGACAATTACTGACCATTTAAAGACTGGGCTGTAATATAGAGAGTAAAGTACAACTAACGTTTTCTTACAGGTAGCCGGGTCGGGTATTGTCACACAGTATTGCATTTTTTCACTAAAGAAAGCATTCTGCTAACGTTATAAAATATTAACTGTATTTCTACATCAATGTCTGTGAAGTTAAACAGGCCTAATAATGTTAATGTTTTTTAATAAGTGTCAGCAGTTGGTGTATTATAACTGAATCTAAGGGTAACTGTGGTACCATACAGAACTGTATATTTTGAGTTAACTAATTGATTAGATTTCTGAGTACAAAGTGAGTGTTATATATTTGTATATATCCACATAACCTTTATGACATTTAATAAAATAACTGTTAGGACATAACATTCCTTTGTGGGGGCTTGGGGATTCAGTGTACCTAACAACCAGCCTGCATCAACTCCCTTGAACCTTCGCCTTGGCTGTTCGTCCATTGCTACGAATTTAGAGCCTTGACTGGAGTGCCTCTGTGCCTCTACCCCAACCATATAGTAGGAAGTAGTAGAGACACCCCCTTTCAGTCTTTACAACCATGTGTTATGCTCGGCAAAAAGGTTGCACTTGGGCAGTACTGTTTTCTTCTAGCAGCACACCATGGAGAGAGTGTAAACGTGGAGTTAGTTGCCCCTAAGGCCTAACAGCGAAAGAAAATAGGAAATAAATGTACAAAAGGCCACACAATGAGGCAAAGGGTCTCTTATCAGGATAAGGGGTGCATCGCATGTCGGATGATATTCCAAATGTCGATGGCAAGTTAAGTAAGTGATAGCATCAACCTATGATCAAAGGCAGGGTTCTTACTTTAACTATTGCTAGGAAAAGAGAATGCATGGAAATAAACATTTGAAATTGATGCAACTATTGTAATTAACTGGAATGCATTGAGTGTAGGAATTTGCAGAATAAAACAAAGCGTTCATGGATGAAAAAGGTAAAATGTATATCAATGTTTTGTAGACTATAACAGGTATCTCGTGTTTGTTGCACTATATCCCAAATCCACAGTGACACCAATTAAAGTTCCAAAGGCTGATTTAAACAGACAACACTTCACATGCATAACTCAGTTTTGAGCAAAAACAGAACAATTCCAGATTCATTGTTTTGATTGTTTTCTATAGTACGTTTGTACAACCATATTTTTCATCTTCAAACATTTGAAATAAACCTTTAAGCTGCTTTGGTAAATCCAGGAGAGTACTAACAAAATTAGTAGAATATTGTGACCACCAAGCTGGTGTTGTGATAGAATGCCATCTGGTGAGTTTTTACATGTTAAATAATAAAATGATGCAGTTAATTCTGTTTCTGAAAGTGAGATTGGATAATCTTTCAAAATGCTCCATACCCAAAAACATAATTCACACATGTTCCTTGCAGTGACCATCTCCAGACATCCCCAGAACTACATGCATATCTGGTTCAAAATCTCATATTGGTGTACCCCAGCAAACTCGTGGCAGATTATTATCAAAATATAAACCATGCCTAATTTAGGCATGCGAGCTACAGAGATTATGCAATTATATAGGCACAAGCGTTTGATCTAATTTATAGCCACTTTGGTGAACAGCGACTCATTCATGACAGTACCTGGTGTGCGTTAAACTGCCGGGCTGGGTGTACCCACAATCATCTTGGGTCCATCCCTCGAACACCTCACTTTGATTCTCCCCCCCCTGAGGAGGGTTGTCACACCCCCTTGGAGGTTCCCTGGGAACCTATGCTTCAAAGACAGTCTTGTTATTGAAATGGCCACCTCACATGATGGTGCTGGTTGCTGGAGACCCTTTTGATGTAGGCGCACAGAGGAAGGAGTGAGCCAGAGGAGAGCTTTCCTCCACAAAGGTTTTCTCCTTCAGTTTTTCAAGGCTCCCAAACTTCCAGACTGCACTCCTCACTTCCTGCAGAGCAAGCACTCTATGTATGACATCAGAAGACAAAGGGCACTTGTTACGGCATCACAAATTGTTCCCTTAACTTGCTGTTGCTTGCAGCAAGTCAAAGGCTTGATGTGAAACAATAACCTGCAGCATTACAACCTATTTAAGAGTTGGAGAGGACCCTCCTCTTAGCTGATTCATCTTTGGACACTACTTGAATAAGGATTCACTGGAACTGAATTGGGTCTACAATCTGCTCCAAAGTCCTCTGCCACAGACGGGAAGATTAGTGTAGAGGAGCAGCTGTGTGCATCTGCAGGAGATCCCGCATCCTACCCCCTGTGTATTGGAGATATGAGATTTTGCCGTGTCCAACACCTGCCATAATACCAATACCGCAGCGTGTGTTTGAAAGAAGATACCCATTGAGATAACCCTACCGAATGTACCCTCAACGTGATGATAACCTGCAAGAGGAAAAACCTGAAGGAGTATGAAAATAAGCTAACCAATGAATTCATGATGTCATAAAGAAGTGTGCACAACGTCTCGGGATACTGGCTAAAGATGATGTGTAGATCTTGAAGAAACTAATGACAAAGTAAAGAGTCGAGTGAGCTTTCCAATATAAAAAAGGAAGATTACATTTATGCCAGACAGATTTATATGTATTCATGATGGCTTCATGCCAATTAAAGAATATCTAAACCAAAACAATGAAATAAATACAACGACATAGATCTTCTGGAATTTAGGAAGGTTGTGAAATGTACTTCCAAAAACCTGTCAATATGGCTGATGAAATGCTGTCAATGGAACCTAATACCAAGTTGTTAAAATAGCCCAGTGCAATGCCATCCTGATCTTGCTTCTCTTTCATGAGTTTGCGAGCCTTGCAGAGGACAGACACAAACAATCATCCAACAGTACATCGTTTTGGCTTTGGTTAGGCATTGACCAAGTGTAGCCTTAATATGTTCAGGTTCCCACAATGTGTGCCCTCTGTTATCACTATGTCAAGGTACAACTGTCATTTTCCTGGCATTTTCACACTATGCTCTGATATTCGCATCATACAGTAGGTAATGATATCATATATAAGGTATTGCAATAGAAAGCCCAGATTCTGACAACGTTGGGAGATTTCCCCTTCAAGGTTCCAGGTACTGACTTCATTGCCATATTTCGCCATCACAAGAAGTCGAGGTATTCACACCATTGCAAGGTTGTACCATGAATGGCTGAGGTACTCAAACCATTACCATGAATTGACAATCAAGAGCCATATACTGTATGCAATATATTGGAATCATACATACTCAGCACTTCATAGCCATTATTTATGACCTGCAAGCATATTATATAACCCCTTCTTTCTAGTGTACCTTTTTCCGTTCTGCCAGGTTAGCACAACCTGTTCAGAATCTTTTTTATACCCGGGTCACCCGTCATGGCCTCATCACATTACGCAAGTTATCACAGCATGACTAGTTTCCATTATATGCATGTATTGTGTTATGCAAAATGAGCACACCAAAATTGTATTCAATTTACCATATGATCACAGTATAGTAGTATGGTCAGATTTGATATCTTATGCCCAGTCAGTGTGAACGCATTCTGTTAGGGCCAGTTGGCATAGTGTGGTTGGGGTGTACATTGGGCGCAGGAAGCACAACATGGTTGGTTTATGGTAGATTCAGGTAGCACAGATGACCAGTGTAAGTATGTAAGGCCTAATTGCCACATCCCTGTATGCTTCCATTTTACCCAGAAACAAGGGTAGGGACCTGGTCACATAGTCGCTGAGTGAGCAATGTGCTCCAGAATGGTTAGTTATGTTCTCAAGGATTTAACCCAGTCCAATGGAGTGAATCATAGGGGCTATTTTAATTAGAATTCCAGCCAGCACGTGTTTCGACCCTCCGTGGTCTTCATCAAGGTGTGTGGTCTCAAGTACAAAGTCATCATTGAGAGCGATGCGGCGACATTCTCATGAATACTAAGCAGCTGAGGAAACACTGTTGCCCACTTCCCTTCGATTCACCAGCCCTACTGAGGTACCGGTACAAAGGAAGACTTGAGCATCAATTCACCAACCCTACTTCGCCCCATTCCCTAGTCGTGTTACCTTTGTCTGCAGGGAAAGGAAAGTAGGTGGGGGCTATAAGGGTTAAAGGTACTACCACGTGGCTTCCTTGCCACTGTCCCAGTTTTGCTGCCTTTGATAGAGAAAGCTAATCACTATTTGCTTCTCCGGTTTGCTTCTCCTGCCTTGATGCCTTTCATAAGGGACACGGATAGTGCCCGGTGTGTGCAGGTATGCTAGAGTGTACACTTCCAGTGCTAGGACCGCTGTCCCAGCCATGCTGCTTTTGAGATTGCGATTGTTGGAAGCAAGAAGGGCAAGGGGCCATACAGGAGCTTAGCAGACATGCAGAAGGAACATGCCCATTTCTGTTTACTTCTAGTAGTAAAACCGATTGGAGACCTTTCTTTTCCACTGTATTCCATAGCATTGTGTGCTGTATGGATCCTTTGCATGATAGGCAATGCAGCACTTCACTTGCATCCGCGCTGAAGAATATATACTCCACACAATGTTTTGAGACTACTGCAATGCGGTAGTAAACCTATCAAATCTCTGCAGTTCCTCTACAATGCCAAAAACAAATGTGGCCTGCTAGTCAAAACTGCACCTTCATCCAGAAGAGCTTCGGTCTGCAATTTGCTTTCACCACCTGCACTTAACGTGCCCCCTCTGAAGGGTACAAGGAAAAATATAGCCCTAACCGCGTACACACTGCAGTGACTGGAAATGTTTCACTTTGTGCTGCTTGTAATATTAAAAATCACCCAAATTCAGAAGATGGTATTCAGAAGAAATGTTTCAGAAAGTGGTTTCTTCATGGAGCCATAAAGTGGTGATGATCATATCAAACACCTGCAAGAACCATCCAGATGTATGGTTCCCTTAATTTGCTTTTTATTTTCTGTGTTTCGGTGTATGTGGAGAAATAGCTATTTTGGTCGTCTGATAATTGGGCCTCATTGTAAGTTTGCCGGTCTGCAGGGGCGCAGGAGACCCATAAAATCTGGATGGGGACAGGGGACACCTTGGGACGTTTCTTTTTCTTCTTTTAGTCAAAGAACTCAACTTTTTGCAAAATTAAAATAGCAGTATGTATTAAATCACATATATCATCACAGTATAACACAAGAGAAAAGAAAAAAGAAAACAGAAGAAAATGAAGAAAAAGAAAAACAGTTCAGTCAGAGTACAAGATCTTTTAATTTGGCGTCCCACTTCAGAAGGCTCACCTCACGTAAAAATATGACCACTTCCTAGGTCAAAAGGCCTTCATGGCCTCTGCATAACTCGTCCCAAAAAGATTGAGTGTCCACCCACCATTCCTGGCTTGTCCACAAATCTCACAAACTGTACAACCCTCTTCACGGGGGCTTTGCTGCAGACACAAACCACAGAGTAAAATGATCTGTCAATTATTTTGTAGTGAGTGATGCTCATGAGCATTTAGAACCCTCAAGCAATGCCTTCTGATTAGCCAATCAGTGGAGTGCATGTTGTCACAGTATAGAAAAGGCCTGGAAAGTTTTATAAAATTGGACACAACCCAAACGGAAATGGTTGGTTGCGTTATCCCCCTGCCCAGCTTCATTTCACACCTTCAACTCACAATTCCCCTTCATCGGTAGGCAATCCTGCCCCCACACCACAAGATCAAGGCAAAACTGGATGTTTAGGGCTGCAACGGCAACACAAAAGTTGGCACTGACTGAGGGTGTGAAAGTCGGGATGAACGGATACAGGACGTAACTAGTTGATATTGTACTGGGGGGCAGAGGAAAAGTTACACTATGTGGTCACCTGATGTGATGTATATACTATGGCAGATTTGAAAGGAATGAGGGGGGTATGCACCCTGGCATGGGATCTGCTTCCTTTTGTATGCTCATTTTGACCTACTGGGCTCGTCTTATTAAAATAAAAAGGTACATATAAACATTTTGTAAAAATAAAAACCATGATCAAGACAGCCTGGTGCAGGGGTGCCAAGAAAGAGGAGACCATCTGGTAAATACAATAACAGAAACTTCAAAAGCCCAGCTCAAACTGTGCACTGCCAAACAGAGCTGCATACCCATATTAGATCCTAAAATGCAGCACCCACAAATTACGTCACAGAAAGCAAGGGAATTACAAATTCACAAGGGGGGGTCCTGGGAGTCCCTCTGCCAGACAATAGTCCTGGTTACGAGAGACTTACCCAGAGTCTTTAGCTCACTATCTTTCACAGAGAAGAAATATCCCAAACATATCAGTCTTTGTCCTGCCCTGGGGCAGTCCAGTACCGAAATGCTAGGCAATTCTCCTCTGAACAAGAGTACCAATAGCATCCCCAGACACGTGTTTCGGTCTGGTTGGACCTCATCAGTAGGGAGGAGCTGTGCCTCTCTAAGAATAGTGAGCAAGGGGTCCACGTCTGGATTCCCCTAGTAATTTAGGGTGAGACCCAAAGTTACTTAAAAATGCAAATTCACAAGGGGGGTCCTGGGAGTCCCTCTGCCAGACATTAATCCTTGTTACGAGAGACTTACCCAGAGTCTTTAGCTCACTATCTTTCACAGAGAAGAAATATCCCAAACATATCAGTCTTTGTCCTGCCCTGGGGCAGTCCAGCACCAAAATGCTAGGCAATTCTCCTCTGAACAAGAGTACCAACAGCATCCCCAGACAAGTGTTTCGGTCTGGTTGGACCTCATCAGTCTGGGTAAGTCTCTCGTAACCAGGACTAATGTCTGGCAGAGAGACTCCCAGGACCCCCCTTGTTAATTTGCATATTTAAGTAACTTTGGGTCTCACCCTAAATTACTAGGGGAATCCAGACGTGGACCCCTTGCTCACTATTCTTAGAGAGGCACAGATCCACCCGACTGATGAGGTAGACTGATATGTTTGGGATATTTCTTCTCTGTGAAAGATAGTGAGCTAAAGACTCTGGGTAAGTCTCTCGTAACCAGGACTAATGTCTGGCAGAGGGACTCCCAGGACCCCACTTGTCAATTTGCAAACAGGGAATTATACATCGAGTGCAAATGGGGTGAATGCAGCAAAGCACACCATGACATTTTATTGCCCTAACTAAAAACGTACAAACACACAATATTGTCAATATGTATGTGCGTGGGTGCCTCAACCCCATTTGCTAACAAGGACACACAACATTCTAGTATTCCTGTTTAATTATTGTCAAACATGTTCTGTACGCCCGATTATCGTCAACCGTGCTCGCCGGATAGACTGGTGGAGGGCGAGTGACATGTCGTATCATATTTGCACATTAAATGCTTGTGGGCGCACACTCGTGTGGTACATGCTGCATGAAAGGTGGCGAGTTGCTGTCATGTCTGGCAATTAAGGTTAACACTCGGCTTGCTTAGTGACATGGCCTAGTCACAATAACCAGCCCATTTCACTAAGCACACTATCCTGGATTTGATTTTTACTTTAGTCTTTCTAAGTCAAAGTAAGGCAAAACGACAACTCCCAGATGCAATGAAGGAATAAATAAAACGTACAGAACTGGCGCAGGTGTACCCATTGACGGCATGTTCACCACCAGGTAATCTTATGCACCTCTAGCTCCCACCTAAAAATGGTGCCCCTCCTGTTAAAGGAACTTCTTCAAATACTTCATCTACCAAGCACACCTTCAAGCCTCAATCTCCCAGAGCCAATAACCATGTCGAACCGAATGGTGTAAGCGCTAACAATCACTCCAAAAAAAGAATAGAGACATACATGATATGACACTGTGTGGAGGCGTGGGGAGTGCCCACAACTGCTTAATAACCAGGGAGCAACAATTCAAGTTGCAAGGTACTAGCCAGCCATAAAAAAGTGACTCGCCAACACAATTCTATATATACACATGACAAAACACGCAATTTCTTACTGCCCAAGTGTCAAATATCACTAGGCAATAGCTAGTGGAGAGTGCACTTTCTACACCGTTAATAGCTATAATTTGTAAAAAATTTAGAATATTGTGCTGTACCATGACCCTTCACCAGTTTGCCAGCCATGCCCATGCAACGAGGTCATCAACATTCATGCTAAAACATGCTACTTGTAACCACTGTAAGAAGCAGCAAAAGCGTGGAGGCCTAATGTCCATTCCTGGCTAAAAACATTTGAGCAGCAGTCACAACTTAACATTTACCTCTGGGACAACTGAAACCGCTTTATTAAGCTCTCCACCTTCTGCCATGTACAAAGTCGCATTTATAACATGAAGCACTGTTCAGCAGGCAGAGCTCCACATTTGCCAGTAATAGAACAGCACAAAGTAAAGTGGCTGCATTTTACTGCTATCTATAACAAAGATAGGTCTACTTCTTGCACCCATGCCAGGTCTCATTTAATTGGCGATGAATTGCACCTGGGTCTGAACAGTGATTACCAGCTACAAAGAGTCCAAGCTATGGATCAACATTGCCAGCTTCACCTCCATACTGACCACTCTCACAAAGTGATCTCCAGGTTGTTATGCATGCTTGTCGAACACCAATTCGAAATGGGTCTCCTTTCCCCTTTTTTTCAACCTGCCATGTGCCAGATCTCAATGCATTTCCGTAATCCACCTATGTGTCACCTAGACACCTGAAATGCTGCTCTATTTCTCTATGGCACGGCAATCGCATGGTCACCACAACTTTGCTTTCCTCCCAGGATCCCATCATTTGGGGTGTCAGGGATGTTGCTCCTTCACCTGCCGGTCTTTGGGCATTGCATGCTCCCCATGGCCACCTTCGAGCCCCCACCACAGCTGTATCACAAGCAAGGTCATGTTCCTCCAAATCCACTTATGCTATGTGGCAGCCAGCAAGCCTGGGGCCATTCAGCAGTGGAGTGGCAGTGTTTTGTCAGCCCATCCAGCTTGTTTCTTTCGTTGAAAGGCAGGATCAAAATGTATTCACCGGAAGTAAAAAACCAGTTTGTGTTGAGAGGTTCAACGAGGAAAACCTAGCTCTGATACAAACATAAATGCTCAAAATGCTTTGAAAATGTCATCATTCAAGATCCATCCTCTAAATGCAAGGCAGGATCAAAATGCATTGAAAGATTCAGTGGGGGGAAAAAAACGCTCCATAGCAAGACCTAGTGCTCAAAATGCATTCAAAGAGCCATCAGTGAAAACTAGCTAGCCGCATAGTAGGAGACAGGGACAAACTAGCTCTGAAAAACACATACACGCTCAAAATGCATTGAAAATGTCATCATTCAAAATCCAGCCTGAAAACTACAAGGGAATATGCACACATGTTGAATGGATCAACGGATGGTAAATACAAGCTCAAAAACACTCAGAAAAGCTTAAAATACATTGAAGATTTCATCAGTGAAAAAGCCTGTAAATAGCAGTACATTTGATCCTACCTTGTGTGGGAGAAGAGTTGTTAAATATATCAGGATTCGAAGTAACAAAGCATGGAAACCCAATACAAAATGAATTTGCATTTACCAAAACATGAGGAAAGGGTCTATTTTGAAGCTGTTTTTCTTGGTCTTTGGAATGTTTCAATACGTTTTGTTCCTCACTAGTACTTTACAGATTGTATGTTGAATAATGGATTTTTCAATGCATTCTGAGCACTTATGCGTCTGTTGGAGCTCATTTTTTCGTCTCTTGGCCTATCAAGTGGTGGTAATCCTAGTTTACAGGCTGGATTTTGACTTTTGAATGCATTTTGAGCATTTCGGCGTGTTTGTACCTGTATTTTTCCTTCTGTTTCAATACATTTTGATCCTGCCTTGTGTGTTTCTAACAGGGAGTGTTAGAAATACATCAGGATTCGAATTTCCAAAAAGCACAGACACTAAATGTATAATGTGGCTATAGAGTTGTTGGAAACCTTCCAGAATTATTTACCAAAACGCGATGACATGAAGGAAGAAGGCAGCAGGAAGAGAGAAGGTAGGTGAGAGGAAGGGAAAGGACACAGGATCACTAGCGGAAGAAAGCAGCGGGAAGAGAGAAGGCAGGTGAGAGGAAGGGAAAGGACACAGGATCACCAGGGTCTAAACCAGAGAGCAGGGAAGCTAGTGGTTGCAACACGAGGCGGTCCAATGAGCAGGGACAGAAAGGAAGAATACCTCTGAGGACCGTGGAGGTGCAGCTGGTAGTTATCAGGGGAAGATGATTGTTCACTCTTCGAGACACGTCGAGTGAGTCGTGACGTGCATCGGCGTCGCAGCAAGAGGCAGGGTCCGGAGCAGTCTAATTGTCTCGCCTCAGGCTCACACACTCTCAGAAGCCTAGCAGCACATGTCGCTGCCTGCTGCTAGTGGCTTCTGGAAGGTGAGGAGGAGGAGGAGGAGGCCGGCAGGCTGGCTGCCCGCCCAGCAGTGCACTCCAGGCAGGGCTGGGCTGGCACGTGCTGTATTCACCGGGGGTGGGGGAGGAGGGGAACGCACGAGCAAGAGTTGATGTCAACAACTCTTGCTCGTGGTCCTTCATCATTCTCCTCCCCCTCCCATACTGTTGTTGTGAATGGAATCTGATTCGGTTAGGATCCACACGGCCCGGCCCACGCCTACTGCATGCAAACTTCAGAGTCACTTCAGAGTCTGAAGTTTGCACGCATCAGTGCACATGGCACATGCTGCTGCAGAGGAGACTCCAAGACACAAACTGGGGGGGCGATAATTGCCATTGTATCCCCCCACTTAAGATTGTGGGGGGATTTGTCCCTCCTATCCCCCCATGTCCTATGCCCATGCCGGTCTGGGAAAATAGTGCCAGTAATACTGTGAAACCAGCACTTTTCCAGACTAGTAAACTACAGGTACTGCGGGTGGGGGTAACATGACTTACCTCCAACCAAGAGCATGGCGTAACTCAGGCCCCTACCAGCAATTCCCACCATGGAATGGGGGAATTACCAGCATTTCCGCTGCTTGTAATATCCCGGTAATACCGGGATATCAGGCACCCGAAATGGTAATACCATTTTGTGATGTCCCGGCAGAATTACTGACAGGATACCACCAAACCTTTTCGTGATGTAATGTATTGTATTGTAACTGAGTCTTATATAGCATGACAGCTGGCATTTGGGTAGACACCTGTGAGAGGTCTTATATCGGAAAGGGAGGGTGGCAAGGGTTGGATTTAGTGGGGCAAGAGGGAGAGCTGAAATCTGTCTAGATTGTAAGCAGCCATTCTCTTTGTGCCAGCAAGGTCCTAGGTGGGTTGGGATACTCTACACAGGGTGTGCGTTGCCAGAGGGGAGACCTAGGTGGTGAAGCCTTGCTTAGTTGCTTGCTAATGACTTCTACCATATGAGCAATAGTGAAGGGGTGGATTTGGCTCTACTGAGGTGTGTGGTCGGCAGGGTGTAGGGATTGCTGATGTGTGTTTAGAGGTGGAGGCTATCCGCAGCAAAGTGTGTTCTTTCTGGCAGGTGTCTGTGTAGTGAAAGGTAGAAAGATGGTAAATGAGTGGGTTATTGAGAGGGAGGTTGGTTATGGGAGTCCATGTCCATGGCTACTTGCTCATTTCTGTCCGCTTTGAATACGCTGTACTGAAAATCTAGGGTCACTTCTTCCAGAAAGGCATGATCTTGCTTATTTTTCAGTAATCTGGATCACTTAAAGGCATTCTCTTGTGTATATTTGGTAATCTGAAATACCAAAAAGCATCCCCTTGCTTATTTTGTGGTAAAGAGGGATTCCTTAATACTTTATATTTCTGTTCTTTTAAAATGATTTGCCCTTATACAAGTATGACAAACCTGGCATGTATTCTCTTTCTGAAGTTTCCAGATTAAATGACGCTATCCACGACAGGTTATGATTTCTATTGTAACTTGTCCAGCTTTTGGTAGGGTTTTGGCCGTGCCTGATCTCCAAATTAGTCTGGACTCACACAAGAGTCGGTATTGGGCTGTCAATTTGTCTGCATGCGTGTGAAGTTGCATAGGCTTGGTTTTGCAGTGGCCAACATCCATAACTGGATGGGAGGACCATTGTTGACATTTTGTGCCAAGTCAAATCTTCAAAGTATTAACAAGATGACCATAGGGGTTCTGTGTGTGTATAGCATGTATGGCATGATTTGTTGGATGTATCTTAGTGTGAAGAAGCTATTCCTGATCAGGCTTTGACTTGTGGTTCAAACGTTAGGGAGTTGTCCTTAAGCATCCTGAGGTGTTTGGCTGTTGTTTTGCTACGGCGGTCCCACAAGTGATTGTTGTGGAGTGAGTTGGGTAGTTCATGATTTCAGTTTTGTTCTGGTTGCGTGTTAGGCAGTTTTTGTCCATGAACGGGTCTATTAGCGATAAAGAGTGCATGTAAGAGGCACTCCGTTCAAGAAAATGGAATATGATAGACCTGTGAATGCAAGCTTATGAGCAGGTTCTTCACCTCTGTTGCACCTAAGATGCCCATCCTACCCTCTTTTACACAGGATACAGTGACTACAACCCAATTTGTAATGGATAGAGAAAGCAAGATTATGTAGATTAACTCCCTGAATAGTTCACCCACAGCCCAAGAGGAATCCAGTTTCCCACGCCACTTTTTTCTCTTCTGCAAGCACTGAGCTAACATCATGGGTTGAACATAACACCCCTGCCCCTGAAATGTCAGGAGCAGCGTCTGCAGCGCCCCATCTGCTGGGAATCTATGGATGGGATTTTTTCATGTGAGTAATGGCTCCTTCATGAGTGTGTTTGTCGAGCACTAACTTCCACTCTAAAATGCCTGCAATCCCTCTTCAACCTCTATCTGGCTGTGTGCAGCGTTTCACTTGCAATGTAGAGGGCGTTGTGTCTTGGAGCCTTGTTGGCCTTTGTTTTTCCATTTTCCGACGCTTCTCTACCAACATAGCCACCGCCCTGTCCTGGAAATTAAGGGCCTGGCCTACCCTCAGCTGCTCACCGATTGGCCAGTGTCACCTTAATTTAAGCCAATCCTGGGTAGCCTGCAGGCGAACATCGAACCGCACAAAGGCCCAACACCAAGGCTCCTGTCTGTGCCTTGCCCACTCCATTTCCTCTTCTGCAAGCACTGAGCTAACCCCATGGGTTGGACCCCCTCCGGCCCCACGAATGCCGGGAGCAGCGTCTGCAGCACCCCATCTGCTGAGAATCTATGGATAGGCTTTTTTCATGTGAGTAATGGGTACTTCACAAGCATGTGTAGCGAGCACTAACTTCCACCCTAAAATGCCTGCAATCCCTTTTCAACCTCCATCTGGCTGTGTTCAGTGTTTCACTTGCAATCTGAGAGGACTTTGCCTCATGGGGCCTTGTTGGCCTTTGTTTTTTCCATTTCAATGCTTCTCTACCAACATGGCCTCCGCTCTCCCCTGGCAACAAAGTGCCTGACCTACCCTCCAGCTGCTCACCGATTGGCCAGTCTCACCTTAATTAGAGACAATCCTGGGGAGCCGGCAGGCGAATGTCGGCCCCCAAAAGCTCAACACTAAGGCTCCGGTCTGTGCCTGTCCAGGCCCTGGAGAGCTCTGAGGGTCCCATCATCCCCTCATCTGCAGTATCTTGCCTATTGGATTGTCTACATTCACTGTACACCCACTTCATTTTGCATTGTGTTCTGGACATTCTAATTTGGGTGTGTCTACCTTCACTGCACCCCCCACTTCATTTTGCATTTCCCGTCGGCCAGTCCCTCATCTTCTTCCTCTGATTGTTTGTCTCCTCCCCTTCACCCCCTTACCTTCCTTTTTAATGTTATAAGCTCTTACCTATCCGATATGCCATCAGGCCCGTAGGATAGTTTGTTAAATGTATTTGTTGTATATTCTTTGTTCTTATGTTTATATGTCTGTACCATTATAACGCATTGCACTTATCCGTTCTGAACGTCTCAAGGCCCAGTAAGAACATCTACTACTGATACTAGTGTTCTTCCCTTGTTCCTTCCACTGCCTTGAAGCGCTTTAAAACACTCGTCTTTGTGTATAGATGCTTTATGAATAACCTATAAATAAATAAACTATATCTAACCCCATACAGTTCCTTAAAAGCCTCAATAACTTCTAACCAGGATGATCCAGGACATTCATCCCAGAGGAGTCAAAGTTCAAAGGGTTTGGGTATGCTTTACCAACATTTTGTTCATTGTGGCAAACTGACCGAAAATTAATTTGCCCTGGTCCCAATTTAAGTGCACATGTGTTGGGGTTTAATTTGGTGACCATTTGGGTGTCAACTACATACTTTTAGCAGGCACGTCCTTGTATACTAATGATGTCCATAGGCAGGGGCGTGTAAATGTTTACGAGGAGGTTTCAAGGCTGGATGCATGGTGCAGACTACATGTAATATTTCAGAGGTTTAACTGAAAGGTGACTTGTGGGTGATCTCTGTCCTTTTGGAAAGAAATTCGGGTAGTCTTTATAACGGAATGTTGTGAAGATTACATTGACGGCTGATGAGATGTGCATGTGGTGGAGGAGAGTGCTTGGAACATTTGCATCAATGTTATTCTTAAATTGTTTCTGATAGATGAGTGTGTTCATTGGGTTGCTTTCCTGTGCCTGGGTGCTGCGTGATGTTATTTGAGTCTGTAATGCATGCTACAGTAGCTGTCAATGCAGAGCTTCACAAAGTAGGACACATTGGAAACTCGGCCATAGCTAGCCAGGTCAGTGGGATCGGCTGGCGTTTCTTATTAGGAGATGCTTCATGTATGCTGACCTTAATGCTTTACGGACAATGGATTGTTCTCTGGAGCAATTGCTAATAGTCCCGACGTGTTAGGTGAATTCTTCTTCTTGTTCCATGGCTTTATAGTGGCCTGGTCAGCATGGGTCCTCGAGGAGAGTGTGCTAGGTTGCTGGAGCCGATTACTCTCAAGAGGTCCTGTTCTGTGAATGAGTTGAATGTTGTCAAGGTACAGAGATATACAGGCATCGGAATGAGCTTGGGCCAGTTTCCGAGATCTTAATATATATGCTTACTTAGGACGTGAGCGTTTATATGTGACACATTGAAATGCCGTAGCATCCAACTTTAAAACCCGAGATGTTATGGTATTGTTTGATGCTGCAGGACATTGGGTTCCTAATCTCCTAGATATATTTGAATATGTTCTTTTGTAGGCACAGTGCTCGTTCTGTGCTTTTAACATGTTGGCCCTCAACTACAAGTTGGCCGGTGAGATGCTTGAATTATCTCCAGCTAATAGTGTCATGGGATGGCACCCTGTTAAGAGTGGCACAGGACACCCAGGAAGGGTTTGGGTGGTTGTGCCGAAGTAAGGTGGACAGATAAGTACACATACAGCGAAAGTAATGAGAAAGAAGAGTAGGCAAGTGTAGCAAGGAATAAGGTACAACAGAATGGATTCCCTCTAGGGGTGTATGCAGATATAGGAAAAGAGTATTCCACTGACCTTAGGAAAAAACTCTATCCTTCTGCACAGTTTGCTATAACAGAGGCCCTCGCTGTTTGCTCATGGCTTGGAACAACAGCTACGGGTGTCTGTAACGTAGAAACGAGACAAGGGAAGGGGCAGAGGTTGCCTGACGGAAATCAACAGACAAGCTCTGTACAGAAGGGTCTACAGACAGTACAAGAGAAGATGCTAACAGACAGGTCCAGGAAAAAGGAAGTCAATAGCAAACTAGCAGAAGGAAATGAAGAGAAAGTTGTATAACAGGATTGGATAGCAGAGGACGGTATGGAAAAAGGTTGAGAGCTCAGAGGAGCAGGAAAGCAATGAGCAAGCCCACAGGAGCAGGGCTGTAAGGTAGGGAGCCCAGAGGGAAAAGGGTTCAGGGCAGCGGAGTAAAGCAGGCTGCACGGCACGGAGCCCAGAAGGGCCGGGCAGCAAGGAGTGAGCCCTGGGGGGCAGGGCCGCTGACCGCAGGAGGCTGCAGAGGACTGTAGAGGGCTGCTAGGCTGAGAACCCAGCGGACAAAGGCTGTAGATGGTAAGCAGCGGAGCGTGATCGGCTGCAAGGTAGGAAGACCCGAGTACAAGGGCTGTTGGCAGCGGAGAGAAGCGGGCTGCGCGGCAAGGAGCCAAAAGGACCGGCAGCAAGGAGTAAGCCCAGAGGAGCAGGGCCGCTGACTGTAGAAGGCTGCAGAGAACTGTAAGCTGCAAGGTAGGGAGCCCAGAGGACAAGGGCTGTAGACAGCTGGAGTGAGGCAGGCTGCAGAGCAGGGAGCCCAGAGGACAAGGACTGTAGGCAGCCGGAGTGAGGCAGGCTGCAGGGCAGGAGCCTGGAAGACCAGGGCGGAAGGTAGCAGCTGAGCGTGATCGGCTGCAAGGCAGAAACCCGGAAGGGCAAAGGCGGAGGCTGGAAAGCAGCAAAGCGTAATCGGCTGCAAAGCAGAGAGCCCGGCACGGCAAGGGCAGAGGCTGGGAAGCAGCAGAGTGTGATCAGCTGCAATGTAGAGAGCCCAGGAGGGCACTGGATCCAAAGCCGGTGTAAGGAGGAACCACATACAAGAACCGCAGCGCGAAGCAAAAAGGTGCAGGGAGAACTCTTAATACAAGAGACTGAGCCCCTGCAGGCAGCAGCTTTTATACCGCCTGGCCAGCACAGAGGCAGGCTAATTGGTCGCACCTGGATAAGCACACCTGCAGACAATCGGCCACCTCCCTCTCTGTTCCTGAGCTGGTGGAAGCAGAGCAGATACCTAGGGCTTCTGGGGATTGTATTTCTGAAGATGGCGAATAGGAATGGCCAGGAAAAGATGGTTATAGCCCGGTGCATTGTGGTAAGTGTAGTTTGTTGGGATAAATAGAAAAGCACCAAAGTCTCGCAAATAGGGAATAAGGTACATATTGATCGCAAATGTATGCGCCCATGGCTCAGGCATGACAAATAGCTGGAGCTGATAGCTGCAGGTAATTCATGCACCTTACCATCACAAAATTGCTGCTTTACCGGAAATTTCCCCCATGGTGTCCATTGGGACTCCATGGAATGGGAATTTACCACTGGCACTTATAATCCTGCAGTAATATCGTCAGACTGTGTGCCGGTAACAGTATTACCATTTGCCGGTACCGGTAATGTTGTAATGAAGGGCAATGGGTTTTCTGGCTTTTAAGATTTCCACACTGTAGATATGAAGTTGTACGTAATATGTATTTTTCTATGTTGCAGTCGTCTTTCTTCAATTATTTTCATTTGCCTGTTTTTTTGATGCCTTTGATATTACCAGATGTTTCTCTGTGTGTTGGAAAATCTCCTATGTGGCTAGCTTGTCAAGGGTGAGCGCTATCCATTAGTGGAGTGTGAGGACACCTTTGTTTGTGTTCATGAGAGTGTGGGGAGTGCTACCGTTGAGAGATTTTTATTGCAGAACATTATTTTTTATTTTATTACTTTATTCAATTGTATATACATTTTTTACAAGTCACTTTTATCAAGTTCCAATAGACAATAAAAGAAGGGGATAACTAGTTTTACATGCATAGAGCTTCATTCCAGAAATTCTTCAAAAGTAACATGACTAATAAAAATAAAATGTCCATAAGCCTTTGGCCTAGAGCTGAAGATGGATTTTTTTTTCTCACAAAAACAGACACGAGTGGACAGAAGAAATGTGAGGTGGCACTAAGAAAAAGGGTGAGGTGCAGGCATTAATTTTGCTATGTCAACCCACCTCCCCTATTCTTGCCATCTATTTAGTTCCTTCTTGGACTAGTTCCACTTGTTTATGAAGTTCCATATTTTTCAAGAACTGTTCCACTGTTGTTACAAAAGAGGTTTTTTTCCCTCCCCTTAAGCAATGCCACCAGTCTTCCTCATTACAGATTCGCTGATCCCTGAAGAGATGACCCATATGAATATTCCTTGTTTCAGTCAAACCTGTGCAATATAGTAACAGGTCCCACTTGGTCCCCTCTATTGCAGAATCGGGACTTGTTCGTTGGCAAAAGGCCTCTAATGGCCCTAATTTCGTTGGTCAGGAGAAGATTTAAGCGTGCCCTCATGAAGGTGTTTCATAAGAATTTGTTGATAAATGTCATCAAATATGCCAGAAATTCATGTATTCGCTTTGTTATTGGTGGTAAATGGGTCTTAATTTATTTCTAGATGCCGTGGATACAGTCTGTATCCAGTCCCATTCCTCCATTTTTTTCTTTACCTTTGTTGAATTTTACTTCAAGTCTTCTTCCATACAACTTATCTTGTCTAGTTTGATTTGACAACCCAATCTTTTTCACCCATGTTGTTGTGCGGTGAGTTGTTTGTGTGATTTGTTGTGGATTTTATCAAGGACCAAAATTCCCTCGATTTTCTGCCACAGACCAGACATAGCATTTAATATGCATCTGGCTGATACATTCTTGCACGTTGAGATCTCAGTCAGATCTTATATGTTTTCAGAGCTGTGTTGGCCATCTCTTTGTGTTTCACCTTATTGGTTTTGCAGCCAGTCGTTTCGCTGTTCTTAGTTTTTTTTTCTTTCAGCAACCAATAAACTGTCATACTGATGGCGATTTGATTTTAATATGGTGTTGTCCCATTTTCTAATTTTTATTTGATAAATAGTTCAAGGTTGATATTCAATATTTGGAGTAGCAGCTTCATCATTATTTGAGGCTGTAAATGAGGAGTATTCAGATGTAAAGTTTTTGATGGCATTTGCAGTCAATCTTAAGCTAGTTCCACCACTGCAGTCCGCAACTGCTGCCCTCATCTTTCTCTTTGTCTCATGCCTTGTGTTCCATTTCGTTATTAACCGATTATGGTCACTATATTTTGTCCTGACTACTTTGAAATCTGAGATAAAAGGGAGGAATTCTCTGGATACATCTACATGATCTAATACAGCTTTTTGGCCCTCTCTTTCCCAAGTGGGTACTGATTCCGGGCCCTTCTCCCATGTCATGTGTAGATAATGAAGTTCACGAGAGTCCATCAATGATGACCACAAAAAGCCTCCCACTGCTGTTGATGTCATAGTTTTGCTTTTACTCTTAACTCCCCTCAGGGTCGAGCAGGTCGAGTTACGGTCCCCACACAATACTATATATTTTGGTTGAAAGTCTGTGTATATTTTATCGATAATATTTTCTGCCATTTCCATGAATCTCTCGTTGCTCATGGGTAGAGGGTTCCAGTAAGTATTGATTATTATCATTGCGTCACACTGATCGACCTTTTCTTGAGGGTCTTCATATCTCCAATTTAGTAATGTTACTTGAAAAAACAGGCTGGAAACCAAAGTCTGGACATACCGAAGTTCACAACCAGATTGTATCGCTGTTATCCGGATGATGGTCGTCCTTTCAGGCCTATTGAGGCTGGAGAAATTACAATTTCATAACCATCCAAATAGGGTTTTTTGGTTAGCCATGCCTCGTGGAAGCATAGAAGGTTGAAGTCACCCAAATTGACAACAGTTGCCTTCAATAAGTGATGGAAACCTCTTGTGTTCCATGAGCCCATAGTTATTTGTTGTTGCTCCAGGTGGTGCACTTCCCTTTCCACATTGGGCTCCTGATGGTCTCTGGCCACACTGAGTGGCTATCTTCTGACTCGGTTTCCCAAAGCTTCTGATATCCATCCCCATTTTTGATGGTCATGAGGTTGTGATCCTTTGTCAGAGATGCTTCTTGGTTCATTTTGATGGGTTAGATTTACGTCTGGTTTGAAGGTCACTGTCAATTTTGGAAGCTGACCTTTTGACTCACGACCAATGTTCAGGGGATCTTGATAGATCTTGTTTCCCTTTTCTTCGTTCTCCATGGATCGTCCTCAAGGGGCATTTCCTGCTCTTCCAACTCGAGACAATTTCCACTTACATTTTGTAATGACGTTCTTTGCTTATCCTTAGATTTGTTTATTTTGTCACGTTTTTTTCTTCTCCTGAATTATGTGTTAGCGGGAGGAACTAGCGACTCCCTATCAGCGTGATGCCTCGCATTTTGCTCATGCTGTTTAGTATCTATCCAGTCCGAGGAACATTCCATTAGGTCGAAGCACAACATTTGGAAACACTCTGTGGCGGTTATCAGCATCGTCTGCACCACCAAAGAGGGAATGTGAAGATATAGACTATCTAGTCTCCCCCTTGATCCAAACTCTACGATTTGTACATCATCGGAGTGAATCTGCCACAAGTTTGGTATGCATTGAAAAAGAGTCATGACATTTTTTCTGTTTAGGATTGTCTCTTCTTGCTTGTTCCCTATTTTCCTCTAGTTTCGTAGGCGATACTTTTCCCCACTGTCCGTCGCACATTCTTTTTTGCTGAAGTTTTGATCGTGCACGGTCTAGTTTGGCTTCTCCCTGAATACTCTGAGTTTTACAGGGAAGGCTTCAGTCATTCTTTCCACTGTCAATGTTTTATTACTCAACCATACATCATGGGGTTTTCCTTCCTTTGCCAATTTTTTACACCTATCAGCCAATGTCAGGAACACCAGTGAGTTTGTTTTATTTAGAGGGGGGTTGATAGTTGGGTTATGAGTATTTACCATGATTTGTTTCCCTCCCGATGGTAAGGAGGTCAATTCAGATTCCGACTCTTCCACTGAATATTGAGTTAGATCCATTAAGTCTATGCTCTCTTCTGATTCTTCTATAGTTAACTGGAGTCGATCGCATTTTTCAGAGTCCTGGTGTTTAAGTGCGCCGTCGGGGCTGTTGGGTTAATTACTACTGCTCTTTTCCTCTGAGCTGGAATTGGCTGTAAGACTTTAATCTTTTCATTCACTTGTGGAGGTGAAGGAGCCCTTTGTATTCCATTAGTTATGGTTACAAGTCTTGTGTCTATCTGTTTGTTGCACCTTATGTGAGAGAACCTTGGGTATGTATCTGTCGCATTTGAAAGCTAGTTTCAACTTGCTTATTTAAATGAGAAGATGGGTCGGTACTGACTACCTTTTCCTTAATTTCCAAGATGATGCAGCCGTTATGTGGTTTTCTTGGTCTATTCAATGATAAATTAGCATCTTCTCGTAATGTAATTCTTGAAGATTTGCCCTGCTGGTTCTCTGGTGCAGTTGCCTTGCTTGTTTTACCGCCAGACGTTGATTTCCGGTCAACACTGCAAGCATCTTCCGATAGTAAAGTACTTCCTATGTGTGGTCTAAGATCTATGTCTGCCTCAGGCATTGTCTGTGTACTGTTTGACGACAGGCCCACTCCTCCTGTCATTGTTCCTTCTGAATTCCAAGGACTGGCGCCTCTTGTGTGGCCATTTGCTTACCGATATCCAATGCAATCTTGTTTTTCGCGTCTAGTGTTGTAATATACCCTTCCAAGTATATAAGCTTAGTGTGCATCATGGCAGCCAGCATTGTATGGTCTTTCAAAGTATTATTTAAGGCCTCATATAGTTGGATAAACAGGGCTAGTGCAATCGTTACTGCTGACATAAAAGCAAAGAGTCTGATTGTTTAGTTGGGGTCTCCTTGTTGCTAGGTCGAGGTGTAGCTGTAGATGTTCTATTTAAAGTTGGAGATGATACCAGTGTTTGTTCAATTTGGAAATAGTGGTCGTTATTGATGTTAGAGACCAAAAGCTGTTCTGGGTCATTCATTTGTTCATCATTTCACGATACTGACTGGTTGGTTATTACGTCCTGTGTTGCCATGGCTTGACCTTTACTGTTCCGGAAAACAAAAAGCAGTTCCTTACTTGCCAAGTTCGTTTCACAAGCCGGTGCACCAGTCTTGAACAGGGAGAAAACCTTGATGGGGGTAGTAAAATCTTCTTGAATCGCCTGAACAGGGTTATGGAGCGACAAAGGATCCCTCCACAGTTCTGAGCTTAATTGGGTGGTAGTCGTCGGTTTGTTATGAGAGTCATCCGTGATATTTTGCCCTGCTTGTGGCATGGGGACCATGTTCTTTTTCTGCATATCAAACTGGTTTCCCCAATGCTTAGTTTATGCGGGTGCTCTAGAGTCGGTTTTACCCGGTAGTTGAGTCTCTCCAGGCTCCTGAATTCTGTAGACGTCTTCAACGTGGGGCAAATGCCAGACAAGGTAAAACCCTGTATTTCAGGTTTGTCTTGATTGGTTTGAAAATTAGCTCCCTCCAGGATCTCTGCATCCAAAAGTTTAGCTAAGTTCACCCGGGCGGGCTTATCATTTCTTTGAAAAAACGTTTGTTAATAAGCCTGCACCATGGGAGCTCGTTGATTTCTGAGAGCTGATCTTTCTATATGTCCTCGTTTTTTCATACGTTGTTGCTTCTTTAGTCACTTGTTTCACCAATGTATTTTTCTTTTTAATAGTTTCGGGGCACCTTTGCAATTCCGGTGTATTTGCGCTATCTTAACATTGCCCATTCCTTTGACGTGAGGTCGCTTCAAAGGGGCTGCCTTCTGCCGCCCCTTTGAGCATTCACCTCCCAGATCTGTTGAGTTCATAAGATTACACGAGTCCTGAAAGGATTCACTTAAGCCTTCAATATCCACGCTACAGTTCCTCATTGGTTCTTGAAAGTCTCTAATGACGTCTCTGGAGTGATGTGAATCCAAAGAATTTAAACAAGGAACTGGGCTTGTCAGCTCCTTTCCATACAGTGTTTCGTGGATTTCGATTTGGACCTGTATCAGTGGTGACCTTACGTCACCATTTTTTCCCCATCCTTTTGGCCCATGTTCTTTTCTATTTGCATGGTCATTATTTCAGATATATTCTCTGTTGTGTTCTCCGCTTCCATGGCCGCGGACAAAACTTTTAGAGGATCTTCATTCCCTACGCTGTTTGTGTAGATGAGACCTGCTAAATGTTTGCGCACTGTGATGAGAGTGGATTCTCAAGCACTCCCCAACGTCTCCCTGGTTACTGCAGTGTTGGATTTGCTGCCGGGAAGGGGAAGAGGCAAGGACCACACGTCATCCAGTAAACCATTTCCCCGGTGCTTCGCGTCATTGTGGACGGTCTCTCTTTGAACTTCCCAAGCTGCCCACTCACCCCGCTCGCCACCCTCAGCCACAAGGCTTTCCAATCCGCCCTCACCTTCAAGCACTTCACAAAAATCTTTTACTGATGTTACTTTTCGCTGAAATCCCAATCTGAGAGCGCAAGGAGAGCGTGGCAGGGAGGTGGGTGCGTACAAAGGGGCAAGCAGTGTTAGTTGAGGTACTATTTGTGGGGCAATTTGACCCAAGGGCATTTAATTCCTACCTGATACAGAGTCTTCCCTCGTCTCAGAAGGCAATGTTGTAGTCTGTGAGATCGGGGGTACATTTCTAAGCTAACTCCTATGTTACAGCCTGTGGTCATCACAGCGGGAACGCTGGCTACGCAGATGGCACCCTTCTTCTTCCAAACTCTGCGTTCGCGCCATTGCTGCCATAGACTGCCGCAGACTGCAACTCAGCAGCCAACTCCACGGGCGCTCCGTGACGAAAAGGAGTTTTTAAAGTATCTCCTCCCTGGCAGTGTAGAAATGGTGAAATGACTTCAGCACACCAGGAATCACTAGAAAGCAGTGTAGGGACTGTTGCAGACTGCAACTCAGCAACCAATTCCTTCTCTACGAAACAAGTTCACAAGCTCCTCATCTGTCCACCAGGCCGCTCAGCCATTCTTCTGGTCATCTTGTAGTGTCAGGCCAGCCGTCTCCCACGTTCGGGTTCTGCTCTGTCACGGTGTCTTGCGGCAGGCAAAGTGCATTCTGTCAGTGTGTAATCCGCTGTGAGACTAGGCTCTCTTGCTGGTTTGCTTCAAGTTTAGGGAATCTTTTGAGGATGTTCAGGAGTTTGATCCTGGCTGTCTTTGCAGTTGTAGTGTTAAACATTTGGAGATTAAATTTGCTGTCAAGTGGACCCCAGACTTGAAAGCATTGGGGGTTAGCGTGAAGAGATAAAAGTGGGTCGATCTCAGAGAGAAGAGAATGGGGGATGCATTTGTTGCACAGAGACAGATGGTTTCAGTTTTGCAGGGGTTACGTTTAAGGCAGTAAAGTGCCCTTCTATGAATGATTGCAACAAGACAGTTGAGTCTGAGGAAGGAAAGCTTAAGGGGGAATGAATGGGGGATGCTAGGTCCCGTTCCAACAGGATGGTGGTTCCATCTTGAGATCTAGCAGCGTGGGCAGGAATCCATCCGGCCCGCTTGCAAGTTGGATAAATTATGCCTCCACTGATGTGAATATTTGCGCATGACACTTGTGGCCACCCCTGTACGAACTTTGGTGGCAGTCAGCCGCGTCAGGGATCTGTTTGACGGTCCCGGTAGTGTGGGCGGTGGGCTTGGAGCCTTCTGTGGGGTGTACCCAATGGCAGTGATCAAAGAAACAGACTGCAGCAGCTGGGGAGCGGCCAGAGGTGCTGGCTGAAAGTGTTCCTGGTGAACCGGTGGGGTGGGGTGGCGTGGCCCAGCTCATACCCCCAAATTGCCAGTAGTCATCGCAGTGGAGAACAAATCGGGTGCGTTGAGGAGGCGGTGCTGCCACCATTTGCCACGTTCAGCCAGAGACTCGGCTTCATACAATGGTTTTTGACTGAGCATTTGGAGGACCTTACAGGCTGCTATGTATATGTAAACGCAGTAATCGGCTACCGATCTACCGTGAAAGTCTACACAAGGTGTTACAAGCGCTTATAAGAGGAGGTGCTGACCTGTGTGCAGGGACCTTGAGGGACTTGTGACCTGCATGGAAGGGTTTGGCTGTTTGGGAGCTGCGGGACTAAAAGATGGAAGAGCATTACATACATATGGTGGACACTCAAGAAGGTTGCTCCTATCTTTGAGCTCTCTGCTGAACTTGATAAACATTTTGGGAATGGAACTGTGCAAGGGCTCCTGGCTATAAAGACATCTGCTTGGAAGTCTCGGGTGGCCCGGAGCAGCGACCAGTAGCTATGTCGGAGCATGCAAATAGCAGTTAATGGACTACCAGGTGCAGAGATTCTTCCAAGAGGTCTGATGGAGGTATGAAGAGTGGAACCTAACTGATAGGGTGTATAAAAGCTTATGATATATTGTATTGGCCGTGGTTGGTAAGGAGGTGGTAAGGTGCAGGGAAAGCCTCCCAGTGCTCACCTGCAAACAGAATGCGCACTCAATACCACGGCTGCTGGTGTGATTGACTTGTGGAGAGTTGGCGAAAGGAAGGGAGCTGTTGGAAAGTTAATGGTGATGTAGTGGTGGGTGGTGACTTTGGGAACACCCTGAACTCTGCTTCTCGACGTTGAATTGTAGTGCTAGATTATCTGCCTGCTCCATTGTGAATATCATTAAGGAGCAAAACTCTTGTTACCTAATATGGCGGCACAAGGGAAAGCAAAGTAGAAGGCTCTGCCCGAGGACTACAACGACAAGGGAGGCAAGATGGTTGCGTTGGACTGCGCTGGGAGGGACTAAATTGAGTCCCGCAGATGATATGGCAGTTCTCCTTGAACAGGTGGAGGTGGGCTTTGAGTCTGTAAACAGAAAGCTTGATGGTCTGTTCTATAAAGTGGATCGAATGCAGCAAAGAATAGAGAAGGGGTGGTAGAATTTCTGAAGCAGAACACCATATTGGGACGCTGGAAGATACGTGCTTGGAGATGTGTCAAGCTCTTAGATCCTTGCAACAGGAGATGGAAGGGGTCAGAGCCAAAAATGATGACTTGGAGGCCAGATCTCAGCATAACAATTTACGCATAGTGGGCATTATGAAACTGCAAAGGTTGGAGGAATATGTAGAGACCCTCATAAAGGAGGTCCTGGCTGACCCACCCCTGTCCCAACAGTTTCTTGTGGAGCAAGCTCATAGATATGAGACCTGTGATCGTCCGAGTATTGAATTACAGGGATAGGGATATGATCCTGAGGAGAACCAGAGAGCTAGGCGATCTACAGTACAAACCTCAAAGATCCCCAAAAATCTCGATTCTGCCCCAGCAGTGCTGAAAGCCCACATGTCATTTGTGGCAGCAAAACACCAATTGAGGGAGCGCGGGCTACATTATTTTATGCTGTATCCATCCAAACCTCATGTGGTACACAACAATAAAACTCTCTTTTTGACAGATCAAGCTGAGGTGATGTCCTTCATAGAGGTGTTGATGTCGCTAGGTGGAGAGGAATACTTATGTCCTTGGCGATGTCAAAATGTACTCGACTCTTCTCCTGTCATTGGACATTGGGGGGCTATTCAGATGTTTCACAGTTGTGGGGGTACACAGTTAAACTGCAGGAATGTAACGAATAAGCATATCCTTGGTTCAAGTGGGCGGGGTGCAGGGTGGATGATTCTCCCCTTCGCAAGTTGGAGTTGTGTGGCGGTAGTGCTTGCGTCACTAGGATACTTCCTGAGTTTAAGTTTGGGCGGGAATATTTTGGACAATGTGGATGTCACTGCGGTTGTGGTAAGGCAGTGGGGGTGGGTTGGTGGGGGGTCAATGGGTTATTTTGATAAAATTGATTCACTTGTTGTGGGGTGCAAGGAGGAGTCTCAGAAAGTTTTCAAAGAATCCAACAATTCCTTTCAGTAGAGTTTCATCACGGTGAGGGACAGGCCTGAATTGAGGAGTGCAGACACGTGCATGGTGATTAGTTGGAATGTGCAGGAACTAAATAATTGGTTATAAAAAACAATTAAATAAATAATCGAGCTAAACGGAGAAGAGTATTGCAGTACTGTGAACGACGTCTTGTGAATGTAATCCTGCTCCAGGAAACAACGTTTTGGGTACGGCAAAAGATACCATAGCAAGATCCTAGGGGAAGATGCTGTGTTATACATCTTACTCTACGTACTCCAGAGTGGTCACAACTCTCATTCATAAATCATATTTTGTCCAAGGAAGAGGTTCTAGAAATAATTGCCACCTTTTTTTAAAAACAATATTGGGTTGGTTTCTTGTATGGGACCTATTTGAGAGACTTTTAAAGTTTGCCTGCAAGGTCGTTGTTTTGCTTTAGAAAACTTTGTGCTCAAAGGGATTCAGCATCGCAGAATGACATTAAAGAGAAGTTAAAAGTTTGGCAGGTAGGGATGGAACAATCACTGGCGCAAAGCACTTTGGCTTCTATTAATTGTGCACTGGACCTATACGGAGCAGAGGCGGAAAGAGGAGTAAGATACTTTACCTTTCTCTGTAGAGCGTGCAGGTATGGTAAGGAGGGTAGACCAGATCCAAACTTAGCAAGTTTGCTGAGGGGCAAAGGAGGACAGACGAATATTGCAGTGATTAAGGATGAGAGTGGACAGGTGGTATCTGATTTGGAGAAGAATCTGAAAATCTACAGTACATTTTATGAGTTGTTGTATAAGAATGTTGATGAGGAAGATATTGTAGAGTTACTTTTGTTGCAGATCTCATCTTGAGGGTTTAGATAGGGAGGCCGGAGAGGCTGTGGAGCCAATTTCCCTTATGGATATTTTAATGGCTATTAAAAACATAATGATTTCTAGGGAGTTTGGGCCAAATGTGGCCACATACCTACTTCAAGTGTGGCAAGAAGCCCTACAGGTGGAAGTCTTCCTTCTACAATAAGGGAAGGTATCATTTCTCTTATCCTAAAACCGGACAAAGACCCTACAGAGTACTCTTTATATTGACCAATTTCTTTAACTTAGATGCAAAGATTTTCTCAAATTCTAGCGGGTAGGCTTCTTCTGCACTTAGAAAGGCTTATTCACTTGGATCAAGCTGGCTTTCTTGCGAGCCATTCCGCCGCTCTTAATCTACAGAGATTATTTTCAATTTTAGCACAGATAGACCCAGAGGTGCAGTCTGTGGGGGTGTTGCTGAATATGGAGAAGGCCTTTGATTCAGTGCTTTGGAAGTATTTGTTTTTGGTTATGCAGAGATTCAGGATACCAAAACACTTTCTACGCTATGTGCAGTTATTTTTGTCAGGACTCGCGTCTATCCCGGCCTCACTCTGCGTCAATGGCTATTGCCATTGAGCCTCGCTCAGCATCCATGGCAGTTTCCATGGAGACTAGCTCAAGGCATCTGGCTTGAGCAGGGCAAGGCTCACTACACTGCACGACGTGTGTCACATGTTCTCATGGGTACCCAGCTGAAGTCGACATGCCGCTGCAACCAACTTGGACGCTCTCGAAACGAAAAAAGATCCTCTCTGCAGCAGCAATGGCGCTTCCTATTGAGGTAAGTGCGCTATACTTGTCTTTTGTTTTCTTACTTATGGATCCTGTGTTTTGAACTCCGCTTTACCTCCTGACTGCTCTCTGGATTCTCCCTTGGTACGGTTGCTCGGCTCACTGCCTGCCAACAAACCCCTGTGTATACTGATTTTAATTGGATACTGCCTGATTTGAGTCACTTGGTTCCTCTTCTCTGCCCCTTCTGTTTTTGTGCAATTGATTCTTGACCTTTTTGATTCCACTGGATTTACTCCTTCATTATTGGAACTGTTTTTGTAGATCCTCTGCTGAATTCCAAGTGCTCGGACTGGCTCCATTGTGACAGTTCCCTTATTGGTGCATACTCGTTCCGCCTGGGGCCTATTAACCCATTCCTTATTCCCTCTACTCAAATCTCTTTTGGAGTTATCCCTACCCTGTCTCTGGGAGACTTGGAACTACTGAACCCCTTCATATACCTTGTCTGTGCACGCTTGTTAGTATACTTAGGTGAGTCCCGGTTGAATCTCTGTCCACTTTATTTCCTTTGGCTTTTTCAACCTATACATATGTACCATTTCCTTCTTCAGATAACAGAATAGGGCGATCGCTAGCACTCATCTTGGATATCTAAGTGGGTCCCTCTATCCCTATTCAAACATTGTACTAGAATCACAGCTGACAATTAAAGTACTGTTCATTCTCTTTTTACAGCCTGGCAAAGTCTTGGGTGGTCTTTTTTTGCCCTTTCATCTGTACCAGAGATTCCCTTGAAGTGTCACACTAGGGAAGGTCTTTTCATAAGGAATGTCACCTTCAAATGAGGAGACCCTTATTGTGTTGGTTTAGAAAGAAAAAAGGGAGATGCACGCCTTGATTGGTAGGGCATTCTGACAATTATACTCAGGCGTCAAAGCAAGGATAGGACTGTTTGCTCAAAGGTCAGCCTTGTTTCAGCTGGGGCGAGGGACCCTTCAGGGTTGTCCCCTGTCAGCGCTTTTATTTACCATTCTTATGGAGCCTTTGGCAACCCACCTTAGACTAGTACACCAGCTTAGAGGAATTGGGATGGGAGGTGCTCGGTAATTAATTTCTCTCTATGCAGACGACATTGTTTTGCACGTTAAGGACCCTGTGCATAATTTACGGTCACTTAAAGAAGTGGAGGGATTTGGGGAAATATGGGGTTTAAAAATGAATTGGACAAAATTAAGCTTATTCCCACTGACAGACTGCACATTCAGGCCCCATGGACTAGAAATGTACAGGTGGGAACAGATGGAAGTAAGGTACTTGGGTGTGATAGTGAGCAGTGTAAGAAACCTGAAGGTGTCTCACTGGCTAGTCCCCGGGGATCTGTCATTCAGGTGGCCAGGACACGGCCATCGCTATTGGATCCAGTATCTGGGGGTGGACCAGTGAGGGAGGATCACCTGGATGGGGGTTCCTTGGGGAGTGGAAGTGGGACACCCACGGGTGAGACACAGTATTCCCTTTCTTCCAACACCTTTTCCCCATCCTACCACGTAGGATATTCCAAAAGACTGCCCCCCTCCTTTCCGACACGAACACTTTCTCACCACAAAAGACAACGGACTAACACCAGAGCCGTTTACCTGACATGTCCCAATACAAGGGTCAGGCAAAGTCAGGCAATTGACCCAAATCACATACACCTGACGGCCCTTTCCCTTCCCCACAGGGATAAAAGGTGAAGCACAAGAACACAGGACGAGCAAGGCAGACCGCATGAAGTGAGGGCTAACTTAGCACAGCAGTTCAAAAGGAGATGAAAGATGGCACAAACGGAGGGAGTGACAAGGAGAGAAGTGACCTTGCCCTTTGTGACCAAGGGCTGTGAAACCTCTGCAGATGGAAACCTAAGACTGACAACAGCCAGTGTGTATTGCAATAGATGTCTACGGTACACAAGACCCTACTCTTCTGATAACCAAGCTGGGGAGAGAGGCTGGTCTCTGTGGTACCAACCTTGACTTGAAGAAGAAGAAAGCCAAGCAGTTCATCACAGTCTGTGAGTTGAGGGGAGAGTCGATAAGAAACTGAACTTTGTTGAACAAAAAAGGAGCAAGCAGCAAAATTTGAACTTTGAAAGGTTTAAAGGAACCTTTGAGAAAGCGGGGGGAAAACCTGCGACAGAGGCGTCCAGCACCACGTGGGTGCTAACGCAGGAATCTCTGGGCGTTTACCCGATGATAAGAAACTGATGTAACCAGAAGGCCTTGGGAAGACATGAAGAAAGGTGAAATATGAATCCTGCATGGTAAAATCAGTATATGAACAGTGTGTTTGTTAAAAGTTGGCATGAGTGAACCTGGCGGAGGGATGCTAACGAGATGGGGCAAAGTCTGAACTCCCATAGTGAACTGTTTGGTAAAAAGTTGGCAAGAGTGAAAACCGGCAGAGAGATGCTAATGAGACGGGGCGTAGTCTAAAGTCCCATAGTGAACTGTTTGTATAAAAGTTGGCGAGAGTGAACCCAGCAGAGGCAAGCCAAAAATCAGGGGCAAAGCCTGAAGAACTGTTTAAAAAGACATGGGCCAGATTACAAGTTCGGCAGTAGCCTTGCCGGTAAAACCGGCAGGCTGCCACCGAACTTGCATTTTTTTTCCCGGCCTCTGGCAATGGGGACATATACAGGGCCATTACAACCTTGGTGGACCCTGTAAATCCTCATTGTCAGGGGCCGGAATCCATTACTCCCCATTCCCATTGAGCCCGATATGGGGAGGTCGGATGCACCCGCACCATTCAGAATGGTGCCGGTGCATCCGACATGCTGTGCTCGCGGGTGCCGCTCTGCCTGCCAGGTCAGATGTTTCGGGCAGAAAGGCACCCGCGAGCACAACTCGTAGTTTGCCGGTCCGGTAACTACGATACCGGAAAGCTTACCAGTATCGTAGTTCCCGGACCGGCAAACTTGTAATGAGGCCCATTAAGACTTGTGAAAGTAAAAAGCATTGGACGACCAGGAAAGCGAATGGTCCTCATTGTCAAGCGGGTCAGAGCCCGGTCGAGGTAGATCCAGGGGTGAAAAGTCCTCACCCAAAGTAATTTTGCAAAGGAACTTTTTGTTTGTTTGTTTATTGTTGAATACATCAGGCCCGCAAAGGCAAGAGACTTTTTATTGAAAAGAGACTTAACCATCGAAGAACCTGATAGCTGGAACTTAACTGTCGGCTCGTGCTAAGAAAGCTCGGGAATTTACTGTGCTCCAAAGTCCCATCTTGTCCCATGCTGAAAACTTAGGGAAGGGGGGGACCCCTGGCAATCACATCCTGACTTATTATTTGGAACATTTCTTTCTTTATTGAAACCCTATACCACACTCCTTCTGTAATTAGTTGTAAGGAATTGGCAATAGATTATTCTTTAGTATAGGCCCTTTTGTTTTGACACAATGCCACAAGGACTGCCTTATTTCTCATTGGATGGTCGAAGCTTGCTCCCATCTTAGATTTAGGTTTAGATTAGGTGTTTTTCCACCCTTCATTTACAATTTAATAAACACCCTTGAACTGAGATCACTTGTATCTGTCTTTACTGTTGCCACCATTAGTTCCTTATATATGGTGTCAGTGGTGGGATTTGATTCAACTGATACAAATTGAAACCCATGCTAATAGTTGTGGTACCACCGGCAAGGGAAAGCAAAATAGTTGACATCCTAGGTTCTGATTGTGTATCCACCTTAAAAGAGGTGCTGTCCTCTCATTTACACATTCCATCTAGTCAACAGGTTCTGTTCTTTAAGACTGTTCTTTAAGACTCAAGTCTTACTACATACCCTCCCACTCTCTCATTATAACATACAACCGTGGGACCGAATAATTCTAAAAATCTGACCAGTCTTTTCTTTGATCAGGCATAATGCTCTAAATCATCCTCCCTCCAAGCTTTTTTTTCTCCGTGATATTCAGTCTCCATGGGTGATGGGGCCATCAGGGTTAGAACCTAATCTATCCAAGTCCACTCCTTTGACAGACTCAGAATAAGATGACTCCAAAGATTTTGAAACCTTATCCGTAGGGGTCAAGAGCTGTTTAGTTTCTGATTCAGGCACCACAGGGAGAATCCTTAGACCCCCGGAAGAAATGGCCGATCTAGCCAATATCATTGCCCAATTGGCAGCCCATCAGATGCAAGCCGAAAACAGACTCCAGGAAAATCTAACTAGACTAACTGAATTTCAAGCAAGGCCATTACTACCACAATGCGTACTTCAACACTATCTCAAAGGCAAGGATTTGGGAAATTGGTTCCTAAAACTTTAAATGCCTAGCCGAACAACTTGGGTGGAGAGAAAACCTTAAGAAATGCAATTTGGGACACTTGCTAAAAGGGGAACGCCAAACTTCTTATCAACTACTCAACCTTGAACAGGGAGCCTCCTTCCTATCCATCAAGGAAGGCTTTTTGAAAGAGTAGGGCAAAGATGTAACTTAAAAGTTGGCAAGAGTGAACCTGGCAGAGGGATGCTTACAAGACGAGGCGAAGTCTAAGGAAACGTCCAAAAAGACCGAAAATAAAAGACTGAATGGGAGATTTGGCAGAATTTCAGGTGTTCAAAAATTCCGAATGGCTGAAAGCTTTGACCAAATCCCCCATTCAGTGGCAAGATCTGCGGGGGCTGCAGGGTGTCCCCAGCACCCTTGTTCACTATACTGTGAGTGCGGTTTGTGGGGGTGTCCCCTGCAGCTGGTCCCGTAAAAAGTAATAAAAAAAGAAAAATGAAAGTACCCTACGGCACGTGTTCCTGATCACGGAAGTGAAAGGGAACAGGCGTCGCAGGGACCCAGCGTGTCGGTGGCACACAGCGAAGGTTGCTGCTGCAAGGTAAGTAGGGGCATGGGCACAAGAACAAAGGCTGAAATGTTCAGGGGAGAGAAGGCTGAAAGTTATTTTCTGAAAAATTACTTTCGGTCTTTTCTCCCTCAAACATTTCAACCACAGGCTTCCAACCGCAATCCAAGTCTAAAGTCCTATAGTGAACTGTTTGTGTAAAAGTTGGTGAGAGTGAACCCAGCAGAAGGTAGCCGACAATCAGGGGCGATTACCTGTTTAAAAAGACATCAAGACTCGTGAAACTAAGATGCATTGGAAGATCATGGGGATTGAGTGGTGGCTGTTGTCAAGTGTGTCTGAGTCCGGTCGAGGGAGATCCAGGGGTGAAAAGTCCTCACACAGTCATTTTGTAAGGGTACTTTTTGTTTGTTTGTTGTTGAATACATCAGGCCCTCGAAGGCAAGGGACTTTTTATTGAAAAGAGACTTAACCATTGAAGAACCTGATAGCTGGAACGGAACTGTTGGCTTGTGCGGAGAAAGCTCGAGCGTGTGCTGTGCTCCAAGGTCCCACCTTGTCCTGTGCTGAAAATGTGGGAAGGTAGACCCCTGGCAATAACATCCTGACTTATTATTTGGAACACTTCTTTCTTTATTGAAAACCTATACCACACTCTTTCTGTAATTAGTTGTAAGGAATTGGCAATAGGTTTTTCTTTAGTATAGGCCCTTTTATTTTGACACAACGCCACAAGGACTGCCTTATTTTTCATTGGATGGTCGAAGCTTGCTCCCATCTTAGGTTTAGATTAGGCATTCTTCCACCCTGCATTTACAGTTTAATAAACACCCTTGAACTGTGATTACTTGTGTCTGTCTTTGCTGTTGCCACCATAAGTTCCTTACAGCAGGAACCGTTCCTTGTTATTACGAAATAACCACCTGGCGTACCTGCACAAAATGGAGGAAAAGATAGATTGCTGGGTTACTTTACCACTTGCATTGCTTGATCGGGTTGCGATGATGAAGATGATTATTTTGCCAAAGCTTTTGTATGTTTTTTGGAAAATTCCTATTTGGCAAGGAATGACATTGTTTAAAGCGCTTAAGTAATTGTTGATCAAAATAGCCTTGTATCCCAAACAGGTTAGTAAAAAAAGGGGAAAAAGTTAACCAGATCATATGAGCAGGGGGGTTTGAATGCACGTGATCTAGAATTATACTATCTAGCCCAGTCTTCTTTTGCAACCTACTGGATGTAGGTTCCCCTCAGTATCCGCATGTCTGAGTGGAGAGGTATGCAATCCATTCTTACTCCTATCAGTGCACTTTGATATGAAAGGGGATGCTGCTGTCATTTTGGCCCAGTGGCGTGCACCTTTGGGGCCTGGCAGCGATTACTGAAGGGAGTACAGGTACAGTTTCTGTGATTTTTTTAACTAGCTTTTTCAGTATTTTAGGATCAGGATGACATTCCTGGACACCTGAGCTCCCACTGGAACCCGACTGTAACCCCACTCCTGAAATATATTGTAACTTCAGAAAAGGCAAGCAGTATAGTGTCTAATATATACGTCGGGTAATGGGCACCGCCCCTACTGATATGTAAAAAGAAATGGAGCAGACATGGGGTGGGATTTAGATGACAAGATGTGGCACTAAATGTGTCTATATATGCAAGGCGGCTCTGAATGGCTGGTTTAAATTGAAATAGTTTAAGGTGTTGCACTGCCTGTAAATTGAAATAGTTTAAGGTGTTGCACTGCCTATATTTAACCCCTGCTAGGCAAAGTAAATTGGACAGTTCTGCTGATGGACGATTCCCACACTGTAATGGAATTGGGGCCGGATTTTTACACATGATTTTGACTTGCCCTAGGTTATCTGTCAGCACTTGATCCCAGAACTCAAAGACAGAACAAATGTTACAAGTTGAAATTCCCAGGGAGGTTATTTCCTGCAGGTTTGGTTGGTTTCCTGAACTGGGTGGGATTGCCAGTCGGCTATTATCTGTATGTTTATTGATTGCTAAAAGATGTATTCTTATGAAGTAGTCCAGTTGAGGTGTACTGGTAGAGGGGAAATTGTTGTCAGACCTAACCTAGTGCAATGATATAGAAATCGAATTATGCAGGTTGGCTCTGGCTAGTTCTAGCCCTAAGAAAATATGGGAGCCATTCAGAGAATACGAGAGGTGAGTGACCGCTGGAACATGACACTAAGGATATAGGCTAGAGGTTGGGTTTGTTTTTGTAATATGCTTAAGACTTGGTGATGAAGAAAAGAGCAAGAACCTAGCTTCATTTATGGTACCATATGATAGATAAATAGGCAATTTTACTGTTAGTATGCTCTTGTTATAAACACCTGGACCAACGGTATAGGTCTGAACACTGCTGAGTCTGTAGTATGCATTCTACTCCCCAATGGGATCATCATGAATATACGACTTTCTTTTTCCCATATGCACTGTAATATGTCTTTTTTGTTGTTGTGATCCTTGTATCTGTTGTGAACTGACTTAAATAAAGGTTTAGAAAGAAAAGGGGGAATGAGAGGTAGATTTGGGTTTCATTACTGAATAGATGAGAGGAGAAGCCAAAGCAGGAAATACATCTGCTGTGTAAGGAGGTGTTTAGAGTGAAGAGGAGGCATCCAAAGACACACCCAAACTAGGAGTTTGTGGCAGAGGAGATGCAAGATGGAGGAGATGCGATCAAAGAGGTAGGAGGCAATCCAAGCCACGACTGTGCCCTGGGCACTTTGATTAGAGAGAGAAGGAAAGATGTATGGTCCACCTTGTCAAAATCAGAAGGGGTTCAAGGAGGGTAAGGATAATGAAAAGGGTGATCATGAAATAGTGAGTATTGTTGAGGAAGTTAGAGATGTGAGTGGGTACCTTATCGGTGGATTGCCTACTATGGAACCCCCAATTAAAAGGGATCCCAAAGAACATTGTGCTCCAGGTAGACAGTAATACAGTTCAAAACTCATATCCCTTTGGAATGCAGCATAAGGGAGATATGCCATTAGTTGGCTTACTTGTTGTGGTCAGCTAAAGGTTTTTTCAAGCTGGGAAGGATGGTAGCCAACTTCATGGAGGTTGGGAAGGTCCACAAATTAAGTGGAAGTTTGGCACAAAGAGCAAGGGAAGAAGATGTCCGGTGAGCAAACAGATGGGTTAGTGAACCAGTGGATGTGGGCCATCTTAGACTGGGTGTACCACCAGGGTTGGATTGGCCCATCGGCCGAAATCATGTGTAGTCCCTGGGGCCGGTTTCTGCCCACGGCTGGGCAGTTTGAATAAAAAAATAAAACAAAAATGTGAAAACATGTTTTATTTCTGCTGTTGTCTCTGTTACGATCATCACAAGACATTCCATCTCGCTTTCCTCGGTCACTTGACAAAATCTTTGTGCCTAAAAGCTTCTGTACAGTGAAGAAATATTTGACCATAGCACATCAAGTGGCCACTGACTTCATTGTGCCACAATGAATGTTTTGTTGTAATGTGTCTCTTTCCCATCTCCATGGCGTGCTGTTCAGGACGTTTGTTCGCATACTCGGAGCACTCGTTACCTCATATAGTATGAGGTAACGAGTGCTCTGAGTATGGGATTTCCTGTGAGTGCACTGCTTTCCCTATTTTGCCAACCTCTGAAGCCTGAAAGTAGATGCACGCAGGCTTGACATGAGGCCAACTTTACAACAGACCTGCAGATGTACTTAACTGGTCTGCTCTTAAATCTCAATTACCAGTTTAATGGTATCCACTACAGAATAATTGCTAATTTTGCTATAGCCGATATGATACCTCAGTGGGTTGAGGGCATGCTGCGATGTGTGATCTGCAGGTTCGAATCCCAGCAAGGCCACCTCAGCCTTTCATCCTTCTGAGGTCAATAAATGAGTACCAATACAGGTTGGGTGATATTGTATGCATATTTATTCTATAAAAAAGGGCTTATGTGTAAGTGCTATAAAATAACATATTATCATTTGGCCTTGGACGTCTGCTTGCATTCACAGTAATTTGACAATATGATCTATGCACCCAGATATGAATGATACATATTAGCCGGTAAAATAGCACAGCGAGTAGAGCGCCCGCTTTGGTATCCGTGCAGAGCCTGGCCCGCTTTGGTATCCGTGCAGAGCCTGCTGACACAGGTTTGAATCCTGGCAGGGCCAAACTCTAAATGAGCACCACACACCGTGGGTAATAATAAGCAGCGCACAAATACTTGAGGGTTCAGATACTTGAGGGTTTGTAGCGCTATATAAAGGCTAAATTATTATTATTATATGGTGATCCATTCTTGTATGAAATGTATATCACATTAGCGAAATCATAACCATATGCATCGTAGTGTACTTAGGAAGAATGCTATTTGATGCCACTTCCTGTTTTGTCAAGGGGTGAAAGGTTGTGTTTCAATGCTTCCCGGGATGTCACTTTTGGGTGAGGTCAAATGAAACCACTTCTGGTGATGTCATCAGTGGTCAAGGGTCGTGAGGCGAGTGGGGCATTTTTTCTTGGGTGTCCGGGCCTATTTCTTGTCCCAGCCAACCCTGTGTACCACTCTGTGCTAGCTTAACAGCACATTTAGGTAGTACATGTAACCATATGTCACCTGATATTCAGTCACATGACTTGTGTTTACAGGTCCATTTTCTCTTACTACTAGTGCAGGATTAAGAAAAGCCAGGGACATTCTGTTAATCAGAAGACATGGGACTCTGAATCACTACACAGTGCACCAACATTAACAATAAGATAATGCTGGCCCTCAGCCAATAGATGGCATATATACTGCAGTGAAAAGTCAGAGTTTACTCCAATTTATTTGTTTAAATACAATAGTTTACAAATCTCTCCTCTATCTTTATCAGTACTATCTCTCGAGTTTCATCATGTTCTGCTTAAGATTAATTAATTTGTATTTACAACACGCCCACATGCTATACTTCTTCAATAGTCCAGAGAAATAGAAATGGCTGCCACAGGCCATTGTATGTTATTAGACTAGAGGCCAAATGTGGTCTGTGAAAGATTTGCTTTTTTAGTAGGATATGATCGTAATTGGAGAACAGGACTACCATAATGTACAAGACATTTTGAAGCATATGGTTCTCAGTGTTTGGTTTAAAGAGTGCTCAAGTTATCCTATGCCCTGATTGAGTAGGTCATCTAGGCCTCTTTTTTATCTTGCCGATCTGGGACTTGTAGTTTTCCTAAATTTTAAATGGGAATGAAAAAACTAAATGTCCAAGGAAATGAAACAGCTATATATGGCTTTCTCAGGCATGACAAGTGGAAACTTGAGACCTCTGAGTTTATCAGTACACATGTGTATACATGTGTTGCTGTCATACCAGGGGGAAACTTGAGACCTGTGAGTTTATCAGTATACATGGGTAGTTGTCATACGTGGCCAGTGATGTCTTGTGATTTGTCTGGCCATGGTCAATTGATACACTATCAGCAGGATGCAGTTATCTTTAGGAGTCGGATTTAAGGATCATGGTTAATGAATCATGAACCACAGCTGCTTTCTGTGTTTATTAGAGGTATAGAGTGCCAGGACTACGGGAAAAACCATAGCCTGTGTTTGACTTCCAAATATAGAACCTTCAGAATAACTTAAACAGAGAGCATCTCTAGCAGACTCTCTCCGATGAATAAACTGGTCGTCTGACTCACGACGCAGTCTAGTTGTTACTGACGGAAGGTTCACTGCCACAGAAATATGGGTGAAAAGGATTTTCCCTTGCTCTCTGGCTATCATTGTACCTCTTCTCGTCATGACTGGCTTCTATTCCCGATTTGCAATCCCTTGAAACAACGCCCTGTAGTGTTACCAGGTCTATCTCACGAGCAGCGCATGTGAGACAAAGTGGGTCATGTGGCCCCCAGGTCACGTAGGAAACCATGTGGTGTAATAAAGTTAGTTATACACCGTGCCCCTGTGTGATGGTCATCTTTACGGCACCTGCTCAAGACTAGTGTCGGCTTGCACGCCAAACACGACACCACCTACTCAATTAGAATGGCCGAGAAATGCCAAGTGCACATGACTGATGCTCATGGTCCCACATAACTTAATTTGAGTACTTGACCTCTCAAGAAGGAACATTTTTACTGACCTCAATAATGATTTATACAAATGATTTCTTTTAATATTATCCTCAGCCATATGTAGCCTTTGACCAAAATAGGCTACATGCTTGTCCCCTATGCTTGTCCCCTATGCTTGTCCCCTAAGGGAATCTAGAAAACAAGAAACGGACACCTGGGTGTGTAAATAAAATACTTTATTTAGTGTATGTGTGTAACTAGTATGCACTTTGGACCAGTATGTAACTGTGCTTTGGACTTACTTGAATGATCCATCTAGTCCACCATGGGGCTGGATAGGATGTTGGAAAAAAAAAAGGACAAATCTCCCCTGCCCATGAATGGGCTGGGAAGGGGAGAAGATTCTAGAAATAAACGCTTTAGAACCGTTGGGGCAGCAGAAAAAAAGAGAGCACAGGGGAACAATTTTCGTCAGGCCCTGGGGGGCCACTCGTGGGCCTAAAGAGAATTGCCAGCTGGGCCATGTGTAGGGGGTAACGTGGCGTCCTTACCGTGGGCCCGGGCAGCGTGCCTGGAACAGCCCGGGCACCCACAGGCTGCAGTGACTGTCAGTCCACCCCAGGGCCAAACTGGATTGCCCAATGTTGTAAAAAAAAACTGGGCCACGTGCGGGGGCTGCCGGGGGAGGTGAATATGCTACCCCATCATGGCGCTTGGGCCGGTGACCCCAATGGAGCAACATGGCCATAAACCTTGGTCGGTGCACCCTAGAGTGAGTCAGATCAGGCCTTGAAAAGAAAAGCCTTCCCGGGCCGCATCGGCTAGGTGGCCTGGGTGGTGTAGAGGTGGAGGAAGTACGCCCCACCTTCACAGGGCAGGGCAGCGAAGGAAGCCTTGGGCCATCAGAGCAGGCCAGGGGAAGAAAAAAGCCTTTGGGTGCTGGAACAGCCCCGGTGAAGGGAATTTCCAGGCCACTCCTTCCTCACGGCAGGGTGTAAACAAGTACCAGACCACTCTATAATTGTGGCCCGGTGAAGAGGAAGGTTCCAGCACACCAGTCAGATCTCCGTGAGAACGCGACTCGGCCCCTGCAACAATCCTATGCAATAGAGATGGGACAGGGCTGCGAGGCTGGAAACAGCACTGGGGACACACTGGTAATGTAGTTGGCCTCGCAATAGCAACAGGTATGCTGCATGAAGAATTCATGGCACCAGGGTTTATGGGCTGCCATGCAGGGAACAGGGCCGCTCAAGAAGATATAAAGAGATGCTGGCTGCAGCAGTGACATTGGGTACCCTCCCAAGTGCAAGGGTGCTGCTGAGAGCACAGGTTGGGTCGCGAGGTCACATCTCAGGGGTGTCACATCACGGGGTGACAGCTCCTTATTTCCTCTCTCTACTCCTGTTATTTTTTTTCTCCTAGTTCTTAGCTCTCAGTAAATTGCTCTGCATACTGTTCTTGATTGTTTGTCTCCAGTTTGTTACTGACGCTTCTATGTAATTTTGCTGTTATATTGTAAAGCGCTTTGGCATAAAGCGCTATATAAAACAATAAATACAAATACAAAATACATCAGTGATCACGGGTGGCCGACCAGGGCATGGTATGGGTGTCCCCCTGAAGATAAGGCCTTGACACGGAAGCAGCAGTGTGTGAGGTGGGCCCAAGCAGAAGAATAGACTGGAGGGGACACCGCTCCTAGTGCCATCAGGAGGCAGATTCCAAAACACCAGGCCTGCACCACTCAGAGGTACTAAAAAGGGGTGGCCGAGTGCAGCAAGTCATCCCGGAGTAAAATAATGTTTTATTAGTTATAGGTCTACATGAATATTTACCTATATGTTTATAATTCCACAGCTTGTAAGTATTGGTTTAGTTATGTGCATCATATAGGGAAGGTTGATAGTTAAGTAGGGAATGTGCATAGTAATAAGTATAGTAGGGCTAAGTATAGTGCTTGGTAGTGTTTGGGTAGGAAGTTCAGTAGGGTGTAGAATGTGGAGAGGATGGTTTGCCACCTAGCGTGAGGTAGGTGAGTGAAGTGGCGACCAGGCCGATGCCTCCCTGGGATGGCACGCCCACTAAGACCATTCTCTGGCTTCTTTCTCCAGTGGGTGGTGCCAACTGTAGGTCAGGCGTCTGCTCTGTCACTTCCATCCTGTAACTCTGCCTGTGATCCCTCTAAGAAAGGGTGGTCTGACGTAGAATTATAATTACAAGGGTTCTTTTATAAAGTGTTTTCTTAGCGCTGGATCGGGATAAACAAACGCCTTGCCCCTGAGCTATCCTTCCTCCCCAAAGATCCCTTTTGAAAGTACTCACACCAGGGGAAACTCAGAAGTGGGTTTGGTGGTAATGAGATTAATAAGAATGTTAATGTGTTTTTTTGTCCCATTTGGGATCCCTAAAAATTCCGACTTGGTGTATCTGTCTCATAAAGGAATAAGTGTCACCACCCTCTACCAAATGTGGGCCTGATTCTCCTATACACACACACAAACTTTTTTCCCTGGGCATTGGGCGCTGAACCGCATGGATCAAGGGACATGGCATAGTACTGTTTCCTGGGTCTTCAGTGCACTGCATTGAGGTGCCAGCTGTGGAGCATGCTGTATTTTAATAGAAAGCATGTGTTCTACTGCCACAGTAGCATAACTAGAACGTCCCAGTATAATTATTAAAAAAAACATGATGCCTGCACATTGGTCAAAGCCCTCTTTTGTAAACTGAACCTCTTTTTACACGGGCCCTGTGTAATTTGCAACTTCTGCTCCAGTCAGTGGATTGAAATGACATTCGACTGGAGGGGCCATTTGACTGAACTTCTTGCTGTATATAACTGGGTTGCTTAATTTCCTGTTGGGCTGCCATTATGTTTGATTTAAGACAGAAATCCCGCCATTAATGGCCTGAACGATTGAAGTTGCCGATCCCAGCTTGTACTTTGATTGCAGTTCAGGCCGAGAGGAGCTAGAGTTTCAGTGGAGTGCACGGAGGTGACACCAGCAGCGCCCCCTTCATAGGCCGGCATAGAATTTCTCTGTGAATCGTGGCACTATGCTTCCACATTTCTACCACCTGAAATCGCTTCTGCTATTTTTGTTTCCACTCAACTGTACTCCTGGATGCAGTGGAAAGGTCGAGGGCAGTTTACGCTAGCTGGACGCACATTCAAATGGAATACATTAAAGGAAAGTTGAAAAGCCTGTTTATTCCTGAAGGTCAGAAAGAAGGTGAATGATTATCCGTGCAGACGCACCGAGGGTGTGAAAGAGTTATGCACGTTCTGTGGCATGATCTCTAGCTGGAAATGGCAAGCACGAAACGAAGCTTTCAAAGGGAGCGTTGTGGCTTTTTGGCTGCTTTTGGGCAGCATTGCTTTCTCCCAGTGCATGGACATCTAGTATGTCATAAAAAATTCTATTTGACAACAAAATATTTTGTAATCCACAGCCTACAAACAAAAAATGCAGCGTATTATACTTCCATGGATAGGTGACGCCATCATCCGGCATTCTCTTGTATGTGGTCGTATTTTGCGGTCTGTATGATATGATATGATAGGTTATTTATAACGTGCTTAATACCCAATATACCTAAGTGCAGACTCGGGGATTGAACCTATGGTGCTTTCTGATGTCTTGCTTCCAAGGCGAGCGTGATGCCCCTAAGCTAGCCTCCCTCATTAGCATAAGACGGCAGCCATCTTAATGACCACATCACTCTTTTAGCAGTGCACTATTTAATAGCCCCCAAAACGCATACTAAGGCAACCATCAATATGGTCCTTGAAATTGTGCGGTAGCTATGGGTGTAATTTTAGGGGGGACAGGGGTGTTTGACCCCCCCCCAACTTTCATGGCACACCATTTTGTCCCCATTCATTTGGCCGGGGCACCTTTTCTTCAGATGTCATGTTCCCCCCCCACATTTTCAGCAAAGTTACTCCACTGGTGGCAGCTGTCAGCTTTTGTGCTCACACCAGAGGGGTTTAGTGACCTAATTGACCACCTGGGGAAAAGGGTCATACACTGTACATAGGCACTAGTGAACAGAATCCCATGTGCAATGGGTTCTTGTATGCGGCACATATTGTGCTCTTTAGCATGAAGTGCCACCCCCGCTGATAAGTGGCACTTATTCATTTGGCATACCTCAAACCCAAAGGTTGTGCGGTAACTGGGGGGAAATTGTCCAGTAGTCCGGGTTAGTCTTTTAGCTCGTTTACCTATTTTGGCTTCATCACCTATTCTGTTGGCCAATACATGTGTTCAATTTCATTTCCATAGCGAATATCTTGCAATGTTATGCCCGTGTTCTCTCACCTCTTCAATATCGCACTCTAGCCCCTGTTTCTTGACTTGAAACAGTGGTATAATCAGTGGAAAATATGTTAAAAAAAAATATGTGCCAGGGCCCAAATATTGATCAACAGAACGTTTAAAACATGCCTAATAAGGTTGGGAGGATCACTTACAGATCTCTGGGTTTCTATAACATTAAAGAGGGATTTGCTAAACACAATTTGCCTCATTACAAGTCTGGTGGTCCGGAAATAAAGGTGCCGGTAGCAATGTAATGGCACCCTTTCCAGACCGCCAGATTACAAGTATGTCTACAGGGGCTAATTAGCAACTGTGCTGTTGCTTCCGTGTCTCGCCGGGATCCCGGTGGCACCAGGATATCAGGCGACAGAAACAGTGTTACGAGGTTGGCAACAACCCGCCGGTAGCACCAGCGAGTTACCGCCAACCTTGTAATGAGGCCCAATGTGTCAAGATGGAAAGGTGGCCTGGATGCCTATTCTAAAAGATGTAGGGCCTCGTTCCAAGTGCAGTGGTAAGCCGCCGGTGCTACCGGTGGGTTGCCGCCGGACTTTAACATTGTTTCTGCCACCTGAGATCCCGGTACCACAGGGACATTACAAGTCCTGGTGGCCCAGGTTAGACAAGCGGCAGAAAATGTTAGTCCCTATTGCCGTGGGGTCTCAGACTCCAAGGGAATGGGGACTCAGAAGCACTGGCACCATTAGTAACGGTTCTGGTGCTTCTTTGACAACTGTGCCTACCGGGCCGATGTGCCTGGCAGGTCAGGCCTGCCTGGTGCATCTGCTCCAGCAGCCAGAGTTGTAGTCTGTGGGTCCGGAAAGGGTGCCGGTACATTGCTACCGGCACCCTTGATTCCGGACCGGCAGACTCGTAATGAGGCCCGTAGTATCCTGGCTAAAGACCTATTATCATACAACATCCCAGGGATATAACGCCCTGCATGCTTTTTGCTTCTCTGTAATTCCTGCTAAATTCAAAATCTGTCACCCTCTGAACAATTAATCACCCCGCCAAACTCCTTGATACCACCTACATCTACCAGCAAGAACTTCTTACTCCTCTTGCCACAGAGTACACCTAACAAGCAGGAATTACAACAACACCAAGCCATTACTGTTACCAGCAAGTTTGTTTCCGCCCTTGCACACAGTTGTTGTCAGTCTGAAGTTATTATCACCCAGCAGCCAGCCACTGTACTGCTGGGTTTAAGCCTCAAAAGGACCTGAATCATCTTGCCTGTTACCTGCCTCCAGCCAGAAGCTGAGTAGCAAGTTGCTTCAAATTGACCCTTCCTGGATGTGGGCCTCCGTAGCAGCGAAGTATCTTCTCTCAGCAGGCCCTGAATGTGGGCCTCCTTAGCAGCGAAGTATCTTCTCTTAGCAGGCTCTGGTGCCAAATTCCCTCTGGTTCTCCAAATGTAGCTACTTTTCATTTGCCCACCATCTTCAGTGTGCCAAACCTTGTTTTCTCCCAGACCCTTTTGTAGTGCTAAACCTAAACTTTCTAACAATGCATGTGATTGGTTTGGCAATATTCACGGGTCACGGGATTGTCAAAAATGAATTCCCCATTTCCACCTCATGTGTACTTGTTACCTGGTTAGTATTTTCAGTTGCTGCTACTTTACGTGTTCCTCGTACCCCTTAATTGAATGATTACCCTCACTAACACGACTAAAGGTTTAAAGGTGCAGTCTGTCATTTTGGAGGTCGGTTTAAGTCTGTACAGTGGTGTGTAGCTCTGCGACCAGATTCCCTTTTCAGTCATGGTTTCTGGATTTCATTTACTGTAATCCTAGATGGAAATGCGGGCGGGGCGCAGATCCTCCCTGGTGCAGCGATTGGTGTTTGAGGGATTTATCCCTAGAGGAGTGGAAGTTAAGATTCTGTTTGTGAAGCTCGCTGTCACACTCACTCTGCTCTGGTGTTGAAAGGATGGGTGAGCTTCAACAATGTCAGTTTCAAGGTAAGGGTCAGAGTTGCAAAGAAAAGGATGAGTAAATGTGTTTGCTTTGAGCAAAGACTCTAATGGAGGCGGTCTGCCCCTGCATGCCTTATCCTGGGTGTGCAGTGAAAAAGTCAAAAACATTATGTCGAAAGTCATAATGTCGAGAGAACATTTTTTTGGAATGTTTTATTTTTTTATTTACATTTTTTTTTTTGGGTTCCGCAACTGAAAAAAAGGGGGTAAAACAAAAAAAATTAGAAAAAGGGGGGTTGGGTGGGGGACCCCCCCGTGGGGGACCCCCCGATTTCGAACATAAACGAAACAAACATAGACATTCGAAATGTTTTTTTTTTTTACATTATGACTTTCGACATAATGTAATTCGGTAATATCACTATAAACCCTTATCCAGGTATGTTCCTGGCAGAAGAGATTGAGGATAGGAGAGAGACCCTGGGAGATCCTGTTTATAACACTTACGGTATTGGAGTTTGGCATTTGTAGATAATGAGACTAAAGATATTCGAGAACATGGTTGAGCTTCACTACACCTAATCAGACCTTGTTTTATGTGAGTCTGCCAATTAGTGTCTCTCGCAGCTCTTTTGAAAGTGATGAACAATTGCAGAAAAACTACCTCTTATACATAACAAAATTGTAGACTGGGTAGTGTCACAGATGGTCTCAAAATGCAATGCCACCCTAACCCAGTCTACACCCTCTCTGGTCCTTCTGAGCTCTGATATTCCTCTCCCAATATCTCTCTGCCAGTCTCCATTTCTCAATCTACCTTCACAACACAGTATCACTTTCTCTCACGAGCCAGTACCCCACCTTTTCTAGAAATCGTCTACATTCTGCTCCACACCATGCTTCCTGTTTCTGGTGTCATGGTCTACTACCCCCTCTTCCTCTGACCTCACCCAAATAACCCACACCTTTCCATTTCCTGTTTTTATCCCTCACGTCCTTCTTCTATTGGTGCTTGCTCACTGATTTCTCAGGACAATTGGTCCCAGCATTCCCTATCCACAAGGTGTCTCAAATATGCAAATCCTCATGCAGGTCTGCCATCCTTTAGCAATTGTGGCCCGTGCAGGTAAACGTCCCAGTTTGTGTGAGCAGCATTTAATTTACAGCCTTATTATGTGAACCACTCTGTGGCTGGTTTATATGAGAGTCCTTGTATGAAGTGGTCTACTGTGTTTTCCATGCTGATGCTCATTGTGATTATCAAAACTGCGTTGCGTAACAGTTCTTTATTTTCTAATCGTCAGTTGGGGAGCACCGGTGAGAGCCATTTCTGTGGAGGCACCGGTGGACTGCTTTGTTTTTGGTGTTCCCTCAAGAATTCTGGTGCAGGTAGTTCTATGGAAAGAAAAAACTGCCCAGCATTTTCAGACAGATGTATGGACCAATCAACAGTGGTACTGCTATCAATTGTAGGGACACAAAAGGAAGGGACAGGGTCTGGACCCCCCACAAACTGCCACCTTCCATCTCTGGAGTAGGAATGGCTATGCCTTCCACCCTGGTGGCAGGAGGTGTGTCGAGCATGGCATGATAAGGGCTGTGGTTGGGTCTGGGTTTCAAGGATGGACAGGGTGGTACTCAGTGAACGGTAGGTTGTGAGGGAGTGCAACAGAAGACTAAACAGAATGGCGGACGCCTATGGGAGAGCAACAGGTGAACAGGGAAGAATGCAAGCAGTGACTTCCTGATTATTCCTGCATACCTGGCACCTCAGTGACTTGGTTAGAGACTCCAAGTTTCTTCTGAAAATACATGTATTCTTTCATAGTTTTCATTTACATCGGTAGTGTTTATTTTACCAGTTATATAATTTTCCAAGCAGACAATGAAAATCCAATACTCTCTTTTGAATAGCTGGAAATTATGATCTGCAGCTCCAATCCATGGCATGCTATTTAAAATACTTGCTTTGAGCAGTTTTCTGAAAGTGAGCAGATACGGTTGGGTCCTAATGGCAAGAGATATTTCATTGCAGATCTTCAGGGACTCTATGGAGGACCTACACTCCCCACACTCAATGGAGGTGGGGGGGTTGGCTTACATTTCTTAAATCAAGTGTCTGTCTGATTTTTGTGCCAAAGATAGGCGAGCCCTAGATGACAGGTGTTCATAGATCAGGTACTTTGTTTTTTTCCCTGACCTTGAAGGGAGAGAACGATTTCTAGAACTAGGGATATTATATCTCTCGTTTTTAGGCCAGCAACCAGAATTCCAGCTGTGTTTGATGTGGTTGTACTGATATATTTGGGAGACAAGAGAAAATGTAGTGGAATTGAAATTGATAAATGTGACTACTCAGATAAGGTCGGATGTTATATTAGGAGACATGCATTCATGTCATGCAGCCAAAGAAAACCTTGAATGTGGTCTATCTGATCTTTATTTAAGTATAACACAAAATCCGAGCATAACTGGACCCCTGAAATTCCCTCAGCCAGCATCACCTGGGTCGTATCACAAATATTTGTTCAGATGGCTCCCCTCTAGTCCAGATAATAAGATGCTTTATATTACAGATCATAGCACACCTCCTTCTCCCTTCACTTGCAATATACATATTTCTTTATTGTTGCTGTCAGGTCCATGAAGTCAGTCACAAGGGCCACCAGAACTCTGACCCTCAGCTTCTTTGCTGGGACCCAGAACCCTCTATAGGGAACAGGTCATGATGTAATTTAACTCCAGTCACTTAGTGCTCAAAAAGCAAAAACACAATTTTCCTCTCACTACATCCTTCATTTGGTTTAGAACAATGCTCATTCCACAGCCACTTGCATCAGTAGTAACTATAGTATCAGAACTTACATCAAATCTCGAAAATACTTGCAAAAAACGAATGTCGTTTCTTATTGGACAAATTCACCATCTCACTCATTTATTTGGACTACCACAACACTCTTCTTTCTTAAGCTTCTCGAGTTCTTTTTTTTGTAAGATCTGTATTTGATAAACTTTAAATATTATATTAATCCCCAAAAGCAGCTAATTCACATTTAGATATAGAAATGTTCATGTTTACTATTGATCTGACTAACCTTTCTTTGGTTTGAGTACACCATCTCCTGACAGTTTGTGTCCCAGATAACCCATTTTCTCAGAGTGTATGTTTGTCTCTGAGTCTAGACACTGTAAACCCTGGTCCTTTGAAAATGTGCAGCACATGCTTTAGCCACTGTTCATTGTCCATCCAGTTATTTCAAAAGACAATAACGTCATGTGAAAAATACCACATGCCTATCACTCACTTTACCAGATATCATCATCCCCTGAAACATGCTGGAGGATAATACCAAAATGAATGGCATTCTCATAACCTTGAGACAAAGCTCTGGACAAAGCCAAAGCTTGTGACAATGGAAGAGGTATGAGTTGGTGGTATGCTAACATCAAACCAATTGCTGTGAGGCAATTGATTCTTCAATCATACCTATTAACTCTTTGATATTTTACAGGGTAACTATATCCTCAAAAGCTACACATAATCTCACATGATGATACTTTTTTAAAGGTACAATTAATGGCACAACCCAATCAGCTGCTTCCACAGGTTCAATAATTCTCTCCCCTTGTAATTACCTCAATTCTTTCTTACCTTTCCTAGCTACACACTTAACTCATTTCTGTTTTAATGTATTCAATAACAAAAACAATCCTATAACAATCATATAACCCATCTTTCCTCTAAACACCTCTGGTATCCACTTTTCCACATCCAATGCTTTCTGTTCGCATGCTCACATCCAATACTTCAAATGGATTATTTGATCAAGAATGACACCCATTTCCTTGTACTGTCCCACTTCAAGTAGACTTCCACCATTCTTTGAAGCATACATTTATCCATTTGCAAACCTACCCTGAATTTGCGTAACTTCATATTGCCCCAAAATATTCCAAACATCCATGGGACTTTCTTTAAACCCATCCAGCCTCATGTGTGATTTACCGAGCATTGTACCCTTGCCTTCAAGCTCTGTTTCTCACAATTGCAACTTCACCAACGTGTAATTTGCTCCTGATTCAGCATTTACAACAACTTCTACTCATTTTGTCACACATTAAATTACACCGACTAACAAATCAACATCTGTTTCTTTCGTCACACCTGGGAACTGTTTTAATTAATTGTTCTCATTACTGCTACAACTCCTGATTCACAGCTCCAAGGTGCAGGAGTGGCACGAACCTACCATCCCTACTATGGTCTTGGGACCTGCAAGGCAAAGCTTACACAGGTTTCCTTGACCACTGCAGGGAAGGAGGTATCATTGGTTGGATAGGTATGGGGGTTGTAGGGAAACCGGAAGGGTTAGGAAGAGGTTATGGGGAGGACTGGGGAGTTTAGGAAAGGCTCTGATCATTGCGCACGTTTATTCAGCTTCTGTAGAGCGTTGCTGTGATGCATCAACAATCCCCTTGTCTTCCACTTTCCCCTCTCTGCCCTCCCAATGCAACCATACACACACACACACACACACATCAGAAATGAGAGAGCTTTTTCTTCCCTTTTTTCTGCTTGCCCCTGATAACAACATCTGGAAAAATCACACTTTTCTTACATCTTCTGCACACGATACAGTAGGACAGACCCAAAAAACTATTGATAAAAGGCGGTCAATAATGGGTGCATTGCTTGCAAGAAAAGATTTATTACATGCAAATACGGGCAGGAGTGTCAGTCAGTCCCACAGAAATGAAAAATGAAAATCACGCTCGACACACCTATTCTAAATTACATCTTTTATAGCATCAATCTGCACATTAGCATAAGCAAAATATATCAGATACAACATAATCTCACGTTCCCCACTGGCTAACACGTATACAAAAATCTAAACATCCCCTATAGATAATTTCCCCATTGGCCGTGCATATCTAAATACGAGTAAGGCCACTTTTCAGTGTCTCTGCCAGTCTACATGTGCTACAGGGCCACTTCTCCACCGTGGGGCCATGCATTAACCTGGTCTGCATACCCATTGGGACCAGAGTCCCTGACTACTACAGTAAGATGGCTGCCGCCGTTCCTGAAGAAACACACTGCTCCCAGCCCTCCCTGAGCAGCACTGGAGCTGATTGGCTGTTATCTAGGCGACCCCCTCCCATGCAAGCCGGCAGGCGAAGCTGTCCTGCTATCAAGGCCTGTGCGTATGGCCACCCTTCAGTGTCTCTGCCAGCCTGGATGTGCTGCAGGGCCTCCTCTCGACCGTGAAGCTCTGCATAGACCTGGCCTTCACACCCATTGGGACCAGAGTCCCTGACTACAACAATAAAATGGCTGCCGCAGTTTCTGAAGAAATTCTGGTCTCAGCCCTCCCGGGGCTGCCCTCGAGCTGATTGGCCGTTGCCTAGGCCATCCCCCCTCCCCTGCAAGCCGGGAGGTGAAGCCAGACTGCTATCAAGGCCTGCAAGTAAGACCACTCTTCAGTGTCTCTGCCGGTCTGGATGTTCTACAGGGCTCCCTCTCCACCGTGGAGCCCTGCATGGACCTGGTCTGCATACCTATTGGGACCAGAGTCCCTGACTACTACAATAAAATGGATGCCGCCGTTCTTGAAGAAACACACTGCTCCGAGCCTGCCCCGGGCTGCCCTAGAGGTGATGGGCCATTGCCTAGGCCATCTCCCCCTCTCCCCTGCAAGCCAGGAGAGGAAGCCAGACTGCTATCAAGGCCTGCGAGTAAGGCCACTCTTCAGTGTCTCTGCCGGTCTCAGCTGGCAATGCTGCAATGGCGCCAAAGACAACCACTAATCAAGGTCCAAGATTCTACTTGTATGAACCTGCTACAAGCTCAGGTAAGCCTACTGCGCTTCCTCCAATGTGCACTTAGGCTTATCATGTATTGTATGCTTCTCCCAACCTGATTGTATGATTCATCCACGTTACCAAGACCCACGATACTCTTCCCCATCCGACCATGCAACACCCTTATTCCCACACACCTAGCACCACCTGCCCGCACTCCCGCTTCCTCACCCACTGCCATAAAACAAGGCCTGCCTCCTCACACCCCTTTCCTGCATGGGGTTCGACAAGACAGCCATAGCCCAAGCAGTGCCCACAGGATTCACCAGCAATCGAAGCCCCATTCTCATGTTGCCCGCGCTGGCTCTCACAGCCTTTCAGAATGCTGCCATGTGCACCATCCCACCTACTAACAACCTACTCGCGCACAGCCCTGCTGCCACCCTTGCCACCAACCTTCACCCAAACAGGCACCCAGGAACACATCCTACACTGGGCCCCACGTAGCAGGTTCATGCAGCCTGCCCTGTACTAACATCAACAGGTCCGCCCCTCGCCTTCCACCTTCCTCCCACTGCTCATACCTTGGCCCGCTATTACGCCGACTAAGACGAGCTGTGCATCCAACAGCCAACGGACCATGTGTCCACCATACAAGCTCACTCTCCCCCACGGTATTGAAACCAAGAAGGCGCCATCCATTCCACCACACAGTCAGGGCTGCACCATGCTGTGGACACCACCCTGTCTCTCACCTGCTTCCAATTGGTCCATGCTGGGGGAACCCAGGCCCCCACATGCTACATTCCCTTGTGCTACTTCCACACCTACCCCCGTCCACAATACCAGGCAACCTAGAAAGTGCCTCCAACCATTGATTGTCAGGGATACATGCTTCTCTTGCTGCAATGCAGGAAAGGATTCTACCTCACTGTGGTCCCAGGCCCCACACATATCCACACACAACCGGTACATCCATTGGCTACCTGCTCGCAGTTCACCCAACCAAGCTATATGCACCCCCACCCAATTTGCGACTGCATCACACACCTCACCTCATGCACCACCAGCCCCACAGACTTCACACCCCTCCCCCCCCAAATCAGAGCATAACAACTCCAATCTCCAACAACACTGCGTCAGCTAATTAAACCCAGGCCAACTCCCCCTACCCATCCCTTAGCCGCCAGCACCCACCCTGCACTGCGCCCTACTCAATACCAGATCCCTGGTAGCACATGCAGACAATATCCTTCACCTGATCACCAACAATCATTTAGGCATCCTCACTCTTACTGAAACCTGGCTTAAACCCTCCTCTGGCACAGCTCTCTCCATAGCAGTCCCTAGCGGCTACCCCCTACTCCACTGCAACAGAATCCAGAAAAGAGGGTGTGGTGTTGCCCTAATCTACAAAGACACACTCGCTCTACACCCCCAGAAAACTACCCCTGTCCCCAACTGTGAAATCACCTTAGCTAAAATCAAATGCTCCGCCATGCCTCTGTCACCCGCCACCCCATCTTCTGGCCCCCTTGCCCGTTTGCTACCTTTGAGGATTACTTCTCCCAACTAGCCCTTAGCAACCTGAAACCTTCTACCCAGCTCCTCATCCTTGGTGACCTCAACCTCAGTTATAATAACCCTCTAGACTCAGACGCCACCAATTCTATGGCAGCCTTAAACTTCACCCAACTTATCTCTGAACACACCCATTCCCAGGGTTGCACACTGGACTAGATCCTGGACCACAAAAGCAATGCTAGCATCTTATCCAACTGCCCCTTCCCATAGTCTGACCACAATACCATCTTCTTCTGCATCCCCATCCCAAATCTCCACAGCTCCCCAGCCCCCCAGCCCCCCTAAGTCACCTCTAAACCAGCCACCATCCTGCCTGCAGCACCAGCAACCTTACCAGCACTGCATCACCCCTCTCCTTAGGCAGCCTCTTCCTATCTCCAAGGACACCACCACCCTGGTGCAACACATTTGCTTACCAACACCCTCAACCTCCTTCCCCCCTCAAAACCAGGACGCAAAAGAACATCCAACACCTCAACTCCTGGTTCACACCAGAGCCTAATGCCATGCAAGCAAAGAAAAGAGCATCATAAACCGCTTGGTACAAAGAATTTAGCACATCTAACAGAGCTCTCTTTGTAAACATCTCCCACCACTACAGACAATCCATTCACAAGGCCAAGGCGTCCACCTACAATGAAAGAATCTCCAAAGCGTCCTCCAGTTCCTGTGAACTCTTTGCAATCCTCTGTGAGCTGGATAACCTGTCTGTCCTCACACCACCATCCACAAAGAGAACGCATGGTGCAATGCCATCCAAGACACCCTCACCAACAAAATCGCTCTCCTACAACAAAAGATTGCAGCCTCACAACTCATCACCATGCACACCCACCACACTGCCTACAGAACGTAGGGACTTTCTTCCCTTTTGTGTTCCAGCCCATAAGTGACTACAACCTTGGAAACATCATCAAAGGCCTCAAACCTCCTAATGCAAAGGGGACGTCTGCCGAGCCCCCATTGTGAAGGACTGTGCTGGACCCCTTCTCCCTCTCTTCACCACCATCATCAACTCCTCCTTCACTTCTTCCTTTGTCCCTCTGGCTCTCAAAGAATCATCCCCTCTCCTCAAACCCTCCCTCAAACCCACCATCCCCCCATCCCCACTAACTACTGTCCCATAACCCCAGTCCCTTTCAGGCTGCATACCTCAAGTGCGGCTTGCCATCCTCCTAACCTGTCCAATTACAAAAGAAGACAGGTCAGAATTCTGGCAACACATAGCCCCTTGGCTACTCCTTCCCGCGCTGGCTCATCTGCCCCAGGTAATGACTCATTGACTAAGGACGTAAAGCCTCTGGGCTTCCCATCTGTGCCACTTGTAAACACATGTTTGTACAAGAAAGGAGAGAAGGTGTACCACCTTTAGTGTAATAAATTACTCACCTGTCTGAACGAAGATGGTTAGTACTGACCCATACCACTTAGTCCTGAAAGAATGGACCTGGAGTGTATCAAAAATATATATCATTTAATTTTAATCATCAAATTCAATACAACATTATTAAAACAATGTATATAAAACACACTATATAACCCAAGATTGTGACCCACATGGTGGGTATAACACCTATCTAATGGGATAATTTTACCACAACATTACACCATAGACATTTACACAGACACACAACAATTGACATCCACTATACATTATACAACGTGTCGATTAACGACATATCCCGAAATGTTTCAGTTCTTTGTAGCATATAGATGCTTGAATTTTCTTCAGGGGAAACCTTTTTGACATCCGATTTTCACCACCATGCAATCCTGATTGTCAGGTAGGGTGATCCAACCATGGGGCCACCTATAACAGATGACAACCAAAGCATACCATATGTCAGGCAGTGAGTCATATGATTAATCATAACTCAAAACACCTATAGACACCACCATATTAAACTCTACAGGGTACAGGACAAGGAGTACACTAAGCCTATCCCATAAGAGACAGCACTATTATACCTCTTTTTGTAAATGAACATAGCGCAAAGGACGCTTTCTGGTCAAATATCCACGAACTTCTTAAGTCAAGTTTAATTGGTGCTCCAAGTCACCCGCTTGGTTCCAAAATCTGTACAACAAAAAAACCAACAATGACTAAAACATGACCAAAGCGTCACATCAGGTCAACACGTGTGTCAAACAATCATAAACACATGTCTAAAACCGAACACCGAAAAGTGCCTAGAGACAAACTAACACCCGTGTCAGTAGTATATTCCCCAAACACATCATTTAGTCTAATGTGAAATATCATCACCCACTGATGTCAAAATTCTATATTTTTTACAGCTTTTTACCTATTTTCCTATTTTGTGCAAAACAGCCATCTGATGAATCAATCTCAGCGTTTCGCACCGTGGTTCCGAAAGTGTACCATGACTGTTTACGGCAACACCTCAATGCCAAAACGACAAAACATGTACATCGGCCCGGTCACTCGAGGAGAATATATTCCACAATAATTCCAATAGAATACTTTACAGCACAAATCCTTAGCTTCAAAGATTCTGAGAAGCAATTAAACAGCCACCGCGGATCTAACAACGGTGACCTCGTATTCTCGTGTACATGCGCGTAACCAACTTGCACAACAACAAAGGACTTGGGCATTTCTCCGTAATGCCAAACGTGCTGACGTCTAAGCTAAATACTGTAAAAGGACTACAGCCTTCTAACACTATTCAACTCCTTACCTTCAAAAGTTCTGAGAAACCATTAAACAGCCACCGCGGATCTAACAACGGTGACCTCGTGTTATCGTATCCATGCGCGGTTAACCCCTCAGACACCAACAAAGGACTCGGGCATTTCTCTAAATCAAAAACAGCGCCATAATGCCAAACGTACTAACGTCTACGCTCAACCCTAAAAAAAGGGGGGGGGGGGCTACAGCCATCTACCACTAAACATGGATACCGGCACACACTCTAACACCGGACTTACTGTTGTGTTGGGAAAAAAAGAACATGTAGTAAAAGCAATGACACTCGCATAGTGGTGGAAATCGATGCCCATATTAACTACAGCTATTATGCAAACAAAGAGATTTATATTGATTTGCCTTCCATATAGTTTACAAGTATATACTCTATTCAAATACAACAAAATTTGTATATTTGTACATTCACATAGATCCTGGGGGCACATGAGATTTATATATATATATATATATATATATATATATATATATATATATATATATATATGTGTACAGAACAAAAAATTATAATTTGACATTAATCATATTCATGGAACAATGTCTAACAGTCAGGCTATGAAAAAAAAGGAACATATCATAAATGTACATGATGCCACTCCACCTCCTCATTGAGTCCTCTAATATGGCTTTAACAGTTGAAAATCATCTTTTGTTCAAAGGTGGAGAGTATCTTTTCTGTTTGTTTTGCCAATGTATTGTAGTTCACAAGGACATGTAATCAAGTAAACAACATTTTCAGAATTACAATTTGTCATTTCATTCAGAACCCAAACACATGAGGGATTCAACTGAATTTACTTAGTCTCTACAGTATATTTGCACATCAAACAGTTACCACAGGAAAAATGCCCTTTAACTGAAGAGAGCCCCCACAGCGTAGTTTGTCTGGGACCCGGCAGTTGTTTAACAGTTATATCATTCCTGACGAGCATATTTCTTATATTTTGACTTTTCTTAAAGGCTGTAAGCGGGGGAGGAGTAACTCCATATCTATAGACTTTATTCCATGCTTTCTTGATGATGCTCTTTATTTTATAGGACATGTTTGAAAAGGTATTCACAAACACAATGCTTGCTTGTTTATCTTCTCTTTCTTTCTTCTCTAACAAGGCATCACGGTTGTTATTAAAAGCCCTCTTGAGTGATTGTTTAACTAACTTTGCTGGATACCCTTTTTTCAAGAGTTTGTTCGAGAGCTTGGATGCACTGTCACTAAAATCCTCTGTCCTGCTGCTATTCCTTTTGCGTTTCAGAAATTGGCCGAACGGGAGGTTGGCTTTAATGCGTTTGGCATGGTGACTTTTATCAGTCCCTTTACTGTACTGAGATGGGTGTTTCGCACAAAATAGGAAAATAGGTAAAAATCTGTAAAAAATATAGAATTTTGACATCAGTGGGTGATGGTATTTCACATTGGACTAAATGATGTGTTTGGGGAATATACTACTGACACAGGTGTTGGTTTGTCTCTAGACACTAATTGATTTCGGTTTTAGACATGTGTTTATGATTGTTTGACACACGTGTTGACCTGATGTAACGCTTTGGTCATGTTTTTGTCATTGTTGGTTTTTTTGTTTTTTGTTGTACAGATTTTGGAACCAGGCGGGTGACTTGGAGCACCAATTTACTAAATTAAACTTGACTTAAGAAGTTTGTGTCTATTTGACCAGGAGCGTCCTTTGCGCTGCGTACATTTACAAAAAGAGGTATAGTAGTGCTGTCTCTAAAGGGATAGGCTTAGTGTAGTCCTTGTCCTGTACCCTGTAGACATTAATATGGCGGTGTCTACAGGTGTTTTAAGTTATGATTAATCATATGACTCACTGCCTGACATATGGTATGCTTTGGTTGTCATCTGTTATAGGTGGCCCCATGGTTGGATCACCCTAACTGACAATCAGGATTGCACGGTGGTGAAAATCGGATGTCAAAAAGGTTTCCCCTGAAGATAGTTCAAGCATCTATAAGCTGCAAAGAACTGAAACATGTCGGGATATGTCGTTAATCGACACGTTGTATAATGTATAGTGGATGTCAATTGTTAAGTGTCTGTGTAAATGTCTATGGTGTAATGTTGTGGTAAAATTATCCCATTAGATAGGTGTTATACCCACCATGTGGGTGACAATCTTGGGTTATATAGTGTGTTTTATATGCATTGTTTTAATAATGTTGTATTGAATTTGATGATTAAAATTAAATTATGTATGTTTGTGATACACACCAGGTCCATTTTTTCAGGACTAAGTGGTATGGGTCATTACTAACCATCTTCGTTCATACAGATGAGTAATTTATTACACTAAAGGTGGTACACCTTCTCTCCTTTCTTGTACAAACATTTAAGGTTTGCCTCGGACCCTGGAGTTAGGTTTGCAGCGGGGCAATAAGTACCTTGTATATACTGACTTGTAAACACATTCCACCTCACCCCTATTGACCCCCGCCACCAAGAACTCTAACCACCAATTCTGTCCAGGCAGTCCCTGCATGCTCTGATTCCGGTGAGTCCTTAGGACACGCACAAGAGCCCAGTGAGTTGCACACGTGACTCCTGCCCTAACAGCCAGGCAATAAAAGAACCCTCACCGAACCCCTGGCTGAACAACCTTAGAGCCCCCCATCTGTCCATCTGTCCTGTCTAGCCACACTAGTATCATAGGCAGACCATTCCAGCTGACAGCCCCCCCTGCGCTTCTCCCTTCTGAACACACACTAATTGAATTCCATGTGACAAACCTGCAGTATTTCTTCTCAAGTCCTTGGGCTCAATTGGATTTGTACAAATGGTGAGTGTCCCCACACATAAAGGGGTCACACCCTGGACTGGGTTCTCATCAAGTATTGGCTAACAATACCACTATATCTTTTTGCTCTATCGTCAGTCCCTTCAAGATGCATTGTTGGACCAAGGCGGAACAATAGAAAAATCACTGCTCAGAAATGATCTACCCATCTTGTCGCTAGGCTTTCCACTCTTGACTCTTTCAGCAACCCTGACGATCCTGCCAGCCATCTGACCATCACCATCAATGAGGCCATAACCAACCTCGTTCCAGAAAAACTGAAGCTAGTTAAACCTGAAGCGAGCAGAAACCCTTGGTTTAGTGAAGATATTCTGCATATGAGGCACCTTAAAAGGTCAGCCGAAAGGGAATGACAGCAGTACCCCTCTTCTATCACACTCCTATATTATAAACACACAGCCAAAACATTTAAAGCAGCAATCATTGAGGCAAAATCTGCTAGTTTCAGTAACAGTATCAGCACAGCCAAATCAAGTTCCAGGGAGCTATTTTCGATTCTTAAAGAATTTGAGGGGAATGCACCTGCAAACCAGCACCAATTAAAGATGCTGCCTGGTGCAAAATGAATCAAAAGGAATTTTCCTCAAAATCTCTGGCCATCAACAGGCTATCTTGGCCCAACAGCACACTCTCCCTACAGACAGGACTGTGTCTCCTCCCTCGCTCAGCTCTTCAGTGACATAAAACAACGTTTGACCAAATTGAATAAAACATAAACGTTTGACCAAATTGAATTTAAACAATGCTCAGAAGATCACATTTTGAGATCGTGGGCGACATTAAACCCACTGCCTGCCAGGGAGATAGCTGCCCCTCAATCATCTATAAGGACTGTATGAATATCCTGGCCCCTTGGATTACCAAACTGGTTAATCTATCCTTCATGGAAGGCAAAGTTCCCTCCTCTCCCAAACAAGCTTAGCTCACTCCACTCTTGAAAAAACCAACCTGGACCCCTCCATTCCTTAACATTACCGGCCTATGACTAATGTCCCCTTCATGCTAAAAATCATGGATCACATGGCCTATCTGCAATTTCAAGAGTTCTTAGAATGCAACAACATTCTCCATCCACGGTAGTCCGATTTTAGAGCTAAGCATGGCACGGAAACTACCATGCTGGATCTCTAAGCCAATCTTGCCAGAATCATCGACCAAGGTCAGCTTGCCCTCCTCATGCTGCTGGACTTCTCAGTGGCTTTCGACCAGGTTGATCATTCCCTACTTGTGACCAGGCTACAGGAACACATGCATTGCGTTGATTCCGCTACCCAATGGATTTCTTCCTTTCTCGGACCTAGGGCCACCAGAGTGGCTGTTGACGGCATTAGCTCCATAGCCTCGGCAATCACATGCGGGCTCCACAGAGGTCCTGTATCTTTCCCTTTTTGTTCAATATCTGTCATGCCACGGCTCTCTCTTCTGGATGACATGGGTGTCCGGTACACCAACTACGTCGACAACACCCAGGTCATCCAGGAGCAATCGGGCATCTATGCCCAGGATGCTCTTGCCATCGACACAATCTATGACTGAATTCAGATTTGGATGATGACCAATTCACTTGCCTCAACACAGATAAAACGGAGCTCTTGATCATGGCCACTTCTCAGCGACTTAAAAAACTACACACCGACTATAAGTCCTTTACCATTGCGGGCAGTAGAATTATAGTTGCCAGCAGTGTAAAGATTCTGGGTGTTATTCTTGACGCTGACCTTACCATGAAGCTGCATGTTGCCCATATTCGAGCAACCTGTGGCTACATTACCAAACTACTAAATTACATCTGTCCTTGCATCTCCTAAAGCAGCATCTCCCTGCTGGACACTGCTCTTGTGAACTCCCGCTTACACTATTGCAATAGTCTACTGCTGGGTACACCACAAGCCAACTTCAAAGCACTGCCGACTGTCCAAAATGGAGCTGTGAGGGCAATTCATGGTCTGTCCCAGAGAGATCATATCTCAGAGGCAAAACAAAGGCTTCTATGGCTTCCTGTTAAACATTGCTTGACACATAAACTACTCACGTTGACTCATAAATGCCAGAACTACGAGGGACCTCAATACCTCCTTGACCGCCTCAATGTCACCCATCCCTGTCGTATCCTCCTGTCCCAAGACCTGGCACAGTTAGTGCAACCCACGTTCAAGCTGACTATATTTGGCGGATCTATCTTCTGATGTCCAAACACCACCTGCCTGGAACAAGCTTCCTCTAGCCCTGAGATCATTAAACTCTCTCAAAGATTTTAAGAAACTGATCAAGACGCATTTGTTCAACCTTAGACCTGATTAAGTCGCTTGCTCACCTGGCTTTTCCCGTCCCCAAAGGCCCCCCTCTTGTTTGCATTGTCTGTCTTGTTCCTGTTCTTTGTGCGCCCTGAGGCCCACAGGCGAACAGCGCTCTCCAAACATTTCAATAAATAAATAAATTGACAGGTTTGCTTACCTGAAAATCCAGGACTTTCTAGAGACACCCACATCCTCACCCCTGAAGAGGGAAAATCGAGACCAAACCCATGCCCCCTCACCCCAAGCGCATATATAGAAGAACAGCAGGAAGAACAAGGAGCGCACTTATCATTTGAACCAGGACCCAGCGCACCCATGGGTGACAAATATGCTGAAACACACCCACTTCACCAACAGTGCAACGTCCATGCTACATTAGAATCAATGCTGCAATATCAGAATCTACAAACACAAAAATCCCTGTTTAAAGGCTTGCAAATGCCTATATGAATTAACATGGTCTAATTGCACAGTGTAAAGCCATGTTTCAGGAAAATTACAGCCAAGTTCATTTCCCTCACTGAACACTGGCTACAGAAGCCTTCAGCAAAACATCCGACCTGCCAAGGCCGCACATTCAAGATAAAATTGCTTTCTGCAGACAAACATTCCTCGCAAAACCCCCGAACTGCCAAGGCCACACTTTCAAGGTAAGACTGCCACAAATGCGAATAAATCACGGCAACCCAGTGTGTGTTTTTTTTTTTGTTTTTTTTTTTTTTTTTTTTTTCTGGGAAAGAAAGACATTTTCTGAAGGACTCGCACAACATTTGAAACATAAATTGTAACAAGAATGGCGCAGCACAGCCAATCTGCGCCCAGAGCCCAGGTGCAAACTGCTTTCTTCAGCTAAAAAGTTATGGGAACAAAGTCATAATGTAACAGGTTAGAATTAGGTAATGGGAGCTGGCACAGCTAAATCAACCCACTGACGCAGAAAGGCTAACACCCAATTGTCAAGTTCTCTATAAGGGCTACATAGGTAACCTACCACTTAGCAGCCAATAGCAGGAGGAGATAGGTTTCTGGGAGCTGATCCAATTCTGTGAGGTCAGCCTGCAGTGTGATTACAAAGCTGGCTTGCAAGCCAGCCCCGGGGGAGACGGCGCCTGAACTCACGATGTGCACAATGCTCTGTGTTTTTTTTTTCTTTTTTGCTGCCCAGAAATAAATGCAGTTTGAAACATGCTGCTGCCTGCTTGGGACTCTGTTGCATTTCTGGGGGCCATATGGGAGGTGTTGGGGCCTCCCATAGCTGGTGAGGGTATGGCTGCTGGCCCCCCACTGCCCTGGGGGGGGGATCCAGCTTCTCCCCAACAAGTTGGTGCCCTCTGTGAGGCTCATTGCTCATTGTAACATGGGTAAATGAGCACTGCCTGCGCAAGCCCTGCGTTGAACTAAACTCCCTGCCGCCGACTCAAGGAAGCTGTGGGACCCTCGCCTGCACCTGAAGACCACCGGAAAACGCGTAACCGGCTAAAGGCTCCGGGGGCCACTTGGAAATACCCCGCTTGAGGGCAGGTGAGAGCCCTGCAGGAGAAGGGGTCCGGTGAAGCGCCTTGAGGGGGTGTCCAGCAGCGGAGCAACTGCCAGTGCAGCATAGGAAAATGTAAGTCATCTAGCAACATAGGCTTTGAGTGGGGGAAATGTTTAAAGTATTATGATGCATTGTTGATCAGTATGTTGCAGAAATGTTAAGTTCTTTTGTTTGGGTAGAAACTGAGGGAGGGATTGTAAATTGGGTGGTGGGTGATTGTACATTGTCGCAAAATTCAGCGCATTGGTGGTGATCGGCACGTGGATTGTAGTTGGGACTGGGGCGGTGGCAGTGGTCCCTTCTTGTGTTTTTGAGCCTATTGGGTGGGGTAGTGACTCCCTACATATAGAACAGGAGTGCCGCGCTGATTGGTCTGGATGGTGATTTCATGTACGGGGTCTGGATTTCCTATGAATTGACGTTATAGATCAATGAGTAGATGAGGTTCCCTGCTAATTGAGCGCTTTAGTTCAGTGAGTGGATGATAGTTGGCTGGTTAAGGTCCCCTGGTGAGGAGCGTATCACACGTTAGGCGACGCATTGTGTGCAGTCCAATTATAAGAGTTTTTATTGTGGTTTACCTTGTTCCAGTTCAGACAGGAAGACAGCTGTGGGGATTGTGGGGTTTTATTTTGGGATTTTTGTGGGGTTGGGAGAAATGGGTTATTGTTCTCTGTATGCACATTTGTCTTTTCATTTGCACTGTGTTTTTAGTTTGGTGACGTCACCTTCAGATTGATGCATAGGACACAAAGTTTTGATGGTGAGGAGATAGTGGTGTGGTTTTGGATTTGGAGAATAGGTGACCCAGAGGCGGTGTGTGGAAGACACATGCGCAAGATTGTGGGGGTGTGCCGGAGAAGGCAATGGTTTGGTGAAGATGGGCTGCACGTGGAGTGCACTGGCTAAGGTGCGCAGCCAAGAAGGCTCACAGAAGTTGAAAAATGTTCAATAATCTTCTAACTTTTGCTCCCTGAACAGCGGACTATCGAAATTTTCGAATTGAATAGAGGTAAAATGTATCACACAATACAGAAATGACTCCCCTTCACCTGTTGTGTAGCACACAGCTCCCATGCCGAAATAAGTCAGTAAAACATAGTGTGCAAAGATTCAAAAGTACTGAAGGTAAATTAAAAAAGACCATGGCTGCTCATAGGCGGCTTCTCCAGAAGCGTGCAGCAATCGCTAAGGACACACATACACAGCACTTACACGGGAATAGCTTTAAAAGCACATGGCCACAGTTGAACTGTGTGCACGAAGGAAAGGGAAGATGGGAGGGGTCAGCTGATGCTGAACCAGCGCGAGCAGAGGGAAGAGGGGACTCACCCTTCTGAACCTCCGGGAGTGTAATATTTGATGACACAGGGGCAGAGAAAGGCAGATGAGGACAAGTAGGCACAAAATAAATTATTAAAGTATGCAATGGGAGGGGCAGTTAAAAACAGCTTCAACGCACACGCACAAGAATCACAATAGCAGTGTCAACAATCACCACAATATGCACCGCCCATGTGGGGAGGATACATGGGGCAGGATGGGATCATTTCAGCAGACACCACAAGCACCAACGGAGGTACTGTCACCACTACATGTACAGACGGATATCACAAATGACAGCACCACTACCCCAGGACTGACTAGAATGACAACCCAGGGGCACTGCACAGCAGCCAACACCCATACAGAACACTGACACAATAGCAATGGTACCGGTTACATGACTGGGAGGGGTCTTCCTGATGGGGAACAAACTTTTCAAAGGACATAGATTGACATTATACCGCTAATAGGACAGCCCAAGACAAACTTGATTTGACTCACTCTGCCACACACACACTCATGCTCCACCTCCCCGACAGAGCGGGCGAGACGCGCGCCGACACACACTCACGCACACTCAATAATGCAGAGGACAATTGCATAGGGGTGGTGATAGGTATCAAAACATTTTCTTTTCTGGGTGACAGTGGGGCGACTAGGCCATGCATTAGGGAAGAGACATTTGTGACATCATGAGCGATGTGGATATGACCACCTTATTAACAGAGAAATCCATAACTTGTTAAACGCCAGACAAACAATCTTCCTTACTTTCAACATGTGTATAAGCATAATGGGGGTGCACAGTACAGAGGGGGGGTGCATAATGATAGCGCATCACAAGAGAGTACATTTAGCTACATTTTGAGCACACATCTTTCAGTGAGGAGACTGGGCTCATGAATACACGATTAACACAGAACAATTAAATGAGACACACAAGGTGGAAGAAGGTGCACTTGAGGGGGGAGGCCTACATTTCATTGACAGTTCACCACAGGTGGAGAGAAATAGGGGTAAGGGGTGGATGATCCATGTTCCCAACAGAATTTATTTGGCGACAAAATGACAGTGCAAGTGGTAATGCCACTAGCGCTTTTGAAAATAGCACTGGCACAAATGCATTAGCCAACACACATAGGGAAAGAGGTAATTGCTGCACGAACTGGAGCATGATGGTTGTATTAAAATTTGAAAGCAGATAATGGGGGAATAAATATATTGTTTAAATGTAACAGTAATTACAGTGGTGGAGTAATAAAATACTAGACTAAATGAGTAATTAACAGAGTAGGTAGGGTTTAAAAAGTGGACATGGGGTGGGATAGAGAGAATGGGAGTAAATTGTGAGGGTTGGGTTTGAAAGAAAAGAGGAAATAAATAATTAAATAAATACAAAGAGGGGGGAGAGACAGGTAGCGAATAATTGGTAGCGGATTTCATTAGTACCAGCTTAAAGTGCCTGCAGTTCACTGCGAGGCACGCCCTGAGAAGTTAGAGAGGAGCCATAGAAAAAAAAAAAGATTTAAAAACCCTGCGATTATCTTAACTAAGTAACATGGTGCACTTAATTTAGAAACACAGCCACCCTATGTGACAAATTTACCACCCTGATGTTTCCCTATTTAGCTTGTCAGTACCTGATGCCCCACGGGACAAAGGCACGCACTATAAATAGCCTACAGCAAAAGCACAGTAAATATAAAGATCCAAGGGCCCATTTGTACACTAGCACCTAAATTGCGTATATATGTTCCAAGTGTGTAATGAGTATCTTCACATAAATTAAGTGCCTACACATTTTCTGGGTACATTCCGAATTGTGTAATAATTTACAGTCAGACCGCCATTGAACGCCACCAGGTGGTGACAGGATGGTGCATAGGTGTACCATTGGCTCCTCCCACTAGGACACTGAATAGTGTGAGAGTAGTGAAGAGAGGTTAGGTCAAGAAATTGAAGAATATGTAAATTCTCAGGTCTCAAGCGCTCCCATTTCATTTCTCGCCAGATATAAAGGACCCAGGGCAGGCCTGAAGACAACGGACAACCAACACCCAATGGCTATGGACTACAGTGGGACATTTTCCCCTCCTGACAGACTTTGTTAGAAGTGTAAGGCGTCAAGCCCTACAAAGCGGTGGCCACCCTGGCAACGAGGGAGCAACGATCAACAGGGCCAACGCAAGAGATTTTCATGAACTGCAAAATAGCACGAACACTCCCGAGTTAGGGAAACATGGCCATCCTATGGTCCAACGCACACTAGCAACTAGAATAGGGACTGACACACGCATTTCCAAAGTTTAATTGCGTTTCATATTACATTTTGTGCACCTACAGCTGTAACACTGTTTTGTTTCTTCTCTTTTCCCCGCACATGCAGGTTGTTGCGTATGTATGCTGTTAGAAATGTGTATGAAATTTCCTTAATGTTATCTTCCATTAGAAACTGTGAGGTCTACTGATTAAAACATTGTGTAGCATTCCCCACTCAATTGCCCACCCTATCAAGAACCTCAGACCCCTTAGAGCATGTTTCCCTGAAGTATATTCCCTTGCTTCCATTGAATAAACAGCCCAAGATTTTCCCTACCCATATTGAGAAATTTTGAAAACACGAAATGTCCAGGGGGAGGTTTGATTTTTGCCCTTAGTGATTGTTTAGTTCGCGGAGCTTGAGGTTACTAACAAGTACTAACGTATTAACGCCTTTCTTGCGATTTTCAGGCGGGCAACTTTATCATCTCATCAGCTGCAAGGACCCAGCAGTGTAAGTGGTTATGGGCACGCAAATAAGGACTTTTACCTTCACGATGGGACTATTAATGATGAACGAAATAATGGGGGTGGTAATTTGAAAATTATTTGTAATAGTGAGCATTACCGCTGTATCCCCTGCTAACAGTCCCTAACCTAAGCAGGAAGAGTTACGGCGTCAGTGGGTAAGGAAAAGCTGCTGCTAAAGTAAGGAGAGTTAAGGGCAGACACAAAGGGAGTAAAACATACACATAACACACATAGCAGAAGTGACCAACAACATGCACACATGTACAAAATTGGTAGGGACACCACTGGAGAGAGCTGTCCTGACTGTTCTTTAACATATGCCGGAAGATAATTGATTACAACAGAAATTACTACAGCAGAGCACGACGCCCAAGTATGACAAGGTGCAAAGAAGATTGCAAGGGAAAACGGCAATATTGAGATTGAAAAGAAAAAAAAGGGGGTAATGCCCTATGGAAGATGACTACATAAAGCAGCTAATTGGAGAACTGTATGTGGAAAGTGACCAGAGAGAGAAGAAACAACGAGCAAATGCACTAGTGAGCAAGCTGCAAGGAAATAATAAATAAATAAATAATAAAAGAAGAAAGAAAAGCAAAAAGAGAGAAGAAAAAAATAAAATAAAAGACAAAAATATGATAAGTGCCTAACGGAGTGAGACAAAAGAGCGAAGATGGTCACTTGGGTGGAGAATGAAGGACGTATACTGTTAAGGTACCAGCGTTATGTTACCAGCACAACAGTGACAAGAAGTGGACAATCATTCTGGATGCAAGAAGGTTGAGAGAAGTTGCGAGATGAGAGCAGGAACATCACTGCTTATGGACTACTATTGAGCACATGCATCTAAAGATCAAGAGAAACTACCACTGAATTGGGGAGGAGAGTGTTCATTGGTGCCCATCAGCATGCCCTTGTTGGTGATGACCAAGGAAGATGTGAAGAGTGACACATTCACCAAGATGGAAAACAACGGAAGAAGAGAAACAGACAGAGGAGTAAAAAGAGGGGGGAATTACTTCTCGAGCGACACAGAAGAATGATTGGGTGAAGTACCAGCATACCAAAGAATGATCAGCAAAAAATGCATCTGAAAAGAGAAAGGAAAGAACTAGCTAGTGCTTGCATGGTAATGGATGACATCATGACTGCCTGGTTGATTGAAGGTGATAACGGAAGGACTAGTACCGAGCACAGCATCATTGTGCAAGATAGAGATACATTGCAAGATGTAAGAGAACAACAGAAGAAGACATCGGAATGCAAATAAGAGACATGGTGAAAGGAAGAGCCGGACTAAGATAGCGGTGTGCAACATGGTTCCAGCAGTAATAAAGGTGGCCACTCCCTGTGATTAGAGGAAGTACGAAGGGAAGTGAGTGTGGTGGAACACTCCTATATGTACTGTTCATCAACAACAATGCAAAAAATTATGGACACTTCAAGGAATTGACAAAGATATGCAGACCGGAAGGAGGTGAATGTTGCTTGGTGGTGGAGGGGGAACTGAAGAGGGAAAATCGAGACCAAACCCATGCCCCCTCACCCCAAGCGCATATATAGAAGAACAGCAGGAAGAACAAGGAGCGCACTTATCATTTGAACCAGGACCCAGCGCACCCATTGGTGACAAATATGCTGAAACACACCCACTTCACCAACAGTGCAACTTTCATGCTACATTAGAATCAATGCTGCAATATCAGAATCTACAAACACAAAAATCCCTGTTTAAAGGCTTGCAAATGCGCATATGTGAATTAACATGGTCTAATTGCACAGTGTAAAGCCATGTTTCAGGAAAATTACAGCCAAGTTCATTTCCCTCACTGAACACTGGCTGCAGAAGCCTTCAGCAAAACATCCGACCTGCCAAGGCCGCACATTCAAGATAAAATTGCTTTCTGCAGACAAACATTCCTCGCAAAACCCCCGAACTGCCAAGGCCACACATTCAAGATAAGACTGCCACAAATGCGAATAAATCACGGCAACCCAGTGTGTTTTTTTTTTTTTTTTTTTTTTTCTATCTGGGAAAGAAAGACATTTTCTCAAGGACTCGCACAACATTTGAAACATAAATTGTAACAAGAATGGCGCAGCCCAGCCAATCTGCGCCCAGAGCCCAGGTGCAAACTGCTTTCTTCAGCTAAAAAGTTATGGGAACAAAGTCATAATGTAACAGGTTAGAATTAGGTAATGGAGGCTGGCACAGCTAAATCAACCCACTGACACAGAAAGGCTAACACCCAAAGTTCTCTATAAGGGCTACATAGGTAACCTACCACTTAGCAGCCAATAGCAGGAGGAGATAGGTTTCTGGGAGCTGATCCAATTCTGTGAGGTCAGCCTGCAGTGTGATTACAAAGCTGGCTTGCAAGCCAGCCCCGGGGGAGACGGCGCCTGAACTCGCGATGTGCACAATGCTCTGTGTGTTTTTTTTCTTTTTTGCTGCCCAGAAATAAATGCAGTTTGAAACATGCTGCTGCCTGCTTGGGACTCTGTTGCATTTCTGGGGGCCATATGGGAGGTGTTGGGGCCTCCCATAGCTGGTGAGGGTATGGCTGCTGGCCCCCCACTGCCCTGGGGGGGGGGGAATCCCGCTTCTCCCCAACACCCCCCTCTCAGTCAATTACACACAGGACGCATTCAAGGTTAAACCTGGATGGCCACACACTGCCTCGGCCTCAATGATGAGAAGACAGAGCTTCTTCCCGTGGCCCCCCAGAAAGGCTAGTTAAGCGTCATCAGAATTATACATTTTTCTCCATCGATGGCCATATCATCCCCATTGCCGCTGATGTAAAAACCCTCTTCGTCTACCTGGACTCTACCCTCAACATGACATGTCAAACCAACCACATTGCCACAACATCAGGTTACGCTACCAAGCTCATCACTGATAAACAGCTTGAAGTTGCTCGGGCCCTCGTTTGCTCCACCAAAAACCTGAGCAAACCTCAATCAATCCAAAACAATGTGCTGAGAGCAGCACTTGTTGTCGGAAAGTGTGACCACATATCAGAAGCCAGGAGATCTGTTCACTGGCTCCCGGTTAAGGATAGGATGAACTGCAAGATCTTATCCATCACACACCGCTGCCTTTCCAACAATGCCCCATTCCTACCTGGCAACAAACATCTCAAGACACTCACCAGTGAGGCTGCAATGCACGCCTTACAAAAACTACCTCGCCAGCCCCAGATTCAACCACAAAAGGGCGCGGGGGAGCCAGCTTCCCAGTCAGTTCCCCCTCACTCTGGAATGTGCTACACGGCCACCTCTGTGACGAACAATCTCATGGCAGCTTCAGAAAGAAGCTAAAAACCTACCTCTTCAACTAAGACTCTCTTCCCCCACACCACTGTGTCCGCTCCTTATCTTTTGTCACCTGTCTGACTGTAACCAGCCTTTTGATGCCCTCGGGTTTGCTGCTCTCCAAAAAATGCCATAATACAATAACCCCTTACAAGAGAACCTAATTTTGCAGTTAGCAGAAAATACTGTGATGTGATTGATTTGTTATACTTGGTAAATTGTTACAATAATGCATTCTCCTTATTGGTCAGTACAACTTTGGACAACTGTGCATCCCCCTGAGGGGACCCAATCAGGGAGCTAGTGCAAAGAATGAGGCCAACACCTACAATGTCTTCCTCATGGGACCAGACACTTTGGCACTCCTGAATGGATTCTCTGACATTGCAGCTGCATTCCTTTGGCATCACCTCTTACCACTCCCATCTGAGACCACGCTGCACCCCTAGCAGGCTTCCTACGCATCTCTCTCAGGAACCAAATGCTTTATAAAAAACAGTCGAAGCTCCGTTCTTGGGGATGAATTTTCCATATATATTTGCTTTGATTGCTCAGACATCTGTAGTTCAAATAGACTGCCTATTTTTCAATGGAGGGCACTATTATAATAATAATACTTTATTGTGATACAATCCAGGAATTGGATTTTCCACAACCCATATATTTTTCTACACATTTCAAGACAAACAAATCATACATATCAACTCAATTAAATTCTATATAGAAAATATAAATAAAATCCATAAAATCACATAACAGCAACCTAAATAATAAGAAAAATTCCACAGTCGTGAGAGTGCCCTATAGAAGGTAGATAAGAATAATATAGAACAAACATACAATATGATGTAGTATTATCAATCATTCATTTGTTCTATCATTGGATTCACTATCCCCAAATAACAGGAAGTCATAAACCCATAGGTATCACTTTATTTCAGGAGTGGGAGAGTTATTATCACTGGTGTAAGGGCTTTATCTGATTCCATACCCTAAAAAGAGCTAGCTGTAGACTTAAGGCAACTGGGTTCAGGCATCCATACCAGAAAACTTCATCTTTTATCGCCTCATAATTATGAACCCATTTTTCATAAGCGTTCATATTTATCGAACCAAGTTTTGAGCAAAGTGTTAAAACGTGGCGAGTTGTTTCAAGTACTCCAGATACCTGACAAATTCTACATGTCCTGGACTCTCGGGGAATTTTTAACCTTGGCCCAATGATCGTGAGAACCGGTAGCTGGTTCGTTCTCAATTGCAGGAGAAATCGTCTAACTTCGGGCGCCGGGGATAATAATAGGTACATTTGGGGTCTTAGATATCTATGGGTGACGTGGGAGACTGCCTCATAGCCTTTAAGTGTAATTAGGTGATCTGTGTTCATACACCAGTCCCACTTATTTAACTTATCTAGGAATTATCTTTTCTGGTGTTTAAATGGTAAATGTTTTAGCTTTTCATGAGGCCAGTCAATCTCCACAAACAATGATTCATTCAAATCTTTATATGAGCCGCCCCTAGGATGTTTTTCAAGGTCATAACTTTGTCCTGCCAACTTAAGCAATTTACATCAAGGATTTGCTAAGGCTTTCAGGTAGAAGGAACCTCGTGCTTGCAGTGCCATCCCTCTCAGGGAAATTAGTCCCAGTTCTAATCTCAGATATTGTACTGAGCAAGAGGGTCCCAAGCCAAAGACACTGCGCCAATAGTGGCCCTCTAGTGTATTTAACCACGTCAAGTCTTGCATTGCTAAGGCCTCCAAGCCATATAGTACTGCAGGACAAAGCACTGCTGGTACAGCTTCATAATATCAGCCATACTAAAACCTGCAGTCCCCTTAGCAAATTCGCAGGCCTGGAGGGTGAGCAATTTAGCTCTCCTTTTTTATTTCTAATAATGGCTTCATAATCTGATAGCGCCTTGAAATCCAGCCCCAAATATGGGTATTGCTCCACCACAGCAATAGTTCCCAGATTGGTATCAATGCCAGACCGCCTTGGCCCTTTTCTTGCAATAGCCATTATTTTTGTTTTTTCCAGATTTATAACCAATCCCAGTTGTGCTGAATAGACCTGAAGTTCATTAAGTAGGTTCTTGATACCGGATAGAGTAGGGCAAATAGGATCAGGTCGTCTGCATATAGCATTCCCGTAATAGGAGTTTCCTTCAATTTCGGTGGGCAATTTGATTTAGATGCCAAACGGTCTAGTAGGTCTGCTATATATAGGTTATATAGCATGGATGCTGTTACGCATCCCTGCTTGACTCCTATATTGGTGCAGATCTCCTCTGATACCTCCCCCCTATCGTTAAGGCGAACCCTTGAGGAGGTGTTACTATGCAGGGCTATCAAGATGTTTAATATCCAGCTAGGGCACTCCATTTCTTTTAGCTTAAGCCACAATATGTCCCGCCCCACCAGGTCGAAAGCACTGGTGAAGTCTACAAAGGCAATATATAATCTGGCATCTTTACAGCTCATGGTGTTATTTATCAGCTGATCTAACACCCTGATGTTATGGGTAGTGCCTGCCCCTGGCCTAAAGCCTGTTTGTGCAAAGTGCAAGATCTGTCTTTCCATGACCCAATTTTCAATCTCTTTAAGGACCAAGGTGTTAAAGATTTTACTACTAACATCCAGCATAGAGAGTTGACGGTAGTTGGCAGGTAAAGATCTCTCCCCCTTTTTATAGACTGGTATTAATACAGACTTCTTCCAAGAGGAAGGGATTTGGCAGGTTCTGCAGATCCTAGAATAGAGTGAGTAATATCTGCGCCCAGTTATATGGGTCCTGCTTCAATACCGCATTGGCCAGGCCATTTGGTCCTGGGGCGTTTGAAGATTTTAAATTCAAAATCGTCTGTTTTATGCACCTATAACTAAGGGGGAGTGGCCAACTAGTAACCCCTGTACTGCTTTGTGTGTTGGTCGTGTACTCTCTATGAAATTTATTGGAGATATATTCAACCCATTTTTCACCCGAAATAGGATTCAAGACCTTCAGCTTCTGTTCTCCCCCGCACGTGTCAGTATTTGCCAAATCCTACGGCTATTTTTGCTACATAGGGCTTCAGCAAACTTTTGCCATTGGCTTCACTTTTGTTACTGGCGATACCTTTTTAGCCAGCTACGATATTTGCGTTTTATCTCTAATGCCTCAAGGTTAAATTTATCCACCACACCATTAACAGTTTTATGTGCTCTTAGTTCTCTTAAGGCTCGGCGCATGAGGCGTTTGTGGTCTCTAATGTTTGCATCAAATATTTGCGTACCACCATTTTTCCAGCTCATCCCCGGGGTAGAGTTAGCTTTGAAGAGTGAGTGTGTTAGGTGGGTGATCCAGCTTTCAATTTCCTCTGGGCTCTTATTCCACATTAGTTGCTTAATGGTCTTATCGCTAGGGAATGTAATGGTAGTCATTTTTTCAATGGATCTTTTGGTCCATCTAATTTTGTTGCCTGCTTGGTTAGTTGTCAGCTCTCTGCAGGCGTCCACCTTAGTGCTATCCCCCCCACCCTCCATACATAATGTGAGGGTAACATGGTCACTAAAATCGTTCAACTTGATGTTTAGTTGCAGAACGTGTGGGAGGAAACACTCTGACACGGCCATGTAGTCAAGGACTGCAGATTTTTCCCCCAGTGACCAAGAATCTTTCCCTGGTATTTCCCCCCTTACGCGGCCATTTAGTATAGTCAGGTTCCATTCTCTAAGGATATCAAGCCAGAGTCTCCCTTTGTTATTACTCTTGGGCCGGGACATATCACACATATTCTGGACGAATCTGTAAGTCCCACACCCTTCCAGATCAAGGCATTTCGCATTCAAATCTCCACAGAGTATGGTAGCTGACTTATTATCCCCCGTACACCAATCGCTCAACAAGGTATCCAATATATCCCCAATAGGTTCTGTCTTCTGCTCACCTGGGGGATCATAAACATTAATTATCAGAACCTCATTAAAGCCTGCCCAACCTCCCGGTGGGTTTATTTGAATCGCCAGGACATTTCCTCCAGTGCTATCTTGGTAGATCAGTTTAGGGTTATATGAGGACTTAACACAGGTTAACAGACCCCCCTTTGGTCTTCCTCTATCTCCTTTTACTGCCATACATTGGAAGGTGACATAGCCATCAAATTCTATGGCAAAGGTTACCCAGGATTCTTGCAGTACGAATATATCAGCCGATAGTAGGACATAGCGAGACAATCCCTCTCTTATCCAGTGGCTATGTCCCCTTGTGTTCCAACTAATGATAGTAGAGGTTCATTCTCTTTTCTTCTGGGCAAACATTCCTTGTAGCCACACCTACCCTTGTTTGTCACAAAATTTTAGTGCCGCTTTTGTTGTCGTTGGTACAGCAGCACTAGAGGTACAGGCGCAAGAGCTTTTTTGGCACTTATCTTCTCTTGAGACAGATGGTATATGTACATCTAGTTCATATCCCAAGTGTTCCAAAGACGACCGATTTGCCCTTATCATAGTGGCTGTCTCAGGTAAGCAGCAATGGACTGTTGTAACTTTTACTCCTTTTAAGCGCAAAGTTTCAACAAAATCGACATCGCTGGTATTCAGTATTCTTAATGATGGTATTTTTGCAAAGAGGGCGAAGAGAGTGGATCTATTTAATTGAATGCCCGTTTTTCCTCCCTCAGTAGGCGCTATGGTCACATTTTTGATGTCCAGTTTTTCAGTCCTCGTAGGACCCCCCCACCTGGGCAGGGAGTTTTGGAAGGAATATGTTGGGGGGCCTCAGGTTCCTGTCTGGGTATGTATACTGAGTTTTGGATAGCCGTGCCTGTTTCAGAGCAATTTGACAACTGGGCTTCCAAGTGCTGGCTAGGTTGCCCCGGTTGCTCATCTATTAGCCAGCTGGTTAAAGTGCCCACTGTTTGGGCTGATCTTCTTTTCCTTCTTGCAGCCAGTTTCCGTTGTTTTTTAGATAGATTTTTAGCTGGTGGTCGAGGGGTAGAATTTCGTGGAGGGGGGGGGGGATTGGCGGGTTTATCCTCGCTTCTCTTTGCCTGTCTTTTCTGTTTTCTAGAGGGTTGGGCTCTGTTTTCCGGCACACCCTCGCCTGGAAGAGAGGGTCCCTGTTCCTCTTCGATCGAGGTTTCCTTATCTAAGGATGGCGCTGGCATAGCCCTATCCCGTCCTTTCTCTGGGAGGGCAGTGGGCGGGATCTCCCTCAGGTCGATACAGGGAATATTAGGTGTTTTAGTAGATGCACTCAGCAATTTGTAGAGCACAAGCACCACTCTCCCCTCTGCTTTTTGATCTTCGTGAATTGTACCACAGAGTTTTAGCAGTATTTTAATGGCAAAGTTGAGAGTAGCGTTTGTGATGTATCATGGGTACTGTAGTCTGACTGTACCTGATCATGTAACGAATTTCCGGATTCAAAGGCCATGTTTGGACTAGCCGATAGTCGCGGTACCTTTGGGGAAGGTGTAAGATTCATATTTGGTAAGGAGGGGGGGGGTCTGTTTGGGAGGCCGAGGACACGAGAATAGGATGATCCTCGTCCCCTAAATGGGTTTTTACAGATTCCTCCATTGTTGGGATCATGGACCCTTTTTCCTCAAGAGTATCGGGTATCATATCACTAGCTACAGGAGACACTGCTGCCTTTTCATCCATTTCTTTCCCCTCTTGTGTGCCCCCCCCGCTCCTGATGGGCATAACATAGCTGTAGAAGAGAGTCATTATCTAGGACTAGCGGGCGGTAGCTGCCTTCTCCTTCTATTTGTGAGGCATTCCCTTTTTTGGACCCAGTCGCAGGCCCTCCCTCTGTAGGTTTACAGGGAAAGTAAGCGTCCAGAGGGCCCTTTTGGGGGGCCGTCACTTTTCCTCCTGGGGCGTTGTTTTCCCCGTTTTCTCCCGTGGGGTTTTTGTCCATATCTACTGAGGTTCCTTTGTTTGACCGTAACCCATATGGTTTCCTTCCCCTTGCAGATGCCGTTTTATTTCGGCTAATTGCCTTTCCTGGCATCCTCACATATTTTCTGATTTATCCGAGCTGAAGAAGGGAGGAAAATAAGGGCGGGCAAAGGAGGGAAAGGAGGGAAAAGGAGGGAGGGAAGGGAGGGGGGGGAGGGTAATCAGAATACAGCTCTTATCTTTTGCTCCACTTGGAGCCACCAAAAGACAGTAGATAAAAAGCCTTTTTTAGATAACGCTGCTACCTAGGGCTATGACAATATTATTGCCACACTCCCAGAGACTTGCCAGAATATCCGGCAATTGACAGCAAACGGTTATTCATCAGGATACAAACGATAGTGCACATAGGAGAAGAAAGGTTTGGCAGAGTCTTGCAAACTGTGTTTTTTGTAATATAGCACCTGTGCCTTTCAGTGTGCAGTCAGCTAGGTCGGGGCTTCCTCCTTACTCGCTCCCCGAGTAACACGAATAACACACTGCGCACACCGCGCGCTCCGCGTAGGAAGCCCTTTTTAAGGCTCCACCCTCTCCTGAGGGGAGCAACAACAAGTGTAGACAGACTCCGCAGCAAAGTCATTGGGCACGAATCTCACGAATAACACACTGCGCACCAAACTGAGCTTGACCGCCTGGCAGTGCCCAATACCAGCCACTGTTCTCATAGAATTGGTCCTTCACAGCTGCAACACTAATCTAATTTTCTACGATGAACAGTCCATTCCCAGCTCCTGTGCACTGCTCTACCTGACACAATTATTTTGCTATCAGCACTGCGTGTCTCTCTTCTTCTTCATTGGATGCATACATTCTAATTTAATGAACAGGGCAACCGCTCCACACAACGGCCCAATGGGCTAACTACCAGAGGCTATAATTTCTAATGAGGCCTGCTCCAGGATGACAGAACTCTTGCTCATGTAGCACATAGCCCTTGTGTTACCACAACATGACCATTGCCCTATCGCACTGCTGGACACTTCAGCTACCTTTCCAGCTACTACCAAAATATTTGATATAACATCTTGTATGATCTATTTACTACAACCCAAACACAACACCAATCACTACTACTAGCTACAAAACCTATAACACATGCCTTAGCGCTAAACCTATCCCTGTAGTGCACATCATTATTATATTGTTGCTTCTTCTTTCATCGTGTTAGCCTTTGTGATGCTTTCTTGAATGTGCCAAAGCTTAACTACAAATAACAAAATGCTAACTCTAAATGACCAGCTCACTGTACTAATATAATTTGCGCAGCCTAAACCTCTTTCCACAGTTGGGATGTTGCACTTGCATCCCAACTCTCCTCCCTTTAGTTAACTCATTAACTAATCTTGCCTCCCACTCCTTGTGGGGTACAACTCATAAAGCAACATCGCCAGTCCCATGCAATATCTACACAGTGCTTCATATAGTTCCCTGGGTCAAGTGGAGATGAGAAAGAGTCCCCAGGGGGACCAACTGGAAGTTACCTTCCCATTTTATTCTATATTTCACCATTACAGTTCTCTGTGTGCATGTGTTTAAGATGGCAGTGCCCTTACATGTTGTGAAGGTGAGGGACATCATCATTGCTCCTTTAGGTAATGTCTTGGACCAGCATCATAGGACAAGCTGACAGGAACAGAATATAACACGTAAAAGGACAACAATGGGAACTAGCACTTTTATGGCTAGGACCAACTAGGAAGTAGCCTATGAAAATCCAACCAAAAGACTAGCTACCCTCGAGTCCCAACAGTCCTGATATAAGCATAGCCCCAGATCTTTTCCAGACCTAGCAACACCACTGAGCAAGGGGAAGGCAATAAAGCCAGTTCTTCCCCAGACAGTGACAAATCTTAGACAAGCGCTGTTTTAATCAACCACTGAGTTTTTCTACCACCCTTTGGCTTCTGGGTGGTAAACTGAGCCTAGCATGTGCTTTATCCCCAATAGGGAGGACAATCTCTTTGAATAGCTCATTTAAAAAGTGTGCCCCATTATCTGATTTTAGGACATCACATATTCCCCAGCAAGGAAATACCTCGTGCTCCAAAAATGTGGCTGCTGATTTCACATCGGGGTGGGCACAGGGAGCTACTTCAAGTCAACAAGAGAATGGGCATACCACAACAATCAAATAATGGTAGTTACTACACCTGTTAATCATGATGATGTAGTTGATGTAGAGCTCCTGAAAGTGCCCTCAGCGCTTTGGTAATGTACCCCACAATGTTGTAAGGATATGGCCTGTACTGTAAAGGTGGCAGGTTGTGCAATTAGCTACAAAATGATCGACATGCTCCTGGAGGTTGGGGACAAACCAGTTCTGGTGAATATCATCAGCAATATATTGCTTAGATGTATGTGTAGGATAGTGCAGCTGCTCTAAATATACTGTAAGAAATTATTGAGGCATTACTACTTTACCTATAATATTTTGTCTCCAAATTAGCTCTGTCGGTGAAAGGGAACAACCTCTCTAGACCCACACATCTTTCTCCTGTTGTGGAGCTTGTCCCTGTAGTTTGATAATCTGTGTCAGGGGAACTGCATTGTATGGAACTGACAGCTGCACCTGCTGCAATGCAATGTCAGGGTATTATTTTATATTTGTTACACTTAGGTATGCTGTGTTGTCTGCTGCGTTATCACCATAAGAAAATGGGTCTGTATTGTTATTGTGGGCTGCACATTTTATCAAAGCAACTACTGAGGGACTTGTTAATGCATCAATCAATATAGTTATCAATGTGGCGTGCTGCACGGGTGTTCTACCTGATTTTTAAACCCTCTCCTATGTCATATGGACAATCCCGAATGTACGGTGGAGGTAACATATACTTAGAATAAATGGTAACTGTGGTGCTGTTTGACATCTTCAATGCTTCTATGAGCTCTACGAGATCTGCTGCTTGTGTGGAATAGTGTGCTGGCAGTCTCTTTTTTTATCATGACCTCATACTCCCCATCTACAAGGCATATGACTGCTGCACCAGTGTGTCTCTGTCCCATCCCTTGATCAATCGTCGATGACCCATCAATGAAAAGCACCTCCCACTCCTCCAGTACATCTTCTCTGACTTTTGTCATGTCATCTACAGACCTTTCATATGTCACACAATCGTATACTTCCCCCACCTGGCTGTACGGGTTCTGCAATGAATGTAGCTGGGTTCACTATGCAGCATCTGACAATGTGGATGGAAGAGTTGGACAATATACCTTCATGGCCGAATGCTGTCTGTGTGGTGAGGGTTGATCTGGACCTACTAGAATAGCAGAAACAGTGTGCTCTACATATAAAGTCACTGGGAAGCCCATTGTGATTACCGAACTCTTTTCAATGGCAAAGGCGGCGGCTTCTGGAGCCTGTTTGCATGGAAAATGACCCTGCATAACTGTATCAAAATGTCCACTATAGTAGGCCAGGGGTTTGTGTCCCATGGATGTGTACTGCATAAGGACTGGTGCCATTACTAGGCCATTAGAATGTGAGAACAGGAAGAATTATTTGGCATAATCAGGCGTTGATAATACCGGGGCATTACAAGTCACAGTTTTGAGTTCCTGAAAACATGCAACTATGTCCCCTGTCCTGCATATTGTTTTCGTAACCTTCCGTGCGTCTTTCAGCCCTTGTAACAAGGGCTTGGTGTAACTGGAATAATATAAAATTACTGATATGCAATAATTGCAGAGCCATAGAAGCTGTTGCATTTGTTTGACTGTAATTGCTACTTTCCTTCCTGCTGAGGATATTATTTGCCCTAAGTATACTACCTCTGTCTGACAATACTGTAATTTTTCTTTATCTAATTTGTATCCCTTTTTTGAGTCACTGAGTCTTTTGTACATTGTTCTTCTGTGGGGCTGCAGACCAAAAGTTAATTAAAATATTGAATGATTGTGCTTGGTACTTGTATGTTACCTAAATCTATTTGTAGTACTCTGTTAAAAATACTCGGGGACTCACAGTACCCCTGGGATAATCTTGTGTGCTGAAATCTTTGCCCAAAATTGGTAAACGCTCTGAGATTTTGGGAATCTGGATGCAGTGGAATGGAGAAGAATGCATCCTTTAGGTCTATCACAGTAATGTGTGTTGCCTCAGCGGGTATGTTACAAAGAATCGCTGTGGGATTAGGTACCACCAGGAAGTCTGCCTCTACAATATTGTTCAGCGGGTGTACGTCCTGCACCACCCTCAGGATAAACCAGTCACTTTCTTAACAGGGTATATAGCTGTGTTGCATGGGGACTCTGATGGCTGTATTATGCCTTGTTGCCATAATGGTACAATATTGTTATAGATTTCCTCATCTGCTTGCCTTGACACAAGGTATTGCCTAAGACTGTGCTGTTCTTAAGCTTGATGCAAACTACTGCTATCCTTTTCATCAAGCCTACACCATGGGGGTTACTAGTCCATAGTTTACTGAACACCTTCTCCATATTTTCTTAAGTGTGATGGCAGTGTTGTGGCAACGAGCATTGTGTGGTGTACCTCTCTATATTGAATCATAATTTGGCATGGTATGAACATTTCAAAAGTAATTTCTCCTGTGTCTTCGGTATCATCCAACAACTGTTTGTCAGATATGTCTCACAGTGTTGTGTTGGGTCAATGCACAAAACTCTGCATCATTCATCCCCTTCCTCGTCTGTCCCTAATGAAATGACTCTATCCTTCTTCGGGAGCACTGCTTCCAAATCTAATGTGATAATCGTGCCAGGGCATTTTTCCTGGGCGACGGCCGGCCTGACCAAAAACTCTGTGGGTACACACAACGTTCTATCCTTTATTGCTGGTACCCATTCTAACAAAACTGTCACCCCATAAAGAAACACATCTGGATGTAAGGGCACTCCTCTTGTGGCAATGTTGCAGTTAAGTGCTAGTATAATAGCAGCAGCTCTAGCATGGTATATGCCTGGTGTTGAACACACTACACCTTCCTCTGTAAATGCAATGGTCATATTTAGTTTACTCAGGAGATCTCTGCCTAAAAGATTCACTGGGGTATCTTCCGAAGGCAATAATGGAGCTGACACACTATTATGGGCAAATCTTCAGTGAAAGGAACACACATAACAGCCCAAGAGAATCCTTCCATGTCCATTACGTTATCTGAAAGAGAAACCATCCTTCCCTAATACAGGACTTTGTAGCCCCTGTGTCAACCATAAATGTAAATGTTTTGTCTCCCATCTGTACTCCTACCTAAGGGCCCCCCTTCTGGGTCAGGTTACTTACAGAACGGGGCACGTCAGAGATCTCTGTGGGCTGTCCTATGGGTAGGTGTGTGTTCCCGAAGTGGCTGCCCCCTAAAACTCTTGCTCTGGTGTACTGCGTTACTGTACCTTGTGGCAAGGGATTTTTATCCCAGGGCTGTGAGGGCTGTGTGGCTTGTGGCAGGGGATTATTATCCCATGGTTGTGTACGAGTCTGCTGTGGTGGTGGATGCATGTATGACTTTGTGGTGTTTGGTCCTTGATACTGAACTGGATCTGTGGGTGTTGGGTACTGAAACTGCTGTTGTGATAGGGCATACGTGGGACCTAGGGCTTATGGGGTAAGTGGAGGCATCATCTTCAATGGCGGGTGATAGGTGAGCACAAACACTCGTCCACTAAGGTAGGCTCAGGGATCATAAGAATAGGCTGGTCTATTTTGGCATTCTTGCACAAAATGTTCCATCTTCCCACAGGATCAACACTGTCCACCAAACCTGGCCCTCACCCCTCCAAAGCCACCCCTCTACCTCTGTGAAAACCTCTGCTTCCTCTTTGGAGACCTCTGACTTCCATGTTGTTGGCTGTGTACCTCTCGGCCCATTCCTGAGCCTGGCTCGGGTCGTTCTGCCCTTCTGTGGGGCTAGCAATCATAGCTTCATCCATGCTAAATTTAGCAAGTGTTTTCTGCACTAGTTTTGCCTCTGCCTTTTGCACTTGTTCCGCTATCTCCTTCCCCTTGTCTTGTCATTTCCTACTGTTATGTACTATATGGGTTTGTATCTTGGCCCATCCCTTCGCTACCATACCAACACCCTTATCTAAATCATTCTGCACTTCCTTTGGAAGCCTTTTTCCTAACATGTGATATAATATAGCTATACTCTTGTCCCAAGGTTCCTCTGTTTCCGCTCGCCATATCTCCTGAATCTGATTAATATTCAGCGCAGGGTCCTCATTTGTCTTCATGGTCCGGGCCATGTTCACATTTATGTCATGTGTGTCTATGTATGCTAACCTTAAACCTTGACATAAGTGTACTCAACAGTTATTTGCACATTTAAATTTTATTTTGTTTTGCAGGTGAACATTACGACATTACAACTTTACCGTTTCAAGCAATCATTAACATGAGATTACAACCACCGGTAACTAAAAAGGAACTCCCAACTGTCCCCCACATGCCCCCCTCACTTCCACCGCTCCCACCTCACCCCCCCCCCCTAGTACTGAGTGCTCATTCTTTGTTCAGTTTACCAGCACTAGTCAGTTGCATCACTAACGTTTCGGCACTCTTAGCCCGCCTCCCCCCTTCATACCTTAATCACCCTCTGAGCATTGCCAGACCTTTTCCATCACTCCACTGCTTTCCAGCTTTACCCCATTTCAGTTCTAATCACCATTAGATCCCTCCCCATTACCCCGTCAGCATGCCCGGTGTCAAGTATTTGGCAGTGAAGGAATACCACTCCTTTTATGTCAACCCTGACCTTCAGTGGAGCCCTGCCATAATTTTTCCCACCAAGTAAATGCTTTCGGCTACATTGATCCATTCCCTCTTACTCGTTGTGTGTTCATCTTTACATTTGATGGCAATACATGCCCTGGCTGCCAGGTGTAGCGCTTCTGCCATTTTAGGGAGCCTGGAATATTCCCCCTCCTCCTCCATCCCAAACAGAACCATAAGGGGATCTTTATCACTATATATCCCCCCAGGTCTTTGATTCTACTAAGGACCTCATCCCATAAGGTCTGTATCCTTAGACAGGTCCACCACATGTGCCAGTAATCTGCACTTTCTGCACACCCCCCTCCAACAGCCTAAACTCACATTGGGAAACATCCTGGATAGTCTGACCGGGTCATACTGCCATCTATGAAGGAGCTGGATCCTGTGCTGTCTATACTGGCATGGCAGCGATGTCTTATGGGCGCCCCTGCTAAGTCTGGTCCAGAGGGATTCATCATTTTCCACCCCCATGTCCCTTTCCCCTTTTTCAGGCTCTCCATGTTCCCCCCCTACCGCCCCCACCAAGGCACCATACACGGCTGAAATTAGCCCATGCAGTGTCGTGCTTCTGTCCAGCACCTTCTCAAAAGAGGTGAACTCTCTACCCATCTTCTCCTGTATCCTTTCATCCGTAAGTACCCCTTTAGCTGCAGGAATTGGAATACAGTAAGTTTGCCTATGCCAAGGACTTCTTTTAAGTCCACTATCGAGATGACTGTGCCCCACCTAAAGAGCTGATCTATCCTCTCCAGGCCAGCTAAAAAAAAAACTGAAACCACCCTATGCTGGGTATATTGTCTCTAACCCCAGGTACCCATAGATGACCCATCGGAGAGGGCCATGTGGTGAGTCCCTTAATGTCCGCCCCCCCTCTCCAGATTTCCCATATAGTCCCCAGGATAGGATGATCCTGTATTCGCTTCAGTAATTTGTTACTGGGTACCCACAACCATTCCCCAACCATGGCCGGGCTCAGGTGGAAGTTATCCATCACCACCCATTGATGATCTGTCTGGGACCGCAAGTGGGGGATCAGGACCATAAGCTGAGTCACCTTATTGTAAAGTTGCATGTCTGGAAGGCCAACTCCTCCCTTCTCCGTTGGCAACATTAGGGTGGACCTGGGAATTCAAGCCTTCTTCCCCTGCCAGAGGAACCTCAATAGTGCCCCTGTACCTCCGAAAGAACCCCTCTGGTATGCGTATTGGTAGCATTTGAAATAGATATAGCACCCTCGGTAGGACCACCATTTTCATTGCATTCAGGTTACCCACCCAGGAGATAGTAAGCTTTTCCCATTTTCGTATATCCTCATGTATTTTCTTCTTCAGTGTGGAGAAATTAGCCTCATATAGGCTCTCAAAGTCTCTAGTGAGATTGACAGGTACCACATTGCTCAACAGTTATTAAATGGTGCTCCATCCTGATTGTTACTGTTCAGATTTACCCCTGTATACCCCACCTTCTTCCATTTTTCATCTGCATGTTCCCCCAACAGTGCAGTAAACAAACTGTTCATGTACCTTATAGCTAACGTGATTTCTACTGTCTGCTTTTCTAGTGCATATATCCACTTGCCAGCCCCTGCTGTGAGCGAGGGTAATGCCTTTGTTAAGTTTTTCTGAACCATGTGTGGCCAGGGCACATAGTGTGCGTTCCCTAGTCCCTTGTGCAACAATGGAAACTGTGCTTCCATCTTCGTCTCCTGTGGTATTCGCCCTCTCCCCTTGCATTTTGCTAGGGCCACTCTGTGAGGAAATTGGGGACTAGAAGAGTCTGTCAAGGCTGTTTTCAGGCTGCGGGACCCAGAAAGCTTCAATTCCCATGAATACATGGGGTGGTGGAGTATGCGCATGCGCACATGGTTTTGTTCTTTATAAACTCCTCCCCAGTCCTTGCTGCTTGTTGGTGATTTTGGCGTTTGCAGGCATGGGCTAGAGGAGAGTAGGACAGTGTACTGATGGACCTGGGTACCGGCAGTGAGGAGGAGTGAGAGGCAGTGTGGAAGGCGTCAGGAGGAGTCTCTGCTCTCTTCCTCTACCTCGGTGCACACGAGGCAGGCATTACAGAGACCGTTGACTTACCCGCTCAATACAGGAACTTCACTGCCCGTGGAGGTGCTGTCCGGCCCCCCAGGCCTCAGTTAAATGCAACAACTGATACTGTGCTCCCATCTTGGTCTCCTGTGGTATTCTCCCTCCCTCTTGCATTTGCTAGGGCCATTCTGTGAGGCAATTGGGGGAGGGAAGAATCCGTCTAGGCTGTTCTTGGGCTGCGCGACCCAGAAGGCTTCAATTCCCATGAATACATGGGGGTGGTGGAGTGTGCGCATACGCACATGGTTTTTTTTCTATATAAACGCCTCCCCGGCCCTTGCTGCTTGTTGGTGATTTTGACATTTGCAGGCATGGGCTAGAGGAGAGCAGGACGGTGTACTGATGACCCGGCTACCGGCAGTGAGGAGGGGTGCGAAGCAGAGCAGAAGGGGTCAGGAGGAGTCTCTGTTCTCTCCCTTGGTGCACATGAGGCAGGCATTAGTGAGACCATGGGCTCACCTACTCAATGCAGGAACTTCACTGCCCGGGGAGGTGCTGTCCGCCCCCCCCCCCGGCCTCAGTTAAGTGCATTACTAGGATTTTTTGTCGGGGGAAGTGAATGGGAAAATAAGAAGACAGTGCTTGAGCCACTGTTCCGCTCACCTGACTCCCACGGAGGTGCTGTCCTGGTTCGCGCTGCTGTGACCTCTTCTAAGGTGATGCGCAGGGTTCGGAAGACGGACTGGACCAGGCCCCCAAATCTGGCTTGTCTGGCTCGCAGAAGTATCCTTCTGTAGGCGAAAATAGGGGATTAACTGTCTGCGGGGTAATGCAATCGGCCTCCCACTTTCCCCTCTCACCCTCCTTGAAACCCTTCTGTGATTTCTCGTAGAGTCTCACCTTAGGGTCTGGAAGGACGAGCTCTCCATCCCGTTTCTGATGCAGGGGCGCGTTGGTATCCAGTTAATTCACTGGATTTTCGGATTGGTGAGAACCAACCTTGCTTGGCTTCCAGGTAAATTTTTTGATAAGAGGTTCCCCTTGTGTCCATGCATAAATGTGCTAATGCTAGTGCCTTTTTCCCCATAGGGGCCGGGGTATGGAATGCCGGGGAACAGGCACCGACCCGAGATGAGAGGTGAAATCCTTGTAGAAATCAGGTAAGTCTTTAATGAGTGTTTTTTGGTAATGTCTTTTCATTCGCTCATTAACGCTGATGTCTCTTTTTCCCCTTAGGGGCCGGGGTCCGGAAATGCCAGGATGCGGCGCGGACCCGAAATGAAGAGGGAATGAATCAACAGGTAAGTCTTAACATGGAGATTTAGCTTTCCTTATTCCCTTCTATCTCTCACCTTTTGTTCTGGTCTTTTTCTCCCTAGGCGCTGGGGCGTGACTGCGAATCCGGATGATCGCTGCTGAACATGGAGGCGCCCTGTAAAGGTGAGTGGAAAGCGGCGCTGCAGCGATCGACGCGATGAGCTTTTAAATTAAAGTCTTCCTTTTCAGGATTGTCGGCGAGATGTCTCCGGGATGCGGATTTAGCAGGTAAGGACTTTTCCTTCTTCTGTTCTCGTCTTCTCTTCCTTTGCAGGTGATCCAGGATGCTGGCAGGCGTGGCAGAAGTCAGGATGCAGGAGCAGACACGGTGAGCGTCCAGCTGCTAGATGCAGAACAACGCGAAGCACGTGTGGCTGTTCGGGTGGGGTTTAAATAGCCTTGGAAGAAGTTCCAGGTATGTATCCTTCCCCGACCACGCCCGGATGGTAAATTAGTCCCACAGGTAAAGTAGTTCCTTTCAGGCCTCAAGGAGGCCGGGATCCTGCAGCATGGTCTGCATCAGGTAAGTGCACCCAAGCATTCCCATAATGAGCCTGGCGCCTATGGCGCCAGGACTGATGTCTTTTATGAGCCTGGCGCCATAGGCGCCAGGACACTGTCCAAAGGGCCCCTATATGGGGTTGCTGGGTCCTTCCTTGGGGACTGGATGTCCGCTTTCGAGGACGCCGGGCTTGAACCGGCTCCCCGGGAGCGGGCATCATGACAGAAATTCCTGACTAATCGAGGTGCATGCACATGGTCGCTGGGTTCCCACGACCTCTCCTGAGGTCCGTACCCCTTCCAATCAATTAGGTAGAACAGTTTTGACCTAAACATTTTTGAGTCTAAAATGTTCTTCACTTCGAATTTGGGCTCCCCATCTATTAGAATAGGTTCTGGAGGTTTGAGTAGTCGGGTTCCGGGTACCACTGGTTTCAGAAGTGACACATGAAAAACGGGGTGAATTCGCATACTAGCTGGTAAATCAAGTTTAACAGCCACTGGGTTAATTATTGCCGTAATAGAATAAGGTCCAAGATATTTTGGGTTAAAAGTTTGAGGCCCTTTGAGTGGTAAATGTCTGGTAGCTAACCACACTCGATCCCCAATCTGATACGGAGGTGCTTCACTCCGATGTAGATCAGCATTCTCCTTGTATTTTCTCTTGGCTTGTTGTAAATGCGTAGTTACCTCTTTGAAGGCTTGGATAATTGTAGAATGCAGATGTTCTACTGCAGGCATTCCTAGGTTCTGAGGTGAGTCAAGGTTTGAGGTTCGAGGGTGATGCCCAAACAAAGTATAAAAAGGACTGTGGCCAGTTCCAGAGTGTACCGAATTATTATATGCGTATTCGGCTATCCAAAGAATGTCTTTCCAGTTGCTTTCAGATTGCTGTAACATACACCGTAAGTACTGTTCAAGGGTCTGATTTGTCCTCTCGGTCTGACCATCGAGGGTGGTGACTGGTCGATAATCTTACGTCGATCTGCGCCATTTGACAACATTTGCGCCAGAAGTGGGAAATGAATTGGCTTCCCCGGTCAGAGATTAGTATAGATGGGAATCCATGTAGCCGAACAATATTTTCGAGGAATTCTTTGGCTAGGAAAGAAGCTGAAGGTAAACCTTTCAAAGGAATAAAGTGGGCCATTTTGGAAAACAAATCCACAATTACCAGAATAGTATTGTACCCCGAACAAGGAGGCAGGTCCGTAATAAAATCCATTTATAGGGTGTGCCAGGGTGCTGGTGGTATGTCTAGAGGTTGAAGGAGACCGACTGGTCTTTTCTTTTGACTTTTATTTTGGGCGCAAACACCACAGGACATCACAAAAGATTTAACATCTTTTCGCCAAGAGGGCCACCAAAATTGTCATTTCACCTTTTCCTCTCTTGGCAATACCGGGGTGTCCCTCTATTAATGTATCATGATAACCGGAAATAACTAGTTCGTGTAATTCCTTATGTGGCAGGAATAAGCGTCCTTCGAAATAAGGTAAACCATTATCTATGGTAAAGTCTGATCCCTTTTGTATCCATTCCTGTAAGGTTGTGGGGTCCAGGAGTTGTTTCACTCTGGCTTGAATGTCTTCAAGCGTCTGTAACGAAGTCATGCCTAGAATCCTCTGTTCGGGAATTATTGGTACTGGTTCTGAGTTTGTATCAGATTCTCCCATTCCAATTCGGGATAAGGCGTCTGCTTTGCCATTCTTGCAGCCAGGTCGATAGGTAATCACGAAATCAAATTCAGTGAAAAACAAAGCCCATCGGAGCTGCCGTGATGACTGAGCCTTGGCGGTTTTCAAATACTGTAAATTCTGGTGATCAGTGATCACTGTGATGGTATGTCGAGCGCCAAGCAGATAATGCCGCCAGGCTTTAAAAGCGGACTTAATGGCTAACAGTTGTCATGATCTCTGCTTCCAAAAGGTCAGGGTTTTCCCAACTCCCTTGGAAGCAGATCCATAACCCAGGTTCCGAGTGCCAACCAGTCCCAATTGGGACCTTTTGGACCCAGTCCTGGCGCCAGTGGCACCAGGCTCATAAATATGCCCAGTCCCAGCGCTGGAAGCGCCGGGCTCATAATGCTTGGGTGGACTTACCTGCAGCAGACCATGCTGCTTACTTGCCTGCCAGTTGAGTCTCTGATCCTCTTCTGTTTGGAACTACTTTTCCTGTTGGGTGGGGCAGGAGCCACTCCCTAGATTCAGAACACTGGAACTCTTCTGGAAAGCTTTTCTTACCTAGGCGTGGCTGTGGAAGGAGACACCTAAGCACTACAGGAGGCTATTTAAACCACACCCGATGGATGAATCTTGCTTTGCGTTATTCTGCATCCTCAGCAGCAGAACGCTCATCGTGTCTTCTGCATCTGATCCTGGGCCTAAGGAAAAAGGCTTACCATTCTGAATCCAGTCTTCAGCAACACCTATAAAGACAAGAAAGAACAGGTTAGCATTACGGTCTTCAGTGACAGCTCTTCACTTACCTGGTCCATCGGCTGTCACCAACGCCTCGCGCTGCATTCCGGCTTACCTGCTCTTCGTGCGCTCCGGAGGTCTTCACACTGCATTCTGGCATCTGAAAGACAAAAGCTTACCAACTCTTCGCACGCTCCGGAGGCCTTCGGCGCTGCATCCCGCATCTGAAAGACAAAACAAGGTGCGTTTAAAGACATTGGGGGAACTTTAATACTCACGTGCCATTACTCCTTTCCACATCTAACCCAGTGGGTATTCCGGCACCCTGCAGCCGCCCCAAACTTGTACCTGCAAAATAAAAAGACAGTTAGAGCGCATCGTGAAGCAGGCAACAAGCGCTTACTTACGTGCTTCCAGGTGCTTCTATTCACCACACGGGCTCCATCTTCAACTCACTTCAGCCCGCCATCCGCCATCGCCGGAACCCTGAAAAACAAGAGACATCATTACTAAAGACTTTAAAGACATTAGAATTACTCGAAACTTACCGTTCGTGCAGTAAACGACGGACAGCAGTCCTCTGAAGTCAAGAGGCCTGCTCCCCTTATCCAGTGAAGAAACTGGTTACAGCACCCTGCCTCGAGGCAGATGGAGAGCACAGCGTTCACTTACCTAAGACATCTTACCCTTCGAGCCAGACATACAGTGCACAGAGGTCCAGCCCAAAGAGCCAGCCGTGTGTTACACATCACCTTTGAAGATACGGTATACGCCCAGTCAAGACCGGCGCCTCTACGGGAATCAGGTGAGCGTTAGAACAGTTCTTTGTCCGTGATTGCATAATTAACCTCGGGTGCCGGGAATTTTCTGGACCAAAATGCTACGGGATGCAGTTGGTTGGTTTCGGGATCTCTTTGGGACAGGACAGCTCCCATGGCTAGGCTGGATGCGTCAGTCTCGACAACATAAGGGAGATCTGGACGCGGGTGTTTCAATATAGGTGCAGAGGTAAACTTAGCTTTTAAATCCTGAAAGGCCTGCTCGGCTTCTTCAGACCATTCAAAACGTTTATTTTTCCTCAAGAGTGCAGTAATGGGTTGTACCACGCGTGAAAATTCCGGGATAAAACTGCGATAGAAATTGGCAAAGCCGAGCATGCTTTGAACCCCTTTTACAGAGCTAGGTGATGGCCATTTGAGGATGGCATCCACTTTTCTTGAGTCCATTCGGACTCCTTTGGGTGTCAGGATGAAACCTAGAAACTCAACTTCTGTGGTATGGAAAACACATTTCTCCAATTTAGCAAATAGTTTGTGTTGGCGCAGTTTTTCAAGTACTGCCCTGACGTGTTTTCTGTGATCAGATTCCGAAGAGGAGTACACCAGAATGTCATCGATATATACGACAACAAAAACATCGATGAGTTCCCGAAGGACATCATTCATGAAGTATTGGAAGGCAGCCGGCGCGTTACACAATCCGAAAGGCATCACCTGGTACTCGAATAATCCATATTTTGAACGGAAGGCCGTTTTCCATTCGTCGCCTTCTTTAACTCGTACCAGATGATAAGCCCCCCAGAGATCTAACTTGGCGTATATGCAAGCGTCCTTCACCTGGTCAAGGAGTTCAGGGATCAGAGTCAGAGGATAACTGTTTTTAACCGTTATCTGGTTCAATGCGCGGTAATCGATACAAGTTCTAAGGTCGCCTTCTTTTTTGGGCACGAAGAACAAAGCCGAGGATGCCGGGGACTTTGACGGGCGAATAAAACCATTAGCTAGGTATTGATCCAAATATTGTCTCAAATGCAGATTCTCAAGTTCGATAAGGGCATAAATCCTACTACAAGGGGGTTGTGCACCGGGCACCAGATCGATTTGGCAATCGTACGATCTGTGAGGAGGTAAAGTGATGGCCTGTTCCTTTTGGAAGACGTCCTGAAAGTCTTGGTATTCCGGAGGTAGTTGCATGGAGGCAGAGGTTACAGATGCTAGATTACTCTTCAGGTTTTCTGGGTAGCAGGTTTGTGTACAATCCGGGAAGGTTATTCTCTTAGCTCGCCAATCAATTTGAGGATTATGTGTCTCTAACCAAGGGATTCCAAGAATAACCTGAAACTGTGGAGCCTTGATTACATCAAACACAACACCCTCCCGATGGCCGTCGGGATCAATAAGAGTCACCTCAGTAGTGGAATGTGTTACCGGTCCAGAGGCAATTTCAGTTCCATCGACTATGGTGATGACATCTTTGCTGGTTTTACGACGGAAAGGGAGGTTAATCCTAGAGACCAATTCACAATCCACATAGTTTCCAATAGCCCCACTATCGATGTATGCCTTTATTGCATGCAACCGCTTAGGCTGTTCTGGATCTATTGGCACAATGAAATGTGAGGTCTGAGAGTTAGTTTTCAAGCTCGGCAAGCGGACCCCTACACTTGTCGGGCGGAGTCGTTTCCCGAAACAGAGTCTTCATGGTTTTTATCAGCAGCTCCTACCGCCTTTCGGGGCGGTTTTGCCGAGCAATCTCGTAGAAAGTGTCCAGAATTCCCACAATAAAGACATAATTTTAACTGCCGTCTCCTTTCATGTTCCTTTTGAGTTAAGGGTCCTTTAACCCCTCCAATTTGCATAGGCTCAGAGACATCAACTCCCTTGGGATTAGCATGGGTCTTGACCAACACCCGGGTCTCAAACCTGGACCGATCTGCTTTTCTGTGTTGAAGTCTGTGATCCAATTGGACCACTAAGTCTATATACTCTGTGCATTCTTGGGGCGGATTTACAACTTGGGCCAAGACATCTTTAATTTCTCCGCGAAGGCCTCGATAAAACAACGTGCCTCTTTTATCCTCTGGCCATCCCGTTTCCACAATTAGGACCTCCTATCCTATATTGCAACCTTTAATAGACTGATTGCCCTGTCGCAGGGATAGAAGTTCGTCATCCAGAGCCTGCCCTTGAGAGTGTCGAGCAAATAACCTTTCCATGCTTGCTTGAAACCTTTGAAAATCACGGAGAATCGGGTCATCTTGAGTAACCAGTGGAACTGACCAATCGGCAGCGCAGCCGCTGAGATATGACAATACAAAGGCTACCTTGGTCTGATCATTAGGGAAGGCCCCCAGGTCTGCATAGGAATTGCAAGCGACACTGATTCATGAATACGGCGAATCGTTTAGGGTCCCCAGCAAAGCGTTCGGGTGGGGCCAGCAGCATGTTTCCAGGTAGATTAATCTGCACAGGGTTACTGGAAACCACAGGAGCGGGGTTCCCTCCGGAACCGGGTAGAGGAGTTTGCCCAGCTTGACCTTGCAAAAGCTGTCTGGCCAGGTCATCAGTTCTTTCCTTTGATATTATTAATTCCCTCCTCAGGGCATTAGTCTCTTGACGAGCGGCATGTACTTCGGCCCATAATTCCCCCAGTAATTGGGCCAACTGATCAGTCTCAGAACTTTCCATAGCGCCTGGGTGGGAATTTGTAGGAAGGCTTTGCGTTCTGTTACACTCACCTGACTCCCACGGAGGCGCTGGCCTGGTTCGCGCTGCTGTGACCTCTTCTAAGGTGATGCGCAGGGTTCGGAAGACGGACTGGACCGGGCCCCCAAATCTGGCTTGTCTGGCTCGCAGAAGTATCCTTCTGTAGGCAAAAATAGGGGATTAACTGTCTGCGGGGTAATGCAATCGGCCTCTCACCCTCCTTGAAACCCTTCTGTGATTTCTCGTAGCGTCTCACCTTAGGGTCTGGAAGGACGAGCTCTCCATCCTGCTTGTGATGCAGGGGCGCGTTGGTATCCAGTTACTTCACTGGATTTTCGGATTGGTGAGAACCAAACTTGCTTGGCTTCCAGGTAAGTTTTTTGATAAGAGGTTCCCCTTGTGTCCATGCATTAATGTACTAATGCTAGTGTCTTTTTTCCCCATAGGGGCCGGGGTACGGAATGCCGGGGAATAGGCACCGACCCGAGATGAGAGGTGAAATCCTTGTAGAAATCAGGTAAGTCTTTAATGAGCGTTTTTTGGTAATGTCTTTTCATTCGCTCATTAACGCTGATGTCTCTTTTTCCCCTTAGGGGCCGGGGTCCGGAAATGTCAGGATGCGACGCGGACCCGAAATGAAGAGGGAATGAATCAACAGGTAAGTCTTAACATGGAGATTTAGCTTTCCTTATTCCCTTCTATCTCTGACCTTTTGTTCTGGTCTTTTTCTCCCTAGGCGCTGGGGCGTGACTGCGAATCCGGATGATCGCTGCTGAACATGGAGGCGCCCTGTAAAGGTGAGTGGAATGCGGCGCTGCAGCGATCGACGCGGTGAGCTTTTAAATTAAAGTCTTCCTTTTCAGGATTGTCGGCGAGATGTCTCCGGGATGCGGATTTAGCAGGTAAGGACTTTTCCTTCTTCTGTTCTCGTCTTCTCTTCCTTTGCAGGTGATCCAGGATGCTGGCAGGCGTGGCAGAAGTCAGGATGCAGGAGCAGACACGGTGAGCGTCCAGCTGCTAGATGCAGAACAACGCAAAGCGCGTGTGGCTGTACGGGTGGGGTTTAAATAGCCTTGGAAGAAGTTCCAGGTATGTATCCTTCCCCGACCACGCCCGGGTGGTAAATTAGTCCCACAGGTAAAGTAGTTCCTTTCAGGCCTCAAGGAGGCCGGGATCCTGCAGCATGGTCTGCATCAGGTAAGTGCACCCAAGCATTCCCATAATAAGCCTGGCGCCTATGGTGCCAGGACTGATGTCTTTTATGAGCCTGGCGCCATAGGCACCAGGACACTGTCCAAAGGGCCCCAATATGGGGTTGCTGGGTCCTTCCTTGGGGACTGGATGTCCGCTTTCCGGGACGCCGGGCTTGATCCGGCTCCCCGGGAGCGGGCATCATGACAGCCACGTCTACACATGAACGCTAATCAGTGAACTTCAATATGAGTCTCCTTCTGCTTCACCAAATACCGATGGTTCAAGGTTGTAGCTGTAATGACACCCTTCCAGAAAATGTAATAATAATTCAGCATTTATATAGCGCTACGAACCCTCAGGTATCTGAGCGCTGCTTATCATTACCCATGGTGTGTGGTGCTCATTTATCGACCTCTGAAGGATGAAAGGCTGAGTTTGGCCCTGCTGGGATTCGGACCTGCGTCAGCAGGCTCTGCACGGATTTCAAAGCGAGCACTCTACTCGCTGTGCCACTTGACCGGCGGTCATGTACTTTCGTGCTCAGATCTTTTAATATCTGCCTCACCTCTCGAAGTTCAAAATGTAATGATCCATACCCTCTCATCTAATAGCCGAGACGGTACCGGAAAAGATAACTCATGCACAATTGTTGTCTCTGCCCCATTTTCTATGGGACTCTTAACCTGAGAGGAGGACTTCTTATGAAGTTGGCCCTCTACCACATCAACTCTCTCAGTAGTTTCCAAAGGTTCACATACATCACGTAATCCCCCTGTTTTAATTCAAAGTGCATATTTAACATTGGGCAGCACATCGCATTTCCTAAAATTCTGCAATTCCAGCTGGTGACGCATCATTTCTGTCTAGTATTGAGAGTCAGTGGGTGGAATTAACCATTGGTTAGTCTTAAAGTCAAAAGAGAGTCTAACACATTTGTCCATTTCATGAGAAATAACAGAGGCCAGCATTGAGACGTCCAATACTAAAACCATGTCCTGTATATTTTCCTCGATTCAGGTCAGCGCTTGATCTAACTTTCCAGTTTAAGCAGTGACTATTTTGTCCATTTCGGCATTAGTGACTTGTGTCTCTCATTGAGTCCTTATCTAAATGTGACTCCTCTATGGCCTCCTCCACTGGCATTGCTGTCACACTAAATGGCAAACCAAACCATCACTTTGAGTTACATCTGACATTGTGTTGGGCCCAAGGTTTTGCTGCAAAGGACTAGAGTGGCCTTTATTTCCCTCATACACTTCTGTGTTAGTATTGCCCAAGGTTACCTTAGAGGTGGAGGGTCTTACTAGCCTGGGCATTCCCTCATAAGTAGCAGGCTTATATGTCTCTGTCAGGGCTCCCATACTTCTTAATGTAGCCACCATTGTTATACCAGACTCCAATTTTACCTTTCAATACAGCGAAGAGGAAACTTCTATGAGAAGCAGTACAGGCGAGAAGCGATTAGTTGACAACTCATTAAATGAGGCCACCACTCCTATTGGTTTCGTTCCATCCCACACCAAACCACTTTGCCAATCCACTTTGCAATCCGCCCCATGCTCTGCGCTGGGACTGCACATTTATGTTGTGATTCGAGCAAGCAGGTAAGGCTCCTCCTCTTCCCCAAAGATTGACAGCAACAACAGACTGTGCACCTAAAGGACCACAACAGACCACTATGCCAATCCACTTTGCAATTCACAATATCTGTTGCATATACATATAATGATATACACCACAAATTTACTGCAACAGTTCAAGAATTGTTTCACATGAATTGTTGGTAGGTTTGAGGTGGTCAAATTGTGGGTGGTCTAAAGAGTATGCGCACATTGTGCAATTGCCACATTTATAGAAACCTCTATAGAAACCTCTATAGATCTTAGCCAGTTTCTAGCTGCTTAATTGGGTGCGATAAAGCTAGGACATAAATTCATTCTGTACTGTGGGTGCTTTCTTGTCTCCTATGTATAATTTAAGATAGTCATCCATTAGGTGCCAATGCTTTCTTAGAATATTACAAATTTGTGAGCAGTTTTCACTGCGCTGGGTGATACATTTAAGCTTGTTTTGTTTGTCGAGTTCTGTGTGCTTATTGCCTTTCTTTCTAAATAGCTCCTCTCTTGGTTTGATGTTAGCTTTACATACAGCTGCTTTCAAATCTTTGTCAGTATAACCTCTCCATTTAAATCTAGTAGTTACTGTTCTGATCTCTACCTCAGAGATTTCTGTTTCGCTGTAGTTGCGTCTAGCTCTGATGAATTCCCCAACTGTCATATTCTTAATAACGTACAACGTATTTCTGGTGACAACATGTTGCCAACAAAGTAGAAATCACCTCAGTTGATTAGCAATATGTGTGGGTATTTTTCTTGTTGGCTCTAATATAAATGGTTAAGTCTAAAAAGGCTATTTCAACAGTACTCAAATGTCCAACCAGTTCAAGCCCAAAGATGTGTGCATTGAGATATTCTTTGTATTCAACAAATTCCGCTGGGGTTCCATCGAACATCACAAATATATCATTGATGTAACAATGCCACTTATAGACATGTTGTGAAAGTCTATCATGTTGTAAGGCATGTGTTTGCTCATATTGGGCCATGAAAACATTAGCACGTGATGGGGCATAAGTGGCTGCCATGGCCACCCCTCTGACTTGTTGGTAATATTCATTGTTAAACAAAAATATTTTATTTTTCATAGTAAACATCAATAGTTCTTTGATGACCTCCAAATGCAAATAATAGGTTTCAGACAATGATGCAAAATGGTAATCTAGTGAGTTCATGGCTAAGTCATGGTCGAATGACTTGTACAAAGCTTTTACATCAAATGTTGTCAAATAAATGTACTTGTGCCATGTTACTTGATTAAATATTTCAGTGATATGCATAGAATCCCTAGTGTAGAATTTCAAATCCAGTGCCATGGGCTGTAAGTATTGCTTAATTTACATCACTGCTCCTTCCATACCACTAAGTATGGGACTAACTTCTGATAAATGCTCAAATGGCATATGGATTTCCAGGAGTAAATGTTGTTGGAAATGCCGCTGCTTCTAGGTGTAAAAAAAATATAATTTCATCTTCTAAGAGGATGCCCTTGCAGTGACATTTAAGGATGATCTGATTGTAATCTTTCAGGATTGTGTCTGTGTTTGGTGTAGAAGCCAGGTGTCTCTAAGTGTCTGTTTCCCATGGTAGTATTGACTTGTCTGTCTAGGATCACAATATTGTCCTCCTGGCCAGTTTATCCAAGGCTCTTTATTCTTGATGTGTAAGGTTTTGATATGGCAATGAATGGCCTTTTTTGGCCATCTTGTCCATGTGTTTGTGTAAGTCAAACAGAACTATGTTATGGGATATCTCTATATTACTCTCATGGGGGTTGGTGGTGTGAACTTCAATTTCACTTTTAAGGTGGAATTGGCCAAGTTGTCTGATATGTGTGATGTATTGACCCGACCCACTTTGCTATACTATACTATGCAGCATCACTCTGCTATCTATGGTGCAAGAAACAGCAAAAATGGCGGCAAAACCTTTGTGCACGCCAAAACCGTGTTTTCAACACACAAAAAGATGGCTGCACAATCTGCCACTCATGGTGCATGTGTGGTGGAATAGAGCAAATGCTGCAGAAAAAGTGCCAGTGGGCTCCATGACAAGCAAACGTAGAGTGTGGAGGGAGCAGCAGCACTTTGCAAGTGAAACTCCAAAATTTGCCTATAATGAGATTTACTTTGCTGCTAAAAATACAAATAGCCTGCACATAACACTTCTCAACACTCAATCTGGCTTGGCACTAAAATTCATTTAACGTAAGGAAGTATTGTGAATGTACAAAGTCCTAACACAGATCTCAGTTATTTTTGATTCCACAGGTTTAAATCTAAGAATGTAATTTACCTATGTCATCTGATGCAACAAGTTTGTTTTCTGCTGGATTTTAAGTTAAGAAACTAAGAATAAATAAATTAGCCTGGCTGGACCTGCCAGAAGTTGAAAAACAGGTTTTTCCACCCAAGAGGAGGGCCTTCCTCTCAGCAGATACTAACTGACATATGATAATTTTGGGGTAGGAGAGACTTTTGTCTGCAGCCAAAGAGTGAACAATGGCTGATCCTCCAGGCCAGGAAATGGACGTGTGAAAGGGTCATAAACTGGCCTGCAGAAGGAAATCCAGCAAACGTGGGGGCTACTCCCTGCTCCAGAGACAGACAAAATGATGACCATTTGCTGCTAAGAATATATAATTAATATTTCTTTAGAGACTTATAACTTGCTGTCAGAAATGGTGATCTATATGAAAAGGGCAGATTTGTTAGTCTAAATTGTGGCTTTACATTTAAAGATAGATAAAATGGTAGAGGCCTGTCAATCTGCGCTACCCCAATGAAGGTGTGGGTCTGAAGTTTGTTTTTACAACCAGTTAGTCCAATACCAATGTAAAGTGGGTTCTAATGTGACTGTTTATTCACAAAAGAATACACTACACGCCAACACGTGTTTCAGCCCTCTCTGGGCCGTCCTCAGGGCGTATTAATATCAACATAGTGCATGACTGTCAGAAAATAATACAAATACATGTGCATTGCAACCAATAAAATTTTGAAGCACATTGGTGTGTTATACAAAATGTTACAACATGGTTTCGCAGCCATAATATGAAAAAAGTTACATGAACCATGTGGAACATAGCGTACAGAGGAAGAGTGGAGTGGGAGACAAAAAACGGGGGGGAGAGAAGAAGAGAAGAAAGCTTTGTATTAAATTTCAAATTAAATTGATATTCAACATTGATTCGTGTTAGCAGTTCATAGGCACTTTATTACCAAGTACAGTGTGCTTGAACCAAATAACGCTCCATATTATCTTAGCAAAGTTGTTACACATTAGTAGGCAGTGAATAGTCCATTAATTAAATGTACCTGAAATTGGTAAATCTGCCAAAAATCAGTCTCAGTAGAAATCGTTTGTAGGAATTGGATTGTACCTATTATAAAAATATACATGAATATTGTTATCTGTTGAGTACTCCTCATTAAAGCGAGAATTTTGGGGTATAAATTCGCTTACCAATGAAAATGAAACTGGATTGGAAATCCGTAAAATAATACTTTGCTGAAAGTTCTAGCGTCTGTAAGTTACAAGCTGCATCTGTTTCAGAGACAAAACCGAGGAATTGGTGTAAGGAGGGGGTCTGGTAGTACTTTCTGATAAAGGAAATGCTGCCTGTCAAAGGGAAGCAAAGAGCGCTTACCTTCATCGCCTGAATGCGTTGCTGCACAACGATTTCTGCCTGCAGGCAAAGACTCTCTGAGTGGAATGTGGGTGCGGCTGGGTTAGCCAATAGCCGTGTGGCCTGTGCTTTTAGAAGCTATGGTCATGTGATCCTTGGGTTCCTGTTGCCTAGTAACATGGTTGGTGTGAGAGTTGTGTTCCATTCAACACGTACGTGGCGCGGATTCGCTTCCAGCATAATTGTTGAAGAGAAATCCACTGTTCGCAGGGTATTTGGACATAGAAAATGGAATTAGTAAAGTTTTGTGTGTTAATTGCTATAATTGGATGGGATTGGTTTAAATTATAAGGCTCCCAGGAAGACTAACATTTCGTGGATCTCTGTAAATGGTAGCATTCACTAAGTGAAGTTCACACAAAACTAAAAACAGTCTGGATCCTTTCTCGGTTATAAGCATATAATCACTTGTCTAAAGTAAACAGATCAATCTGTTTCAATTGTTGTAACAGTCTAAAGTGAGAGAAACCAAGTGTTAGTTACAGAAATCGTTAGCACAGTGACATGCATAATGTCTTATTAGACCGATTATGGTGAGATTTTTGGTATATCACATAAATGTGTTGCATGTTAGAGAACCAATTTTAAACAAAGAGGTGAATATTTCAGAAACGTTAAAATAGACATTGCAAAAGAGAAAGTGATGTCTAGGCTTTTTTGCAGACCAGCATGTGTTAGGTTGCCATAATGTAGGTGTAGTTACCTTAATATTAGAGGATACCATGAATGCTGTAACGTTGAAGTGAAGGTGAAAGTTATAGTGTCAGTAAGAAAGAGATATGATGTCTGTGCTAATAACAGCTGGGTAAATGATAGGTTGTCATAATGTTGGTGTGGTTCCCCTAATAAGCTTCCAGGCCTGTTATTTAGTTAAATGATAATTAGGATTGGTATGTTGAAATAGAAATTAGAAGGAATCCTAAAAGAAAAATTAAGACTCCCCTCAGTGGTTAGAGGAAGGGAATGAAAGATTGTATATCCGAAGTAGGTAAACTCTTGAAAAAAACTGTTCACTCTACTATGGTGTAACAACTTGCTTAAAGATTGTCCAGTGGTAGAACACATTTTTCCAAGATGAAGTATATTTTGATCAGAGAAACACATTCAGTTCATGCTCTTGATTAAGTCCCAATTGGACACATCTTAGTCTACAAATCATACGGGCCTCCGCTTGACTAAGGTATAGTTGTCTGTCACCACCTCTGGCATGTGGTTTGATGTGTTGCGGTCCTACAAATCTGATGTCACTCTTGTGCGCCATTTGGTGTTCTTTCTGCCAATGCACTGCAAGTGGTAATTTGATGTTTTGACTGTTGAGATTTGCCAGGTGTTCTCTGATTCTGACCCTCAGCTCCCTGATGGTACTGCCCACGTAAACTTTCTTACAGACACAGATGATTCCATATACTATGTATTTGGAACGACAATCAATGAAATCCTTGATTTTAGTATTCAAATTTCCATGACAGGTAAATTCTTTAATAGGTGCTGAGGCAAACTGACAAAAGTTACAGGTCCCACACTTGTGGAAACCAGTGGGTTTGATATTCGGCGTAAGCCAGTTGGTCTGTCTGTTAGAACCAGATTGCATAAACGAGGGACACAATAAGTTTCTCAGTGTTGGAGCCCTAGAGAAAGTTATTGTTGGTTTCTCAGTAATGTATGTCTCCAGATCTGGGTCCAAATGTAAAATATTCCAGTGTTTGTTCAGAGTATGATGAATGAATTTAGTCACTACAATACTTTGTAATGAAATTAACATGTTGTGGAAATCCAACAAGTTGTTTGTTTGCCGACTTGGTAAGTAATGAAGGTCTTGTGACTGTTTTCACTTTCCCCAGTGCATGATTAATGTTTGTTTTCGTGTACCCTCTTTCTTGGAACCTGGTTCCTATAGACTTACATTCTGCAAGAAAGTGAGAATCTTCGCTACAATTTCTCCTAGCTCTAAGAAATTCACCTCGGGGAATATTTTCAATCACATTTCTCTTATGGCTGCTTTTTGCATGTAGTATGGAGTTAACTGCAGTTGTTTTACGAAAAGTACAGGTTTGCAAAGTTTCATTGGTTACATAAATTCTCAGATCCAAAAACTCAATTTCAGTGGCATCAATTTTACCCGTGAATTGAATTCCAAATTGATTGTGATTAAGATGTTGCATAAAGGCTTGAAATTGATCAGTCGTGCCTGTCCAAATTGAAAAAACATCATCAATATACCTTCTCCAGACCGGTATAAGGTCAATGAATGGGTTGTTGTGAAATATGTGTGAGTCTTCAAAGAATGCCATAAAGAGGTTTGCAAGTGCTGGGGCATATTTTGCTCCCATGGCGAGGCCCTTTGTCTGGGTATAGTAATCATCATTGAAAATAAGTTGATTGTGGGTAAGAGCGAAGTCAACAAAGTTTTTGAGCATTTGTACATGTAATGCATGTGATGCAGAATGTAGTCTAAAGGAATGGTCCAAAGTTTTAATGGCTAATGAATGCTCAATGGAAGTGTGCAAGGCAGTAACATCTAGGATAACTAAATGGTAATGCGATTTCCAAGTAATATTATTGAGGATCTGTAGGGTATGCGTGGTGTCTTTCAAAAAGGCTGGAATTTTGGGTACTAGGTCCTTAATGCAAGAATCAATATAGGTTGCTAGGTTCTCGGTGACCCCTCCTTGTCCACTCATCATAGGCCTCACTGGAGGAAGATGATAGAAAGGTTTATGTATCTTGGGTAATAGATATAAAGTAGGCATAAATGGGGTGGTTTTGGTGAGAAAAAGTTTCTCTCTCCATTGTCCAAAAAATCTTAAATCCCAGTGGATTGTGAGTTTTAAAAGGACACTAGAGAACTATTGTATACCTTGCTTATGTTGTTCCATTCTAATCTCTGAACTATCCCTACTTTCATAACCTGTAACAGTGTCAAAATCTTTAGGGATATCTAATTCTGTCTAGTTGCCAAAGCACCATTTTCATAGTCATCTTGTTTGTGTAACTCTGATCCATAAATCCCACTTTGAGTGTTTGGACTGGTGCCACCGGGGGAGGTGATGGGGATCTGTTACTGAAGTCATGAATTAGTCTCAGAGCTTACTTTGTCCTGACTTGGTTGCCTAGCCTAAATGCTCTAGCCTTGAGTAAAAGCATAAGCCATATTTTCTGATTCTAAACTGAAGTCCTTGTTCAAATTCGGGTCTTTAGTTTTGAAAAACACCTCTCACTAAAACCTCTAACTCCCTCAATTTTTACGATAGAAGCGAAATTTCAACTTCCACTTGTACCTAACACCCTTAGCTATCTCTACCACCCAAAACAGTGTGAAACCATGCGATGGACCCGTTATATCAAAAATCGCATAAGTAAAAGTTTGCCGCGAATTTACATTTCGAAAAGTTTTACACATGTGAAAAACTTTGTGAACTGTGTTTATGCTAGAATTGTTAAACTTTACACACACATCCTCATGGTAAACATACTTTTTTGTGGTAATTTGCAGAAAGTTTAGAAAATGTGTTCAAGGTGAAATGGACAAAATTCTGCAGAACGGTGAAACAAGATCTCACAGCTGCAGAATTTTAATGAACAGATGCTACATAAAATATGGTATATTTGTGTGTGATTTTTGTAGAGGTTACCAATGTATAAATATCTATTAAGGACAAAATTTGATTTTGATACTAGTGGCTAGGGCAGGTTTCTAAGGACTGTAAAAGCCAAAACAGAAATGTGACATCATCCGTTTTTGATCCAATCACTTAGATGCAAGGAGGAGATGAGGCCCTGATCCAATTCCAGTTCACAGGGGCAAGCTTAGTTAAGCCGGCCATACACCCATTTTTGTGATGTCATTTGAAAGGATAGAGACAGCTGACAACACATACAAACTCACTCTTCTGATTCTATCAAAGTACTTTGTTCCTGCATTCAACATCCAGCCTTTAACATCCTTCCAGATCCTTCCAGATTCAGATGCAAAGAAATAGGCCGACCTCTCCAACAAAGGACTGACACAAGTTAGGTCTCTTTACACCCGGCTCTTTCTGCCGTATTAGAGCCGCTTGCCGGGACACTACACGCTCCAATAGCAGTCGTTTTCCTTTCTCCTTTTCGAGAATCTGCACTTATTTCGAACCAGACACTGAATTTGAAACCATTTAAATGGAACTCCAGTTATTCATTTCTTGTTTTGTAAAAAAATCCGAAGTGATTAAACACAAAAAAAAAAAAAAAATAAAAAATAAAAAAAATAGGCCAAGCAGTAGCTGAATCATTTTCAGAAAGGCCTCAATCCTCAAACTTATTCTTACAACTCAGTGAAGCGCTGTGGTGTGAGAAAGCATTCTGAAACTAGCAGCCTGAAACTATCTGGCTTGCTACCATAAGGCTGGCCTGATGAATTCGCCATCCCGCTGATTTGAAATACCCAGAAATGAGAAGGGCAGGTCCTGTGCAGTTCCAGTGACCTGCCTAGCTGATCCACTCCCGCGCCTGATGTGCTGTCCTTCCTTGATAGACCCAATCCATTGACCAGAACCGTGACTGACCAAAAATCTTAAATTCCAGTGGATTGTGAGTATTAATAGGATGCTAGAGAACTATTGTATAGCTTTCTTATCATGTTCCACTCTTATCTCTGAACTATCCCTACTTTCATAACCTGTAACAGTGTCAAAATCTTTAGTGATATCTTATTCTGTCTGGTTGCTAAAGCACCATTTTCATAGTCACCTTGTTTGTGTACCTCTGATCCATAAATCCCACTTTGAGTGTTTTGGACTGGTGCCGTCGGGTGAGGTGATGGGGATCTGTTACTGAAGTCATGAATCAGTCTCGTAGCTTACTTTGTCCCGACTTGGTTGCCTAGCCTAAACGCTCTAGCCTTGAGTAAAAGCATAAGCCATATTTTCTGATTCTAAACTGAAGTGCTGGTTCAAATTTGTGTCTTTATTTTCGAAAAACACCTCTCACGAAAACTTCTATAACTGCCTCAATTTTTAAGATATAAGTGAAATTTCAACTCCCACTTGTACCCAATACCCTTAGCTAAATCTACAGACCGCAGTGCAAAACAGTGCGATTGACCAGTTATATAAAAATCGCATAAGTAAAAGTTTGCCGCAAATTTACATTTCAAAAAGTTTTACATGTGTGAATTAGCTTTACATTATTTCCCACTTTGACTTTGAGATCCCAACTGTTTCCTTGTGATTAAATCATTGCTTGTGTTTGCTTGCATCTGTTCAAAGCGGCTCCCGTAGAAATGTATAATAAATTAAGCATTTCTGACCACATTTAGTGTTTTTGCTCAGCCAATTTCAAAGCCACCCTGACAGTTGAAAAGTCAATTCCGTTTTTCTCTTGTGTCTAAAGGGGGAAGGTGGGAGTGATATTCTGTTTGATCTGTGTAATTCCTGAGTACCTGCTCTCTCCTCACATCTATTTAAATTGCCTATTGGTGGGTTGAGGGTGTTGCAGGGGGAACCGCTAACCATAGTGCTATTTCTTCCAAACCAACCCAAAAGTATTCTTGTCTGTGCTGCATTCTTTTTGTGTTCATTACTTGATTCCCAGCGCATTGAAGATATTATTCAGTGTTCTGTCACCCCATTAGTGATTGTTGTTACCAATTAAAATACATTGTGCTTTTAAATTCTAAATACATAAATACATATTTACCTTTGCAAACTAGCCTGATTCCTGGTTGTGTGACCGGGGGGAGGGGGTCTCAGGAGAAGGGTGTGATATGAGTGGTATATCATTCAGAATATTGAATTTATAGATAAAAATAAATAAGGGTTTCATTTGTGTACTATATGCTGGGCGAGACTTGGGTGTGTGCCGGATTGAAATCACTTACAGATACCAAGTGTCCAAATCCTCCACAATTTGTGAACCCGTCACTAGATTGTCATTGTCCAATGATGGAAGTAACTTTGTGTCCTCAATGTCTTGTACCGTAACAGTGC